>NC_000081.6:37544778-38144778 GCF_000001635.26 Mus musculus
AGAAAGAAAGAAAGAAAGAAAGAAAGAAAGAGAGAGAGAAGGAGAGAGAGGGAGGGAGGGAGGAAGGAAGGAAGGAAGGAAGAAAGAAAGAAAGAAAGAAAGAAAGAAAGAAAGAAAGAAAGAAAGAAAGAAAGAAGAGAAAAAGAAAGAAAGAGAGAGAAGGAGAAAGAGAGAGAGAAAGAAAGAAAGAGAGAAGAAAAGAAAAGAAGTGTGTACTGAAGGGCTTAAGTTTACACACATATTTTAGCTTTTTAAAATTACTACTACTACTACTACTACTACTACTACTACTACTACTACTACTACTATCACTATTAACTTGTTTATTTGCTTTTTAAGACAGGATTTCTCTGTGTAGCCCTGTCTGTTCTGGAATTGTAGACCAAGCGGTCCTTGAACTCAGAGATCCACCTACCTCTGCCTCCCAAGTGTTGAAATTAAAGGCCTGCCATATTATATCTTACCACCAGTCCATATTCTAGTTTTTAAGTGCCATGCTATGCAGTCCACTTTGCATGGTGTTATTTATCTGTCCATTTATGTATAACTTATGGGACTACTCAGGTGTTGTCTAGGAAGACTGAGGTCTTCCAATCTGGCTAAACCAGATGCAGGGAAGATCAGCATTGCTGGGGCTTGATTTCATGCATCGGTTTTAGAAACTTCAAATCCACTTTCTCTATATCAAATTTCTCAAATATTTACTTGTGTTTTCTGTTTCCAGGAAACAGAAGCATATTATGTTCTCCTACAGTTTGAAAATTGAGGAAATTAAAAACAGAAAACACATCAGGCTGTCGGCCTGGGTGCAATGCTAATTTTCCAGAAGAAGCAGGAGCTGCCATCTTTGTGGCTCAGCCTTCTGTGGCCCTTCTCGTGTCATAAGCTTATAAGTGCTACCCCACAGCAATGACTGACATAGCTACTCCAGTGGCTTACATCTGCAGAGAAGGGGCTTTGTCTCCAACCAAATAGCCATCTGTTTCCAAGGGTAATCAGATCAAAAGCCCAATAAGAAAATAGCTTCCCAAGGTGCCTGTTTCTCTTAGGGGATTATTTTCAATTCTGGTATGGCTGTAGATATAGTCACTGGAATTGGTTTGCTCACATCAAGTTCATATGAAATAAATAAGGATTGAAATCACACACACGGAAGCCCACACAGGAAACCAAGAGCTTTTTGGTTTAGTTTGGCTTTGCTTTGGGTTTTTCTGTTCCTTTATTGAATTATCCCAGGACTGTGCAAAAGTAACGAGGTGTGCCTTGGAGTCCAAGGTCGTCCGGTGATGTGCACCATGATCAGCATTAACTTCTGGGAGGGGCCCAGTCCACCACTGCTGCCTCCAAGACTCATAGACTCTAAAGCAACGTTTCCTTTGGAGAAAGCTTTGACATGATCTTGAAAAGCCAAAAGAACTCTTTTTATTATGAGAAGAAAGTTTTGGAGAAAAGAACGTTGTTCAAGGGTCTGCTTTAGACCTATGGACTTATGAACAAAATGAAATAAGGTGGGTGGAGAGATGACTCAGTAGTCAGAGTATGTGCTGCTCTTACATAGGAGCCTGGCTCAGTTCTCAGCACACCCATGGTGGCTCATAACCACCTGTAACTCCAGCTCCAGGGGATCCAACACCCTATTCTGATTTTCACAAGCACTGTACATGAATGTAGTCCACATACATACATACATACATACATACATACATACATACATAACTTTGGCAAAGCGTCACACACACAAGACAATATGGATAAGTCATTAAAATTGTTTAATGAAGAAGGGGAAAGGCATGAGGAAAAAAGACCTTACATAAGAACGATCTGATCAAATCAGACAAGGAGAGAAGGGAGTGTTCATCATGTATGCAGTGAACATTAGACACACACCAGCCAACCTACTGCCAAGGAGCATCCCCCAAAGGTCTGGAGGAAACCCAAGCCCTCATCATAAGTGCATTAGCTGATGCTCAGGGAGAACAGAATGCGAGACTGTGTCTCCTGCGCTTCAAGTGAAATTTAATTCTTGAGCTTTCCCTGCATTCATCCTGGAAAGGGTGATCAATAACATTCTTGGCAGTTAACAGAGGTCTTGTATTTTGTCAGAATCTGTTTTCTGAGGTATAGTCAGCCTCCTCATTTTTGGAAAGGCTGAAAACCATATCAACATTAAATAGAAAACTCTGGGAAAATGCAAAGTGATAGAGGTTCTCCAAGACTGCTCTCTGGGCAGTTGGCTTGGATCCTTACAGTGCTTCTCTCCCTGTAACTGGAATTCTACCAGCTCCTGCAGGGGCCTAGTGCATTGCAGAAGAAATCCCACGCGAGTCTTAACAGGGCTGTGCCCCTCTGCCGGCTTTTACTTCAGCTGTGGGCTGGGGAAGATGTTCCTAGATAGTTTAATTCCTCTGTAATTTAGAGAATTCAGAGTTTTTTAAAAAGTATTTACTCTTTAAATTTAGCTAACTTCTGAAAAATGCGTGGGCCTGAATCCATCAGAACTGTATTATGATAATGCATAAGATCTATCCATTTCTTAAGTGTAAAGGATGCTAGGAAAAGCATCTAGGTCACTGCTAACTCTTACAGTCCGGTGGTATTGAATTGCCTTTCAAGCCAAGGCTGTATGTCAGGTTAACAAACACTGAAGATGCAGGAAGATTTCTGGGAACTGCATCCCCTGCATCCCCTGCATCCCCTGCATCCCCTGCATCCCCTGCATCCCCTGCATCCCCTGCACCCCCTGCATCCCCTGCATCCCCTGCACCCCCTGCATCCCCTGCATCCCCTGCACCCCCCTGCATCCCCTGAGAATTGCCAGAAACCAATCCAAGTGGCATGTACTTAGGGTAAAGCATAGCAGTGTATTTGTTTTAATGTACTTGAGGAAAAACAGAATTGGCACATGTAACTGGCAATTTCATAGGTAGTGTCATGTGGGACACATGTCAAGTCAATGCATAAAGGGGAAGAGAGTCTTTTTAAAAAGATACTGTTTATTTCTTAAGAATTTTATTTAATGTGCATTGGTGTCAAACAGTTATGAGCTGGCATGTGGGTGCTGGAAACTGAACCCAGGTCCTCTGCAAGGGCAGCCAGTGCTCTTAACTTCCGAGTCATCTCTCCAGCCCAAGATATTAAATTTAAAAATAGCATAGCTAACAGCTTTAGGGACAGCCGCAGCTCTAGTTGTTGGGGGATCCACATGAAGACCAAGCTGCACATTTGCTACATATGTGCAGGGAAACCTAGGTCCAGCCTGTGTATGATTTTTGGCTTGTGGTTCAGTCTCTGAGTACCCAGAAAGGTCAGGTTAGTTGACTTTGTTGGTTTCCTATGGAGTTTCTAACTCTGGGGCCCTCAATCCTTCCCCCAAGTCTTCCACAAGGCTCCCCAAGCTCTGTCTGATGCTTAGCTGTGAGTCTCTGAATCTGTTTCAGTTAGCTACTGGCTAGAACTTCTCAGAGGACAGTGATGTGATGCTCCTGTGTGCAAACCTAATAGTGTCAGACATTGGCACTTGCCTATGGGATGGTTCTCACGTTGGGCCAGTTATTGGTTGACCATTCCTTTAGTCTCTGCTCCATCTTTGTCCCTGCATTTCTTATAGGCAGGAAAATCTTATGGGTGGGTTGGTGTCTTTTGACTGGGCTCATTGGGAGAGGATGCCCCTACCCCTGCAAAGACTTGATGTGCCAAGGTGAGGGGATATCGAGGGGGAGCTCCACCCTCTTAGAGAAGAAGGTGAGGGGGCTTAGAGGAAGGGACTGGGGGAGGAGAGGACCAGGAGTGGGGGGGGCTGTGATTAGAAGGTAAAGTGAATAAATTAATTAATGGGAAAAACAAACAACCAATCAAAAATAGCAGAAATAGAATATGATACAGTGAAAATCCTGAAGCTAAGACTCAAGTGATTATGGCTTGGGAAATTGAAAGATGGCATGATGTCAGCCTCTGGCTCTCTTTCCTTCCCTTCAGAAGCCTTGAGCACAGGGCAGAGGGTGGGAAAGCAGCTGCTTCCCTGTGATGCACTGGGTTAGAATTCACAAGTTCATCCTGAGGACTGAAAGTCTGCACAATCGTGTCTGAGTGATTAACCAATTAGGCAAGGACAGCCTTTCCATGAAGTCCCCCATTAGAAGCACCTGGCCCCTTCTTTTCTGTTTAGACTGATTTGTCCCAGTCTTGCCCTGGTGAGGAGCAGTAGAGCTAAAGCTTGAAGATAACCTTTAGTCACTCTCCATCTTTCTGTCACATCATCGCTGCTAAATGAGCCTTTCTTGTATCCACAAAGGCCTATTCTTCTGGTGACATCTAGCTCGATTTAAGAGAAATCGAATCTGAGAAGCAACTCTAGGTGGGTGAGATTGGACCATGAACCAGCTTGAGGATTTGCATAGCTGTTATCTAGCTAGACACTTGAGCATTTGAAGTGAGCAAAAGGAGACACAAATCCTTCCCATTGGGAAGGCTGACATCCTAACAATGGGGAGGTAGTTGGAGTTGCAAAGCATCTGTGTCCAATGCTGGGTCAGTTGCATCCCAGGATGATGGAATCCATGTGGGGGTGGTTCCCAGGGCTTGTTCGGGCAGCTCTGGTCTGGTGACCCTCATTCAGTATTTACCACACATCCGTTTTAGTCCGAGTGAAGGACTCAGCTGGACAATTGTACTTTCTTACCCAATTTTAAAATTCTTGTGTCCCTAAGTGGAAGGGAAAGGGCACTAGGGAGAGAAAACAAAGTGGCCAGCAAAAGTGTAAAAAGGAAGAAACAGCAAACCAGCTCTTCTCAAGGGACCTTAAATCCGGATTTGTGCCGGGCTAAGCACATTCCTGTGTTGATGTTTTATTATTATTATTGCATCATGACATAAATAGCAAAACTTCGTATTAATAATGGCTAGCTAGGGGTTTCTCTGTACAGGAAGTAGTCTGGACACTCTCCCTAAGTGAGCTCACTTATTCCTATCATAACTTTATGACGTGGGGACTCTGTAGTTTTTAGCCACAGATGAAGAACTGGGTGTTCAGAGAAGGTAAGTCACTTGCTCCAAACCCCAGTGAGAAAGTGGAAGAATCTGGTACAGATATCAGCATGTTGGACTCTAAATTCATTCATTTCTTTACCCTGTTTATTGCTGGCTACACAGCCAGTATGGCGTTCAAAGAGGTTGTGGCTTCTCGCAAATGTTCTACTCAAGAACAGGCCCACCTTCAGGCCTCAGGGGGAACTTTCTATGACTATTATGCTAAATGGACATAGACTCAAGTGTCCTCTAAATTGCTATTTGTATGACAAGAGATAACTGGGAGTCAACAGCTGCTCAGAGTGAGAAAGATAGTATTATTGGTGAGCTCAGTCATGACTGAGATGTCTGTATCGCCCCTTCCTGAGGGTTCAGGGACCATCTGGAAGAAGAGGCAGGACTGTAAGAGCCAGAGGTCAGAGAAGACCACAGTGAAACTGTCTTCTGGACGGGACTGGGCTCCACCCATGAATGCACAGCAGCTGTGATTGCCTGTGTAAGGTGAGGCCAGTCAACATTCTGTTATGGATGAAGTTAGAGCTTGTGAGACCCCAACCTTAGCTAGGAGCTATTGATAATATGATAGCTTCTGGGTGGGGGAGTGGCAAAGAGTCCATTTTCTTTAAGGGTGTGGCCCCTGGTAGGTTAGCCACGCTCCACTCCAAACTGGATTCAGTGAGTTATGGTTTTTTTTTAAAGATTTATTTATTTTATTTATGAGTACACTCTTGCTGTCTTCAGACATACCAGAAGTGTGCATCAGATCCCATTGCAGATGGTTGTGAGCCACCATGTGGTTGCTGGGATTTGAACTCAGGACCTTTGGAAGAGCAGTTGGTACTCTTCACCATTGAGCCATCTCTCCAGCCCCTGTTTGTTTGTTTGTTTATTTTTATTTTTATTTTTTTAAGGATGCAAGGTTGGGAGGGAGTTGAGCATGTGGAGCAAGGATCTGGGAGAAGCTAAGGACACAAGTGGAGGTTAAGTATAATAAAAATACATTGTATGTATTCATGAAGTTAGCAAATAATTAATAAATCAAATATTCTATTTAAAAAGCATTCCCTTATTTTCCAGCCTCTCTGCCCCAGCATTTCCTCTTGACTCCTTACTGGGATGACAGCCACTTTGGGTGATTTTTGCTGTATTTTTATAGCCATTGTGGTCTATCTTGCCCAGCATTCCTTAGTCTTTTAATTCTGTACTAATTATTTGAGCCAGCATGGAGCAATCTTTCAAAACATCCAATTAGCAAGTGCACAGAGGAAACTGGGTCCATAATTAATTAGTGACTCTAGGACACAACAAAGGAAAAACAAAGCCAGGGACATGGAAGATGGAAGACTGGAAATGTATGATGAAGACACAGGCATCCAGGTCCTTCCTCAAAAAGGGCAGAGACTTAATCCTCGTGCATGCACAGTCAGATCCCTAAAGTGGTCCGCAGGTCTTAGAACATCTTTGAACAAACTTCAGTCACAAGGTGGCAGTTCATCTCTTCCTTCCCAGCTGAAATGGCTACCTGAGAGCTGCTGGCAAATTGAGTCGTCCCACATTGTTTTTGGAAAAAATACTTGTCCATTCTTTCTTCTCAGAGTTATTCAAACCTCCTCTCTTATGAGGTCTTAGATCATCTTATCCTAGCTCCTAGGATTGCTTGCTCTTCCCAGAAATGTGGTGCTTTAAATGAGAATGACCCCTTAGGCTCATATGTTTAAATACTTGGTCCCCAGCTGGTGGAACTGTTAGGAAGGATTAGGAGGTGTGGCCTTGTTGGGGAAGGTGTGTCACTGGGGGTTGGGGTTTAGGAAAGACTCAGGTCATTCCCACTGTGCTTTCTGTATCCTGCTGCCTCGACCTCACTCTCCCATTGCGTTCCTTACTTTCCAAATGCTATGATAAAACGCCCTAACCAAGGTAACTTATAAAAGCAAGCATTTAATTTGAGGCTCGTGGTTCTAGAGGGTTAGAGGCAGAGAGAGCCAAGGGAGAATGGCATGGACTTTTGAATCTCAAAGCCCAACCCCACTGATACACGTCCTCAAACAAGGCTGTGCTTTCTAATCTTTCCCAAGCAGTTCTACCATCTGGGGACTAAGCATTCAAATCTATGAGCCTATGGGGGCCATTTTCACTCAAACCACTACACCTATCATGGACTCTAACCCTCTGGAATGGTAAGTCTCATTAAATACTTATTTTTAATTAGTTACCTTGGTCATGATGTTTTGTCACAGCAATAGGAAAGTAGCTAACATAAGAACTTAAGCTAGGAGAATGAGACATGAGTAGAGGGATGCTGGATTCACCAATGGAAAGCTGCTTTCTGACTTCAAGGAGGCCTCAAGTGAAGTCCATTCAGATCAAAGTCTCCCAGGCAAGGTTAGAGTTGAAAGCAAGCAGCCTGGACAATGTGACAAAGAGATCCTACATCTCACAGGCTTGACATCATCGCCGTTACACACTGCAGTGACAATTAGAACCTTATGCAAAGATGTAAGCAGTATGAGAATGCTTGGCTTTGTTGTTGATGTTGTAGTAGTAGACTGTGGGACCATGAAAGGCAGCCTGTTTTCTGGTCAAAGCTAGGTTCAAACCCTGGAGACCCAGCAGATTAATCTGCAAGGGACAGAAGGCCCATTTGTCATGCTCCCAGACATAGACTCCTGACACGAGGACCCAGCTCTATAATTCTGTGGCCTTCGGTCACGTAGGCTCCACCCCCACAGTTATCTGGCATAGCCAGGTATGCTCCTCCCCACAGTTACCTGGCAACAGCAAGGTAGCCCAGCCCACTATAAAAGGGGCTGCTTGGCCCCTCTGCTCTCTTAAGTTCTTACCTCTCTTACTCTCATCTCTCACTTTCCTTCTCCCCCCTCCCTTCTCCTCTCTCTCCACATGGCCATAGCCTACTCTACTTCTCTTCTCTTCTCTTCTCTTCTCTTCTCTTCTCTTCTCTTCTCTTCTCTTCTCTTCTCTTCTCTTCTCTTCTCTTCTCTTCTCTCCTCTTCTCTTCCCCCACTTCTGTTTTCTACAATAAAACTCTAAATCCATGGACCATCTCTGCTCATCTAGACCCGCTGTGCTAGAACAATGGAATAGGCCTTCCCCTAAAGAGCGGCGTCTAATCTGCTGCAGGAAAGCCTCCCAGCATTTCCAGTAGCCAGACCAGTCCAAGGACCACGGACCAAGGACCAAGGACCAAGGACCAAGGACCAAGGACCAAGGACCAAGGACCAAGGACCAAGGACCAAGGTCCGTGAGGGAATCACCCAGTGACTTCTCCCCCTGCCCATTCTCCCTTTGGCCTGTGGCTGACCAAGCTGCCTCTGGGGCTCCCACTTTATTCTCAGCTCTTCCGAGATACCCAGTGGCATCTGGGATATCCAAGACTGAGAACCTGTTTTTCCTGGCCTCTGTGCAACCCAGGGACCCCTGAGCTGGCTCTTCCCCGGTACCCAGTGGTCTGTAGTGCCCGAGGAGCTGAGACTACACCTTCCCCCACCTCCCGGAGTGGGGTCTAGTGGCCTAACAAGGCCCGACCCCTGTCCCTCATTAGTTCCATGGGGTCCCACGGCAGTCTCTCGCGTCTGCCCGTCAAGAGACCTGGAGCTCTGGTGGGACATGAGTCATCTCTCCCAACCCTTTATTTCCTCGCTCCAGGTGCCATGCAGTAGATTTTTGTTTTGTTTTGTTTTGTTTTGTTTTTCCACACACATAGCCCTTTGGTCCTAGATAGGGTTAATCCCAGCTTCGAGGCTGATCTCTGTCCTTGATGAGTGACAACTAACCTACCAACTATAGACAATGTGCTTTGCTTAATTCCCACATAATGCCAAGAAAGAATATCCAATGGGAAGGAATGAAGATACTTCAGACACTAATGGATCATGCTGAATGACAGAGCTGCTGCATGGGGAACACATCGGCCTTGCACTTTCAGTCCTTATCAATAATAACTATTATAACAAGATGGGAGACTCTACATCAGGATGCAGATGAGATGTTTTGCCTTGTCTGCAAACTATACACCCTGGCAGGCAATGGCTTCTGCCCCATGGCTGGGGCATGCTCAAGAGCTCAGTGGTAAATGTCTTTCAGAGAGTTCTCTAATTCTTGAAGGTCTTCAAATGCCTCCCCACAGACACAAGCACATGCCACGGGTGGAAGGGAGAAAGGTTCCGACTCTGGGAGCACTTTAGGCCAGGTTATCGCCCACCATTTTGTTCCATAGAGAGCTGCTGATCTGATCAAGTCAGAAATGGAAAACTTTGGAATTCCTGCTTAAATCATATTGTAAATATTTCATTCTGTTAGTTTTATCTGATGTACCTTTTTCCAGTAGAAATGGCAGTGGGAGATGGTAATCTAACCCCGTATGAGTCCAGTTTAGAAATAAAATTATATTCAAGAGCTTCAATGTATCTGGAGTTTAAAGGCAAATTTAGGCTTTGCACTCGGAAGTTCATCTCCAATAGCATGGCTATTTAACATGCCATTTCAGATTTCTCTCAAGCTCCTTTCATGTGAATGAAGTGAACTTGAATTATATGGATTAATTTTCCAGTGCTGGGGAGTGAACCCAGATCCTTACTCATGCTAGGTAAGTATTGTGACACCCAGTTCCACCCCTAGCCCAACTAAATGAAACTTTGCCACTATAAAGCTGGAGAAATTTAAATTATTGATCAGACGGTATATGTTTATTAGGCTCGTATCAGCACAAGAGGAGGAGGGGTATGCTTTGTATTAGATTTTATACTGTAGACTAAGTATTTTTAAAATTCAGTAAATAGGATAGTGTCAATCAAATTTTCTCCTTTTGGTGCACCACTCTGGGCACAAACTCGGTGGATGGTCCCCGGAGGACTCTCCACACCGCGGGCTCCCTTGCACACCCAGGATCTTGGGATCACTGCTGAGTGGAACACAACATCTGTTCCAAAACAACCCAGAGAGGTTTGGGCCAGCAGGAACAGGGACACAAGAAACCCACCCGACCAGCAGCTGGGGTTTGTTCCAGTCAGCGTCAGCTCTGGACCATCTTTAGCATGAACTCGGTGGATGGTCCCATGGTCCCCAGAGGACTCTCCACTCCACAGGTGCCCTAGCACACCCAGAATCTTAGGATCACTGAGGAGAGTTGGCCTCCAGAGAGGGCTCTGACCCCAGGACTCAAGTGAGAGTGCCATCTTGTATCCCAGGTCTCTCAGAGACCAGTCTGTGCAGGAGAGCACATGGGCCTCAGAAGCAACAGAGCTTCTTGATCAGGGTCCCTTCAGGCCTTCATCTTCAGACAGGAGGCAGAGCTGAGACCCAGACCTCTGTGCACCTTCCCTGCAACAGGAGAGCTTGCCTGCAGAGAGTACTCTAACCACTGGGACTCAGGAAAGAGATGGACTCCCAGGAGTGCTGACAGAGGCTAACAGAATCACAGGAGGAACAAGCTCCAGCCAGAAACAGCTAGAACATCTAACGCCAGAGATTACCAGATGGCAAAAGGCAAACATAAGAATCTTACTAACAGAAACCACGACCACTCAGCATCATCAGAACCCAGTACACCCACCACAGCGAGTCCTGGATAACCCAACACACCCAAAAAGCAAGATTTGGATTTAAAATTATATCTCATGATGCTAGTAGAGGATTTTAAGAAGGACATTAATAACTCACTTAAAGAAATACAGGATAACACTGCTAAACAGGTAGAAGACCTTAAAGAGGACACAAAAATCCCTCAAAGAATTACAGGAAAACACTGCTAAACAGTTAGAAGTCCTTAAAGAGGAAACACAAAAATCCCTTTAAGAATTATAGGAAAACACAACCAAACAGATGATTGAATTGAACAAAACCATCCAAGATCTAAAAATTGAAGTAGAAACAATGAAGAAAACCCAAAGGGAGACAACTCTGGAGATAGAAACCCTAGGAAAGAAATCAGGAACCATATGAGCATCAGCAACAGAATACAAGAGATGGAAGAGAGAATCTCAGGTGCAGAAGATTCCATAGAAAACATGGACACGACAATCAAAGAAAATGCAAAATGCAAAAAGATCCTAACTCAAAACATCCAGGAAATCTAGGACACAATGAAAAAACTAAACCTAAGGATAATAGGCATAGATGAGAATGAAGATTTTCAACTTAAAGGGCCAGTAAATATCTTCAAAAATATTATAGAAGAAAACTTCCCTAGCCTAAAGAAAGAGAAGCCCATGAACATACAAGAAGCCTACAGAACTCCAAATAGACTGGACCAGAAAAGAAATTCATCCCAACACATAATAATCAGAACAACAAGTGCACTAAATAAAGATGGAATATTAAAAGCAGTAAGGGAAAAAGGTCAAGTAACATATAAAGGCAGACCTATTATAATTACACCAGACTTCTCACCAGAGACTATGAAAGCCAGAAGATCCTGGACAGATGTTATACAGACCCTAATAGAACACAAATGCCAGCCCAGACTACTATACCCAGCAAAACTCTCAATTACCATAGATGGAGAAAACAAAGTATTCTATGACAAAACCAAATTCACACAATATCTTTCCACGAATCCAGCCCTTCAAAAGATAATAAAGGGAAAACTTCAACACAAGGAGGGAAATTATGCCCCAGAAAAAGCAAGAGAGTAATCCTTCAACAAACCTAAAATAAGCTAGCTGCAAGAACAGAATCCCAACTCTAACAACAAAAATAACAGGAAGCAACAATTACTTTTCCTTAATATCTCTTAATATCAATGAACTCAGTTCCCCAATAAAAGCACATAGACCAACAGACTGGCTGCATAAATAGGACCCAACATTTTGCTGCATACAGGAAACCCACCTCAGGGACAAAGACAGACACTACCTCAGTAAAAGGCTGGAAAACAATTTTCCAAGCAAATGGTCTGAAGAAACAAGCTGGAGTAGCCATTCTAATACTGAATAAAATCAACTCCCAACCCAAAGTTATCAAAAAAGAGAAGGAGGGGCACTTCATACTCATCAAAGGTAAAATCTTCCAAGTTAAACTCTCAATTCTGAATATCTATGCTCCAAATGCAAGGGCATCCACATTCATTAAGGAAACTTTAGTAAAGCTCAAAGCACACATTGCAACTCCCACAATAATAGTGGGCGACTTCAACACCCCACTCTCATCAATAGACAGATCCTGGAAACAGAAAGTAAACAGAGACACATTGATATAGCTGTCTCTTGTGAGGAGGCTATGCCAGTGCCTGGCAAATACAGAAGTGGATGCTCACAGTCAGCTATTGGATGGAACACAGGGCCCCCAATGGAGGAGCTAGAGAAAGTATCCAAGGAGCTGAAGGGGTCTGCAACCCTATAGGAGGAACAACAATATGAAATAATCAGTACCCCCAGAGCTTGTGTCTCTAGCTGCACATGTAGCAGAAGATGGCCTAGTTGGCCATCATTGGGAGGAGTGGCCCTTGGTCTTGCGAAGATTATATGCCCCATTACAGGGTAATGCGAGGTCCAGGAAGCAGGAGTGGCTGGGTTCCAGAGTAGGGCGGGGGAAGGGTATAGGGGACTTTTGGGATAGCATTTGAAATGTAAATGAAAAAAATATCTAATAATTTTTTCTCCTTCTGTAATTATGGTATGTTAATTATGTTGGTGCTAAAGTTTTACTGGTTTACCCATCAGTCGGGCCTACTTGGTGAGAGACCAAGGTCAGTGAGAGGCCATGTCAACAGGGTCAGCTGTCATAAGGAGCTCTTTTTTTATAGGATATTTTCTTTATTTACATTTCAAATGTTATCCCCTTTCCCAGTCCCCCACCTCACCCTGAAACCCCTATCCTAGCCTCCCTCTCCCTGCTTCTATAAGGGTGTTCCTCCACCCACCTACCCACCCACTCCCACCTTCCTGCCCTCAGTTCCCCTACACTGGGGCATCTATCGTGCCTTTATAGGACCAAGGACCTCTTCTCCCATTGATGCATGACAAGGTCATCCTCTGCTACCTATGCAGCTAGAGCCATGTGTACTTTTTTGTTGATGGCTTAGTCCCTGGGAGTTCTGGGGGTCTGGTTGGTTGATATTGTTATTCTTCCTGTGCGGTTGCAAACCCCTTCATCCCCTTTGGTCCTTTTTCTAACTCCTCTATTGATGACCCTGTGCTTAGTCCAATAGTTGGCTGTGAGCATCCATTTCTGTATTGTAAGGCTCTGGCAGGACCTCTCAGAAGACAGCCACATCAGGCCCCTTTCAGCATGCACTTCTTGGCAGCCACAATAGTGTCTGGGTTTGGTAACTGTGTATGGGATGAATCCCCAGGTGGGACAGTCTCTGGATGGCCTTTCCTTCAGTCTCTGCTCTATACCATTTGCTCCTGTGAGTATTTTGTTCTCCTTCAAGAAGGACCAAAGCACGCACACTTAAGATCTCCGTAGAATATTGGCCCACTGCAAACTTATAAAATGAGACTTATTAAATGTTTCTTATTTAAGTTCCTGTGTGTCGCCAGAATTGGGGTTTGCTCAGACAGGGCTCCAGAGATGCATTGCTCTCCCGGCGATGAGCCACAGAGAACTTGAAGGCACCTTCACGTAACAGCCTCGGAGCATATGGGGATGGAATAGTTCTCCTTGAATGTGTCTGCCAACTTTGAGACCCAAGCCTTGTCTGGAAGGGGAGAATGTGGAAAGTCTAGGAACTACATTACATGTCTAATAAGTTCTATTCTATCCATAAAAATTCCAAAGCAGAAGAGTCTGAAATGCTCTATCTCTGTGCTCTTTCTCAGGCACTTAGGTGGATTGTTGCCCTGTAGAGACTCACACTGTTCCCTTGTCCTGCCCCACCCCTCCAGAGAGAACTGTCAGCGCATATGGAGAATAGTGGCGGCAGCGGCATTCTGTCCTCAGGATCAAGAGTTAGTTCAGATCTCACCTTCCCTCTTATACTTGTCCTTCTGGAAGTTCTCTGCAGTGTCCTACTGACTTGACTTCTATGAACATCCATCTGGAGCGTGATCTCCTGACAGCTGGGACATGACCCCTCGGCTTACTCAACAGAGGAGTCGCTTCAGTGCCACACTGTACATAGTTAAACTTTATCTACATACCACTTCAACCACATATTCATAAACAAAAACTTGTCACAGAACTTATACATTTCTATATTGGTTTATTGTCTGCCCGTTCCACCAGAATTTAATATCTATGCTAACATGCTTTTTTTTTTTTTGCCTCCTGGTTTTTAGCTAGATAAGTGAATGAATAAAGAAATGAATTCTTACAAAGGACAGAATTGCTGGACACTGTGAGCTCCTTTTATTTCCACATCCAGGAGAGGAAATAACCGAATGTTCCTTATTACAGACTATTCATGTTTCTATACTCATTCATTCTCTTTACACTGGTCAATTATTTACATCATGGTGTCTTGTTTTACAGGAGCACTGGCCATGGCCAAGGTTCTATAAAGCTTTCAGTTCCTTCTATCCTTCTATCTCAAGTTTTAGTCAACACCTTCAGAACTCTCATGACACATTTCTTCTTACCAACAGGGAAGCTAGGTGTGATATGTTTATAGGCTCACAGTTCTATGCCCCTACCTCCCACCCCCACTGCAACATTCAACACATTTGTGGAATACTTCTATGTGATTATTTGGTTACCTCCCTCCTGCCAAGATATCCATGCTGGCTTTATATCACTGTGATAAATACCTGAGATCAACCAACAGACTAAAGAAAAAGGGCTGGTTTTGACTCATCATTTCAGAGGTGCCTGCTGAGCTCATTTAGGCCCAAGGGGAGTCAGTACAACATGGCAGAAGTGGATACTGGAATAAACTGCTTGCTTCATGGCATCTGGAAATCAAGGAGAGATGGAGGGCTAGCATGCCCGCAGTGAGTTGACTTTCTCTAGTTCAATCTACCACCTGTCAATAGTTTAATGGGATGGGAGCTGTCTCCCTTTCATGGGCCTTTTGGGAGAGATCCAAGGGCCAAAGGATAGCCCCATCTTACTGAGTAGTAGGCAGAAATCATACTTTCCTGGTCCCTAGTGTCTGGCACAGTGCCTGGACACATAGTGATGGCTCAACCAGTTCTTGTTGAAAAATAAATAAAACATACTTCTAGGAAAATGCACTGCTATCAAATGGGTGGCATTGTATTGTTTATTCTTCTCGAGGTCTCAAGTTAGTGGGTGCTGAGTCAACACACATTCATTATTGAAATGAGCCTTTATGTGCTTCAAGCACATGCTCCCATCTTGTGTAACACCAGGGGGTCTTATTACAAGCTTTCTAGGAAATTAGCTGCCCTTGTTCCGTGCTTCTTGTATGTCCTGATGAAAAGGCAGTTTTATTTTTATTATTGACTATATTAGTTATTCTGGGACTAATGCATGATGGGTAGAAAATGGCTGACTTAGACTCAATTATGTGACTGGTCAGCATTAGTCTCTACATAGTATTTGTAAATATCTAAGCTCAAACTTGAATTGTCTTCTGAATACCTGGCACCCTGTATGCTCTGGGTAGTCTGTTGGAAAATCAGTGTTTTGTGACATAGGAGCATTAATGGGACATTGAAAATAATATGTGGTGAGTCCTCAGGCTAAAAGCTATTATTTGATGGCATACCTTAAAATTATTGGTGACTTACTGTGCAGAATACAATGTATCCCTAAGATTTTCCTTCCTGAGGGAAGTGGTCACTAATGAAAATAGAGGAAAAGAAAGAAACCCACTGCAGAAAAGATGTCTTTATAACACTCTGTAGTGGAGAAGCTGATCATTTGGGGAGACTTGGGGAAAAGTAGCAACTTCTTGGGACTCCAGAAGAAGTAGTCCTTGCAGAGAGGGGGTAAAGTCAGACATTCATCATTGGAATGTTAGCACTAAGCCCAAGCTGGAGTCCACCCGGACTTCATTCTACACTCGATCTAAGGTAAAAAAAAAAAGGCCGAGACGCGATAGATTGCACTCTAAAGCCATTTTCTTTTTATTGGAAATAGATTCTTCTCATACAATACATCCTGACCAGAACTTCTCTCCCTCCACTCCTCTGAGCTCCACTTCCACATCCCTTTCCCCCCAGATCCGCTCCCTCTCCATTTTTGCTTCAGAAAAGAGCAGACTTGAAAGAGACAACAACCAAACACAGCAAAACAAGATACAAGACAAGGCGAGAATCCTCCTGTTGAGGCTGGACAAGGTAACCCAATAGGAGGGGAAAAGTGCCCAAAATGTGAGAGATACAACTGTTTCCACTGCTAGGAGTCCCACAAAACCACGAAGCTGACTCCTATAATGCATATGCAGAGGACCTGGTGCCCACTCACGTAGGCCCAGTGTTTGCTGCTCCACTGAGCCCCTGTGATTCCTGCTGAGCCAAGTCGGTGGGCTGAGAGGTGCTCCTGATGTCCTCCATTCCCTCTGACTCCTACAGTCTTTTCTTCCCTGCTCCCCAATCTATGACGTGAGGGACCCTATAGAGATCTCCAATGTAGACTCTCTTGGTATCATATACAGTAATTTCTTTACACACAGCCTTCCTACTTTCTGCTGTCAGGATCTGCCACAAGGCAATTTTTCTTCACGTCTGGATTTCTTGCACAAAATTCCCCAAACTCCACAAAATTCAAGAGGATTCGCTAACTTACCATTCTTTTGGGAAAAGCCCAGCTAAGAGGTCTACGTCTACATGGAAGAGGCACTTTCCTCCTTAGATTGCCTGCCCCCTGCTCTCTCTAGCCAAAAGTTGTCCATCCAAAAATGGCTCTTTCCCCCCTGAGAGCTTGTCTGTCAATCTCTCACCTACCTAGTCTTCCTTGGGCATGGCAGATGCTGCATATGGGAACTTCTGGGACCTCCCCACACTCACCAAAGAGGAAGCTGAACAGTTTAGGCCCCTCTAGAAGAGATCCACACTAAAGAGTCTTCTGAGACTGAAGGCACAAGGCAGATGAGGATGCTCAGACAGGTGCAAGAATAAGCCAGCGTCTAGCCAGGCATAACCCTAATCCTCAGGAAGCCGAGGCAGGACTCTGAGGTCAAGGCTACTCAGGACTACATAGTAAGACTCTGTCACAAATAACAAGGACAAAACTTTAGAAGAGAATAGTGTGACTCTTCTCTATGCCCCCATGTTTAAAGAGTGGGGTTCCTGTGTTGGGTCTCACACGTTGTCTGCTATCTTTAGACCACACACATTTTTCTATGATGGCTTAGATTGGCGTCAAAACGACTGCCATGTCTAGTGCTATGACATCAATAAGCAGTTCACTTGTCACAAGAAGAGAGACCGCCTCCAGCTGCCTGTGCTTAATGGCCTTAAATGTACAGTTTTGTTTCAGCCTCCAGGAGAAACACAATCCTCCAATGCCAGCAGGGAGAAAGCCATTAGATCCGAACACGAATGCTACTTCTGACAACTTGACACTGTCCTACAGGTTTCCTTGAAAGGACTGGCCTACCAAATTTGGAACAAAGAATTTTACTTTCACTTTCTGCATTCGCTGCCTTTTCTAAAGCAGATAAGCTGTGTGACTAAGCTAATGCTTAAATCAGAGACACATAAATGGGAGAGAAGTTTGTTTCACATAAAAATTTCAAATTGTCATTCTTCCTTGTAAGACCAAATATATGATATTATATATTTATATATATATGATGATAATATATATGTATATATATACATATATACATACATACATACATACATACATACATACATATATATAACCATCTTGCCCTTATTTATTTTAATTTTTGCCATTTTCCCCTCACACAAAAACTGTTTGGCCAAGAATATATGAGATTAACAGTGATGCTTTGACTCCAGCATATAAACACACACACACACACACCAACACCTATGTCATATTATCTTGCATCCAAATCTTGGGCCCATTAGCTTATTCTGAATGTTTTCCAAGAAACCCACATACCAATAGAGTCCCCTCCCTGAAAAGCTAGTTTGCTATATAACCAATGAGATGGTTTTTGAGACTCTTATCAACAAGTTAGGAAAGTGACAATGCCCCTGTCTCAGCAGGAAGCTCACTATTGCAGTGTGACCCTTGCTGTACTGAAGTAAATGCTCAGAATGATTCAGAATCAGAAATAAATGCCAGCACACTCAGTACTGTAGAGTCAATTTCCCATTACAAGGAAGCAGAGTCGGGAGTCCAGAGGTGTGGATGCCCTTGGTCTCCTCTAGGGAGCAGTACTCTCAGTCTCCCGCTTCACTGCCAGGTCTACTATTTTGTTTTTGACTTGCTTTGCTTTCCTAAATGCAACACTTAAATGAGGTTCCCATCTAATCGGATGCCGCAGAAGAGTACAGATTTTTCCTTTGTCCCCTGAAAATCCCAACAAACGCCCAGCTTTGCCTTTCGTGCGGTACAAACCCCTCACGTTAACTATGGCAACGGGCACCCTAGGACAAAGCAGCTTTGAGGATGGACATAAGCCAGTGCCCTCTTTTACCAAATACAAACTAAGACCCAGCAACCTAAGCAGCGGGAACACCTTCGTGCTTTAGATCAGAGGTTACAGTCTAAAATCTGGTCCTCTCGAGAGCTTAGGAAAGAACTCACTGTGTGCAGTCCCAGCACCTCGGGCCTCAGAGATGCTCTGTCCAGGCAGCTCCTCTCAGCAGCGGGCTGGGGCTCTGTAATTGAAATCACGCATAGTCAGCCACCCTGTTATCAGAACACTCAGCAATAGCAAGAAAATTCAGGTTACTTTTATGTCCCTGGAGTTGTCTCTGCAAACAGCAAGCATCAAACACACCTCTGAGAAGCACTGAAGCTCAGCCCCTCTGTCAGTTGCCTTAAAGTACTCAGGGATGAGTGTCATAGGCACAGTCCCCTCAGAGAACAGTGTTTCATGGTCTCAGTTGCTTTGGGCATGCTACACAGACAATGCAGTGTTAGGGGCACATGAACTCAGGTATAGCCAGGGATTACCAACTTCAAAATAAACTTATTTATGTATGGGTGTATACACACACACACACACACACACACACACACACACACACACACGGAGGTGGTAAAAGAGAGAGAAAGAATACTATATTGTCAAAATACAGAAATTATTTTAAATAATAAAACATAGGGATTGTCATTTAGGAATCATATATTGGCAATGAACAGTACAACCTAAATTCACTCTCATAAAAATCAATAAAAGGAAATATTTTGCTGCATTCAGCTGAAAAAACAAGCAGGTAAAATAAGACAGAAGTCAGGCCAGTTTAGGGAAAGCAGAGATTTGCTTTCCTGTTTGACTTTCTGTGGCTCTCCTGACACAGGTTCTCTGCAGCTTCTCAGGCCATGTCTCGTATTTCAGTCACCCAATGTCAGCCTTGGTCCTAACAAAATATTCCAGTGTCTCCCAAGCCTGGATCTGTAAGTCCCTCTTTTGTGAAGTCTAACGAAATCACATAAACTAATCCAGGCTAGCCCAAGAGGTAAGGCTAGAGTTAACTTACACAAAACTGACATAGGAGGCGTTTGGAGCTCTTTGAGGAGGAGAAGCGGAAGAAGGGAATTATGAAAGGGAATCCACACATTTCCATCACAATAAGGCTCAACAAGAGGGGAAGGTTGACATGTAAGCATGCCTGGCCACGAAAACACTGGGCTAGGCCTTGGATTCTCAGCTACCGAGACCAGAAGGAGTGAGGCTAGATGAAGACCGTTTCCCTGGCCTGCTTCACTAGAGCTCTTCTCTATCAGCACAGGGTCCACTCCCTGAGGAAATGACTCAGAACTCCATTTTGGTTATGAAACTTATTCTGCGGTGTGTGAATTTCCCATCTTTCCGACTTTCGTTTGTCATCCAGACAGCTCTGCCAGAGGAGGCCCACATCACGGCTGGAAGCAAACCATGACAGATGTCACAGGCTGCCTCCCCAGTGTTCAGTCTGCCTCTCTCCCTCCAGAACCCTAATGTTGTCCGAAGCAGGAGCTCTCAGCTGAGGAGGAGAGGCGCAGAAGTTCTGTGAGGGGAGGTTCCTTGACAAAAGCCACACAGTGCAAGACCTAAACCGAAAGGAGCTGCCATGCTGGCCTGCCCTGCCTGCTCTTGGGCTGCCATTCAAGAATGAGTATGCTTGCTTAAGTCATCTAGAAGGGTTCCTTTAGGACACAGAACATAACCCCGAGCCAAGAAACTTTCACTAACACCTTGATAGTGAGATACTGAGATTGTGAGAAATCAAGACTCAAGTCAGGTCTCCTGACCTCCACCAGTGACAGTTCCAATCCTAGGCACTGCCCAAACAGTCCGTCCTCTGAATACCATACAAAGGGAACTTTCACATGGCTACTGCCACCGTTGAGCCTTATTGTGGTAGGGACGTGTGGATCCTTTTTCAAAGTTGCTAAAGCAGACTCGTACTGCAGACCTGTAACCCCAGCACTTGAAGATCAGGGGCTCTAGGAGATCTTCATCTACATAGCTAAATACAAGGCCAGCCTGAGCTACCTGAGACCCTAGCTTCAAACTCCCAAATGCAACAAAGCCTGCCTTCCTCTCCAGCCAGGGAGGCTATTTAAATGACTTGAGCCACAGTTCAAACAGTGGCGGAGGGCTCATTTTCCACCTTCCATTTTTTTCTTGTTTTCTTTTCTTTTTTTAACACGTGATTCTCAGGCATTCTAGTTGCTAAAGCAAGCCTGCCTTGGCTGAAGCAGAGGACACTTGTCTCATTTCTACACACTTCCTCTGCAGGGTGTCTAAGGGAGAAGCAGCTCTCCTCCTAAATCTTGTTGCAGAGGAGGTTTCTCCCTTGTTTCCTCCTTCACTGGGCTATTAAAAGCTATCAGCGCTCCCATGGAAGCTGAAAAACCTTTCCCAGCCAAGAGGAAACCGTACCCAAAGATGATTCCAGGGGATTAAGGGTTTAGCTGTGAAAAGCAAAAAGGCTTAAACGTTTAGAGGGAGATTTTTAAAAATGACATTTTTCTGACCTCAAAATGGAAAAGGAATCTTCGAAGCATATAAGGGTTAATCATAAAAAGAAAGATGGACGTATTTGCAACTGTAATATTAAGGTATGACAAAGAATGTTAAGAGGGGAGGGGTCTGTGAATGTCTCAGCAGATAAAGTCATTTGCCACCAAGCCCGGGGGCCTGGCTTTGATCCCTAGGGCCTATGTGGTGGACGGAGAGCATCAGCTCCAGAAAACTGTCCACTGACTTCCACTCGTGTGCTGTGTGTCGCAGGTGCATGATATCCACCCACACCACCCCCTGAAGAAAAGTAATATATTCAAAGTTAAAAAAAAAAGACAGGCCAAACAAGTATTCAAATTGTCTAAAGAAATGCTATGAATTGGTCATAAAACCAAGATAATAACAAAGCTAGTAATAGATCCCATGGGCACACTACAGAGGAGACAGGCAGACATGGAGGAGACAGGCAGGCTCGGAGGAGGAAAGCAGGCTCAGAGGAGGAAGGCAGGCTCGGAGAGGACAGGCAGGGTTGGAGGAGGAAGGCATACCACGGAAGAGGAAAGCAAGCATGGTGAATAGACAGATAAAAACTGAGCAATTGCATGTGTCATCGAAAATGCAACTTAAATGCCCAGGTTGGTACAAATCCATAGCAGCCCAGGATCAATTTCATCCTATGGCATTGAGCCCACACACCCACTGAGCTTCTATTGACATGGTCCAGTGCTGTGGTCTGGCTGATGTGTGCTCTCCATAAAATTTAATGCCCAGTGCAACACCATTAAGGCCTGTGGTTCTAGCACCATTATATAAAAAAAGACTTTGTATGCAAGCCCTCTTTTCCTTTGCATGTCTACTGTCATACCAAGTGTGTGTGTGTGTGTGTGTGTGTGTGTGTGTGTGTGTGTGTGTGTGTCCATGCACACATGTGCACAAGTTTGAAACACAGCGCGTAAGTGGAGGTTAGAGGACAACTTAGAGTTGGTTCTCTACTTTCAGCACATGGTTCCATTAGCTGAGGTCATCAGCCTTGGTGGTAACCATCTTGCTGTGGTTTGAATAAAACGACTGCCATAGGTGCTTCGGGGGTGGCCTTGTTGGTTAGAGTGTGTCACATTGGAGTGGGGGAGACTTCAAGGTCTCAGAAGTTCAAGTTAGGCACAGTGGCTCTCAGTCTTTTTCTGTTGCCTGTGGATCAAGATGTAGAACTCTCAGCTCGTGTTCGAGGACCATGGCTGCCTGGATGCCACCATGCTTCCTGCCATAATGATAATGGACTGAACCTGTTGGGCTGTAAGCCAGCCCAATCAAAAATCTTAATTTTTAAGAGTTGCTGTGGTCATGTTGTCTCTTCACAGAAATAGAAACCCTAACTAAGACACATCTTTACTCACTGAACTGTCTCACCAACCCAAAATCTTTGTTTCTAACCTATAGATATCCAGGTACCCCAGTGCGACTTGTTTGAGAATATTTCTCCCACTGGATTACTTTGGCACGCTGACACACTTAGCTACTCCTTATTCACGACCACTTCCAGGTCTTCTGAGCTTCTTTATTGTCAATGTGCTCAGCCCTCTGCTGATTCTATGCCACATTGATTACTGTATATTAACTGATTACTGTATATAAATCTTAAAATCAGGTTCACTGTATTCCTTTGAAACATGGCTTTAGGGATTTTAATTTTAATTTAATTATTAGAAAATATTGCTTATATTACTCGAGCTCTTTGTGAGATTTTTTTTAAAAATAAAAAGTACATGAAATCTAGGATTGAATATAAATTTGGGGAGCAATGATATAGTTATTCTTTTATGTCTTCTATCCCAGGAAGAGCATAGTATGTTTCTTTACTTACTTAAATATTCTCTAACTTTTATTGGAATTTTGTAATTCTCTGCATTAAACATTTTATAAGCAGGGGTAGCTCAAGATACTTCCCTCTCCGTTCCGAGCCTTTATCGCTAATGGTTGTTGAATTTAGTCATTCGTGTTGATTTTTGTGCATCAGACCATATGACTATGACTATTTTCCTTTAGATTTTTGAATACATTCCCATTGAATGTAGAATTTTACCTGGATGCTCCCTCTCAGCACAGAACCATATCTGCTCTAGCTGACGTGTTCTGGTGGGTAATGTACTGCAGAGCTGCTCCTGCACATGGCATGTCTTAGGGAGGGTCTCACTGTGTGAGTTCTTCTTAAGATTTCATTAGGACTCTTGAATCTGTGTGGATGTCTTGTGACAAATCTGGGCAATTCTCAGCCATCACTGTTCCGAGCGCCTTCCCAGCCATATCCTGCACCATCTCTCCTCTGGTTCTCCTGACTTCATGTATCAGATAAACACTATTGTCACTTTTCCTTCTACTGCTGTGAAAAATCACGTGACTAAAAGCAACTTGGGGAGAAGAGGCCTGGCTTACACTTCCACACCACAGTCCCATCATGGAAGTCAGGATGGGGAACTCAAGGCAGAAACTGGAGCAGCGGTCATAGAGGGATGATGGTTACTGGTTTGCTCCTTATAGCTTGCTCAGTCTGCTTTCTTATAGATCTCAGGCCATCTGCCTGAGGGTGGCACCTTCTTTAGTGGGCCCAGCCCTCCCATATCAATCCTTAATCAAGAAAATACCTTATAGACTTGCCTATAGGACAATCTGTTAGCAATATTTTCTCAACCAAGGTTTCTCTTTCCAGATGACTCTAGCTTGTGTCAAGTTGACAGAAAACCAACCATGTCACAGCCACCAACACGTCCCTAAGGCTGGTACAGCAAAGCAATGCTTTCCTTCTTTACGTTACCAAAGGGAACCATTCCGGCTTGCTTCCTGGGATTTTAAATAGATAGATGGACAGAAGAGAGGCCCTGTTGCCTGGAGGTAGCCGTCTGTTAGAAGGCTTCTGGGAGCTTCTCTATGGAGCAATATTTCTGCTTTGGCTTTCACTCCAGCAGGAAGTTGAAGAAGCAATGGGTGGAGTTTATTACAGTGCAGGGTTTTTCTCCTCCCAGTCCGACTGATCCAATTTTTCTCCAGTCTTCTGCCTGTTTCAAGCCCCGGCTGTTTGCGTGGTCCTTTTACTCTTCTCTCCTCTGCAATCTGCCTCCCTCAGGCTTCTTGTTTAGCTGACCTCTGACCCAGTTCAGCACCTGTCTGTGAGGATTCCCTAATCCAGTATCGTGACCTGAGCTCTTGACCCAACTAAACACGCTGCCCAGACATTCTAAGGGTTTACATTCACCAACGTTTTTATTGCCCTCCTAGCTAACAGAATCCAGATCGTTCTTCTCTGCGAGGCAGAGACGAGGAAGACGGACTTTAAGGATCTACTCTCTTCTCTCTAGGACACATTTCTGAGAGGTCACCAGCTGCTGCTGCTGCTTCTTTCTGCATTTTTTCTAAGCCCAGCACAAGGAGGCAGGAAGATAAATGAGTGGGAGGACAAATTAACACTGCAAAGCTTGATAAATACTAACATCAAATACTAAAAATAACCAGACAGCAGTAGTCGCCTTTAGGAATTTCATTTGTGCTTTTGTGTGTTTGTGTGTGTGTGTGTGTGTGGTGTGGCAGGGCGGGGGAGGGAGGGGCTCGAGAAGGGAGAGAACTCTTTTTTTTTTATTCTTTATTCTTTTTTAAAAAATAGTTTTTATTACATATTTTCCTCAATTACATTTCCAATGCTATCCCAAAAGTCCCCCATACCCTCCCCCCCACTTCCCTACCCACCCATTCCCATTTTTTTTTTTTTTGGCCCTGGTGTTCCCCTGTACTGGGGCATATACAGTTTGCGTGTCCAATGGGCCTCTCTTTCCAGTGATGGCCGACTAGGCCATCTTTTGATACATATGCAGCTAGAGCCAAGAGCTCCGGGGTACTGGTTAGTTCATAATGTTGTTCCACCTATTTAGAGCAGGACTGGAAATGTTACCTGGAGGCAGAAGAGCTCCCCTGCAGGCAGAGTCGCACCCACCCAATAACTCCCTTGCTGACTCTCTCTTTTCTGCAGTTCTGTAATGGCTCCCTCCCAGGGCTGCACAAGGCACCCTGGACTCCTGCAAGGAGACAGGTAAAGTGCCTGGGAAGTTGCAGGCTTGATCACATCTTTTTCCCTTTTCAGATTTTCCCGTTGTTCGTAGAGAAAAGAAAGGTGATTGGGACCAGTGTGCATCTATCTGCGAGTCCCTGTTACTTAAGTGTGTCACATCAAGGCCCTCATTCCCACAGACACAGTCTGTGTGATGGGAACAACTCCAGATTAGGACTCTACAAGACTCCAAACATGCCTGCCCCTAGGCATGCCTGCTGTACCATTCCTAGACCAGGGATGTGGACAAATGACCTTGATAGCTTTGGGGGCGGAATATTCAGGTTTAATACAAGAGGAGAGTAAGCTCCTTTTGGATTCGGTTGCTGTTGCTTCCCTCTCCTCGGGGAACAAGTCCGCCCACTGTGAGTCTGTATGGATTGCTAGAATAGAGAGAAAATGCAGTGGAGGGAAACGAAGCACACCCTCATGTGTGAGCACAGGCACCTTTGAATTCTTCATCATCTCCCTCACAATCAACAATTTCCCTCCATCTCATTCCCTCTCAACAACTAGCTGCAAATAGAGGGCCTTACATCTCAGTCTCTTCTCTTAAAATCACATCGAGATCTGCTTCCTCTGCGCTCTGAGGAGCAGTATGAACGGGGAGCACGCTCCTGCAAATGTCAATTTATTCGTAAAACTCGTGTTCAGGGCACCCACATCTCCCCATCACTCCTCTCCCATTTTGTATCTGCCTCCCGGGCTCTTCCTCAGCCTCGTTCAGTCACGCAGGGATGAGTTCTGCGTTTCAACCTTTACAAGCATTGCGTTCCTCCCCCTCCTCCTCCTCCTCCTCCTCCTCCTCCTCCTCTTCCTCCTCCTCCTCCTCCTCCTCCTCCTCTTCCTCCTCCTCCCTCCCATCATGCTTCCTAACAGGATACAGATTTCTTCTTGACACCTCTACTCCTAAATCCACCGAGGCCAGCTCTCCACTTGCTTTCCACAAGCTGCCTCTGGATTCCCAAACTGTCAAAAGCAATGGACTCGTCCTTTTCTGCTCATCTCTCGCCACTGCATTCTGCCTTTGGATTCCATGATAATGCAACATCCTGGTTTTTCCTGAGGACTGTGTGTGCTTTCCCAGGCGTTGCCAGGTTGAGCAAATAAAAATATTGAGCTTTCAGTTAAATGTGAATTTTAGACCAATATTAAATGTTGTTTCGTATGTTGAAAGTTTGTATGGGAATTTTTTGCACTAAAATAGTGACATTTTTCTATCCGAAACTAAATTCTGGGTTCCCTACTTTTTCCCTGACAACCACTATAGTTGTTTCTTCAGAGTCTGTCTCTAACTGCACCCTTCATTTCTATCTCCATGGCCCTAGTAATGATTTTTTCCTCAGAAAAATAAAACAAAACAAAACAACAATCTTTATCTCTACCTACATCAGCCTCTGTCCCTCTTTTCCTTCCATGCCTCTATCTCTCCCTCTCATTTCTGTTTCTCTGTGGATGTTTTATAGCATTTCTAAATTCAGTTGAAACTGACATCTCTGGACTCACAATCACATCAACTCCCTCTTCCTCCTCTTCCTCCTCCAGTGGCTCCAGTGGCTCGCTCTGGGTTCTGCCTTAACCAGCCTACCTTCCCGTCTATATCCCTGGGACCCATGGATGTGAGACCATCATCAAATCCTACCAGTCTTTTGAAACTGCCTTCAACTAGGTCCACTATTTCTGTTCTCTTTATTTCTGACCTCCACACACTACCTCTGAATGAGCATCCTAAAGTTTAAGTGTGGGTGTGTTGTTCCCTTAGTCAGAGACGCTCCTGGCTCCTGGCTGAAGTTCTTATTCCTCAGCCGGTGTTCAGATTCAGAGCCTGTCACGGTTTGGTCTTCCTCAGCTCATCTCCCGGTGGCCACCTTGGGGACCTTCAGGACACAACCTAAGTCCATTAGTTCACATTCAGAGTTAAGCTTAGATCACTTTTAAAGGGACAAATACAGTTTGGGCTAAATATAAACTATTTACTGAATTACTAAAGGGAGTCAGTTAGAAGCAAGCATATTAAAGACCAGAGAGATGGCTCAGTGCTCAGTGGAACACTTTACCATTCTGCCAGAGGACCGAGGTTTGTTTCCTCGAACTCATATGGTAACTCACAACCATCTGTAACTCCAATCCCAGGACATCTAGTGACCCTTTTCTGGCCTCTTCGGGCACCACACATACATACAAACAAAACACTCTCACACAGAAATAAATAAATCTTTTCATGAAGTAACCACTAAAGTCATTAAATAAGCAAGTCATTGGGAGCTGATATAAAGAATTCACTTTTTTACAAGCTTAGTGTCTATCAGGTATGGACAATGTTCACATAAGCATCATTTATCTCTGTGACATCTAGTCACAGCTAGATTCGGAGAGAACTCCACTCAGCCACTGTTGCCTCTCCATTGATCTTTTGAACTGGATCCCTTTCTCGTCACCTGATTCTTGCAGATGGGGGCTTATGATGGTTTCTGTAAAAGCCTCTGCCCTCTGTATGATAGAAATCTCTAAACAATCACGGTCTCCACATGCTACTAATCCACATTCCGATCCAAGAACATGAGAGTACACCAGCAACCTAAGTTGCAATGAACAAGACAGTAAACATTTTCAATTCTACAGTGCATGTGTTCTCTAATGCAACTCAACTCTACCACTGAGATCCAAAGTCAGTCATCTATAAGTGACTAAAAACAACAATAACAAAACAGGCCTGGGTAACAATAAAGCCAGCAGCCAAGGTGCTGCCAGTGTGGACTCTCTGTCACCTGCCCTGAAAGTTGTCTCTGAGCAAATATTTATTTATGCTTTCTTTCCAAATTATATCATTCACTGTAGTCACTTAATTAGAAAGAACAGCAACATTTAAAAAGATATTTTTAATTTGACAAGTTTATATTTAAACTGAATACAGTACCGTAGATTGGGTCATAAATAACTAAGGAATGGGGAGTTGGACTCAGAGGTGTCTCTGGAACTCTCCATGTGATCCAGTACAGAGCAGAGTCAGGTTGAAGTCAAGCAGATGTGAATCACCCTTGCCTTAGTTAAAGGGATAGCTAAGTTTCTAGTTGCTGTAACAAAAGTGACCTAAACAAGGAAAAATTTATTTTGGCTCACAGGTCCAGGGAGTCCATCATGGGAAGGGAGTCCTGGTGGCAAGAGCGTTAGACAACTAGACATGCCGTGTCAAAGTCAGAAGGCATGAAGAGATGGAAGCCTCACCCGGGTAGCACAAGAGCTGACCCATGATGGTGGGCACACAGGTGAACCGGCCCCAAGGGTGTGAGCATCGGAGAACTGGCTCCCATGAGGTGACATGGGCAAGGGAAAGATGACCCCCCCCCTTCTTGTTCCTTACCACCAATGGCAGGCAGGAGAGCTGGCCCCAAGCTGGCCCCGAGGTCATGAGAGTGGGAGAACTGGTCATGTCCATCAGCAGCTGCAACAGTGGAGGAGAGCACCTCATCTAGGCAGCAGGATAGAGCTAGAGAACCAGCCCCGAGTGTGTGAGAACAGGAATGCTGGCAGCTGACCAGCTCAGATACCTCTCAGGCCCAGGGCTTTGAATTGGCGCACCCCAACACCTACCTCATTCATGAACTGCTGGAATGCATAAAGGGGTCAGTTCAACAAATCTAAAACTGCATGATCTCCATGACACAGGACAGTAATGGAATATCCAAGAGGAGTCCCAGTGAGGTTCCAGTATCAATAGTATATCAGAAGCCAGAGGCCTTGTAGGAAACTCATTGCCACCAACATTTGCAAGCAAAGTGTGGACAAAAGTGTATACCATGGGTCACACTGACACACTACAGCCTTCACGAGGAGATTGTTTTTTCTCTGTTCGGGGGAGGCTGCAAGGGTGAGGGTGAGTACTAGGAGAGAAGGAGATGAGTGGAATTGGGGTGCATGCTGTAAAATTTATAAAGAACCAACAGAAAGAGAGAGAGGGAGGGAGAGAGAGGGAGAGGGAGGGGAGGGGGAGGATAGGGGGAGGGGAAGAGGGAGGAGACAGGGGGAGGGAGGAGACAGGGGGGAGGGAGGAGACAGAGGGAGAGGGAGGAGACAGAGGGAGAGGGAGGAGACAGAGGGAGAGGGAGAGGGAGAGGGAGAGGGAGGGAAGCATATGCTCTGCTCACTTTTTCCCTTTTGTATGTTCCAGGAGCCCAGCTCTTTCTGCTCCCTTCCACATTTAGGGATGGCTCACTCCACTCAGTTAACCCAATCTACATAGATAATCCCTTACAGACATGCCCAGAGGTTTGTTTCCATGGCAGTATAAATCCTATTAAGTTGGCAATTGAGACAAACCATCCCAAACACAAAATTTAAGAGAGCACTAACAAAGGCAATCAAGATAAATAATGTTTAGTGCAAATATCCTTGGTTTTTGTTATTTTGTTTTTTGTTTGTTTTGTTTTGCTTTCTCAAGACAGGGTTTCTCTGTGTAGCCTTGGCTGTCCTGGAACTCACTCTGTAGACCAGGCTGACCTTGAACTCAGAAATCCGCCTGCCTCTGCCTCCCAAGTGCTGGGATTAAAAGCGTGTGCCACCACTGCCCGGCCTGGAGTTTCTTCTTGGCTTCATCTTACCCGGAGTCCTCCCATCCCTTCCCTGGGCAGGCACCTTCCCTGCTTCTGACAGCATTCTTTACTAGCAATGACCTTCGTCTTGGGCCAGTTGCTGCAATTTCTGTGTCTTTCACTCTGTGTTAATTTCTCCCATGATGCATCTCAGTTATTGATCCTTCAGGAATAAAACTATCTAACCTAAATTGGTCACTGTAGCACAGACCAGTACTCTCAGCACTCTGGAGGCTGAGGCAGAAGAACCATGCCTTTGAGGTCACTCTGGAATACAAGAGTTAAGGGCTTTTCTCAAGAAAAAGAATTTTTAAAATCTGATTCAATGTTTAATCAAGCTTTCTCTAACATACGTAAAAATAGATGGTACTGGGCCAAGACTCCCAGGCTTGTGTGCCTCCAGAATGGAAGAGACCTGAAGGAGAAGCACGAGTCATCAGATGTCAGGCGACCTGGGCCTTCAGTTCAGGTTCAGCCACTTTCTAACTGATGTCTTGGAATTACATTCCTTAAATTTCACCTTTTCAATGACATTGGTGAGTCCGTGCTTTTGCTTTTGAAATGACATCAGGCCATCTCCTGGTCTGCAAGGAGGAGTGTAATGCTCAACTGAGAGGAGTAGATTAAAGCTCTTTTGTTAAGAGTGGCTCCCTTTGAATGTAAGTAGTGTGTTAGCTACTTTTCTCTTGCTGTGACAAGATACCATGACCAAAGGCGACTTACAGAAGGAAGATACTATTTTGGCTTATGATTCTATAAGGATAAGAACCATTCATGATGGAGAGTCATGACAGCAGGTCGCAGGCATAGTGGCAGGGGCAGGAAGTTGAAAGATTGTATCTTCAACCACAGACAGCAAACACAGAGAGTGAACTGGAAGTGGGGGTACTGTTATAAATCCTCCGTGCATGCCTCCAGTGACATTCCTTCAATACATTCCTTCAAGGCTGTACCCCCATTTTCAAATAATATCACCAACTGGGAACCCAAATACTTGAGCCTATACAGGACATTTCTCAATCAAACCACCACAGGGAGAGAGGCAAGAGAGTATCCTACTCCTGTATAAAATGCGAAGCTTCTGAGTGGAAGACGATAGAGTAGGACTTCAACCTTATTTTTGTTGTAATCTGTAACTTCAATTTGTCTGAGCCTGCTTCCTTAACTATACAGGACTACCTGTTGTTAAATCTCATAGGGTTTTCTTGAAAGCTGTAAGTGTTCCTAAACATATGATTGAGTTATAAAGTTATTGCAAAAGGAGAATATCTTGAGTCAGGATGCATTGAATCTACCTCATGCCCTGAACATGACTGCTAGTGGCCCTGTAGGCTGCAGAGCACGGGTTGTTTCCTGTCCTGACCATGAGGCTCACACTGCTGTCCATCACAGTGGCTCAGTATGGTTGCACATAAAAGAACCAAGTTCAAAATTTGAGATTTCTAGTAAATGTAGATTGTTTCCTACCACTGTGAAGCTGAAAATCGTCAAACTAAGCGTAAGGTGAAGATGTCTGCTTAGCATTTTATAAGTACACGACTGAGCTGTTAGTTCCCTGTCTCTTCAGCGTGTGTTTTAAGAAATGACTGTAGAGCCGGTGAGATTCCAAGTGTTTCAAAGCTGCCTGTGTCTGAGGTACTCCCAAATGTCTGAGCGTCACACAAAGGGACACTGTTTTCTGAGATGGAGACAGAAATTGACAGTGCAGACACTGTCACGAGGATGAGACCAGGTGGTGGGAGGGAAGCCAGCAGGGGGTTTGCTTTGTGCAGAACTAGATGTTGCTTAAAATGTCACAATCTCAATAAGTGATGGCGTGGACAACTTTAAACGAATCCAAATGGATACAGAAAACCCACCATGCAAAAGTGTTAGGACTCTAAATAGAATAGGGTTAGAAATGGCGCAATGCTGAGCTGCCCCTGAATCCAGGGAAACAGTAAAAACTTAGCAAGAGTGACCTGTCTTTCTTCAAGAATCTGGCGCTTGTTTCTCATCCATTTAAGAATATTTGTGCCGGGCAGTGGTGGCGCACACCTTTAATCCCAGCACTGAGCTCAAGGCCAGCCTGGTCTACAGAGTGAGTTCCAGGACAGCCAGAGCTACACAGAGAAACCCTGTCTCAAAAAAACAAAAACAAAAACAAAACAAAACAAAAACAAAAAACAAAAAAAAACAAAAAAACAAACAAACAAACAAAAAAAAACCAAACATCAACAACAACAAACAACCCACAAAAAAACAAAAAAAAATCTTTTTTAAAAAGAAGGAACTCCAGAAGGTCAGGGGCAAACTTGACTCTACCAATTTGGCTAAGTCCGTCCCTCTTGGTACAAAAACCCATCACAGATGGAGTTAAATCAAATGTAGTCAAAGCAAGTGCTTCTCAAGTACTTTTCTAGATTCTGTGCTTCAGAAAATCAAGTCAAATCTACAATGCCCATTTTCAGTGCGTCCTGGGTGCCACCATAACTGTGTTACAGGCAGAGCATCATCTGAACACGGATGCTAGGATCATGGCAGTGAGTGAGACGGATGAAGATGCGATGATTATCGAGAAGGGAAAGGAAGTAATGGGACTTTACTTCCCACACAGCGCCGGGAGGAAGGTAGCAAGGTTTGAAGAGTCCCATTTCCTTCAACCCTAGGCACCAGCCCACATGAGATGATCTGTAATGAGATACACAACAGATACATTCAAGTATTCAACATACTTGGATGTGCAAAATCTCACAGCTGGTCACAGGTTCATAATAACTATGTGCCTCTTTCAGGGGGAGCTGCTGCGCCTGCTGAGAGTCGGCAGGGCAGCAAAGCTCCCCCAGCTTTCCAAATAGAGCAGCTTAAAGACTCCTTTGGCAATTTTAACTTCACAATAATAGAAAACACTCCAGGCAGAGTGTGAGAGACCAATCTTGTAAACAGCGGGATGGGAAGGTGTAAACAATTATAGAAAGAAAACATCCACCCTTAAAAAAACGCTGCTTTTGAGAAGGGAACAGGGATAAACTCAGTTACAAATATCATGGAACAAAAGCTCAGAGAAGTGTGAAATCCCACACCAGGTGACTGTGAGGATCCATTCCAATCTGCCAGCCCCTCCCTTTTGGCATCAGGCTTGCTTTTACATCCTTCTAATTTTATGTGCTTGTGTTGGGGAGTTCGTTTTGTCTTTCCAAGCAACATGGCCATCATTTTGAGGCAGTTGCAACTTTTCCAAGCCTCTTCTTCCTTCACTGAGCCTAACAGCATTGACTTGGAGGATCCATGGCATTCTGGAGGCCATGCATGTCTGTTTTTCTTTGTGCCTTGCATGCAGTGAAAATGCATCTATAATCTCATACGGCATTCTCATATAATTCTTATAATCATTTGTGTTGTTAGAAAGATCCAGAATTGTTTATCCTTTCAAACAAGGCTACTGTTGACTAAACATGTACTCTTTACAGTGGTTTGGGCAGACACTGACTTTGAAGACCTCATAGACTGCAGGAGAGGGAGAGACTTGGAAACACATGGTGTCAAGCAAGGAGGGAGCCACCGTGATCCCTCAGCTGCAGTGATAGGATGCATGGTAAACAAGTGTTTATAGGAGGTCACATGTACTAAATGCACACAGAAGAGCTCATAAGAGTTTACACATGCTAAGTACTATGTAAACAAACTGAAGCCTGCAATGTGTTAGAAGGAGGAAGAGGAAGGAAGAGGGTGAGGAGGAAGAGGGAAGGAGGAGGAGTTGGAGGCGGAGAAGAATGATGATTAAGGTTATGTACAGCAACTAATAAGAAAAGACCAGCTTATATGAGCAGGCATGATAAGGTCAGACCTCTATTTCCATCCCATAAGATTAGTAAGAACAGGAACTCTGAAATAGCCAGGCTGTCCTTTGATTCTTATTTCCTTCTGCCTTTCCCCACTGCAAGGTCAACCTTCTCTGCTCATCCCGATGGAAACTGATTTTATTTCACACGATAGATGCTCATTGACTCTAGAATGATAAACCAATGAGACCTCCAAACTAAATTGGTGTTGTTTTGTCTCTGGCATCTCCCACTTGGGCTGTGTACCACTCCTCAGTAGGTGCTTCAAGAATGAGTCATGGATGAAGGAGGTACCTGTGGATGAACAAGCACAGCCATGGGCCAGCAGCTGTGCTTTCTAGAAGGTAGAAAGTGCTCTTCTGTGATGTTTTTCAACACCCACCTCTATCTCTTTCTTGCTCAGGACCTGCTGTTGGCCTTGACCTCCAAACTGCCTTGCTCAAATTTATTACTGACAAAACTGTGCCATGCATGTTTGATTGTACCAAGAAGGCTGTATTGCCAACGCAGTGACTTCTCATAGCACCAATGGATTGTAGTATTAAGAAGGTGCTATAGATGAAGAAAGACCAGGACAGTCAATAAGCAGGAAAATTAAGACCAGAACCAGGATCAGGAGACAGAAAAGGCTACCTCAGTGTTGGTCAGCCTTGGCTACATGTGCAGTTTGATTCTTCTCCTAGGGTATCTGATCCTGACAGTGGAAGTTAAGTTTTTCATTTTATTAAAATAGCTCTCAGCATGAGCAACTGCATTTGTGATATGATTGAAGGGAGCCAGATGGATAAAAATACTTCCATCCTTCCCAGAGTCTGAGAGTTCACCATTGAAGATGTGTGACTTAGGGTCTTAAAGTCATCTGTTTCATGGGTTTGGTTTCTTAGCACGTGGTTCACTTAGAATGGCTACCTCTCAGTTGGAACCCCCTCAAGAAGAGGGCTCAGAGGCTGAGATATAAAAGAGATGCCTGGAAAGAGAGATCGAGGCTCCAGGACAGGCAGAAAAGGAAGATGGGTGGTCCCAACGACAGGTGTGGATGCTTTGCTTGGCTGACCCCATCCTTGTGCTCCTGAAACAGGGAAAGGTTGTACTGTGCTCCATTTTACAAAGTTAGATTGAGTTAAGAAAAAAATCAGGGACGAGGGCAGATGGCATTGAGTTCTGTGGACATTAAGCATAGCACTGTGTGTTATCAACACAGCAAGATTCAATATTCTTACTTTCGAAGATCTCGTAGTCTTGGATCTTGGAGAGACTCTGTCTCTTGGAGAGAAACTATCCCAACAACAAGCAATGTAAGAGAAAGGTGGACAGGTAGGGGGTTCAGAATCTCCATGTGACCTGAACCTCAGAAAAGGAGGGGTCAGACTTGGAGGAGGTAATGTTAGCTTTCCTGGAGACACCAGTCTCAGAGGCAGTACAAGTTAAAGGGGGAAACATGAGTTGGTAAACACCTGCCTAGCTTTGCCATGTAAGCCTACACAGCCAGATCCAGGTGCTACTGGGGTCCTCCTGAACAAGAAAATCCAACTTGGACTTAATCACTGATGAGCAAGATGCCATCAGCATTCCCCCAGGACAGACACCTGACGGCAGATGCACTACATGGAGGTGTGACACATACAGTGCCCTGCTTCCAAGCAAAACCTCCTCTTCCCACATGAAACCTAATGATCATTGCTGCAACCGGCAGCTAAACATATCTGGAATTTCAGGAAGAGGTGAGTCTCCAGATTTATATGTTAAGATGTGTGTCTAATAAATCTGAGGAAACAAGCAGGTCCAAGCACCACCCAGTACAGAAGCACATGAAGAAGTTTACATGATACCATAGATCAGGAGCTGAGAGAGATTCTAGGATCTTCCATGGGAGGAGACTGAGGAAGATGCAGCCCTGGGCCTCTCCCTTGCCTCAAACAGGAAAGGTTACTTGTATTTACCTTCACTTATTGTCTGTATGTTTTTAAAAGACGCCTTTATTTAATTCCTACAAAGAAAACAACTCCAAAGGAAGGAAGGAAAATTTGACCTTTCTGTGATAAATGAGTTATTTCGTCAATAGCTCTGTTCCTCTGAACAACAGCTCTTTAAAGCCCTTGGCATAAGAGAAGCCAACACCTACAGCCTGAGGCTTACTGTGAATGAGTGAGGAAAACTATGGGGGGAGGGGAGGGTGTGGAATGGAGAAAAGGGAGTCCGGAAGCACTGAAAACCCTGCTCCCTGCAGGTGTCTTAACTGAGTGAGCACATTGTGGCTCCCGTTCGCCTCAGCTTAGCCACCCTTGGCCAACCCTTCAAGGCAACTGCAGAGCTGACCTCTTGTTTATGTCTCATCATAGGCTCCGTGATCGTGTTACCCAAACCCACCCACAGATGCTGGCAGAGCCCTAAGTTCAACGCAGGCAAGCAGCTGCTGGGCAGGTGCACTTCTGATGCCTAAATACGAAGTAGGGATTCTGAGATGATTTGACTTTATAAGGAGCCACCAAACCAAGAGGAGAGAAACAAACAAATGAGATGCTAAATATGCAGGTGGTGGTTACAGTAATCAGTGGACAGCATAGTAACACCACATTTTTGGAAGTGATGTTTTATAAGGACTCAGAATTCATAATAAGGAGTCTGCAAAAATGACTTTCTAATACATACAAAAGTCAAAACTTTATAAACATTATGCATACAACTTCAATGGGATCATTCTATTTATTAGTTGCCAGTGAACAGAAGTTTAAAATGAAAGTATAAAAACACCAAGTAGCCTTAAAATGAATAACCGTGAAAAGCTAGCAATGCTATTCTATTATCTGAACTTTGATGAAGTGAGCTTTTAAAATTCACAAACATGGTTGCCATGGAGTCAAGAGCATATTTATGTGCAAATTTATGTGCTTTTAAAAAAAAGGCTAGTCAGAGAAATATTGATATATTTAAGAACTATCTCTATATATTTGTTCTGACTCCTCACTCTTCTTATAACACCAACCCTCATCTGGTAACTTTGAGGAGCGTTGTAAGACGTTGGTGACTTTTCTGTGTTGTGGGGGTGGAGTAAAACCCATTTGTTTACCTCTAGCCACAATCTGCTGGAAAGCAGGCAGTGAGCACATCCCATGCACTCTGCCTTTTGTAAGTTTGTCCGTCCATGGTGGAGATCCCAACATTCCACGACTCATAGCCTGGACATGTAATTCTCATATGACAATGTGCGTACACACCCTCAGGTGGTTCCCACTGATCCACACCAGTGTGATCCTTGCCTGTGAAGTGCAAGGTTGAGCCAGTCATTTACCTTCAGCCAACTATGGCATCTCCAACTGGATGGATACCTCCCTAACTGCTTGGCAAGAATCCAACTTAGCAGGCTACAGCATTCGCTGTCTTCTGCTAAATTTGAGACAATGAGCTGTCCTGTGGAGACAGGGCTATGAAATGCCACATATCAAAGAGTACTAGGTGGTTCCTAGATGAGAATCTGTCCAGGTGGCAGTCACAAAGAAAGTGGGAGACTTGGTACTTTAAGTCCTGTATTTGAGGTAGTTTTTTATGTAGCAATAGACAGCACAAAACTCATGGGTTTTGTTATAGTTTGGATCTGGAATGTCCCACAGGTTCATGTTCTGAGCAGTAGGCCCTCACTTGTGGCATTGTTTGAAGGCTGTAGGGGTCTTTAAGAGGTAAGGCCTCCCTGACAGATTTAGGTCAATCAGGACAGGTCCTTGGCAATTACACCGTGGTTCCAGCTAGCTTTCTGTGCTACACAATCGGTAGCAGGTAACTACTGTCCCCCCCACACACCCCCATTCCTGCCTCCACAGATGGAGCCACTTTGCAATGATTTTCCTGATAAGCTAGACTGCTATCTCTCTGAATCCAAGAGCCTTAAGAAACATCTCCTCTCTTTAGTTTTTCTGTCAGGTGTCTGCCACTGTGATGTAGAAGAAACACATCGAATTCCAGTTCTCATTGCACTCAATCAATTATGTTTTGCCTTTGAGAATTATTTTTGTTCTCTTTTTTTCTAATTGTTGTTGTTTGCTTGTTTGTAATTTTGTTTTCCAGATGGGTCCTCCTGCAGCCAGACAGATCCTGAGCTCAAGATCCTCCTGGCTTAGCCTCCTGAGTACTGAGATTACAGATCTGCACCACCACACCCAGCTTGCTCGTCCTTCCCAGGAGGACAAGAATGCAGCAGAGTGCTTTATAAATGTATATAGTGCATTTCGTTTTAAAGTTCATCGATGAATATCCTCCTCTAGGTAGGAGTCTTGACACACAAATGAATTACACGCCAAAGTGATTTTTTTAAAAAAGATTTTATTTATTTTATTTCCATGAGTACACGGTTGCTGTCTTCAGACACACCAGAAGAGGGCATTGGATCCCATTATAGGTCCTGTCCACGTTCTGGTTCTGTCCCAGAGTCAACCCGGAATATTACATGACATTCAGTCACAATGTTGACTTAGGCTTCTGCCTGAAACAATTCCTTATACGTCACTTGCTTTTTATCACACTGATGATTTTAAAGAGTGCTGGCCAAATAATTAGAATAGGCAAATACTAGAATCTGTTTTATATTTTCTTCATGTTTGGTGTCAGGAAACATGACAAGAAGAAAAACCACAAAGGTAAAGAAAGTGCCCTTCTCGCATAGATCAGATTCCTCTTAGTAACATGGCAGGTCATTGGGACATGAACCTCAGTTCCCTGGGGAGGTGAGACAGAGAGAGCTTGCCTGGCAGGGATGAAGCTCTGGTCTCAGTTCTACAGAGCAGACAACACTCCTATCTCCAGTAGCATTTGTCAGGCTCTACCATAGTTTTTCACCCTTCCCATTCTGCACTCGATGGAAGAAAATCATTGTGTAGCCTGTGCTTTGCCTCCTGTCTGTGAACCAGCTGGGATCCTTCTTCTGCAAGGGTTGGGGGGCGGGAGCAAGGGCTCCATCGCTTATGTATTTATCTACCCAATCTTTCACATGAGTGTAGTTCTGTTTCATTCACTCTAGGTTATAGTTCAATGTTATTTTATTTATTGTGCAGAGCTCTGGCAAATGGGTCCCACATTTGTGTGTGTGTGGGGGGGGGGGGGGGAGTGAGATGCTTCTCTTTGTCTTTTTTGTTTTTCTCTTTCTGGTGCTGCTGGATACTCCTAGCTCATCTTGCATATTTCCTGCCCTTGTCCTAACCAACCCTTTCTCCAAGAAACCTGACTTTTAATGCAAAACAGAAACCAGGGTCCGAGCAGCAGTGTGCACCTTGTTACAAGGGTGTCAATGCTTCCAAAATAAACCAGTGCTTCAATCTCCTCATAGGAGCAACAGATATAACTATATTCATTAATTTTTCTGGACATGGTAGCTCAAACCCATAATCCCAGCACTTAATAGGTAAAGACAAAAGAATTTCTGTGAGTTCAGTGCTAGCTGAGCTGCATATGGAGTCTGGAGTCAGCCTAAGATGTGGAGTAAGACTTCATCTTAAAAAAAAAAGAAAAAGAAAACAGAGAACACACAGGCACACGCACACACACTACAAGCATTTTTAGAAAGAGATTACTATGCACCTGAACTTGCTAGAGTACTTTGCACAAATAGAAGCTTAGTTAATTATTGTAATGGTATTGTATCACCAAGCAAGCCAGTACTATTAGATCCATTTTAAGAATGAGAAAATCAAGTTACAGAGAGGAGCCGGCATATGCACATCCACTAAGTAGGAGAGCCAGGGAGAGCACTCGAGCATCTAGATTCAGATTTGGCACCTCCCCCACTCTTTCTCATTGCCTCTCCGTACGGGTCAGAGGGCTCAATGACCTGCTATCTCAAACTGCTGAATCAATTAATCCTTCTGTACATCCTTAAGGCATACATGTACCCAGTAAGTGCCAGACTCTGCTGTAATGTCTGCCTGGCACCCCTGAAATACCTCTTGGCCTATGAGATCCAACTTAACATGGCAGAGGAGGTTGCTGAGTGTGCCCTAAGAGATAATCTGAGCTCTGTTTATCTTATCTCTGTCCATTTATCAGTTCTGTTGATTTTAAAGGGACGGCTTAGTGTCTCTCTTAAACATAAAACCCCCATTTCTTATGCTGCACTGATAACATATTTGAACAAAATGATTCCTGTGAAAGCCATTGAACGAAACCCACGTTCCCAAGTGGAGCTAAGAGAAGTCTAAATGCTCACTTACTTTATGGCTGTCACTTTCAGGTGGCTCCACGAGACCAAATTTGAAGTGACCTGAAGGAAACATACAACATAACAGAAGTGAGTGAAAACTCCTTATAGGGCACATCCTTACCTTGTTAGAGGGGCTGCTGAAGGCTTGATTTGCTTAGCCACTAATGCATTTTGGGAAAGGATTGCAGAACAAAAAAGTAGTACAAAAGACAGAGGCCAATACCATGGGAGTCTGGGATTGACTTCTTAATGTTTCCAGGCTTCTTGGAAAGGCATAAAGCGTTGAAGAGAAAGGACACTGGAGTAGAGGGACTCTCGTGGCCAGCTCCTAAAATCCAAGGACACTATCTATCTATCTCTATCTATCTATCTATCTATCTATCTATCTATCTATCTATCTATCTATCTATCTCTACATCTACATCTATATCTATCTATATATTTTTTTCTTTAAAAAGTCAATACAGAAGGATAGATAGTTCAGTGGGTAAGAGGTCCTGTTGAATAAGCCTGGTGAGCTGGATTTTATCCCAGGAACCCATGATGGAAGTAGATAACGAAGCCCAGAGCATTGTCTAGACTCTCAAGGGAGAAGAGTCTCAGAATAAGACATGATTCAAGTGAGCTTCCTTCTACATATGTACAAAAACAGTGAGAAACCACAAGAGGATCAGTCCACAGCACTGGGGAGATAGCTCAGCCAGTAAGGAGCCAATAAAGGTAGCATGGATGTTTATGGGGTTGTCTAGACAGGTGGTCTCAGGTATTACGATGTCTTTGAGGAGAGGGTTGAAACACCAGACACCTGTCCATTAGTGATGGGAACAGTCTCAAAAGCATGAGCCCCCAAGTTCTAAGTCAGGAGTCCACATTAAAAGGCCATGATGGCACATATTTGTAAACCAGTACTGGGGAGGCAAAGATGGGCAGCTCTCTGAGGCTTGCTGGGACCAGCCTAGGTTACTAGTGAGTTACAGGCCAATGAGAGACTCTGGCTGGAAAGGTAGGTGAACGGCTGCTGAGGAATGACATCTAAGGTTGTTCTCTGACCTCCATGTGCATACTGCATAAATACGCATGCGCGCACACACACACACTTATACACATATACATTTTTATAAGTCAATAAGGATTGGTAGAGAGTTCAGTGGGTAAAACGTCCTGTTGAATAAGCCTATTTTTTAATCCCAGGATCCCATGGTAAAGGCAGATAACCAAGTACAGAGAGTTGACAATATTTATAGGGCAGGAGAGTCTCAGAAGAAAGAAATGATCCATGTGAGCATCCTGGGGGAAGACTAACTCAGCAAGTCTGAGGAAGAAAACTTTGAGGCAGATGTGGTCTACGGGTCTCATCACTAATGGACACATGTCTGGTGTTTAAACTCTCTCTTCAAAGACAGTGCATTTTAATACCTCTGGGGCCATCCGTCTAGACAACCTAATAGATCTCTATAATATAATTTCAAAGCTATCAAGAAGGCCAAAGTCCTCTGGGGAGATCTGCTTTAAAACCCCCAACTGACATCATTGAATTAATAAGCATTCATGCTACCTTTATTGGGGGTAAAAGTCCCAAAGACAGTACAATTGTTTTTATGTCTAAAGGTCCTTCCTGATTTTTTAAAAATACCAAATGTAATAATTCAACATGAAAAGTAACTCAATTGACATGTTAGGACACATAACTGCTAATTTCTGTGTTTGTGGGTTTGCTGATGTGTCAGTTGCTGCCACTGTCATCTCTGTCGACACACCAAAGGCTCCTCTGCCATTTCTGTCAACACACCGAAGGCTCTTCTGCCATCTCTGTCAACACACCAAAGGCTCTTCTGCCATCTCTGTCAACACACCAAAGGCTCTTCTGAGCCTCGACGGAGAACTGAATTCAGATGCAACAGGACTCAGAGCTTTATCAAGCGTGAACCAGTTTACCCCGCTGGCTACAGAACAGAGGCCATGTATTTCAGTGGGGCAGACAGTTGAACCTCTGTGTGTTCCAGAACTGACAGCTATTATTTTATTTTTAGTTTCAGCCAACTAATAATTCTGATTTAAAACAGACTTTTGTGACTTTCTTACTCACAGTCTATACATTTAGGAAATATTATTGAAAAGCTTTGGTTTAAAGAAAAGTGATCTCTCCAAGCAAATTTAGAACTGAAAAAAAAAGTACTAGATTTTTTTTATAGGTTGTCCCTTCAACTCAAAGTTACTTTGGTGACATCCAAACATATCCTAACTTTGAGAATGACATTCTGAAAATGTTTCATTGCTAGGATTTGGAATTGGATGAAGTAAATCCACAATGCTTTATACATTTAAAACATATGGAGTCAGCTCTGTTTCGGGCTTTAAGAATTTATGGGGGTGGGATAAAATAGCAAGTGAATGTGCTGACCTGTTGTGAGGTCCTTCTCCAGCATCAGACCCAACAGCTTGCAGAGAACCAAGCCGACTGATAAGCTACCAGCACAGGCCAGGAGAATTCTGTCTTTTCTCTAAGCCTCTGCATACGCTTCAAATCGAGTCACAGAGCACTGTACATGAAACACACTTGATTCTACCCATTCTTGTCTCTGCCACTAATGGGAGAGCAGGCAAGGTGGTGGTGGATAAAAAAGAACTGATTTCTATAGGCTGTCCTCTGATTTCCACAAGTGTACACACACATGCATGCACACATCACACATATTCAATATAGTAAATATTATATGTAAAAGAATTACATGTACATATATATAAAGAGAAATTTTATAGGCTATGTCTGTATTTTCAGTCTTCCAAATGTATGTGAAGTTTCCTGTCTGATACAATAGTACAAAGAGGTGGAGCCTTTGAAAGATGAATACATCATGAGAGCTTGTCCCTCCTAAGTGGGATAAAGGCTCTTATAAAAGAAACCACAGAGGGCACTAAATCCCCTGTCCCTAGTCCCTTCTTCTAAGTGAGACTCAAGGAAACCAGTAGCCCTCACCAGACACCAGAGTCTCTGGTACCCTGGTCTTAGACTTTTCAGCCTCCAGAACTATGAGAAATATTATTTTACTCTTTACAGCAACACAGTGAGAAAGGGGATTAAGTTTATGTTGGTTACTTTACTCATTCACCATGAGCAAAGGTCCAACAGAAGCAGCTTAATGGAGGAAGGATTTATCGGCTCATAGCTTCCTAGAATACAGTCCACTAGTCGGGAAGGCAGGGGAGGGGGGTGATGCCGCCTGTGAAGGAGGAAGTGTGAGAGGCATTGGTTCACATCATGACTGATCAGGAAGCAGAAAGCTCAGGTAAGTACTAAAGGAGTTATCGCCTTCAAGGCCCACCCACAGCAACGGACTTACACTGGCTGGACCACAGTCCTAAAGGTCCCATGACCTCTCAAAATGGCGCCAGCACTGGGCACCAATTGTTCAACCGTATGCACCTGGGGGCATTGAATTTCACATTCAAAGCAGTCTGCTATGTGCATTCCTACTTTACATCATGACTTTGTAAAGAAAATAGGATGAAGAAGAAAAATACAGGAGTGGCTTGAGGAAGTCTGAGGTCTTGAACATTTGTCAGAAGGGGTTGATCTTGGAGCAATTATAGAAAGACCACCAAGTATGAACAAAGTAGAATATCCAATCGTCCTAAATCTATTTCCGTTTGGGTTTAACTTTTCCTTTAAGATCTCTATTGAGAAGTTTATACTTTATGAAGAAACAAATAAATGCATCTGGTTAAATTTATCTCTTCAGCAGCCTGAAGTAAATTTTTTATAATGATAATGCCTAAAATACTTTATATTTCAATATGCAAATTTCAAAGTTTATGTACTCCTAAAGCTATAGAAGTTGCAAACATCTGGATCAAACACAACTTTGGAAAGTTTTAAATGTTATGAGAAGATATTGTGTAGTTATATCACTACTTAGACACTATTTCTAAACCCCCTGGTCAGCTGTGCTAATCATTCATGCTGATGAGAATTACTTCTGGTCTGTTAGATTTTGTAGACAACTTTTCATCCAAAATCTGGTATTTTAACAGAGCAATATGTTTCTAAAATTTCTTGTAAACTTCCCATCACTCCTTAAATTCCATTTTCATGTGATTTAAAATATGTTTGATAGCTTGTGCTTCAAATTCAACCCTAATTTTCTCAGGAAGTGGGTAAAGCTTAATATTTATTCATCTGGAAAAAATGTACCATGCCCAAACACAATTAAACTGAAAGCAGATGATATTTGTCCTCCCAGGGGCATTTAGCATAAGCTAAATATACTCACAGCACAGCTGACCATCCCAAACACAGCTACCAGAACCAAAGCTATGTCAAGGGCAGTCCTGTCACTGAAGAAGCACACATCCTGAAGGCCAAGACCACATCCGAGCATCGCACAATCAACCCGCTCTGCTCCACTTCATAAAAGCAGCTAATGATTGTTCTCAAGTTTTCTTTCATCTCAGCTAAAAAATGACTGTGCAGGGGGCACAGTGCGCATGTGCCACAGCACACATGATGTGGGCAGACCATGACTTCTGGACTCAGTTCTCTTCCCCTTGTGGGTTCTAGGGATTGATCTCTGGCTGTCCAGTTTGTGCAGAGAATGGCTTTACCCACAGAGCCATTGTGCTAGCACATAAAAAAACATTTCAAAGCATTTTCTCATCTCATTTTCTACTTTTAGCCCAAGTCCTTAGAAAAGGATTAATCTAGCTCTCTCAAATTTAGTAAACATGAGCATTAACTATAGATAGAGAGGATTTAGTAGGATTCTAACTTGCCTTAAAAAAACATTTCTGGACCTACAAGTGTTCCTTGGTAACCAAGCACGTGCTTAGCATGTGCAAGGGTTTGGGTTTGATTTCCATAAAAAATAAAATAAGACAAAACCTGTTACTGCCATTGTTAACAATTTTTACCTGGGCTGGGTTCCATTCAAATGCCATTATTATTTGACTTAAGTTACAAGGCATAGTTACTTTTCTTAGTTGGTCTAAATTCCAAAAAGTATTTGTTGGGGGGAAAAAAGTTTAGAAATGAATACAAAGAAACCAACCTGATTCCAGAGAACAGAGATTGGATGTATGAGATTTAAAAAAAAAAAAGTCTTCTTTAGATAACCAGTATGTTCCAAACCGTTAGAGTTCTTGGAAGGCCCAAATGTTCTGTTTTCTGTCCAGCACACCTGCAATGGGCCACTCTGGAGAGGACCTGGCTACATCAATTAAGGAAAAATGCCATCACCCAGTAGCCAGACTATACAGGTATCTTATCTAGGCAACATTATGATGCTCACCCCTGAGGAGAAAAGTCAGCTCTTTAGCTGTGGGTCTCCCTTCTCCCCAGAGTCATTGGCCACAGGCCCACAAGGACAAAGGGAGCAGTGTGGATGAACAGGGTTTCAGACATCTCATGAGTACAAATGGAAATGACAGCACTCTGGGACCAGCTTCATGGAGACAGATTAACTTTATTTGGGGTGAATCAAGGGTTATGTTGTTTTAGGGGAGGAGGTAGGAATATCCAGGGTAGGCAAAGATCATTGGCTGAAGGCTAAGGTACAGATATGCCTCATTAGCATGGGGAGACATTCCAGGAATCTCAGGCACTTGCTGAATGGGTTCTTATTGTGGGTGGGAAGAAGCCAAACCTGTAATTTCACCAAGGCTACATGACATTCTGCAGGTAGAGTGTGGGGGTTTCAAGCTCCCCAGACATGGTCAGAGAAGGAGAAGCCCTGCTGACCAAGGGAGTCCTGCATTTTATGCCAAACTCAGAAGGCTATATAGACAATGGTAGACTTCAACCTAAATTAGCAGGGCCGAACAATCGTTTACGGCAGACAAATGAACCAACAAAGTCATCAAAATAGGATAGGTGAAAGACATAGTCATAAACACAGTAACACCCTGCTCTGTCTTAAAGTTTTCCATCAGAGTTTGACTGTGAGCTCCGGAACCACATGATGAGCCCCAGAACCACATGATGCTATGTATTTATTTTTGGTTGATTGTCTCTTCTCACGAGGAAGGAAATCCTTGAAGACATAAGAATTTCTTTGATTCATTGGTGCAAAATGGTCTCTGGAAAACAAGCTGATAAGTGTTAAGAATTCCATCAACATGTGTTGCCTAAATGAATGTATAAGTGAATCAACCTTGTAGCAGTTACTCAAAAGAAAGTTCCTTGGAAAGACAGAAGGAAATAATGCTAGATTATAATAGAAAACAATTAAATGTGGACATGGAAGATGCTGAAAATAAGTCTAAAGAAGCCTGTGTGAGAAATCCTTAGATCCCTAATGATGGCTTATGGACTCAGAGACTTTTTTCTAGACAGCATGTGGCCTTCTAGAACTGTCTGTCCTTGGTCTCCATGCTCCTCTGCTTACTGTGGATGAACCCAAACACAAGGCAGGCTATCTGATTCTCTCCAGACATTTAATTTGCATCTAATAAGAGCATGGGAAACTGAGCCACCAGCCACAGCAGCATCTTAGAAAGATGGTATTGTGGATGGGACTGATGCTGTTTGTATGCTAATTCCACTCTCCTGGGAGGAGTTGTGGACAAGGAGTGAGTTACATGTACTCAGGTGACTTGTGAACCAATCCCCTAATTAATAAAGGAGCCAATCACTGGGCAAGTATGCGGGACTTCTGGGTTGGATGGAGGAAGAGAGGAAGTAGGACAGAGTTAGGACTTTTTGGAATGAGGACAGCATAAGACTAAGATGTAGCTGCTAGAGCTTCCCAGTATCATGGCGGATCCACAAGGATTCACCACCGGAGGATTCAGATGTTAATAAGGCTTACAAGATTAGGTTTTAGTTGTTGTGCCCAGAGTTTGAGTTACCATTGTCTCTCAACTAAGTTTATGTTGTGTTCACATGACAGCTCGTCTGGGTTCAAGAGAGAAAGCTACAGCGGCAAAGTGTGGGTTTGCCCGAGGTGCACCACAAAAAACGTGGGGGCATTTGAAGCCTGGGGTTGGCGTGGTAATGACCCACCAGTGGGAACCTATCGAGCTTTGTGGAGAGACTGTGGAGTTCTGAGTGAGAGTCTCTATGAGATAAAAACAGGTTGGCCATTGCCCTCCAGTGCATGGCAAGCCAGGCCACCAAGGCAGAGGAACAAGCATGGGAACGTGCCGGTTTTTTTTTTAATATTTCCCTCAACCAGATGGTTCATAAATTCTCATGCCTCATACCCCTTCTTTCCAAAGCCTATTTAATCAGTTCTTAACATTCTGTAAGTCACTGATATCCCTGCAATAGTTTCTGGTTTTAAAAACGAATTCTGGTTTTCTCCCCATACACATGTTGGCATAGTACATGTTTCTATGACTACAAAGGTGACTAAAGGGCAACTGAATGTGTTTGAAAGGCCTCGCAATGATGAATTAGTGTTGACCACTATTTACAAGCTCAAGCTAAGCTCCTTACATGAGTTGACCAACTCACTGTGTAGAAGCATCTTCAGTAGTGACTATTCTTAATTTTTTTGTTTGTTTGTTTTGTTTTTGTTTTTTTCGAAACAGGGTTTCTTTTTGTAGCCCTGGCTGTCCTGGAACTCACTCTGTAGACCATGCTGGCCTTGAACTCAGAAATCTGCCTGCCTCTGCCTCCCAAGTGCTGGGATTAAAGGCATGTGCCACCATAAATAAAAAGACTTAAAGAAGTTCATGTATTCAGACTGGTGTGGGGCAGTGAGCTGTGCACAGACAATCTGGTCCCTGGTCCAGTGCATGCTTTGAACCCCTGAGACCCGTGGGTGACTTATCACCTACACGAAATATCAGGTGTTTGGCCACGCCCCTTGGGCCCCGGCTCCTTTCACAGCTACAGTCTCCACAGCCTCCTGTAGAGAGGGGTGTGGCCATCAGTCACATAGGGCAACACCCCAAGTCCCTGGTATTCTGCCTGGACTCCACCCCCACAGTTACCTGGTAACAACCAGGTATGTTCCTCCCCACAGTTACTTGGCAACAGCCAGGTAGGCCAGCCCACTATAAAAGGGGCTGTTGGCCCCCTCCTCCTTCTCTTACTCTTTCACTCTTACTCTCTTACTCTTGACTCTCTCTCTCTTGCTTCCCCTCTCTCACATTCCCTCTCTCCTCTCCACATGGCCATGGCTGACCTCTATTTCTCTACTCTCTCCCTCTCTCTCTACAATAAACGCCTTGAAACCATGGACTGCCTCTTCTTGGACCCGAATGGAGCAGGTCTTCCTCTAAGAGCCACTCCTAACTTCCCACGGGAGAACTCTCTGCATTTCCAGACACAGCTTACCCCAAACCAAGCTAGCCACTGAGCAAGACAAGGACTCTCCCCTCGATGTAACCAGCCGGAACCCTCCTCCTGCCCTTTTCCTTCGCCCTGGGCCAGAGCCCACCCTCAGGCCCCCTACTCTGTTCTCAGCTCTTCTGCGAGATCCAGCAGCAGTAGCATCTGCAGTACCCAAGAGCGAGACCCTGCCGTCCCTGGCCTCTGTGCAGGCCCAGGGACCCCGAGCCAACTTCAGCAGTCCACAGGTACCTTAGACTGTGCTTCCTTACCCCCAGAGCAGGATCCCGCAGCTTCTCACAGCCCAACACCCGCCCCCTCCCCCGCCCCTGTGGTAGTATGGGGTAAGCCAGTCAAAGTTCCCACATCCCACCATGCCCAGAAGCCCGAGCCCTGAGCAGATGCGGGACACCACTCTTAACCTACAGACTGGCACTCAGCAAGTTGCAGAGCCAGAATTTGAATCCAAAGGCCAGGGACTGAGCAGCTGAGTCGCCTCCCTTGGGTCCATTAAAAACTCCAGGGTGTCCTGAGTCTCAGCATAAGTAAGTGGAAATGCCTCTTGTAGCCAAACTAGGTAGAAGCGACATTTCGATGGAGTGGTGGTGGGCCTCTTAGAGAGTGGGTAGAATTAAGGATAGAAACACCAGGTTCTGTATCACTCACTTTGCAAACTCTGAATTGCATTATTTATGTTTTTCTATACTGTGCAAGAAAACTAGGATGACTTCCTCCTGAGGCATGTGCTAAAACAGGTGCACAGAGAAGTGGCACCAAATAAATGGTTCCAAAGCTTTTCTTCACCTGATGGACCCAGACCTCTTTCTTTTGTTCCAAGGACTTCTGATTAGTAATTTCAGGGCTGAGCATTGTTCATTGTCCTCTCCTGCCACTCTCTGTGACCTAGACTTGCTATCCTTCAACATCGAATTCTCTCTTCACCATTTATGCCTTTATTCACTTTATTCACTAGCCACTTTGAAAACAATCTGAATATTTGACTATGCCAAGCCACAGGAGTGCACAGCCAATAATAAGAGTAAAATCCTGTTCTCATAAAACATAAAACCTAGATAGAGAAACGGAAGTATCACTATAACACATATATTAAGCTCTGAGATCAACTGCAGATTCCTATCTACATGTACACGTGTACATTGTTAGAGATGAGGATCTGAGATGGAATGTGATGCAGAAGAATCTACAGAAGATGAAGGGCTCTGAGGCAGCATGAGGGGGAGGTGGTTAGCCGAGAGTTAGAGGGTATCCACCTACCCAGTGGGAACCTCTCATACAGAGGTTCTCGTGCACATGTGGAACAGCCTATTCATTCCTTTTGAGACCAAACTACAACTTATGGGGGAGCATGATTTCAGAGGTTCAGTCAGTCCACTGTTGCTTAGCTCCGGATTCATGGGGAGAACATCACGTTGACAGGAATGACTGGTGGTAGAGGAGAACTTCACCTCATGGTGGATTGGATGTAGAGAAAGAGAGACAACGAAAGCAGGCAGAGGAAGAGGCTGTCAATGACCTGCTTCCTCGAGCGTGGTCCAGATCCTTTTTGTGCCACTGGTTGAGAACCAATTATTCATCATGAGCCATTCAAACTGTGACTGCCTGGGCTTGGTTGTCTAGAGAAGTTTAGAAGTGGATGACAGGAGCTGAGGCTGTCTGAGTGGGCAGGCTAGATTGAAGTTTGGACTGTGTTCTGAGTGCAGCCTATTCTTCCGTGACTTCCAGCAGAAAACATGTTAGAGAAGGCAGAGCTAAAAATAACAGGACAGCAATGGTTTCAAGCAGGATGTTCCTGTGTGTTTCATGCCTAAATAGCTGGTAGAACGCTCTGAGCTTGCTGCACTGGTAGTCAGTCTGGGCTGTGTTTTAGATGTTAAGCTGTTGGGATCTGTCTGGAAGGCAATCTTACAAAACCCTCTCAGAGTAACTCCTCCTCACTCAGAGAAATGAACTAATCCATGGACAAGCTCTCCCAGATCCTGAGCCTGAAACTAGGGCTTTCATTTTGTAGATGAGACTGAACCTTCAGAAGAGCCCTACAGCTAATTGGAATAAGTCCAATTTAGGCTTGTTAAACTCTCAAGCTAGGCCTTAACCATTGCCCTAGTTACTTAGCCATTGCGGTGATAAGACACTGTAGCCAAGGCAACTTTTAGAATAAAGAGTTTATTGGGGCTTATGGTTTCTTAGAATCCATGACAGCTGAAGGCTCACATCTTGATCTACAACCACATGGCAGAGAGAGGGTGGCACACTGGAATGACTCAAGTTTTTTGAAACCTCACAGCCTAGTGTCACAGCTCCTCCAACAAGACTATAACTCCCTAATCCTTCCCAAACAATTCAGCTGGGGAACAACTAGTCCAACACATTCTCATTCAAGCCACCATAGCCAGTAAGTTGTACTTAGCCCTAAATCTAGCAACGTAGAGGTCACAGAGATCCCTGTAGAACGAAGTTGGTGGAGTAATGGAGGGTGAAGCTCTGAAAGAAGTGAGGTCCAATGGAGGAAGTGGAGACCATGGGGCTGGCAAATTCTTTTGTCAGGAAAGGGACTGTGCAGGATGGAGACTTCACAAAGATGGAAAACAACATACAATGCATATAGATGAGAAGAATCGAGAGAAAGAGAGAAAATTGGCAAAGGAAGAATGACTGAGGGTCAAGTGGATGCGCCACATCCTAGACAAGAAAAGATTTGGGATGCTGGGTTCACACTCAAGGCAGAAGCTCCGATCCCAGGCTCTGTGTTAGATCTTCTTGGCGACCAAAGCAAAATGAAATGAAACAGTTTCTTTCCAAAACGAAGCATAATCAAAGCCCCCAAGGGTGAGGCCCGAGCATCAGTACGTTTGCTTGTTAATTTGCTACATCCCCAGGAGGTTTCCATGTACACCCGAGGTGGGATTTCATTAAAATCCTACAAGGATATAGTTGTGGGAGCTCAGATCAGCACACGGCCAATAAACCCAAGTCTCTTGCATACAGGTCTGCTGCTGTTTTGTTTCCCTTGGCTGTTACATTCAGTCTGAGAAACAGAGATGTAAATCTAAACATAGGCATTCCAAATTTGCCTCTTTATTCATTTACTCTCCTTGCCTTGAGTTGAGATAATTTTACATCTTATTTCATGACATTAGAAACGTCTTCCAAGTTCTGCTATCGATAGATACAATTAGCCCACTTTCTCACTTCTCCTAAACAACGAAACTGTTAATGAACCTAATCAAAGAAAACCTGATGTTCCTCTAGTGACAGCTCTCTAACAGTGTAGTACAGTGAGCACATCCTTACCCCCAGCTAAGAACTGTTTGATTTTGTACCTACAGATATTTAGTGATCATCTACTACAGCCTAGGTCTCACACCAGCTCCTGAGGCTGTGGGTATTATCAAGGCTGACACTCAGTGCCTGACTCCTAGGGCTTATATTCTTGTGAAGAGAAAAATCATAAAAACAAACAAACAAACCAACCACAAACTCCACACAAATACCTAGCTGTGTAGTGACTAGAGAACTGGGGATATGCATTAGCCCCGGTTTGCCAGTTGTCCACATTACAAAAGACAAGATGTTTCTGAAAACCCTACACTTGGCCATTTATTCTCTGCATTAAACTTGACTTGGAAAAACTTTTCTATATGAATTCCCAGTGCTTCTAAATATTTCCAAAAATTGTTCCTAAGAGAGACAAAGAAAAAGGTCCTGGGGGAAGAGACCACCAAGGACCTGCCTTTAGTGACCTACTTTCCCTACCAAGGCCCCAAAATCCTAAAGTTTCCACACTTTAGCACTATTGGCTGGAAACCAACTATTCAGCAGGAGCCTTGGAGGGTGCTTTTAATATTCAGACTGTGATGCTATTGGCCTGGTTGTTTAGAAGTCTAAGAAGCCTGACTGAGGGGCAGACTAGTTCAGGAATGCACTCCAGATCTTAATTTTCAACCATACACCAGTTTCTCATCCATTAGAACTCTGTGAACAATGAGAAATTATTCCTACCTATTTTATGTGTATGGACAAGCAATATAGCAAATGAACATAATAATGTATTTAAAGACTCGTTAAATATTTTATAGCTAGCCTTTGTTGTTACTCTTAGCCCATCTAAGAGGTAGAGCAACTGTCTCTTAGAGATGCTCACTGTATTCATGGTTCTACCATGCTTTGCTAAAGCTGGGGAGATTTGAGTCAACAATCTGACTCAGAGCCACAACTCTCAATAACCATATTCTATGGAGCGTAGGAACCGTCTTGTTCTTAAAGAGAGCATCGTTTTTAAACCATGCAGATCAGAATGATAAGGTGCAGACAAAAATCCAAATTGTAGAGTCAGGCTAAGCAGGCAAGCAGCATAGCCCAGCTCGGTCTTGTCATCTATCTCAATGACAAGCAATGGAGAACGACAGTAAAGACAACATGTGACAGGTAACCATTCCTATGATGTTCAAACAATGACACTGACATGTGGTGTGTCCTCAAGACTGAAGGTGAGTTCAGACCCTTAGCCTGTGCTGGATACAGGGTTATAACCACAGTTTGTTACTTGGTGACTGTCAGCATCTTCGCGGTTTTGCCACAGTAACCTGTGTTCACTACTGCAAGTCAAACAGTTAAATGTTGCCTCATCCAGCAAATGGAATAGAATACACAACAGATGTCATTATTAGATGCCCTGTTAAATCCGTACTGTCAGGGTTTGGCTCCAACTACGATTACCATACATGGAGGGAGAAAGCCCGATTTCCCTATAATGTAGACAGCAAGGTTTATTTCTGTACCTTGATGTTGGAAAAAAAAATATTTCATTTGAGTCATTAAGTATCAGGTCATCAGTGGCTATCGATAAATGTTCAGTGGATTAACAAAGAGACAGGAGACAGCAGCAACCATAAACATCAGCAGATATAAAGGAAAGTCCTGCCACAGTCGTGGGGGCCAGTGGACATCAGTTCCCTGTATCTAATGACCTGGTGTTTTTTGTGTTGTAGGAACAATCCCAGGTCTTTGAAAAGCAAGCGCATCATGGTTGATGGGCTGTCTGAAGTGCAGTTTTAATGAGGCATGCCTCCCTAAATCACACAGAAACTAATTGCACAGGAACCAGCTGAAAGCATTGCTAAGTAGGTTGTCTTCCCAGCTCTTTCAATGACTTAATGATTGTTTTTAATTAATTCTCTCTCTTTATTTGCAAATTGGAGTTTAAAGGCTTTAAAGTAGCTCAGCTTTCCCTCTCCTCTCCATTTTGTCTGACAGAATAGTTTCCTCAGCTAACCTTAGAAAAACAAAAAAGAAGAAGAAGAAGAAAAAAAAAACAAGCCAAAAATACAAACCTATCCAAACAGCTACAAAGTTTGATTTAATTAATAGTGTTTATTATCATTAATGTAGAGTTCTTATCAGCATATGACACAACAGACATAGGGCACTCAGAAGCCTGGCCAACAGAGCAGGGTGCCCGCCATTTGTCCTCCGGATAACTCCATGAGGCAACTGGGAATCTCTAATTGAAATGTTAACTAATAGCCTGAAGCTGTACTGCCAGGAGGTGGCAGTGTAACTTCCCATCACATTGTTTTTTTTTTGTTTGTTTGTTTTTTGTTTTTGTTTTGGTTTTTTAAGATTACCCATGATGCCACCTGTGATGGTTTGTATATTCTTGGACCAGGGAGTGGCACTATTTGGAGGTGTGACCTTGTTAGAATAGGTGTGTCACTGTGGGTGTGGGCATAAGATCCTCACCCTAGTTACCTGGAAGTCAGTCTTCCAGTTGCAGCCTTTGGATGAAGACTTAGAACTCTCAGGTCTGCCTGCACCATGCCTGCCTGGATGCTGCCATGCTCCCTCCTTGATGATAATGGACTGAACCTCTGAAACTGTAAGCCAGCCCCAATTAAATGTTGTTTTTATAAGACTTGCCTTGGTCATGGTGTCTGTTCACAGCAGTAAAACCCTAACTAAGATACCACCCAAAACAGAAAAGCAGCTTTTAGGAGAGAGGCCTTCATGTGCATTTGTTCCCATTTTTTTTAAGCACTTAACGTTCTTTTCAAGGTTGCAGTTGTGCGTTTGGCACATGTGTCCACATTTTGAGCAGAGCAAACTTTTCCCATTTTTAATTTGGAGAGGAGGATAACTAGAAGAGTGCTTGTCATGTGCCATGTTGAAATGAATCACAACTACTTTAGAAAAGCAGTTACTGAGGCAAAGATCCGAGCAAAGCTGGTTGTCTTGGGTGGCAATATAAACGTCCTGTCAGATCATTAGAGCCTTCTAACGACATGAAAACATGGAAACATGGAAATGAAGGGAACCCGTGTAGGATTGCATCACATTATACTACATTACATTATATTGACTATACTATACTAATACTATACTATGCTTATAGCCACTTCCCATCCAAGGACCACCCATTGTTGGAACAAAGTCTAGGCAATGCTAGAAGACCTTAGCATATCCCTACTAAGTAGTGATACAAATAACTAAAATGCAAATATACTGGACAGCCCTGGCTGTTGGGATGGGGAGGGAGCACCCTTTTAACATTCTGGGCTGCAGCTTTTCTCACCCCAATGCACACAGCTGCAGGAACAGCAACTGTGATTCAGCAGAGGGCAAGATGGTGACAATGACCACAGCTGTGACAGGACAGCCAGTCCACTCGCAAGTCAGGGTAACACACAATGAACTGAGCAGAACCCAGTCAGCTGATGAAGGTAAAAGCTACACAAAGTGGAGTGGTTTATAAGAGGAAGTTACATCACACAGAGAAACCAATCTGCCATCCCTGACGTGGATAAAGCAGCTGCTGGAGCCGGAGGCTTCCGAACAGGATCTTGAGTTGGGGGAAACTACTACCGACACTATGGAAATATTGTAGGTAAAATTTAAAAAGAAAGTTTACAAACAATTTTGATTTTTGAGAAGAGAATAAATTTAAACTTCACACCAAGAAAAAGGCTCAATATATTTACGATTTTCATATATGAAATAATAACAAATGAAACAAAGCAATCCCATCAAAGGCATATGCGCTTGTAAGTTAGGCTCCAATAGATTTTAAACCTCAAGAGTAGACTGTGTGTCCCACTCATTAGAATTCTAACAGAATGTCTGTCCATGCACTGGCTACATAAACTGATGCTTCACAAAATTTGCCACGAACTGTAAACGTGTGAGCCTGATTCCAGAGATAACTGTGCATCCTCCCAGTTAACATGATAGACAAGGGCTCCCACTGGGGACTTTGTGGTGCAGCTGTCATGACAAAGTACCTGCAAAGACACTTAGGAAGGTCTAAGGATGACAGATGACACAAAGCAGTGGCTGAAAACTCTCAACCCACTATAGCAATTCCTGCAGTAAGTCATCATGTGGTGTCTATTCTACAGTCATTAAAGATGCCCAGTTACAGGTAATGGCTTAAGGTAGAAAAGGACATGTCTCATGTAAGGCAAACCAAAAGCCAGAAGTGGTCAGTTGATATTTATTTTCTTTTTCTTTTTCTCCCCTCCCAAACATCTGGCTTTTATTTTACTTTTTCCTCCTGAAGGAATCTAGTTAGACTCTACTGGAATGAGTCATCCTTTGGGTAAAACTTCTTTCCAAGCAACAGTTCTTCATGGTGGTAGGTAGAATTTCATTATCGATCATGGGTATGAAATTGACATTTGAAACCAGGCAAATATCTTACAGAGAGTGGTGTGAAGGGAGCTGTCCCAAGTCTCATTTAACATTATTCATCTCCAGTGCTGCAAATAGCTTCCAGATAAGGAAGCTTTCACACTCGGCCTCACCACCCGCTTGCGTCTCCAACTGAGCTTGGGAAACTATATGGGCCGATGATGAACAGAGGCAGGTGTCCTCACACCAGTCGCCTCAACTCACCTGCTACAGACTCTCATTAATGGACACCGAGACCCTGGATCTTGCTGTGCTGTGGCAATTTTTCTTATTTATTTATTTATTTATTTATTTATTTATTATTTATTTAATGTATATGAGTGCACTGTTGCTGCCTTCAGACACACCAGAGGAGGGCATCAGATCCCATTACAGATAGATGATTGTGAGCCACCATGTGGTTCCTGGAAATTGAACTCAGGACCTCTGGAAGAGCAGTCAGTGCTCTTAACCTCTGACCCATCTCTCCAGCCCCAGCAATTTTTCATTTTATAGTCTCAAGCAGTGAATTTCCCAGTCTTGCCTGTAAGTTTTAGGATGGAAAGCAGAATCTAACCGACAATACAGGTGCGAAACGCTGTGAGCAGCCTATGGGGGAATCCAGGAGAGGTACAAGCCCCCTACCCCAGCCTGTTGGAGAAAACAACAAATGCAGCCTACTGGGGCTGGGGGTTTAGCTCAGCTCAGGGGAGGGATTGGATTCCCAGCACTCCACAGAGACACACTGCAACATAACGACTTCCCTTAGTCCCTTTAGTCCTTTAGCATAAAGGACTAAATTGGGGGCAATCATAATTCCAAATGTTTTTCACATTTTACCTAATGGAATCCTTACATATCAATGAGATATATAATAATAAAATGCAACATTCATTAGAGGCATTATTCTAAGGACTCTCTTCAGCTCATTTAATCCCCACATCTCTCTCCCTCTCCCTCCCTTTCTCTCTCTCTCTCTCTCTCTCTCTCTCTCTCTCTCTCTCTCTCTCTCTCACACACACACACACACACACAAAATCATGTGTATTATACAGACAGAGAAACTGAGGCACCAAGCAAGAACATTAATTTTCAATAGGTCATACATTCAGTTTTTTTAAACCAGGCATGTTGTCAGCAATACCCATATTACAATACACTAAAATACAGGTTTACTCAACACTCTTCTGTTTACAGATGAAGTCCTGCTGGGGCCGAAGGAGTGGCTTACAGGTTAAGAGCACCTGTTTCTGTTGCAGAGGACTCTTGTTTCCCCTCATCCACATGGTAGCTCACATCTGTAACTCCAATTGATACCCTCTTCTGGCTGCCACAGGCACTGTATGCATGTGGTGCACATATATGTGTGTAAGCAAACACTCATACACAGAAAACAAAAATAGATGGTTTTTGTTGCTTTTTAAAAGAAAGTCCTGCTGAGTGGGGAACTAGATATAGAGGTGGCTTGCCTGCAGAACCTAAATTCTACCAACAGCCAAAATTTCTGCCATCTTTTGTAAATTCAACTTTTAACATAATCCAAAATGCTAGAAAACACTCCATTTCTATCTGTACGCTTTGCAGAGCTCTTTAGGATCGAAAATCACGAGCCCTTCTGCCTCCCATTAGAAGTCTCACTGGCAAAAGTATGCACTTTGTATGAGTCTAAATGAACCGTGGTATTCTGGTCTGCAGCAGGACAATAGCAGCTCAGAGACCGCCGCCTAAGCACAGTATGGGGGCAGGGCTGATACCCAGCCAATCCTGCAGCAGAGCTGCAGACACGCCATGTTCTATGACTGGAAGCTGGTGGTTTCCAAGACTCATCCTGAGTTCCTCACACAGGGCATACCAGCTAGTTCTTTCTATGAACCTAACGTTGATATTGTCATTCTTCACCTCTGAAGATAAAGGGGAGGGTGACAATATACTGTACCGTTAAGATGGTTTCCGGTCTATCTCCTCTGAATCATCTGTCCACTACTCAATAGTCTACATTAACACTCTCCATCATAGACCAGCCTTGATGCTCATTGATAAGGTCTAGTGCCTCACTCAAAGGCACACTTTACAGGCTGGTCTGGGAATACCTTGTTAGTGCATGATGGGGACACCATCAGATTTTCTTGGTTAGAATTCAAATTCAAGGGATGTAAATAAAACAGAAGAGAGGCATGAAGTAAGTAGGAAAGCAAGAGGGGCCGGCTGAAGTCGAGGAACAGCCAGCATCAGCATTGACTGCAGAAGTGTGAGCAGGAAGAAACCGGAGGCAAACAGCTCTTCAGTGAATGAGACTCACCAACTAAAATGGGCTTCCTCCTGCTCCCAGCTTCTGTCCTCGGTGACCCAGGGGCTGACCTCTGAAGTTGTCCCTGAGGTCCTTAACCCATTGATTGGGCCATGCCAACTGGAAATGGTACAGGAGATCAAAGGACAGGAAAAAAGACAGCAGGACGGTCCTGCCATACTGCAGGCATGCCTTGCACCACACTCTGAGGGTGGCTGCATCCCCCAGCAGGACCTCTGCAAAGATGCTCTGCACACTTCCAGTTTTCCCAGACTTCCGTTTTTACACCCAGTGTCACAGTTACACAGTCTCGCTATTGCAGGTATTTGAACAGCTCACCTGATTCCCCTCCATCTGCCTGTGCCTCCACAGTAAACCCTTAATTACACCATCCTACAAACTCACACTTCACAGCCTCTAATTTTATTGGGAACAATGTATGACTTCACATAGAGAATAACTATCACAAAAATGGGGGAGACTAACGGTCTGTGTTCATGTTCTCTGAGGGCTGTGGAGAGGTGTCTCACTGTGTGTGTGTGTGCATGTGTGTGCATTTGTGTACATTCATGTACGTGCATTTATGTGTACATTCATGTACGTGCATTTATGTGTACATGTGCACATGTGTGCACGTGTGTGTGTGCTGTATAAGCATATATCTGCCATTGTATGCAGAGGCCAGGAGTTGGCATCAGGTTTCATAACCTATCATGCTCTACTTTATGAAATGTAGCATTTAGAAGCTATGAAGATAGCAATGTCTTCGACATAAGCATGTTAGGCCTGAGGGCCTCTTCTAGCCTCTTCAAGAGGAGTGATGACTTCCTCTCTGTTCATACAACACAAGGTTTGCCCCTGTCCCTTGTTTGCCTCTCTCATCCTTTCAGCTGTGAAGACCTGAGTAGGACTCTGTGAACCCTACTACCAAGAGTCCTATTCAGGGTGCCAGACATTTTGTTAGGTTAGGAGTAGAGTAATAAGCTAAGTCACATGTTCCTAATTACAGTGTTCATTAAACCCACTAGTTTGAAACCAGGAGCTACTGTGAGTCAGACGTCATACTAGACTCAGGAGACAAATGATGAAAAAGATGCACACCATTCCTGCTGGGAATGGGTCAGGGTTGGGGAGAGGGAGAAAGGCTAAAATGAGGGGTAGAACAGTCAATGAAAAAGTACACAAAATAGGCTTCTAATTATAAACCCTGCCATAAAGTTCATAGGAACGAGATAGGAGGGTAGTGGATCCCATGGATAATTTCATCCCTGTTGAAAGACTAGACCTGTATTGGCCACAGGATTCATCTGTGAGACGAAGAAACTTCGTCCGGATACAGAAGAGATTAAGCCCTGGTGACTGTGGAACAGCTTGGTTAGTAAAAGCACCTGGGCTAACACTGTGAAGCCTGGTATGTTCAGCATGTCTTCTGCTCCTGACACAGACGATGACTGGCTAAGATAATTATGCATTTGATCGTCAGGTTTTAAGACAGCACAACACTCACACCCTGATTCCAAGGTTTTCTAAGTGTCCAGTGAATCCTCTGCCCAGCAATGATTTTAGTGCTTGAAGGGCTGTGGATAAAAGCTAAATGGAGCAGCAGGTGCCCTCTGTCTCTGGGCGGAGCAGACCTAGTGGGGAAGAGGAAAGCTCATGCGTATGCTTTTGTTTTCTTTCATCTCAGGAGCTGGAGATGATTTTAATTCAGGTGGAGACAAGAAACATTTGAATCAACTCGTCTGGGAGCCACCAGAGAAAAGGCCAACGTTGGACACATGGTTTTGAGTGCTTCCTGCTTCCTGGGACATGGTGCGTTTAGAGCCCTCCCCTGCACCCCCCACCCCTGAACTGCTCATGTCTCTGATCACTGCCTCACAAGCATCTTGCTGCTCTAGGGATGCAAGTGATCAGAGCTAACTCTGCAGCTGCACTTCTGAAGGACAAGGAGAAACATCTGCCTTTTACTTTCTTTGGTTTCCCAGCATCTTAAATAAAGTCAGGATTTGTCTCCAGTTTGTCTCCTCACTGGTGATCTGATCTACTAGAGACAAAAAGCATTGAATTTTGGGGGGTCTTATTTGAATAATTTATACCTTTTGATGGTTTTATGTAACATTCAATATTCAATAAATAGTTTTGTTATGTGCCAGACATTTTGTTAGTTTCAAGGATTAATGAGCTTGGACCCACATGAAGCCAGGCCTTAGGGGATTTACAGTGTAGCCACAGACAGACAATTAAACTAGCAATTGCAATAAATGATGTTACATAGGGTGATCAAATGCACTTACAGTCTCCAAAGTCAAGAAAAGCTTCCCAGGGAGGGGAAAACTCTCTTTAAATGAATATCTAAAGAAGGCAGAGATCTGGATGTGAAAAGGTAGTGAGTGAGTGGGGATTGAGGACAAGTCATGAGAGCTTTCTTCAAAAGTGATGTATGCGCAAAGGCTTTAGGTGAGAGACACATGCTAAAGGAAATTCCCTCTGGCTATAAAATAAAGAAAAAATGAAAGAAGGAACAGGAAGGCAGCTCCCACCCACCTCAGGAGCCAAGGTGAGGAAGGTATCTTTATTTGAAGATCACTGGGAGGCTCTGAAGGGGTCTAAATATGAAGGCGCATGGTTATTTTCATGTCTTAGATAGATCTTATTTACTGCACTGTCAAGTATGGACCAGAGGATTGCAAAGACTGGAGAAGGGTCACTTTCAGCTAAGTGGTAACACCGATCTGGACTAGGGTGTTAGCTCAAGATACACATATCGACAACGTTGAACAATATAAGTAACGCAAAAGGACATACTGGTGAACTAGATGGATACAGAGATGAATAGGGACGTTGAAGGCTGTTCTCATGCCTTGAACCTGCCTGCCTCAGTGAAGTCTACCCTGAGAAGAAGCAGAAACAATAGGAAGAAACATCATTAGTAAATTTTTCATAGAAGGATTTGGAAGTGGTTTTAAGGTACTCAAAGACAATAGGCAGTTGGATCAGCCTCTCTGAGAACCAATAGATAGGAGTCAGGAATTCATTAGCAGATAGATGGTGTTGTGTCTTCAAGGGAACTGTCCCCCAGGGGCTCATGTGTTTGAACATGTGGTCCCCAGCTGGCAGTGCTATTTTGGAAGGTTGTAGAACCTTTAGGAGGAAGAGTCCTCCTGGAGAAAGTAGGTCATGAGAGGCGGGCCTTTCCTAGCCCAGCTCCACTTCCTGTCTCAGTCTGCTTCCTGACAGCAGATGCCACCCGCTGCCATGTTCCCCTTGAGTGATGCACTATATCCTCTCTTGAACTGTAAGCCCAAACCAACTCTTCCTCCCTTTAATTGCTTCTTGTTAGGTGTTTGGCCATACATAGCAACAAGCAAAGTAACTAGTACAGATAGATGGTGGCAACTTAAAGCCACGGACATGGAGTGTGTGTGTGCAGGAGTGGCTACTGGGAAGAACCTTGCATGCAGTGAGCTTCAGAGAGAGAAGAGCATTAGGAGAGAATGGAGGTTGTTCCAGAGCCCCAGAGTGTGGACAATGCCACCCTGGAGACAAGCTACTGGTGGTACATCCTGGATGCACTAGTCAACACACTTACCAACACACTTCACCAACACACTTACTTTCCTGAGCCAATCACTTCACCAAGTTGTTCCAAGGAGATGGCCTGATCCATGCAAAGTGCCTTAGAACATGGGCTGCCATGTGCTTCGTCCTTTTCAGAAGTTTATTTTTAAGTGTATCGGATAGTAACCAAATTGCAGCATTCGTTCGGTTTGCAAGAAATAGAGTCCCCAGAGAGCAGAAGTCTCCTATCAACGGGCTGCTTGCACCAATCACCTTCTGTAAGCTACTGATATTCACAAATCAGATTTGTCTCTGAGGACAGCATCTACTTAGCAAACAGAACTCCTTTGTCTCTTTAGTTTCCCCAACAATCCAAAAAGCAAAAGGACTTGTTTCTCAACTGAGATTAACTTACTGATGTCATCTGGAACCTAACCGCCAAATGGGAATTTGAACCCCAGTTTTCTGGTTGCAGGTTGGTCCCATTCTGCTTTTTTCTTGGAAATTTTTGTGGCCCATCTTACCAGCACTACAAAATGTTTTGAGATGATTTTTGCCTATAGTAACTCCGGCCATGTTTGCTGTGAACCTCCAGTGCCATCAGTGGGGCTGTGGGTTAAAAGACATCAGGGTATAATGTTTTGTACCACTATGTTCTTATACCTCTACCTCCCATCTGAATGAAATGATTTGCCAGTGGTCAGACCCTGTAAATACCATTGTGTATAAAGTATTAACACCATTACTAATAAACTGGGAGAAAAAAGGCACTGAAGGTTAGATTCTTTTCATTTTAATTGATGTCTTAGGGTCTTACTGCTATGAACAGACACCATGACCAAGGCAACTTTTATAAGGAAAACATTTAATTGGGAGTAGCTTACTGGTTTCAAGTTTCAGTCAATTATCATCATGGTGGGAGCATGGCAGCATCTAGGCAGACATGGTGCAGGAGGAGCTGAGAATTTTACTTCTTCTTCCAAAGGCAAACAGCAGAAGACTGACTCCTCAGGTAGCTAGGAGAAGGGTCTCAAAGCCACACCCACACTTCCTCCAACAAGGCCACACCTCCTAGTAGTGCCACTCCCTGCCAAGCATATTTAAACTACCACACTTGGATTTAAGAATATCTAGCGTGTGTGTGTGTGTGTTTGTGTGTCTGTCTGTCTGTCTGTCTGTCTTTCTGTCTATCTGTCTGTACATAGTCTAAGTTTTAAGACCCAGGTTCAGATATAATATAATATAATATAATATAATATAATATAATATAATATCGTCAGAACGCCAAGGAGATAGATGCTGTCTTCAAGTCTGGGTTTATGTACACACGACTGATTCAAAGAGGTTGCTCTGCAGTGATGCTGTGCTCCTACAATCCAGACTGAGAAATGAGTCACCATGACATCAGGGTTGTTCTGCAGTGATGCTGTACTCCTACAATCCAGACTGAGAAATGAGTCACCATGACATCAGGGTTGTTCTGCAGTGATGCTGTGCTCCTACAATCCAGACTGAGAAATGAGTCACCATGATATCAGACACTTCATCAAAGTTCCTCTACTTGGTTGTCTCTAGGCAACATGGGGCTCAGTGCAGCCACAATTAAAGTTAGAGTAGCTGGTGTGGGAATGGCTGCTGATCATTGCAGTGTCAAGAAAGAGCCAGGTGGGCCCAATGATGCATTCAAAGTGGGCATTTAGCTTACTTTCCTCCCAAAGCCTACAAATGACAGTAAAAGGATTTTATTACAGGCAAGCACCTACAGGGACAAAGAAGAGATAACAACAGCGATGAATTTTGGATGCTGGAAAGCAGATGGGCAAGTGGTAACTGATTCAACCAACCTGAAAATGTCGGAGGAGGGAGGGCGAGAGCGAAGAACCACCAGACTTGCATTGTGTAACCAGAACATGGCTCGGGGGCTTGCAGGACTAGGTATCCTGAAATCAGGGTTGAGAGTGAAACTAAAGGCAAAGGGGATGAGAGTCTCATCCCGAGAGTCTGCTGGACCAGATGCTCTTTCCCCAGGCAGCTAGACAACCAACCAATAGCCCCGTCCCCCCAAACCTGGCTCAGCCTAGGATTCTGGCTCTGCAATGGGATTCTGTAGTGGCTCAACTAGTAGCCTAATATGTGTCTCCGTGGCTTGACTCTTCCACAGAAATACTGTTTTTTTTTTGTTTTTTTTTGTTTTTTTTTGTTTTTTTTTTTTTTGTCAGGGAGACTTGCTTTGGTTCCTGGGACATGGGCAGAAGTGACAGTGAGCAGTGTCTTAGCTTTCAGCATAAAAGATATTGTACTTCCATCCACTTCCTGTGTTGAATTTCTGATATAGCTGTGAGAAGAATATGTCCTGGCCACCTGCTAGCCCAAGAAGAATGAATGTCTGCGAGGCAGACCAGATCTGAGCCCATGGCCAGGAGCCAAGCACAGCTAATGTGCAGGCTCATAAGCCAGATGCAAGCACCTGTAGCTGTCATCTGCCCCTGAAATTCTGTGGGATTTGTTCCACAGCATGGTTGGCAGGATTGAAAATATGGACCTAGAAATAGAATGTGGCTGTAATGAAAACAATAATATATGCTATTGACATTGGGAACAGGTGGCAATAGATCATAAATATAGTGTTCTGCAGTATACATTTCTATGCTAAAATATAAGGAATAAAATAGAATACAAGATTATAACCCATGTTGACACCTACTCCCCCCCCCCAACGGAATCATTGTTATTGATAGAAACCTGAGAGAATTTTAATCTTCTGCATGTACCTAAAGCTTTGAGAAAGAAGGCCTGGAGAAAAAATATTTACAGAGCATGCTAGATAATTTTACATCAACCAGACACAAGCTACAGTCATCAGAGAGGATGAAACCTCAATTAAGAAAATGCCTCCATAAGATCAGCCTGTAGACAAGCCTGTGGGATATTTTCTTAATTAGTGATTGATGTGGGAGGATCCAGCTCATCGTGAGTGATGCCATTCCTGGGCTGGTGGTCCTGGGCTCTATAAGAAAGCAGGCTGAACAAGCCATGATGAGCAAACCAGTAAGCAGCATCCCTCCATGGCCTCTGCATCAGCTCCTGCTTGGCTTGAGTTCCTATCCTGACTTCCTTCAGTGATAAACAGTGACATGAAAGTATAAACTGAATAAACCCTTTCCTCCCCAAGTTGTCTTAGTCATGATGGGTCATCCCAGCCATAGAAAGCCTAACTAAGACACAGGGTGACTCGAGTGGGCTCAGCAGTCTCAGGCCAAGGCAGTAAGGAGCTTACAAGTACAGAAGAACGGGGAGAGGCCCTGCTCCATAGGCGTGTGGAAAAGCCATACCACCCTGGCCTCTGTGTAAGCCTGAGCCATGGCTCTTTCTTCCTATGTCCATCAGTGGCAGCTTTGACTTTTCCCGGCTTGGTTTGTGGCATCTGTGTTTGAAAGGCTCTTGAGGCTGCCTCCGGAGCCTCCTGGAACTAGTGCCTCAGATAATTTCTCAGGGCCCAGCACTCACCTGCTGTTTAATTAATCAATTAATTAATGGTCCTAAACAAGTCATTTCAGCCCACAGACTTGCATTCCCTTGACAAATGTCTCTACAATGGCTATTTGTCCTAACTCTCAAACTACGGAAGCATGAGAACTCCTTAAGTTCAGAGTGTGGAGCCCCAGGTCAGGCCACAGGAACTGCTGGCAAAGTGTAGACTGTACAGGAGTGAGGAGAGGGGTTACCTGGTGTGGGTAGTGTGTTTAAAGACTTATTTCTAGCCATGAAGAGAACTTTAGTTGGTCATCCCATCTAAAAAAGAAGACATTTCTCTTTAGACCATCCCCAGGAAGTAAGAACAGGGCTCATGGTACATCATGAGCCAGTTATACCTAACATGTGAGAGCCCCCTTCCCCAAAACTAGATGAAGAATGGAGAAATGCCTCTCTAGCTGAATGTATGTATGCATGTATGTATGTATGTATGTATGTATGTATGTATGTATAGGGCAGTTGACTTCTCACTGGCTCACCCATAATGCACCCTGCTGCCAGGGTGTCAGATCCAAGTTTATCCCTGGAAGATGCTGGCCAGGAGTGCAAGTGGAAGCTCGGAGGAAGCCCCATATGGCTGCTCATTCTGAGGCAAGCGAGAACATTCCTGTCCATATGAAGAATGTAAATGTCAGAGATGCAGAGCTGCCAGTCCATCAGATGAAGTCGCTAACAATTCACATCTTCCTAGGCTTCTGCCTCAGCCTAGACCAGCTGGAACTCCAGCAGGCTTATAAAACACCTCTCCGCCAGCCATGGACCATGCTTTCTGATTCCAACACACCCTCTCCATATGCACTGGCTTGCTGAACCACATTCCCTTCTCTTCCCTAGTTTCCCTGGCTACAAACACCAGGCAAAGCCAAGGGGGCAATGGCAATTAGATACAGCACAACCCTCAATGAATAAAAACATGTCTAACTCGGAACCTGCCTGCTTCCCATTGCTCATCATCTCTGAGCACAGCTGCAGAGCACACGAGTGACCTGGGGCTCATGCAAGGCAGGTCTCATCAGCCTCCAGCACAAGACTACATAGGCAAACCCCATATCTAACACAGCATGGGTGGAGAGAGGGCAAAGGGAATAGATGGGAGAGATTTGATATGAATAGTGTGACCAGACAGATGTAGGGGTGGATAGCACTGAAAAGTACGTTGAGTTGATTCTCTCCAGGGTGGTAACATAGCAAAGAACTTGATCAGATTAGAATAGAGCCCTCTATGTGGCTTGTTGATTGCCTGTGTGGGCAACTACACCTGCAGAGCTGGCTAGAGGCCGACAGCCACAGGATGCTTCCTTTCCTAACCCACACCTTCTCCTTCCCACAGTTCCCTTCTGTCTCCTGCATGTTTGGAGGAATGTGGGTGGGTGTGTATCCTGGGTACCTGGGAAGGAGCCCAACTTTCTCTTAGTAAGACTTCTGCCACTGGATTGGATGCAATGTCCTCACTATGTATAATGTTGCTGTAGGGACAACCACACGTTCACATTTGAAAGAGGCACACTTTGCTTCCAAACTGAGTAGTTGGGACAGAAGGTCATCCTGTATTGCCTAACTCCTCTGTCCCAGATGAACAACAGTCATTTCTGGTATGAGTCTTCATGTGGCCACCTCTGTGGCCAACTCTTCCCAATTTAATGCTCACTGTGGAAAGCAAGAGATTGCCACAGTCTCAATGAAGTCTTTGGGATGTAAGTCAAGTGATAGATGATGGTTATTGGGACTATTTGTTATGAAAGGTCCTTCCCAATCATGTTTAGACACCTGGTCTCTGCCTGGCATTGAGATAGTCATTAACTGTCCCCAGGAAGTAAGAGCAGGGCCCATGGTGTATCATAAACCAGTTAGAAAATACATGTGACAACCTGCCACAGACTGGATGAATAACAAAGAAATAGCTCTCTAGCTGGGCCAAGGGAGTATTTATAGGACAGTTGACCTCTCACTGGCTTACCCATAATGCATTAACAAATGACAAGTCCAATAAGGATACCCCAGTACCCATCCCATTCCCACCATGAGACTCTTGAGAGACCACTGGGCAGCACACTGGCATGTCTTCCCTCCCACTCTCCAGAGTCCTCTCTTACTTTTCCTTAACTAATCCAGCTTCACTCTGCCTTATCTTCCCTTATTCTTCTTGAGCATGAGATAACAAACTTAGAATGTGTCTTGGGTGACCAGCTTTTATTGGGTGACCATTGGTTCAGCACCCTAACTTCACAAGTTAAGTTCATCAAGAGCTGAGCCCATTTGCAAAAACTCCCATCAAGGAACTAGGGCCTAGTTGAAGGAAGGTCACTGGAAACTTACCTTAGAAGGTTGTATTGTGTTGCCAGTTCTCTTGTCTATCTCTCTTCTCTTCCCCCAGTCCATACCCCTTCCTTGTTGGTCATTAAGTGATTTCCTCTACCACATGTTTCTGACTCCATGATATCTTGTCCAGGTACCCAGAACCGAACTACCATGAACTGACCTCTCTCTAATGTCCCTGCTCTCCTAGTTGTTCATCAGGTATCAGGTCACAGCACAGAATAATTAAAGGATTCTGACCTTATGCTAGCCATCTTTGTAAGCATTGCTGACCTCCATCTGGAGAAATGTAGAGCCAGCCACTCGGTGACTTGTAAAACAACATGGCTATAAAACAATCACTATAGCCTTCTCAAGGCTGAGAAAAGGAGGCGTCAGGATGGCTCAGCAGATGAGGATGCCTGCTGCCAAGCTTGATGACCTGAGTTTGGTCCCTGGGACCTACATATTGGGGGAGAGAACTAATGGTTTTGAATTGTTCTCTGGCTGTCACATATACACTACAGCATGCGTGCTTACACACACACACACACAGATGTAATTTTTAAAAAGTTATAAAGAACTGAGAAAAATAGCTCAGTGGTAGAACACTGTCCAGCATGTATGAGGATCTGGCTCAGTGTCCAGCACTGGGAAAACAGTAAAGCAAGCTAAGAAGAGCTTGGTAAAGGACCAGGAATTTCAATATGAAGTACTGGGCTGAGGCTTCTGTCGTAGAAACATTTGTAAAAACCCAGGCTCAGCCCTGAGCTTTACTTATGAGAAGTGCTTGGTAAAAACACTCTGTTCTCAATGAACAGAAAGGGAAATAAGATGTGGTGTTGCTCAGCAGCCAAACAGACTTCATAGACACAGCCACCTTTGTACCCCAGCCCTGGGAATGGCTTGCCTTTCGTGAATACACCAGGGGTTTGGCATGATCACATCTGGATGGTCATTTATTGTGTATTTAGCTTATGTCTGCTTTTCTGGTCAAAACCTTCAATAGCTTCCTACTTCACATGACTCTTAACACTGGCTCCTTAATGCTGCCTGGAATCTGTCTCCATCTGTACTTAGTGGCCATTTTCCTAGTCCTCTCTTCCTGTCCTTCATGCTCAGAGTCACATTAAGGGGCCGGTCAAGCAGTCATTTGGTCTGGCACATTAAAAAGGGATATAGACAAATGTAGGTAAACCCTCCATAGTCATTTGATAGCCTTCGGCATTCAAGAAGATGGAAGTGAGCAGAGCCTGCAAGGCCACAAGCTTAGACTAATAAAATATACAAAGCACAGGAGGAGCCATTCTGAGGAATGGAGAACACGGGGTGTCGGGAGGGGAAAAAAAGGAAGTGAGAACCCTGTGCCTACAAGGTGGGGATGGCGTGAGAGGAGAAGCATCCTTACAAGTGAAGAGTTCCTCTTTGAAAAGAGTAGTATCAAAGGCAGCGAGCCACAGAGTCAATGGCTGGGAGCACTGCTCAACAGACTCAAGGGCAGGGAGCACTGCATCACAGACTCAGTGGCCCACAATAGAGCAGGTCGCTGAGCTCTTTAATTGTGTAACCTACCCATGTCGCTCCGATTCTGCATCCTATGAGTACCGTGGACAGAGTAGATATCCTCAGGCATGGCACAGTTCTACAGGCTTACATATAGACATCTGCAAAGGCCTCTTGTTTTTTCTCTTGGAACAAATAAAGCTTTCTAGAACATTCTTATTGTCTAGCAAAGAAGCAGACTAGTCTCTGCTCCTGTCACCTCTAAACCAATAGACTTCACTAACCAGCAGAAACGTCTTTGTTAGTCTTTATTTTTTAAAATTAATTCTTTCAAACTGCAGAGTCAGCCCAAATAGCACATACTTACTAGCAATCAACACAAGAAAACACTGGTTAAAGAGAACCATAGTACAGGGCAGGCCTGTGTCAGAAGGAGCACCCTACTAGGATGCTAGGGCTGGGCCTATATCTTACTCGTCTGAGCTTAAAACAATCAGGATGACTTGGGCATCTCAGGAGTTCAATAAACTGTTCCTGGTTAGAGTTAGTGGAGGATGACAGATGCTCTTAAGGCCAGAATACTCTCTACATTGGAATTCTTAGGTGAATAACCCTTCTCACTCTCTCAGGTGGGTCGGATCACTTGACAGTTAAAACTAATCCCCCAGTCCCTCCTCATCACCTCTGGTCTGCCTGTCCTAGGCCTTTCTATTCTTTCTCAACACACTCCACCACCTCCTACTTTTCTCTCCATACACACACACACACACACACACACACACACACACACACACACAGAGAGAGAGAGAGAGAGAGAGAGAGAGAGAGAGAGAGAGAGAGAATCACTCCATTTGAGGAGAAAGGAGAAAAGGGAAAAGAGAAAAGGAGGGGGGAGAAGAAAAAGAAGAGGAGGAGGAGGAGAAGGAGGAAGAAGAGGAGGACCAGCTCAGCATCCTCCTCCCTGCAGTGTGGTCCTGTAAGCATGCAGATGGAACCTGTTTCCATTTATAGCAGTGTAGCTGAACTAGGAAGCTGTGAGCTGTGCTGGAGGTAATAAAAATGCAAAACTATCATTATCACCATTGATTCAACCCCGAGAGAGCCTCCAACAGGCCACGTGGAAGAGTGAGCATCTCTATAAGCGATTTTCCAAGGGCTGCTAACCCTTGCTAGTAAGACATGGAGCAAAATATGGAGTCTTGTCCCTATAACAGTCTATCTGGCTTCCTATGAGTTCTTGATCCTTTCTGGGCCTCAGTTCTTTGTGTAAGTAGAGCTCAGATCCATACTGGAAATCACAGAAACATTGGCAAAGGAGCTTGCAGCCCACACAGTTTCATTCAAATGTCAGCTCCCACCATCTACTTTCAAATTGCTGTTGTCTTTTGCCAAGTGGACAGTAGCAGAAGCAATAAGGTCCCTAGAGGAAAGAGAGACCATGAAGAAAACATTTCCTTAGGCCCCTTTAGTTAAGCATTAAACGCCAGGTTAGGGTGGGACATAAAGGCACATAGACACACACGCACAGACATACAGACACACACAAACACACACAGACACACACACACAAACACAGGTCTGGTTTTATATTTTTAATGGAGAAGATGATACAGGCCTTGAGGAAACAGAAGAGGGACGCCTTCCCTAGAGCCCCCAAAATATCTCCCTTGTGGAAAGGGCCTCACCAGAAAGTATAGGCTTCACACAGGGGTGTTCAGAGGCCACAGCACAAGGAACACTGAAGCACAGGAGGGAACCCTCATGGAAAAGAGTCACTAGTCACTACTAACCACAGCTGAGGCTCCTGGGGCCTAAAACTGGATCTGTAGTCACAGGCTTCTTGAAAACTGTCAGTGAGCCCAGGGCGCTGGGAGACAAAGGAAAGGCTAAGAAGACCGGACTTAACGCATATTTCTAACATCTTCCAGGAAAACATAAGCCAGCACTTGGTTTTCAGAAACCAAGAACTCATAATGTATTTTCTATTCAATTCAATATAATGGATGGAGACATGTCAGGCATATGGGTAGCCGGACCCAACATATTTGAAACATAATTGATTAAAAATGCAGTTACAGAAGGCACTTTGATGACAGACTGACACAAATCATGTCTAGATTGATAGAAATGAATTTGATCTTAGAAAATAAAAATTTAATTATTTCAGAAAAAGGGGGCATTTGTCTCCAACTTAATTCTCAAATAATTTTAAGAGAGAAAGAAAGAGAGGAATAAGTCAATCAACCAAGGATGTAATAAAATAAAAACCAAACAGTGTAAACCAAAGTATGATTTACAGTGACTCCAGGTAAAAGCACTTAGAATAATCATTGGGCCATTCTTAGATGTTTTCTTGGGTTTGAATTATAGAGTTTTATTTTTTAAAGTTTTCCCAAACCCTCACAATCTACGTAATAAACCCAGGCATTAAAGCAATATCATCCACTCCTGAAAGGCTCGGCTAGGTCAGCACAACACTTGAATCACACAGGAAAACGCCAGACTTGGAAAGGTAACAGATTCACTGTGACTACGTTTAAACAAATCAATTCAATCCAGTTTCTCTTCAGTGCCTATCCAGACACAGAGGGGCTCCAAGCCACAGCAATTGCTGACCCCCAAATTGTAAGCATGGCCGAAGGTACACAACAAACAAAAATTATGTACTAATATAGTTATATACCTGTATACTGGTAATGGAAAGAGGACAGGAAGAATGGAGAAGGGCAGGGAGGACGAGAGGTGGGAGAAAGAGAGTGGGGGTGGGAGAAGGAGGGAGAGAGAGAGAGAGAGAGAGAGAGAGAGAGAGAGAGAGAGAGAGAGAGAGAGAGAGAGAGAGAAGAAGAAGGAGGAGGAGGAGGAGGAGGAGGAGGAGGAGGAGGAGGAGGAGGAGGAGGAGGTGGAAGTTTGCAAAGTGATGGTTACCTGGATGTCAGTCAAGAAATAACTAATTTGTCTCCCTAGTCTCCTGCTCTATTAGACCTCACAGGACTAAGGAAAAGCTGAGCATGCAGCCCACGGCAAGGCTGGCTCCTAGGCCCACAGCTGTGTGTGCCACTGGAAGGACATGACCACCATGCACCACTTGTAGTTGACTCTCATTCTCAAGACATGTGTTCCCCTACCACTATTTTTCAGCTTACTGGGACATAACGATGCCGAGCAGGAAACGAGTCCCAAACAAGCCATGGCTTAGGAAACTGAAGGAAATGAATGAAAACAAGAGAAGGTTATTTGCCAGCGTCTGCCCATGGGGATCTATGAATGTAGCCTTGGGTTTTGCATCGATGGGGCTCTAGCCCTAGTATATTATAAATTCTAATTAGACCAATAAGGGGAAAAGATTTTGAAAGGAACAATGCAACCAAATATGGACATTCTATTTAGAAACAGTAATGTTAGCATAACAAGGGAGCTTAAAAAAAGAAAAAGCTAAATAAATATTAAACAGATGGGTGGTCAAATGTTGTTTTTCTTTTTAAGCACAAAGCCTTAATCTAAAGCCAAGCAGAGATGGAGATAATCAGTAAGTTGCCCTCCACAGCCAAAGAGCCTAATACCCAGGAAATTAAATGAAATCAGTCTAAAATACCAACTGGAGTTCAGACGAACTTGGAGCCCCAACGCCAAGCGAAACATTAAAGTGAGTCTGCTATTTTTAGAGCTTTGTATCTTAGTGGCTGTGTAATGAATCAGGATGTGTCTTGGCAAAGGCACTGGCAGACGGAAAGATACTTGTTTTCTTACCAAAAATAGTAGGAGTCTCCTAAAATGTAGCAGAGACGGAGCGACTAGGGTGCATGGAGTCTGACAGCCATTGACTCATGGCAGTGGTAGGTCAGAGCCTGAGGCCAAGGGCTGACACCTTGTCTACTTGCAAAAGAGCCTACAGAAGCACTTCGATTTACAGCTTATGAGACATGTTACACTGAAGCCCAGTATATTCTGGAGACTTTCAGAGATGAGAAATCATCAGGTCATAGGCATGAGGAGCTCAAGCGGGGGCATTTGCTAAGTCTCTCTCAGCTCCATTATACACAATTCTTCATTAGAAAGGATTCTCTCTTTCCATGGGACCTCAGCACGACTTCAAACCACCGACTTCATCTCAGAGTTCTGAGGTGTACAATCCCGTGCAGGGCACCCATGACCATGCTCAGGCTCAGGTTCCTTGCCTATAAAAGGGGAGAGGTAAATGTAGAATCTCTGGGGTCCTTCTCATTCTAAAAATGGACTTTCCAATGGCCAATTCTGGATTGCAAACCCTGAGAAACTATTCTGACTGTTGCCAGGTTCCCCGGATTTGGGGGGGGGGGGTCACTAGCAATCAGCATGCTTTAACTTGGTGATATCTTGCAATTGTATCAGGTTGACCAAAGATAGCCCAGCAGGTTCTCCAATAGCTCTTATTCAATTCTGTAACCCCAATGCTTCTGGAACATTCTTGGATAGCATAAAGGGCCCTACGTAAATTGGGCTCAGTAATCTTGAGCATAGAAAGGACTTCTGAGAAAGGCTCTCAGCCGTCATTTGGCCAGCTGGGAGGAAGGAAATATTCTACCCAATGGCAGTCGTGCCTATCTGTTGACCCTCTGCAATACAGGAGCACTTCTTCTCCAAGAGCTCTGCCTCATGGTCTCACTAAAATGAGCAAATAATCACCTGATAGGAGTGGAAAGCAGCCAAAGAGCCAGGATTCAAACCCAGACAATCCAGTTCAAGCCCTGAAGCTTCCTAACACGGCGTTATTATAAATACAACTGTGCATACTAGGAGAGACACTAATTACTTAGCCTTATAGTCAATTTTTATTTATTTTGTGTGTACATGTGTGTGCAAGCTAATGTGTGTGGGTGTTATCTGTGTACACCTACAGCTGTGGATGTAGAGGTCAGAGCACGAACAACCTCAAGTGTCTTTCCCCAGGCACTGTCCTCCATGTATTTTTGGGTTTTCTTTTTTGAGACAGGGATTCTCATGGGCCTAGAGGTTACTGAGTAGACTGGGCTGGCCAGCAAGCCCCACGAGTCCACATTTCTACCTCCCTCGCACTGCGGTTGTGAGTAAGTGGCACTATGTCTCCCTTTATCTACATAGGCTCTTGAGATACAAACTCAGTTCTTTGTGTATGCAGAGCAATCACTTCTTCAAATGGACTATCTTCACAGTCCTACTTTGATTTAACTCTTTTTTTGGAATTATTTATTTATGCATATGAGTACACTGTAGCTGTCTTCAAACACACTAGAAGAGGGCATTGGATACAATTACAGATGGTTGTGAGCCACCATGTGGTTGCTGGGAATTGAATTCAAGACTTATGGAAGAGCAGTCAGTGTTCTTAACTGCTGAGCCATCTCTCCAACCCCATTGATTTAATTCTCAAATACTTTATTTGGAAATAATCACACAGATATATGGAAGCTGCAGAAGCAGAATATGTAAGCCCTTTGAAAAAAAGGGCTGGCCTGAAGCATCACCCATGAGTGCTTCTGTCTTGACCGTACAACCACCACATGGCCATCCATGCTGGGAGAATTGTGGTTGTGAATTGAATTTCTCTGCCTGACTCGGCATTTCCCTTCCTCCAACCAGCAACCTTCTCATCTTTCTTATACTCCTAAGACCATTTTGTTTTAAAAGTTATAGTTGATTTATTTTAAAGACTAGACCTCAGTTTGAGTTTTCTTGGTGTATGCTCATAGCTCGACTCAGGGTAGGCACCTTTGACAGCAAGATCACAAGTGTGGTGGCATGGTTTTCTTCTTGCCCTGAGCAGGTGGCACAAAATTCTGATTTCTTCCTTATTGTTACTGCTAGTCAGGAAAAAAAACCTAACAGACTTCCCATTATAAATTGCTCATTTTTCTTTTGTGATTTGTTGGTATTTCACAAGAAGGTACTTTAAAACCATGTAAATACTCCATCCCTCAGCAAACTTACAAGTTATGTATTTGGTAACTGTTTAATTTATTTGTACTAATATGCACTCGGATTTCATTTTTTATTCACAGAACTAAATTTATCATTTCTAACGTTAAAATTATCCGATTTGGCCAGTAAGAGGCCTTTCCAGCTGGCTTCTTGCTGGTGTCCTGGACACTGCTGAGATGGTGAGATGACTGGTGAGTGACAAAAGACTTGTGCTCTCTGAAGGGGAGCAGGAGTCCATCTTCTGAGGCCATCACTGCTCCAGAGTCAGTGTGATGAGCCAGAATGGGGAGTCAGATGTAGGCGAGCTGTCAGGGTCTGGCCACGGAGCAAGCAGGAAGTGACCACTTCCAACAGCAAAAGCTTTGGAAGAGAACTCTCTTCGAAGTGTTACAGCTCTATATGACAGACACTTTCTGATGGTCTTTGATGAAGTAACTCTGATGTGCCTTACTCCTTGTAGACAGCGTCTTATATACATTTTGGGGTGGTTGAGATCTAAAGACAGATGCTTTTTCTATTGTCTTGATCTGCGATGTTAGGGATGCCTCATCTTCATGTGGAGGGGCTTTGGGTGTTGCCCCTACATGACTGATTGTCACAGTCCTCTCCATGGGGAACTTGTCGGGAGTAGTAGAAACACCATCTTTAGGTGTGAGGGTACCAGGGTTTCTGAATCCACTTGACCTTACCAAGTTTTCTGTCTGATGGCATGCTCCACTGCCCCACAGCTTCTGTGTCCTTCAAAACTCTGGCCAGTAGGGGGTCTTTCCAGTTGGCTTCAAGCTGTGTCCTTTGTCATGGTCCCATCTAGGACAGGACTTGGTCTGCCCTTAGTAGCTTTCCTTACGAGTTCATTCAGGTTCAGGAAGAACACCAAGGAACCTCTCCATTATTCATTGTATTTCCACACATTCCAAGCCTGTTGTGTCAGCATCTGCCTCCCATCCTATGCATTGGCTTGACCAGGGGCCAAATGTATGGCAACATTGCGAAGGGCAAAAGCCCCTGAAGCAGCTGCAGGAAGGTGTCCAGACATCGGCGTCTACACAAGGAGAATGAAGTTCCTTACATCCTCTCAGAGGAGGATGTGGTCACACACACACACACACACACCTGGGAAAGAAAGCAAACATTTCATAAACATTACCTATCACACTAGTCCTACTATTTCATATGTAGGAATAGTGTGGCTGCATGTGTCAGATGGTGGACACAGAGCAGCATGAGAATCTGGAGTCACTCAAATGCCAGCAGATGCCACCTGTGCCACTCAGTAGAACATGACTTTGGGAGAAGTCACAGAACTTCTATGTACCTTGGCCTCTCACTGGTGAAAGGAGAGAGTAGTGTGTAGAGAGAATACCTTGTGTATGGTATAAATGCATCATCTGTCAATTAAAAAGCCTACAGCCTATGGCTTAGGCAAGAAATGGGAGGTGGAACATCTGGGAGGCAGAAAGAATTCTGGGATAGAGTGGGCATGGGAAGATTCACCCAGGAAGATGTGAGGAGATGGACACATGGTACCTGAGCACAGGCATGAGGCAGAATGTAGATTAAAATAGATCGGTTATTCGAAATTATGATTCTAGTCAGAGAAGAGTCTACCTATGTGGTCAAGGTATTTGTAAGTATTTTTGAGTCTAAGTCTTATTTCTGGGAACATGGGGCTGGGAGGAAAAAATGGGCCTAATTTCCACACTAATGGAGAAATAACTACAGCAATGTCCACAAACGGGGTCACCTCACTTTCCTGCTGAAGTACCCCATCATACTTATGTTTGCCTTTGCTGGCAGAGCCCCATCACCCCACCCAGCCCTCACTCCTGTGTCGAATGCGCCCCCACCCCGGGGATTTGTATTTGCCATTCCCTTAGCCTTAATCGCCACCTTTGTCTTCATGTCTCCACCCAAATGTGACCACTTCAAATTTTAAGCCATCTTCTTCCATCTCAGTCACTGTTCTCCTCCAGACAAAATTCTCCCTCACTGCTGAAATGCTCTTGTTTAAGCCAGCATGGTTACATGGATCTGTAATCCCAGCACTTGGGACATAGAAGAAGATCATGAGTTCAAACCCAGCCTGGGCTATAAGCAAGATTGAATCTCTAAAATGAAGAAAGGATGATAAAATCTGTTGGCTTAGGAAGACACTGTCTTTGTTCTTCCTAGGCTATAAGAATGTGAACACAGATACCATAGCTATATCCCAGGACCTTGGACAGTGGCTGCTACATAGCAGGTATGTAAGAAATACTCAAGGCACGGATGATCAAATGCATGGAAACTTTTATATAATTTTGTGAGGTTGAAGTAAAATATTTAGAACCCAATGCAGTAAATCAACAATATCTGTTGTAATAAAAGCCACCAGGAGTCCTCAGCTCTAGTACTGCTGTGTCCAGGCACCAGGGTGACTTCAGGCAAACCAGGTAATTCTCTGACCTGTGTTGTTCTCATCTATACATTTTGTCAAGGATTTTCCAGGAAAGAAATTCATTGTTTTTCCTACTTCATGGTCCAAGTGCCCATCCAGTCCAACAATAAACTGATTCTTGTTTGGTAAGAGTTGAACCTCTGTTGCCCCAACAGCATCTCAAAAGGCGGACTGTGTGTGCACTTCTTAAGAATTCCAGGATCCATTTGCTAGTTACCCATTCAGTCAAGCTTACAAAGAGGTCTGTAGTCCACTCTGTACACTCCTTTTCATCTTCTACTCTACCCTCTCTCTCCCTGACCTAATTTTCAGACATAAAACAAGAGAGTTTTAGCCTAACAGCCTTTTGCTCCAGGCAAAATGAAAGTTTTATCAAAACAGAATTGAGAGAGATTTGAGAAAAAACAGCTAAAATTGGCATTTATCTTGGACATATTTAGTGAGACTCCTAGATCCTAGATAGAAATCTATAATCCTACAGGCATCAGTTTATCTCCCAAAATTAATGTTCCTAAAATATTTAAGCAGAAGTTTGAACTGCACCTCAGTCATTTAATGTCCAAAAAAGATGTAAATCTTCCCAGAAGTCCCACGACAATCTCCTCAATGACATTAATCTCAGTGACCCTCTTAGAAAAAGGATTGATTCCTGGGCATGCAGACAATGACTATAGCCAGGTAACTGTGCGGGTGGAGTCTAGTCAGAATGCCAGGAGCTTGGGACATTGTCTGCGTGACTGATAGTCACACACCTCTCCTCTGTGGGGATGGTAACTTCGACAAGAGCCAGGGGTCCAGGAGACATGATCGAACACCTTTCGTCCGATATAGGTAGAAATCACCACCCATCGGGTCCCCTGGGGTTCTAGATCTTCGCTCGACTGAAGACCAGGATGTCTGTGCACAGCCCACTGCCCCACAACCCAGCATCCACATGATGGCTCACAACCACCTGTAACTCCAGCTCTGGAAGATCTGAAGATGTCCTCCTCTGGCCTCCAAAGGCATTGTATGCCTGTGATGTAAATACATACATGCAAGGGAAACACTCATACACATAAAATAAAAGCAAGGCAATGGGCCAGGTAGGCAAAGCCATGTCAAGGAAGAATCTGTTAAACACTAGTTCATCATTCCATCCTGGTGGTCTAATAAGGTAGGGAATCCACTGGCAACCGAAGCAAAGATAAAAGAAGGAAAAGTCTCTCCAAACTAGTATACACCATGACACTTACCCTCCACTCGACCATGTCAAATGTCTTCCACATGCAAAGTGTCTGAATTTCCCCTCATTTGACTGTGAGAATAAAGTATTCACTAATGTAACACCAACACCCATGGCTTCACTGAATAAGGGTGTAGTGCTCTTCCTCATGGACTTGGATGAAGGTCCTAACTCATGATAATTTGGGAACTCTGAGTCTGCAGCTTGCAGCTCTGGGTATTTTTATGCTTGACTTCTGAAGCCACCATGAAACAGACTAGCAGATCAAGAAAAAGACGTGGTGATGGGTCAAGTCAGGAAGGGGTGCGCAGTGGACTTCATTGGCCTTAGCCCCATGACATGCTGCAGCTAACAGCACAACTGAACAATGTGTAATGCTGTGGGACAGCACTGGGAGGAAGCAAGCTTGGAGAATGGCCAGCCACCTCTGCTGTCAAGTGCCATATTTAGCCATCAAAGCTTTTGTCTAAATGACTAGATGTTTATAAAAATCCCAACTGCCCACAGGAACAGTAAGCTATCACCTAATGTTAAAAGACAAGCACTGTCCACAGTAGGGATAGCAAAACATTCTGCAAAAATAGAAAGCATTTAGGCAGAGCCTGGGATAATCTGCAAGGTTGCTTCCAAAGTGTTCCTAAGGAGCACACTAGGACAGCCTAAAGCACAGCAGAGGTGGCACAGCAGGCCAGGAGAGGGAACACATACTCTGGATTTTCTGTTGCCTGAACCATTGGTTAAAAAATAGCTGGGCACCGGGCGTGGTGGCACACGCCTTTAATCCCAGCACTCGGGAGGCAGAGGCAGGCAGATTTCTGAGTTCAAGGCCAGCCTGGTCTACAGAGTGAGTTCCAGGACAGCCAGGGCTACACAGAAAAACCCTGTCTCGAAAAACCAAAACAAAACAAAACAAAACAAAAAATAGCTGGGCTAGGCTGGAGAGATGGCTCCACAGTTAAGAGCACTAGCTGCTCTTCCAGAGGACCCAGGTTCAATTCCCAGCACCCATGGGAGCTCATACCTGTCTGCAACTCCAGTTCAAGAAGATGCAACACCCTTGCCCAGGCATATGTGCTGGCAAAGCACCAATTCACATGAAGTAAAAATAAATTAATTAATTTTTTTTAAATTAAGTTTTTTAAAATAGCAAGGCTGTGCCATTTGAGTCTCACAATTTTATTCATGTTTATTAGTTAATGAAAAGAACTATAATAAAGGATAAGTTGATAAATTTGACTTATAAAAATAAAAGCATTTTATGTTTATAGATAGCATAAAATTAGGGGAAAATAGAATTATTATGAAGAAGCAATTGCCTAAAATACAAATAAATGTACCTGCAAATCATAAAATAATAACCCTAATGAGAAAAATAATGAATAAAATATGAAATAGCTGTATAATAAAATAGCTTAACTTAACACCAATAAAACAAAACACAACAAACAAGTGAACACACAATAAAACAGCAACCAGAGACCAAGCAGATGGCTCAGCTGGTAGCAGCGCTTGCCTGCAAGCCTAATGGCCCTGCTTGATTCCTAGTCCCCACACGGTGAAGGTGAGAACCAATTCCTGTTGTATTCTCTGACTTTCATACACACACGGTGGCACACGAGCATGAGTGCGTGTGCACGCGCACACACACACACACACACACACACACACACAGACATTAAAAATGTAAACAATGAAACAAACTCAGCACTCTCATCTAGGAGTACAAAGAGGCTAGCCTTGCTCCGAGCTCTAAAAACTTCATATTTGAGGCTCGCCCTTGCAGAAAGATAATCAGAGAGGCTCACAGAGATCCCAGCAGAGAGGAGCATGAGCGCATTGCTTTAAATGTGGGGACAATGATAGCTAAGGTGCCTTTTGTTGGGATAAATCATGATACATTTAGCAAGGCGGCTTGAACTGCTCTTTACTTTTGTGCTTTCGAAACTAGAATGACATGAAATAATGGTGAGGAGACAAGCTAGATATAAAACCACATGGCTCTGGCACTAGCCTTAAGAAATAGTACACACAATAGCAGGCTTAATGATACCACGTGCTTGGAATGCTTCATATGGAGAAAGAGTTGGAGGCACCAAATGCTGGAGATTGCTAACACAAACCAACTCAAGCTACTGCCTCACTGTTAGCAGGAAGAGTGCTTACCATGGCTTTAAAGCTGTAGTAAGCTTTTCTCTTTTTTCCAAAAAAAGATGGTAGAAACAAAACTTTTATTATTGAAATATGAAATGTCCTCACAGGCTCAAGTGTTGTAAGTTTGGTGAGAGGTGCTGAGAACCTGAGAAGGTGGGTGGAATCATAAGGTGTGGGTTTTACCTTGGCCTCTGCCTCCCTCTCCCCTCAGCCCTCCTCTCTCCTCCTGGCTGTCTTGAGTGAACAGCTCTCTCCTCTACCACATACTTCTCACCAAGAATATGCTACCTCACCACAGTGGAGCCAGCTGGGAATGGAAAGCTCTGGAATGATAAACCACAGCCCATCTCTCCTTTCTTCTTTATTTCCCTCAGGCACAGTGGGACAAAGCACAGAGCAAGAGATTTAAATTAATGTGGTGGGCATGTGCACATGGTGATCAGAGAGTGTGGAGGCCCCTTGAGCTGGAGTTCAGGCCGGTGTGAGCAGTCTGATATGGCTGCTGGGAGCAGATCTCTGGTTTTCTGCAAGCACAGTCCCAGCTCTTAACCACAGAGTCTTCTACAGCTCCCAAACGGAACTGATAAAATTCAGGCTTACTAGGGCACACTTCTCACCACATTTTGACTTTAAAATAATATAATTTTAAGATTCCCTCATCTTTGGGTAAGGATGTTCCTCCTCTTGGCGACCCCTTGTTTGAGTAGAATGAATCTCCAGGACTCTTGTTCAATCCAAATACTCTAGATGCAGTCACCACTGTTTTGCTAGGTGGAGGCAGGAATTTGGGAAGATTTGTAGACGTGTTCCATTCTCTCCACCATGAAGATACTTCAGTGATACTTCTAAAAGCAGAATTTAGAACCTTGGTGGTGCCAGAGCTTGCTAACTAGCAGGTGTCTTAAAACCCCAGTGTCAAAAACTGATCAGTGATAGTGAGAGTCGAGAACTGGCTGCTCTCCCATCAGGAAGGCAGCAGAGGGCAGGAGGGGCTCTCTCTCCCAGGCTCCCTCTTTTGGACTCTCCATTCCAAAGCAGCCCCGTGTTTCTAGCATTTGAGCTATTTGTTGACATAGCCCCGCAACACATACACACAGAGACACACAAACACACAGATGCACACTCATACATACACACATGCACACACACATGTACTCGTGCACACACAGATACACATACAACACAGACACACACATGCATATACACAGACACATGCACATACACACACACATACACATGTATATACAAACACAGACACGCATATGAACACACATATGTATACATGCACATATACAAACACATAGACATATGTACACACATGCACACACAGACACATGCACACACAAACACACACATAGACATGTATATGCAAACACAGACATATACATGTACACACATGTATACATGCATACATACACACAAACACATACATAGACAGATATATATGCACACATGCATGCACATATACACACATATACACACACATGCACACACATGCACACACAGGCACACACATGTATAACACTACATGTACACACACACACATGTGCACATACACACACATGTGTTCTCTCTGTCTCTCTCTCTCTCACTCTCTCTCTCTCTGGCTAAAGCCCATTGAGGGAAAGGTAGTTGCAGCATCTGCAGCTTCCACTACGACAGCTCTCATGGAGTATGGCCACCAGGTCACCAGCCAGAACAACTTAAACCCCAAAGAGAAATAGAATCTAGAGGTTTTGTGCATATTTGTGTGTCATTCTGCCCATCAGTTCTTAGATTCTGCATAATCATGTGAGCATGGAGTTTCCCTCTCTACCCTTCATACTCCACCAAGCCCTTCACACTGCTTTCAAATTAAGAAGAAATCTGACACTAGAGATGGCTCAGTATTTAAGATTATTTGCTCCACAGTCATAAGAACCAGAGTTTAGATTTCAGCACCCATCTAAAATTCCTGGCATCTCCACAAACACATACAAGCCTGTCTTAAGGAGAACAGAGACAGGAGGACTGGGAGCTTGATGGTTTTGAGGAGAGCCAGGTTAAGGGTGATGCTGCCCTGAAAGAGTGAGTGGCAGGTGAGAAAGGAGAACACGCCATTCTCTTTTGGTCTTTACATGCATAAATAACTGCCTGTTCGAACACACATGCACACATGCATACCTACTCATAGATAACTGTGCACATATAGGAACACGTGCATACCTACTCATAGATAAATATCTTTAAAAATGGAAAAGTGGCCCAAATGTCATGTGTGTTCTTTGTATTGTGCTCTTCAAATCCTATCAATGGATAATTTCCTAATTCTCAGCAAATCCCCAACTCATCAAACTGATGATCAGGCTCATGGAGCCACCCATGGAAGACACAGTTAGCAGAGCACATTGTAAATACTCCTGTAGACCCAGGTTGCTCTCCAGTTAAATCTGGATGTTCTCCAGGTAAAAGTCTGTGCACACAGAAAGGCCAGTGAGGCTTTTACTGGCTCAGTCACCAAAGCCACCTGTGAAGTTGGTACTTTGCATGTGAGAGAAAAGCCCCCAGGGTGAAGCCAAGCACACCACCTGTCTCACTAGATCTGGTTACCTAGGAGACCATTTGTTCCTTGTTGTGCTCATTGTAAAGCTGGAGGTATTTTTAATTAAAAGAATTACTATGGTGCCATCTGAATGATGTCTCCATTGTTATCTAAGCCCAGCTCTACAGGACCATTCTCACTTATAGGATGTATCTCCTGTCCGCATTAGCTGCTCCACCGGACTGCTCAGAATTAGAGAAGCCTGGGTCTTTCTTATTCTCCTGTCAGAATCCCCAACCTAATCCTGTAGCACTTTTTGCCACGAAGAACACATTGCCTATTGTGGTAAATTATTACTTGGGGCATTCTACCCCATTCAGATCATTTAGTTCTGAAATAAAAGACACAAACCTTTATATTTATAACAAGCCTTAAAGCACCAGAGCTGGGCAGGTATCAGCCCCCTGTGCTGCTTGTCTACTTCCCTGTCAATAACCCTGAGATATCACGTGTTCTGCCTGAGCCACTCCTACTCCAACAGGCAGGCCCTTATGGCTATATGCTCTCAATACACCTACCACAGGCGCCTTCTTCTTTCTCCTCTTCTCATGGTCTCTGCCTATCTCTTCTGTGCAGACAAAGGTTGTAGGCATCTTTATTCAACCAGTAGTATTAAATTAAGGAGCAAGGTTTGTATATTAAAAAAACAACAACAACAACAACAACAACAACAAAAACGAACAAAAAACGGTATACATGAGCATTCATTCCTCTTGAAGCAACTAGACCTTGAGATACAGAACTTAGCATTACAATACATAGCAATAAACCAAACCTCAACAATTACCCTCCACAATCATTCCAAACCTGTGCGACACATCTTTTGATCAAAGAAAACTCTGAGTAAGAAGATATTGGTTGTGCTTGATACATAGCAGAATTCTCTCGTTTCTCCTGGCTTGGAGCTTCAGCCCTGATGATGACTACCAGATAATGGATGCTATTACTTTTTGTGATATATCTAGAATATACTAAATCCTTGCACAGACTGGATTATATGAAAACACTTTGTTTTTTTTGATGTTGTTGTTTAAAATTAAAAAATAATTTCATGTGATTTTTATGTTTTTGTCATATTCTCCAACTTGCAATCTGTTAGGCTTCAAACCTGGGACAAATGTCTACCTGAGGTACCCACTGACATATCAAAGTGGGTGCTGGATGCCAGGCTCTTCCAGCATCACCTCATCTCTACCTGTCTTGGGGCCCTCTACCCTGAACTCTCCATCCCAGGGATTTGGACCAGGCCAGTCTTACAGACTAGGGCACCCTCTTAGTTGGTGGCTCCTCTTTTGCTATCTCCTCCCCATCTCTCCTCATGTGGTTCAGTCTGGCCATGCTCACTCTAGACTCTCCAGGATGCCCCTGCCCCTGCCCCTACCCCTGCCCCTGCCCCTGCCCCTGCCCCTGCCCCTGCCCCTGCCCCTGCCCCTGCCCCTGCCCCTGCCTCTGCTCTCCCTTTAATCTATAATAAACCTTCTCCTCCACCACACCAACGAGCAGTCATGGCCTTTTTCATTTTTATTTTTTAAATCTGGTGCTGAAACGCAAGACTAAACCAGTTTGAGACCTACTATAAAATAGATATGTCTAAGATTAAATAGACTTTAGATCTACTTGAGGTCTGTGAAAAATAAAACCAAGAATCAACCAATCATTCTCTCTCTCCCTTTCTTTCTTTCTCTCTCTCTCTGTCTCTGTGTGTGTGTCTGTATGTCTCTGTCTCTGACTCTCTGTCTGTCTCTGTCTCTCTGTCTGTCTATCTGTGTGTGTTTGTCTCTCTGTCTCTCTCTGTCTCTGTCTGTCTCTCTGTGTGTGTCTGTCTGTCTCTCTCTGTCTCTCTCTTACTCTCTGTGTATGTAATAAAGAGCAAATCACTCAGTGATCTTAGTACCTCAGATATAATCCCCAAACTATAGTGAATAATATTAATAAACTACAGAAAAATATCAAGGAAGGTCAAAGAGGAGGATATGGAGGAGACATAGCTTGCAGACATTAAGCTGCCTTGCTCTCCTTGCTTTTCCTACTCCCTGTGGTGACTTGGACATTTCTAAGGCAAGTCCTTGCCTAGCTCAGCGTGTTATCCAGCTCCCCAGATACAGGCGGTCACTCACTCTCTCATCCTTTTACCTCTCACTATTAACAAGCAGTAATGGGAGTTTATTCATTTATTTAGACTGCTGGTGCTGGATTCCCCTTCCTCTCCACCTCCTTTTCACCCATATAGACCCTTAAACTGCATTTGGTTACACTAAGATATCACAGCAGGAGAGGAAGGTGGAGAGCCATGCATGGGAAGAAGACTGGACACCCCACCATGGCTACATCTAAGGAACAAAGTGTCTACTATCCAATATGGTAGATGGCAGGCATGATGGAAGTGACTCAGAGATGGCCAAGACTCTCGTAGCCCTGACTTTCTGTCCACCTGGCCCACTTCTACCCTTGGAAGAGCTCTTAATATTTTTAATAAAGTGTCTCACTTCCTCCCTTCACTTCCTCTGCCGAATTCTTTGTTCCAGAGCAGAACCTATAGACTCCAGTGTCTGCTGTGCTGCCTCCCATCCACACCGATTAACAATATTGCTGTAGTAACTGAAGCCTTCTTTGCAAATTTTTCTTTAGCTGTTACTGCTTGTCCATCCAGAAGAATAGTCTCTGGTATTCAAAGAGTCTGAACATTTTATAGAATTCTTCGGCCCTAATCAAAATAGCAATGCCCCAACCCAATTTCCTACTTATGAGGAAGAAACACATTCTAACAGTGTTTTGCTGTGTAGAGCTATTAGATCTCAATGACTCCAACTGAAATAAGATTTAAAGCCAGCTGTTTTTAAGAAGATCTGCTTCCACTATTATTGTTTGAGAATTTTGTTTTGTTTTAACTTAGAAGAAAGCCACAAGTGTCCTAATCAAACCCACTATGTCATTAAAATGTTATCGCTAAAAGCAATGGCATTTGGCAATTGTGGAACCTGCTACTTGGTGTATTCAACTTATCTTAAGAGGGACTGTCACTAAGGGTATCTGTCATGTCCTTAGCTGTAGTGACTTGTGTTCTCATGCAATTAGGTTATCCCAAAAACCTGTTGTCAGTATCCCACATGTAGGCTAAAGGAAGCCTGCCTCCACTTGGCTCTGATTGGGAAATAAAGTTGCCAAAAGCCAATGGCTGGGCAGGTGGCTAGAGGCAGGACTTTTAGATTTCCAAGAGAAGGGACAAAGGGAAGGAAAAGAGCAGGATTGCCATGCCAGAGAAGCAGAAATATGAGACTTAAAGGCCTGCTAACATATAAGAATTCAGGAAAAGTGGCCCTAGGAGCCACTCCTCTGACTGGGTCTGAGGTAACAGAGATGAAATATAGATTTAGATTCCTGTGTTACGCAGGAATACTGGAGGGGAGTTTATGCTAGCTGCAGGGAGGTTTAGAAGTGTCCAGCCATTGAGCAAGTTAGGCATATTAAAAATACCGCTCTCTCTCTCTCTCTCTCTCTCTCTCTCTCTGTGTGTGTGTGTGTGTGTGTGTGTGTGTGTGTGAGAGTTTCATTCATGAATCCAGAGCTGCTGGGCAGGTGCAGAGGGAGCCCTGCTGGAAGCTCAGAGCAGTTTAACTACTCCCTGCTACATTTAGCACCTGATACCACCCACAGTAGATAGAACCTTTCTTTCCCAGACCAGGAACATGGTTTAGAGCTCTATCAATGGTAATTAATGAAGGTAAGAATACAAGCAGTTATTATTGTGACAGTACTGGAGAGATGAGCCATCCATTCCTTCTCACAACAAGCCAGCTTCCCTTTAGTATAACTGAGATGTTCAGTGTGAAGCCACAGAGAAAGGTCCCCCAAACCTCAGTCTTCAAAGTTGCTTAAGAGGAACTAGACTCAGGCTGCTGTCTTCAGTAAAATGGTATCTACATGAGCTAAGATGGAGCAAAGAAATCTCCAAGTGCTCCATTAAAGAAATTAACAGACAGAGATGGGAGTGTTTTCAGAAATGGACACCTTGCAGCAGAAGAGGAATGAGCTAGGGTATTTTGCATCCATTTCTGTTGCTACAACAAATACCATCTTCAGTGAGAAAGAGATTATTTTAGCTCAAAATTCCAGGTCATACTCTATCCCTGCAGGGTATCACAGCAGCAGGACTGGTCACATTACATCTGCCATCAAGAGTGGAGATAATATGGAATGCATGTGTTGCAGTTCAAATGAGGATGGCCCCATAGGCTCATATATTTGGATACTTGGTCCCCAGTTGGTAGAATTATTTGGCAAGGATAGGAAGGTATTGTTGGAGGAGGTATGTCATTAGAGGTGAGCTTTGGGATTTTAAAAATCCCATACGGTTCCCAGTAAGTTCTTTTGCCTAGTGCTTGTGGATCAAGAAGTGAGCTCTCAACTACTGGTCTAGCACCATACCTGCCTGCTTCCTTCTTGTTTTCTAACATGATGGTCATGACTTTAACCAAAAAAATATTTCTTCTCTAAGTTGCCTTCACCATAGTTCTTACCACAGCAATAGGAAAGTAAGGAATATTGTGTCTTAGGGTTTCTATTGCTGTCAAGAGACACCATAACCATGCTAAGTCTTTTCAAGGAAAACATTTAATTAGGTTGGCTTACAGGTTCAGAGCTTTGGTCCATTTTTATCAAGAAGCATGGTGGAGCCCAGGTGTTGGAAAAGGAGCCAAGAGTTCTACATCTGGACTGGCAGGTAGCAGGAAGAGAGAGTGACACTGGGCCTGGCTTGAGCTTCTGGAGCCTAAAAGCCCATTCCCAGTGACACATTTCTTCCAACAAGTCTACACCTCCTAAGAGTACCACTTCCTATGAGCCGATGGGGGGCCATTTTCATTCAAATCACCACTGATGGCATGCAGCCTTGGTGCTTGCTAGCTCAGCTCAACTATAACAGTCCATGGCCCAACCCAAAAGAAGACCCACATTCAGGGTAAGTCTTCTAAGTTGTGGCAACTTGATAATTAAGTAAAACACAAACATCACAGAGTAGGAGGCCATAATGTAAGTGCTGCAGATATAGGACCTAAGGGGGAAATGGGTGTAGAGAAACTTTATGCTGTATATATAAGATAACATCTTGTCCAAAGTTTCCTAAGTTTTTACAAGTGTGTATGAATGTGTATGTGATATGTGCATATATGTGTTTACATTTGCGTGGGTATATGTGTGTAAGCATGCCAAAGAGAAGGGCTTGATTGCAGGGCAGAAAGGGGAAGAACTACAGATAAGACAGATATAGGACCAAGAGGTCTGCAGCAACCAGAACTAATTTGCAACTAAATAAAGTACCTGGACAACCTTAATCCTGTTGCTTTTCAACTTTCGGCTTTGTATTTCAAGCAGGTCGGTTACCTCCAAGCAGGCATGACTTCAGCAAGCTCAGATGGCAGAAATTCACCAATATGAAGAGATGCATTGAGTGCATATTGTGGCTTTGGTCTGATTGGGGAAAAGGTGTGCAATGAGGGCCAGCAGCCAAGGACGGGCCACTGGGTCTATGGCTTACTTCAATCTAAGACAGAGGCATGTGCCAAGAGGCCGTGGTTTGTTCATAATAACACAATAGAGCCGTGTTTGTGCAAATAAACACAAACAAGCTGCACATGTTCTCCAAGATGGATAAGAATAAGTCCAATAGATTCAATCCTAAGACAGGCATGGCTGCCAGCCACCATAATTCCCAGGCAGGACCATGGAGTATAAGTACATTTTACCCCAGTAAAGCTAATTTTTATTAAATAATTAGGGAGGAATTGTAGCCTTTCCCAGCCTTGAACAGGCTGGCTCAGACCTGTTTTGCCACTGTCAGCTAGCCCACATAGGGTGGAGTCTTCTGACCTTGATAGGTTTATTGTTCTACCACTTCTACAGTTTTCTCCAAGACACCACTACCCACCGAGAGGCTGAACCTGTCTTCCTGAAGCCATCCTGAATAAGCAACAGCCTGGTGATAGAGTGAGGACACCCTGGTGACAAAGCCTGGCGTGGTCAGGGATGGGTCTTCCCCTTTATAAGCTTAGACTTTTAAGTAAACTTTAGGCCTTGATCAGAAGACTTTGTCTTGGCTCATTATCTCTCTCACATTTTCTCCAATACAGCCCCAGCCTCCCTTTCAGGAACCTGGACGGCTGCAGCATATCCCTATATGATATTACAGATATCATATGGGGATAGAATAATTGGGATAACTTGTTTAATCTAGGTGGGCAGCTCATATCATTAACAATTGCCTCTGAAATTATTGGGTGGGCATCTTGTGAATTGAGAATTTATTGAAGATAAATCTGACTGTTTAATTATAAGCTTCTAGAGTTTTTATTTTACTGGATTACTGGGAATTTTGACAATTAACTGTGAGGTGGGCGGTCATTGCATGGGGCTGGCATGGCAACAACCTACCAAGGAAACTTGGCTAGTCATGTGGAGACGTCCTGGGAACTCCGGGCTAGAGAGACTGCCGAGATAAGAACACCCCACTGGAGCCATGTGGCCCACCAGTGCCCAGCGTACTGCAGGAACTTGCCAATCTTTTTAATATTTCCGGCAACATTATAGCCCTCTGGCTACTATGAAAATGGACACACAGGGTGCATTGGGTTTCACATAAACTAAAATATCCAACTAGCTTAGAACAGCTCAATCCATGCCTGCAGAACTATGTGCTTGCCATCTTTAAATATTTAATATCTAGATGCTTACATAGGTAGGACAGACACACAAGTTGAGGCAAGCAGAATGCAGTGACACTTTCTAAATTTCTTTAATTAATTTATTTATTTTTATTCTCTGTATGAGTCTTGCTTGCATGTACATATGTGCACCACATGTGTGTATTCCTGCAATTTCTTTTTTCCTTTGATTTAAGTTTTATAGCGTTATGAGAAAAGATTCATAATTTCAATTTATCTGAATTTGTTAACATTTAAAAATGTATTTTGAGTAAATAGACTTACATCACATTCTTTCCCTTTTGTACCCCAACTCCTCCCAGAAAGCCCCCCCTTTAAAACCTGCAATACCTTTCTTTTTTTTTTTAATTAGGTATTTTCCTCATTTACATTTCCAATGCTATCCCAAAAGTCCCCCATACCCTCCCACCCACTCCCCTACCCACCCACTCCCACTTTTTGGCCCTGGCATTCCCCTGTACTGGGGCATATAAAGTTTGCAAGTCCAATGGGCCTCTCTTTCCAGTGATGGCCTACTAGGCCATCTTTTGACACATATGCAGCTAGAGTCAAGAGCTCCAGGGTACTGGTTAGTTCATAATGTTGTTCCACCTATAGGGTTGCAGATCCCTTTAGCTCCTTGGGTATTTTCTCTAGCTCCTCCTTTGGGGGTCCTGTGATCCATCCAATAGCTGACTGTGAGCATCCACTTCTGTGTTTGCTAGGCCCCGACATAGTCTCACAAGAGACAGCTATATCAGGGTCCCTTCAGCAAAATCTTGCTAGTGTATGCAATGGTGTCATTGTTTGGAGGCTGATTATGGGATGGATCCCTGGATATGGCAATCTCTAGATGGTCCATCCTTTTGTCTCAGCTCCAAACTTTGTCTCTGTAACTTCTTCCATGGGTGTTCTGTTTCCAATTCTAAGAAGGGGCAAAGTGTCTACACTTTGATCTTCGTTCTTCTTCAGTTTCATGTGTTTTGCAAATTATAACTTATATCTTGGGTATTCTAAGTTTCTGGGCTAATATCCACTTACCAGTGAGTACATATCATTTGAGTTCTTTTGTGATTGGGTTACCTCACTCAGGATAATGCCCTCCAGGTCCAACCATTTGCCTAGGAATTTCATAAATTCATTCTTTTTAATAGCTGAGTAGTACTCCATTGTGTAAATGTACCACATTTTTGTATTCATTCCTCTGTTGAGGGGCATCTGGGTTCTTTCCAGCTTCTGGCTATTATAAATAAGGCTGCTATGAACATAGTGGAGCATGTTTCTTTCTTACTAGTTGGAGCATCTTCTGGATATATGCCCAGGAGAGGTATTAAGGGATCCACCAGTAGTACCATGTCCAATTTTCTGAGGAACTGCCAGACTGATTCCCAGAGTGGTTGTACAAGCTTGCAATCCCACCAACAATGGAGGAGTGTTCCTCTTTCTCCACATCCTCGCCAGCATCTGCTGTCACCTGAATTTTTGATCTTAGCCATTCTGACTAGTGTGAGATGGAATCTCAGGGTTGTTTTGATTTGCATTTCCCTGATGATTAAGGACACTGAACATTTTTTCAGGTGTTTCTCAGCCATTCGGTATTCTTCAGGTGAGAATTCTTTGTTTAGCTCTGAGCCCCATTTTTAATGGGGTTATTTGATTTTCTGGAGTCCACCTTCTTGAGTTCTTTATATATATTGGATATTAGTCCTCTATCTGATTTAGGATAGGTAAAGATCCTTTCCCAATCTTTTGGTGGCCTTTTTGTCTTATTGACGGTGTCTTTTGCCTCACAGAAGCTTTGCAGTTTCATGAGGTCCCATTTGTCAATTCTCGATCTTACAGCACAAGCCATTGTTCTATTCAGGAATTTTCCCCCTGTGCCAATATCTTCGAGGCTTTTCCCCACTTTCTCCTCTATAAGTTTCAGTCTCTCTAGTTTTATGTGGAGTTCCCTGATCCACTTAGATTTGACCTTAGTACAAGGAGATAGGAATGGATCAATTCACATTTTTCTACATGATAACCACCAGTTGTGCCAGCACCATTTGTTGAAAATGCTGTCTTTTTTCCACTGGATGGTTTTAGCTCCCTTGTCGAAGATCAAGTGACCATAGGTGTGTGGGTTCATTTCTGGGTCTTCACTTCTATTCCATTGGTCTACTTTTCTGTCACTATACCAGCACCATGCCGTTTTTATCACAATTGCTCTGTAGTAAAGCTTTAGGTCAGGCATGGTGATTCCACCAGAGGTTCTTTTACCCTTGAGAAGAGTTTTTGCCATCCTAGGTTTTTTGTTATTCCAGATGAATTTGCAGATACCTTTCATTTTTAAATCATATTATTTAAAATGTATAAAATATTGTAACAATAAAAATGAGTATAATAAAAGTTGTTTGATATAAAACAACAATAAATCAAAAAGTCTTATATAGATGTTTGTCTAAAGCAATACTGAAAATACATATGTTTTTCTCAATATAAATTTTAAATAACTCCAAATATATTAACTGTATGATATTTTAAAATAATATATCACTATTAATTTTTTAATGAACATAAATAGATAAAGTCATTTTGTTTGTTTTCTTTTAGTAGAACTTAAAATCTTGGCTCTTACTGTTGTGCAGACACAAAATAAGAACAGGTTTTGGACATTGGAGTTCATTATAATAAGGCTGTACTGGAATGTCCCTCACATCACCAAAGGATTTTACCTCCATAGTAGATAAGCTAAGAGTTGACAGTTCTGCTGCTCCAAGGAATGAATTGTAGGCATGATTTTTGGATACAGATTTCCTGCTATGGTCAAAGCTATTTGACTTGAGTGATTGTCGTCATTCTCGGTCCTCAGGGAACAGGTTACATTCATTTAAGAAATGGTGTGTGTATTAAGATGGTCTACCCATGAAGTCATTCACCAACTGTTTCAATGAATAATGGTTCTGCTTGGAGGGTGGTACAGATGTTAGGTGAAGGTAAGATTCTGGTTCATTGGCTGTGATGATTTTGAAAAGCATTAATCTCAGAATCAGTGTAACTTATAAAGTACTCTTCTTCAAAATTTATACAATAATTATAAATATCAAGCAAAGCCTTCGGGCTCACTCTTTGCTGTTCTTTTACAAGACACCTCCCAAATTAATTGTCTACATTTCTTTCGGCTATATAAATAATTTTGAAATATGTAAGCTGTTCTGAAAACCATAACATAGTGTTAAAACATCAAATAAACAATCCTACTAATAGAGAGGCTGAGATAGGAGAAGCATGATTTCAAGACCATTATGTGGCACACAGCAAGACCCTGTCATTTACAAACAAGCAGAAAGTGTATATGGATTGTACAATATTGGACTATTTCTCCCAATACCAAATTAGAGAGATCACAGGATGACAGCCAACAAATTTCTAATTCCTTATATTTTTGAATTTCAATCGATTAGGGGATGTTGGTAATATTAATTTTCATATTAAGAGATATTAAGGAAAAGTGATTGTTGCTTCCTATTAATTTTCTTATTAGAGGTGGAATTATGTTTGTGTGGGTTTGTTGAAAGATTACTTTCTTGCTTCTTCTAAGGTGTAGTTTTCTTGTGTTGGTGTTTTCCAGCTATTATCCTTTGTAGGACTGGATTTGTGGAAAGATATTGTATAAATTTGGTTTTGTCATGGAATGTCTTGTTTTCCCCATCTATGGTGATTGAGAGTTTTGCTAGGTATAGTAACCTGGGCTGGCATTTGTGCTCTCTTAGGGTTTGCATGACATCTGCCCAGGATCTTCTGGCTTTCCTAGTCTCTGGTGAGAAGTCTGGTGTAATTCTGATAGGTCTGCCTTTATATGTTACTTGACCTCTTTCCCTTTTAAAATTCTTTCTTTGTTTAGTGCATTTGGTGTTTTGATTATTATGTGAATGGAGGAATTTCTTTTCTGGTCCAGTCTATTTGGCATTCTTTAGACTTCTTGTATGTTCATGGGTATCTCTTTCTTTAGGTTAGGGAAGTTTTCTTCTATAATTTTGTTAAAGATATTTACTGGCCCTTTAAGTTGGGAATCTTCACTCTCTTCTATACCTGTTATCCTTAGGTTTGGTCTTCTCATTGTGTCCTGGATTTCCTGGATGTTTTGGGTTAGGAACTTTTTGCTTTTTGTGTTTTCTTTCACTGCCGTGTCAATGTTTTCTATTGTATCTTCTGCACCTGAGATTCTCTCTTCTATCTTTTGTATTCTGTTGGTGATGCTTGCATCTATGCGTCCTGATCTCTTCCCTAGATTTTCAAACTCCAGGGTTGTCTCTCTTTGTGATTTCTTTATTGTTTCTATTTACATTTTTAGATCCTGGATGGTTTTGTTCCTTTCCTTCGCTTGTTTGATTGTGTTTTCCTGTAACTCTTTAAGGGATTTTTGTGTTTCCTCGTTAAGGGCTTCTAGCTGTTTACCTGTGTTCTCCTGTATTTCATTAAGGGAGTTATTTATGTCCTTTTTAATGTCCTCTAGCATCATCATGAGAAGTGATTTTAGATCTGAATCTTGCTTTTCCGGTGTGTTGGGGTATCCAGGACTTGCTATAGTGGGAGAATTGGGTTCTGATAATGCCAAGTAACCTTGGTTTCTGTTGCTTATGCCTCCACCATCTGGTTATCTCTAGTGCTACCTTCCCTGGCTATGTCTGACTGGAGCCTGTCCTTCCTGTGATCCTGGTTGTGTCAGAACTCCTCTGAGTCAAGCTGTCTCTGTGATCCTGTGATTCTGGGATCCTGTGATCCTGAGTTCCTGGGTGTGTCTGAGCTCCTGGGAGTCAAGCTGCCTTTGGGACATTGAGATCCTGGTGTGACCAAGCTCCAGTGATCCTGGAATCCTCTGATCCTAGGCATGTCAGAGTGCCTGGAAGTGAAACTGCCTCTGGGTGTTGTGGGGCTGGCTGCAGAGTTTGTGCCCAAGGTGTCCTCAGGGTGCCAGCCCAGACAAACTGGAAGGAACCCCTGCTACTGGTCTGGTGGAGTTCCTGCGTGCCTGGGTCCCACTGAGTCCCAACAACTCCCAATGTTGGGGACAGATGTTGTGTCCTCCTCGCCTCTGATCCTCTGATCCTGGGCATCAATTTCTTTACATTTAGCACTTCAGTGAAAGCTATTAAAACAACTTCTGCCATGCCACGAAAGATAAACACTGGTCTAGAAATTACACACGCAGTAGGGTAGAAAGGGCTTTGAGCTAACACCCTCAGGTATCTCAGAAAGGATGGGCCATAAAAATAGCACCTCTAGCTATTAGCTGTCAGTACTATTTTGAAATCAAGTAAAATATGCATCTGTGTAGGCACTAAAGGTGTTAGACTCCACCTATACTGAATAGCGACCACACACAGCTCTACAGAGCACCCAAACAAGGAGGCTCAGGTTATCACAGGGCTTCTTAGACCTGTTAGTCTCAGGGTCCTGTGCTCAAATAACAAAAATCACAGAAATAAAGGGATGACCCTGCTTGGGTAGATTGGGCCAGAGATCCCACAGCTTTGAAAGAGCATCAGATAAACACTACTGGAAAGCCCTGTCTCTGGTCTAGTTTGCATATTTTACAGGACCATTTGAAAATATGCTGAGAAAAATAGGAAGAAATTGGATCCCAGGGTGCTGGGAGATTCGATAGTCAAAGCCCTGAGCTTGCTTCTTTATGCTCCAAAACTTTGTGGGACCTGTTAAAGCAAGCTTCCCAAAGAGAGCTGTTAGACATGTGTCGTTCTGAGCACAGGTATGTTGATTTAGAAGTTCCATTGTGGCCATGGATTTTCACTTCTAACCAGCCCCTCTCTGGTGCTGCCACTGCAGGCAGGACCCATCTCCCTCAACTTGGGTATCAGTGCACTAGAGAAAAGCCTCCAGGTGCAGCCTTGCACGGTTGAAAACAATCATGGAAAACCACCCTTCCAAGTTCTTATACCCATCACTGAATGTGTGTGTGTGTGTGTGTGTGTGTGTGTGTGTGTGTGTGTGTGTTTATTTTTTACTTTGTCAAGAGTCTTTATTTATTAGCCATTCCATACATTTATATCTCAAATTATAACTTCCTTCCCAGTTAGCCCTCCACAATACCCTCCCATTTCATCTGCTCTCTCCCTCTGCCCCTTTGCCTTTCTGAGGGTGCTCCCCTACCCACCCAACCTACTCCTGCCTCACTGCTTGTGATGGTTTGTATATTCTTGGACCAGGGAGTGGCACCATTTGGAGGTGTGACCTTGTTGCAATAGGTGTGAACTGGTTGGAGTAGGTGGGTGTGGGCTTAATACTCTCACCCTAGGTTCCTGGAAGTCAGTTTTCCACTAGCAGCCTTTGGATGAAGACATAGAACTCTCAGCTCTGCCTGCATCATGCCTGCCTGCATGCTGCTTTCTGAACCTGTAAGCCAGCCCTAATTAAATGTTTTGTTTTGTTTTTTTATAAGACCTGCCTTGGTCATGGTATCTCTTCACAGCAGTAAAACCCTGACTAATACACTGCTCTAGCATCAAACCTCCACAGGACTACTGGCTTCCCCACCCATTTATGTCACACAAGGCCATTCTCTGCTACATGTGTATCTGGAGCCATGGATCTTTCCCTGTACACTTCTTGGTTGACAGTCTAGTCCCTGGGAGCACTGAGTCATCCGGCCAGCCAACATTGTTCTTCCTATAGGGTTGCAATCTTCCTCCACTCCTCCAGTCCTTCCACCAGCTCCTCCACTGGAGGTCCCAGATGTCCCTCAACAGAGGAATGGATACAGAAAATTTATACAATTGAGTACAACTCAGCTATTAGAAACAAGGACTTCATGAAATTCTCAGGCAAATGGATGGCACAAGAAAATATCATCTTGAGTGAGGTAACGGAGACACAAAAAAACCAAACATGGTTTGCACTCACTGATAAGTGGATATTAACCCAAAAGTTCACAATGCCCATGATACAACCCACAAAACATAAGGAGCATAGAAGAAAGGAAGACCAGAGTGTGAATGCTTCAGTCCTGCATTGGGGTGGGGGTGGGGTTTCAGGACCTTCTCCGGAGGTGGAGGGAGAGGTGGATCTGAAAGAGAGAGAGAAGGGGGAGGGAAAAGGGGGACAGCAGCAGGTACTGGAGGGGGCAGGAGAGAGGTACAGAGAGTTAGGAAATCGAATAAAAATATGTAGCAGTGTGTAATGAGGAACAGGGAGCAGCCACTGAAGGGTCCCAGGTGCCAGGGAAGTGAGAGGCTCCCAGGACCCAGTGGAGATGACTCTAGTGGAAATGCACAGTGAAGGGGAGATAGAACTTGTAGAGTTGACCTCCAGTAGATAAGCACAGCAGTAGAGAGATGTGGCCACCCAACCACCTCAAAGTTTTTAACCCAGAAATATTCCTTTCCAAAGGAAAGCCAGGGACAAAAAATTGGAGCAGAGACTGAAGGAAGGGACATCACTAAATGCTTTTAAATCTTTTCTGAGGAGGTGGCTGAGTTAGCGAGGCCTCTGTATTTAAACTGCTGGGTAGCAGTAACTTGAATTTGGATATGACATTTCTCATCAAAGTAGTATGGAGGCCGAATCTTGAGAGCTGTTACCAAAATGTCTTTATTTTCTATGGGACCATCACACTGTTCAGGCTTTCTGAAAGCTGGGGTGGATTTCCATGGATACCGTGTCCACTGGATCTTCTATGTTGGTCTTACACCTTGTACCTCACATCCGCTCTCACATCCTCTCCTACCCTATCCAATCCCCCACACTCTGCCCTTAGAGGAGGGCCTAAGGCTTCCTAGCATAAATCCCGGCTGGATTGCACCAATAGAGGGCAAGGGCAGGAGACTGACTGGTATGTGAAGAGTGAGGTTCGTGTTTATATCCCGCCTCTTCCTCCCTGACTCAGGCTTTGGGTTAGCTCTGCTGTCACTACTAAAACTTCTCCTATCAGGCATCCTTTTCTCCACAGCGACAATTCACTGGTTCTAGAAACTCCTCAAGCCTGGACCTTAGAGGAAGCAAAGAGTCCCAGCTCCAGGTAAGGCCTGACTGGAGTCCTTCAGCCTGAACAACCCTGAACAGCCTCCGAAGAGCCCCACCCTCACTTTCACGAATCATCTCTCAGTTAAATTCTCCTCACACGGCCACGCTGAGGGAACCTGCCACCTCCCACTGGACCCTGACTGGCACAGACCTGCACATGGGGACTCTCTTCCACCATGGCCCACTCTGCCTGCACTGATTTCAGTCTTGGAGAGCTGCCCACTCTCCATCTCATACTGAAATGAAAAGATAATTTATCTAAAACCAGTTCATATTTTAGAAAACTCCGAAGTTCAAGCCCATGGTAGTTGTATCATTTGATGTGTGAGTCGACTTAAGTGCAAATCAACGCCTACTATGCAGTATTCACAATAGATCCGTTATGAAGTCGACCTCAGTGTCCAACGGCAGAGGCTGGAGAGGAAAGGATATGCACTGGACAAAAGAAAAGCAAAGTCGGCTATGTTCTCTGCAGGAAAACAGATGGGACTAAAGATCACTGAACACAGCAAGTAAGTCTCAGGAGACAGAGGCAGTGTGTTTTCTCTTTTGTAGCTCCTAAATTATATGTAATCAACAAAGTCTGTCTGTGTGTGTGTGTGTGTTTACGGGCATGTGTGTGTGTGTGTGTGTGTGTGTGTGTGTGTGTGTGTGTGTGTGTAAACTGTCAAGAGAGAAGAGAAAAGCGAGTGGCACACAGTGGAAACAGGGTAGAGGGACATGCTCCACATACAATCTATACCTGTATTAATTTTTCAAATAATAACAATAAATAAAAAGGACCGAGAAGATGTCTGAGTTGGTAAAATGCCTGTCACACAAATGTAAGGTCTTGGGTTTGGATTGGCAGAATCCACATAAGGAGCCTGAAGTGGATGTGTGTGCCTCTAACCCCAGCTCTGGAGACTGGGAGTGTGGGGAGACAAGCAGATTCCTGAAATCTATTGACCAGCCTACCTTAGCTGAATCAATGAGCTGCAGGTTCAGTGAGAAACTGCATAAAAAAAAAATGAAAAGAAGATGGTGCGTGATCAAAGAATTTATGAACTCTACATCTACACACATACACATGCCTATACTAAGTACATATAGCACAGACACCCCAAAAATACATAAGGAAATATATTTTAAAGTCAAATACACATAAAATAAATCTTACATGTAGATTTTTAGACAAGATTTTCAGTTTGTTTGACTTATTGTAGGCATCGTAAGGATTGATTTCTTTCATTGACAGGATGCTTACTGTTCAATAAATACTGGCTACTGTTTAACAATGTAAACTGAGCTCTCTTTAAGATCTACAGAATGCAGGCCAACGATCAACCTTCTCTCCTGCCCTGGGCACACTGCAGGCTTGGATTTATAAAATTCTTCTTAAATTACAGCTGTGTCCCGTGCTATGCCAAGAAACACTGACAAGTGACCTGGTGACCAAATAGAAGGAGGAGGAAAGGACCAATAGAAGGAGGAGGAAGTAAGAGGCGGAGTCTCGATGGGGAGGTTGTCGGAGGTTGCTGGGCAACTAACAGTTTATAAGGTAGTTTCTCATTTCACTATGGACCTTTCTGAATCTTTTCAACGTGGAAATTTACGCTTAAACAGAAGCAGATGTATGTGTTTTGGGCCCCTTGTTTCAAGTGCTGGATTGAGCCCCACCCTTGCAGGTGCCATTCAAATTCCCTACCACCAAGTCCCAAATTCTGTGAAAATGTTGAAAAGGGTATTCAGAAGAGGAAATAGAGATGTAACTGTGGACTGGGTAAGATGAAACAGCACCCAGCAGCAGCTAGCAGGAAGGCAGGAAGAACGCTGTGGCTGCGGTAGGAGAATGAGTCTCTGTTTTCTATTTTGCCCTCTACTATTTTTATATGGTATTCAATGCTAGTCTGTTTGGATCCCTCTGCTAAAATGCAGAACAGGAATCTAAGAGACTTGGGAGGCTATTTTCTGTCTTTTAGGACGTCTTTGTTGGAATTGTCTTGTTTGCCATACACGCGTTCTTAGTACTTTGACAGCTAGGAGAATTCATTTTAAAGTTAAGTCAGTTTTCAAGCAATAAACCTGTTGTGAAAGAGAGAAAAGCAACTTGAATGCTTGGTCGCACCCATTAAAGGGCGACACGCGAGCACGCACACACTCAGTCCTCCCACTGTTCTTTCCTGGACATACAGCTGTCATCAGAGTGTGGTACAATTTTCATCCTATTTTGGTGTACTGTGACTAAGCATAGTCCCAGTACTTCGAAGACTTTGAATATTTACAGATGAGGCTGTAAGGACTCTAAGTGAAGTGCAGCACCCAGAGCCGGAAGTGAGGATAGAAAATCCCGCCCTCTCTCCTTTGCCTTTTCAGATTCTTAGAGATTAGGCGCTTGTGCATCTCAACCTAGGCCTCTGCTCTGCTGGCTGCCAGCTGTTATCCCCGTCCTCATTCTGAGTTCCCGAAGTTATTGAGTCAGGTTTGGCTCTGAGCTGTAACATGAATTACATTTCATTGTTCTTCCTGTGAATCTTGTAAAGTAAATGCTATTATTTCTCCCATTTTATGGGTGAGAAAAATGAAGCCATAAGAGATTAAGTTCCTGACAGAGGTTACCACACAGGGAACAAATGCATTATACAGTGTGTCTTCCCAGGTCTGTCTCTATACTATAGTGACTACTGTCAAGATGTATGAGGTGAAGGCAGTAGAAGTTTCTAGTTATCACTTATGAACATATTCTGACAGGGACAGGCATCTTGTTTCTCTCATTTGTCATTGTGTCTCCAGCACTGAGTATGGACCAAGTTACATAGTATGTGTTCAGCAAATTAATGCTGAAGAGAGGAAGTGGGGGAGGAGAAGCAGGAAAGGAAGAAAGCAGGGGGAAGGAGTAGGGAGAAAGATTCTTAAAGAAAATAGTGTACTTAGCAAAATAAATAAAGTACATAAAAACATATAATTGTTTATTTATTTGTTTGTTTGTTTTGAGCCAGAGCCTTACTATATATCTTTGGCTGTCCTGGAACTTACTATGTAGACCAGGCTAGCTTCAAACTCACAGAAATATGCTTGCCTCTGCCTCCTGAGTGCTGGCACTAATGGCGTGCCTGGCTAGGAATGTACAATTGTACTGAAGACACTAAAGCCTTGTCCAGGATATTCTGTCTTCTGAAGAGTTACAGAAACAGTCTGTTATTCAGGAGGGACAGCCATTTGTCGAGTGCTGGAGACCTAGTCCCCAGCAAGTATAAAGAGACACACATGCTAGCTGAGTGAAACCCGGGGAAGAATAGCAGAAGGCAGCTTCTCGTTCCAGAAGATTCCAAGAGCAAGGATGGGCAGATGACTCCACTGGTTGTGAGCAACACCAGGGTCTGATAGGGATCCAGAGGGAGCATTCCCAGCAGCACCGGGGGAAGATTTTCCATTTTTGTTAAACCCTGACAAGGGCTCATGGTCACCCTACTCCAGAAAGTATAGAGGAACACACCTCGTCGTACCAAAACCGAGTTAATAATGAGTCTGTTTCACTCTGCCACTTCTGCCAAATGCCCAGTGCTAGGCCAGAGGGATGAACAAAGACAGCGTCACTATGCTCCTTCAACGTGCAACAAGTCAGCAAGTGGATGAGACATGGTAAGAAACGGGTCTGGAGAGAGGGCTCAGTGGGTAAAGTACTTGCTATGCAAGCTTGAGGACTGGAGTTCAGTTCCCACCACCCATGTAAAAGTCAGCTGTCGCTGTACATATCTGCAACCCCAGCGCCAATGGGAGGCTTGCAGAGGTGCCCCCCACCCCAGGGCTGACTGGCCAGCCAGCATAGCCCATCAGTAAACTTAAGCTTCAGCACGAGGCCCTGTCATAAAAAATAAGGTAGAGAGAGATAGAGGAATACACCCTCAATCAATCTCTGGCCTCCACACCCACATGCATGGGCAGGAGCACCCACATGTATGGGAAGGAGCACCGACACCTATGTGCATGGAAAGGAGCACCCACACCCATGTGCATGGAAAAGAGCACCCATACACAGGAAGGAGCACCCACATACAGGAAGGAGCACCTAAACCCACATGCATGGGCAATAGTACTCACACCCACATGCATGGGCAGGAGCACCCACATGTGTAGGAAGGAGCACCCACACCCAAGTGCACAGGAAGGAGCACTCACACCCATGTCGTGAGAAGGAGCACCCACACACAGGAAGGAGCACCCACACCCACGAGCATGGTCAGGAGCACCCACATGTATGGGAAGGATCACCCACACCCAAGTGCATGGGAAGGAGCACCCACACCCACATGCATGGGTAGGAACACCCACACCCATGTGCATGCATGCTCATTTCACCAGCACACATTCTTTTTAAAGAATAAAATTTCAACAAGTAATTAAAACAATGCAGAAGATAAAAATGGGGTTTCTGTAGCTTTCACCAAACCAGCAACCAAAGACAAAATCTATCAGAAAAGGATTTTGGGCTCTACAGAGAGACTGTGCTACCAGATTACAAATGGTACAAAGGAAAGCAAGAAGCCTCTCTCTGTTTTCCCCATCATACCAACAAATGCAATCCATTCTTCTTTCTGAGTCTGTGTGTGCTGTTTCTCAGGATGCTGAAAGACACTTGGCCAAATCAGACTGTAGTAGCTCACGCTGTACAAGACAGAGGAAGTAGTAAACGCATATGAGGGAAATTCCATTCCCTTGAGTTAGAGGGGACTTAGTGACCCGTGCTCACCTGGCTTCTGGAAACTGACCATTTTCCTGGCCCAACTAACCGCTGCAGAGGATTCAGCGGGTTCTAGGGTCTTGGAAAGGAGAGACTCATTTCCTGTGGCTCTTGACCTAACTCAAGGTAGGGAGTTGCACTGCTCTGGGCAAAGGTTTGACTGCTGGAAGCAGAGAGACTCAGAGCTGAGGGCAGAGCAGGGAGGCTGTGGCAACTCCACATGGGGGCCAGGACTAACGAGGCACTTGAGCAATTGACTTGTTCCATCTCCAAGCCAGAGAAAAAACATTCAAAACCACGGAACCCCTTTCCAGGTCTGCAGGACCTCGGCTGAACCTAACAAATCAGCTCACAGGGAAAATGAAGACAGGAGGTGGGGCAGGAGCTGGGGAGGGGAAACTGCTGAGCCACAGCTGTGCCTTGGCTGTAGGCACAGGTGGTACTTTACAGGGGTCCAGTGCAGAAGGCAAATATGTTGGCTCCCATTGGAGAACTACATCATGGCTGCCAGTCAAGCCTTTACTCTGTGCCACAAGCAAACTGCTGAAGGTTTCCAGCAGGACTGGGCTCAGATCCATGAGAACCATGGCCCGGAGATGCATAGTGAGAGGTGATGGAGAAGGTGACCCTCCAGAAGGGGTGAAACGGAGGACTGACCAAGAGGACCTGCAGCACACATCTTTTTTTTTTTTTTCATTTTTTTTATTAGGTATTTAGCTCATTTACATTTCCAATGCTATACCAAAAGTCCCCCTTACCCACCCACCCCCACTCCCCTACCCACCCACTCCCCCACTTTGGCCCTGGCGTTCCCCTGTACCGGGGCACACAAAGTCTGCGTGTCCAATGGGCCTCTCTTTCCAGTGATGGCCGACTAGGCCATCTTTTGATACATATGCAGCTAGAGTCAAGAGCTCAGGGGTACTGGTTAGTTCATAATGTTGTTCCACCTATAGGGTTGCAGATCCCTTTAGCTCCTTGGGTACTTTCTCTAGCTCCTCCATTGGGAGCCCTGTGATCCATCCATTAGCTGACTGTGAGCATCCACTTCTGTGTTTGCTAGGCCCCGGCATAGTCTCACAAGAGACAGCTACATCTGGGTCCTTTCAGTAAAATCTTGCTAGTGTATGCAATGGTGTCAGCATTTGGAAGCTGATTATGGGGTGGATCCCTGGATATGGCAGTCTCTACATGGTCCATCCTTTCATCTCAGCTCCATACTTTGTTTCTGTAACTCCTTCCATGGGTGTTTTGTTCCCACTTCTAAGGAGGGGCATAGTGTCCACACTTCAGTCTTCATTTTTCTTGAGTTTCATGTGTTTAGGAAATTGTATCTTATATCGTGGGTATCCTAGGTTTTGGGCTAGTATCCACTTATCAGTGAGTACATATTGTGTGAGTTCCTTTGTGATTGTGTTACCTCACTCAGGATGTCATCCACTTCAGTCAGACACCTCGGGCCCTTCCACGTGGAAGGGGAATCAACTCCCCTGCAATGAAAGGGCTGGGGCTGATGTCACTTGCAGAAAAATGCAAGGACTTTTTGAGACTTGCTATGCAGACATAGAGCAGGTCACCTTTGAAAGCTGAGCCCTGGGTGGTACTCAAGCAGGCTGGAAGAAGTGGCTATGGCAGTCTTAGTCCATCTGAAGCGTGTTGTCACAGGCTTCCCTATTGTAGAGCTAAAGCTCTCCTATGTCAACCCACGGCATGGTCATCGTTAAAAAGTTCACATTCAGTCTCCTCTCGAAGGTGCAGTGGGCTTTTCCACAACTCTTCCTCTTTGCTAAGAAAAGTGCTTATCACTGCCATCATTTACATGGCTTTGTTTTGTCTGAACAATCATTTAATTCTTGTATCTCACTCTCTGAGAGGGAGAGGAGACAGAGAGGGAGGGGGAGGGGGAGGGCTAAGCAGAGGGAGAGGGAGAGGGAGAGGGTGAGGGGAAGGGAAAGAAAGGAAATGGGGACAGATATACCTGTATGTGTATATATGTGTATGTATGTCTATATGTATGTGTATAAGTATATATGTGCATATTGTATATATGTGTATATATGCATGTCTGTGTATATGTATGTGTGTATGTGCATATGTATGTATCTATGTATGTTTATGTGTCTGTATATGTATGTATATGTATACTCATGTATATGTATGTGGAAACCAGAAGACAATATTAAGTATTATTCTTCAGGCACCACCTTCCTCTTTCTTTTCTCTCACTGGCCTGGAACACATCTTTCAAATGAGGCTGGTCCCAGAATCCACCTGTCTACACCTCCTCAGTCCTGTGATTACAATCCTCCCTACCACCCTGGGTTCTGGGGCTGGAGCTCAGAGCCTTATGCTTGTGGGGTGACTGCTGTCTTCCAGCCCACAGCCCGTCTTTGTAGGCAAACCTCTGGCATCAGATCTGTCCCTCAGATGTAATAACTTCACATCTCTCAAGCCAGCCTTACAGGTAGGAAAAGTCTAACTCATTCATTGATTGCCAGGGTTCCTCCGTGTCTACTCCAAAAAGCCTGCAGGCTTTGGAGTAAATTTCTGTATACGTACACACCAGAACCCTGTAGGCTCCTTACAATATCTGATCTTAATTATCTCATTTCCTGATTATGTGCAGTTGTATTTTAGTTTTACTGAGCTAAATATTTCTTCTAATTACAGTAGTATTCTTCCATGGTATATTTTTAGAGAAGAAGGCAGGATGAAAACTTTTTAATTAAAACAGTTTACAACCTTTCTTCCCTCACAGGAGCTCTGCCACAGAATGTCATCCAGAGACCCAGCTGCTCGAGAAGGGATTCATTTGTCTCACGGATGAAGCAAACAACTGCGATGAACACAGCTGGCCATCCTCTCACCAAGAAGCTTCCTTTGAGAATATTTGCATTCAAAGACACAGGATTGGCTATGCCCAGTGAGCACAGCTCCCTCATAGACTAGAACCCAGTTACAGGAGGATGTCTTTGTCTACACGCTGCCCTGCTGCCCTCCATGTGGTCAGTTTCTCAGTAATAGTTGCTAAGTTCTCTTTTATTTTATTTACTTTATCTTAAGGAGTCCACCTCATCCCAAACACTGACACCAACGACATTAGGTCTGCCTTAAGACACTGCTTTGGAATAAGCATCTTGCCCGCCACATGCCAGCTCCTCTTGGTACTGTGGGACTGAAGGAGACATTTACATAGCAAAGATACTTCAGACCCTCTTTGTGTGTTGAGTGAGAAGACATTCTGCCTGGTGACAAGACAACAGGGTACTTGTGCAGTTGACTTGTTCTATCTTCAAGCACAAAAATAAATCATAGCCACAGAACCCTTTTTAGTCCCCACAAGTACCGCAGCTGAACTTTAACTGAGCATTTGGGCTTCTTATCAAAGGTCTTAACCTTGAAAATTCCTGTGATCTCTTTTCATAAATAATTGTATATTCTATTTCCATGGAGCCTAGTTCTGCAGCCTCACATGTTAGCACATGACAGAAACTATAAAAGTGTCACTAGACAGATGTTCTTTCCTTATACACCCAAAGGCAGCCCACATGAACCTGCAGAACATGCATAATAGAGACAATTCCATGCTCAAGGAAGAAAGAAATTATAGAATGAACAGCTCTATACCCACAAGTGACTAGATTCTACCAGATAAATAACTGCCAAAGGCAGGTTGAATTCTTGCTATAATGGTTTTCCCTTTTGGGCACATTTGTCAGAAAAGTTCACCTACCTCTAGAGCCCTGTCCTTCTGCTTCTAGGTAGCACTAAACATCACTCTCTGATTGATGGGTGTGTGTCCCTGTCTCCCCCTCCGACAGCCATCTCAGGGACTTTCCCAAGATTTTGGACAGCTAAAAAAAATCTTTCTTTCAGAAAAGTTTTGACTACCTTACCTCTCTCCTCTGCTCCTTATTTTTATTTAAAATTTATTGTTTATTTTAAATTGTGTGCATGGGGTGGGGTGCAGTGTGCACACTGTAAGTGCAATACCCACAGAGGCCAAAAGAGGGTGTCAGATCCCCTCAAGTTGGCGTTACAAACAGTTGTGATCTGCCCAACATGGGTGCTGGGAACTGAACTCTGGTCCTTTGCGAGAGAAGTACATAATCTTAACCACTGGGCCACCTCCCCAGGCTGTGGTCTGCTATTTTCCTCCAGAATCCTACACAATTTTCACCCTTACCCTATTGGACAGAAACCTGTTTTCAGTTCACCATGCAGCTAGACCCATTTAACGATCCTGATCTTGTGTATAACAACTTGCAAGTCAACACCATAGAGCAGTGTCTGCCTACTGTGGTGGATAGTGTTCTTTGGTCCCTCCAAATTATTCTCTAACCATCTCCAGTCTTCTCTATAAGAAGGTTGAATGTTATGGAATGTAGCATTGGGCTCTCTTGTCTTCTCTATGGACCGTAGTTAGTATATTCCATGAAGGACCTCTACAGCTAATCAAAAAGAAGATATCTCCTGACAGTCTTCCTTGCAGGGCCGCATGCCATTCTGCTGAAGGTACAGTCATTGCCTTATGTCCCCTCTACCCTAACATCCTTGTGTGGTCACCGAAACACCTTTGCAAACAAGGCTTAAATTTGAATTAATTTTGAGTGTGTAACTCTTTCTTGCTTGGCATATGCAATGTTATTTTCAGTCTTGTAGTCTTCATAAATGCCTCTATGTGACATTTCTAAAAACCATGTACACTGAAGGTCCAGAAAAAGAGGAAAGGAATAAATTAGTTATATATAGTTTATAAAAATAGCCCATTTTTTATTTATTCCTTGGATGGCTCTCTATCTCAAATTCTTTAAGTTGTCTAATGATTTTAATGCCAAAGTATCTCTACTTAATGAGAGACATGGTTTATAAGTAGACACCTTCCAGCCTATGGTATAATGACATAAACAGATTTAATACAGTTCATCATGGAAATTGCTATCAGTGGCATAAACAGTATCATGTATAGAATAAGTGATAAAAACTTTAATAATAAAAGTAAAATCCTGCTCTCTGGAAGAGGTGATAAGTGTGGAGGCTTTTAAGTGAGAACAGTTTAGAATTCAATTCCGAAAGTGTTCAACTACTTCTAAATGATGCAAAACAACTCTAAGAAACCTGGGAGATCAACAAGTCCTGAGGGATGTTCTTCCCATCAGTGGACAGGGCTCTCCAGACTCCAGACATCGCCTCTCCTCTGTGCTTTAAGTTAGGGACAAGCTGGGAGTCGCTGAGCATAGGATAGACGGGCAGAACCTGTCTGAGAAAAGCATACTACAACTCACTTAGTTGGTTTCCTTAAGGGCTAGGTTAAGGGGTGCTAAAAAACAGCACTGACGCCCTAAGCAAAGAATGGTGAGACTCTGAGGGACAACACTACTCAAGGAATCCATTTCTGCCACTGTCTCAGATGGCACATTTGTGACTCAGTTCCCATCAGTGACAGCTCAGGCATCCCATGCATTGGGAGGTTGGACACCTCTCTTAGACATCAGTCCTCTTGGTGACCCATGACAAAAGTCATCAGTTAGACTCAGGAGCATGAACCTGAGAGCCCACCCAAAGACAATCAACTTCATTAGTGTGTTTAAAACGTCCTCTAAACAAGGTCAGCCCTGCATCCTTCTTAGTCCTTGGCTGCCGTTTAGCTCCATCTTCAAATAGGAAGGACAACCTCAGAATGAATGTACTTCCAACTCTGTGTTACCTCATTATGAAGCCCTTCAAAAGTAGTCAAGGACATTCACCGGGCAGCAGAGACAGAGTCTAGGGGACAGTATGATAGTGACCCTGCTTCTTCACAGCCACAAGAGCCAGGCTGGTAGCTCGGGAGGCGGGTTCCATTTGCTCTGGGGGATCTGAGTTCTCTTGTCTTGCCTTTCTGGGCCCACATCCCTCTTCTCTCATCCTATGAATGAGTCTGAGGGATATTGAAAGGTACACTTAAATAGGGAAGAAAATGTAATCTCATGAACACTTAAAAAAGACCACGTTGACAAATTCTATGTTTTTACTTCCATCTGAAGAAAACTCGAATTTCCCTTCTTTTGAATGCAGATGCCTTTAGTGACTTATGGCAAAAAAAAAAAAAAAAAAATCAAATGTGGTAGAAACTGTGGTGCTAACTTACCAGTTAATGCAAATGTGATAGAACACATTTTCTCTCTCTTTCACTTTCTCTCTCTCCTACAACAATGTTTCTCCCCCTTTGCAAGAGCAACCAAGCTATATTACAGCCATGAAGCCGTAGTCAGGTTCACACAGAGAGAAACCAATGTTCCTATGACCTTTGATCTAAAGGTTTCTACCCCTGACCTTCAAACACAGTTAACAGCCGGGCAGACTTGGCAGCAATGTTGGCATGCCTTCTGGGGCATGGCCATGCAGGTTCCAGAGGAAGCCATGAACTGAGCTGATCCTTCCCATTGAGGCCATCTCAGATCAGAGGGATAAGATCTACAAGTGAGTTTGTGCAAGTCCCCAGGCTCGGGAGTCATTTTGCTATGTGGCAATAGCTAACCCCAATGCGGAATTGTCAGGTAGGTCCTCCTCACCCAGTTACTGGTCAGAGAAATGTGGAATGATGCAGATTCTATAGCTTTTGTACGTTTAAAAGCATGGAGATCTAAATATAGCTCCCCAAAGCAACTGTGACCTTTTACCGCTTGAGAAACTGTCAATTTTGAGAGCTAGAAAAATCAGAGAGAAAGGGAGATAATGATTAAGATCTTTGGGGATAGAGAACAGACATGCAGGACGGCCCAAGCCCCACCCCTGCCTTTTAGGATCCCTGAAACTTCTCCTTCTTCCCAAGCCATTTATCTTTGCTGGCAAGAGTATTTGTACTCGATATTTATCCCTAGAAATACCACAAGGTCAAATTCTGGAAAACCCATTTACTAGCAGTTAAGGGCAGAGGTTGGAGCGCTGCAGGTTTCCCAGATCTTTCCTCTCAAAACTGTTTTGCATAGGCCAACCATATAAAGTTCCTAAAATGCCTGTCTTATGAAAGAGGTCCTCTTCCCTTTTGCTGGCTGAGCTAAAGCTAGTTTCCTTTGCTCATCTTTTACAGTATCATTATCTGTTGAATTGTTTCCAAACCGCCACAGTAGGTCCCACCTCTAAGCTTTGAGTCACGCAGGCCACAAGCCCTTCCTTACCTATTTCTTTCATCAGTCTGCCTTCTCCTTCAAGCCTGATTGTGATTTTTAAAAACAAAAAGCAGAAACGAAACCCTGGCTACTGTACTGACAGAAACCCCACTCCCCTTTTCAACTCTATAACTGGCAATAGTCAGTCCAGCACTCACCTGTCTGTTACTATATACTTCCTGGAGAGACACTGTTATAGGTTCTGGAAGGACAAAGCCAAATCCTATTGTCTCTACCTCTTCCCACCCCTCCAAATCCAGGTCAGTATGGGCAATCTCTTTTATGCTAGATTATTGCTATTGAATTAAATCAACTAAATAATTATAACACATTCTAATGAACAGACTTCAGGGAGTATTTTTATTTTAACAACTGCCCAATCTTAAGGATAGAATATCTAATTGGACAGTTTTGAGCCAGGGCCAGACAATTGGAATAGTATGAGGTGAGTGGGAGAGTCACTCCACGTGTGAGGGTGGGTCCTGATCCCCTGTTAGAGATGTCCACAGACCTGGAGAAATATCATCATTGACTAGACTTTAAAGTTTTCCAGCACTCAACATTATCTTGTGTTAACTGTTAGTGATAGGAAACATTTAGTATAAGCCTCGCCTTTATAGATAGAGACAGTAAAACAAAGGCTAAGTAATTAGCCCATAACAGCTGGTTATCAACAGAAATGACCTTGACCTCGGGTCTCCTGACACCTATCCCAACATTCTTCCCACTTCAGAAGCTAAAAGACCGCTGCTCACCGCAGTCAGCGCCCCTCACTGAGGAGCAGGATTTAGCAGCATTTTAGACAGAACATTTGAGTGATGTTTGAATAGCAGCTTTGATTGTGAGGTGTGACCTCAATTGCTAGACAATTTGTTCTCAAGCAAATACAAAAAGAAACAAAATGCCTATTTATTTATATTTTTTTGACTGAGGAAAAAGAAAAAAAGCATTCCTACATCTAACTTGCGAACAAGTTTTGCAAAAGAAAGGGGGTTCTTATCTGAGTGTTGTATCACACTTGGTCTCTCCGCCAGAAAGCGTAAGCCAGACCAAAGAACTAGCGTATCCCAAGGAGCCATACAAAGATGGAACTAAGAACCTAGGCAGGATTCACACATTTACTCAAGAAATTGCTTTTGAAAAATCAACTTAAGTCACCAGCCATTTCCTTTAAGACACTGGGCCCCTGTCAGCCACCTCAGACCCTTACACTGAGTGGACAGCTAGTCTCCAAGGTGTTCTTCTGCTGCCTGCAAAGCATCCCTTTCATAAGAAGAAGCAGAGAAAGCAATATGGAGGCCCAGAGCAACAGGATCTCACAGGCAGACAGCATAGATAGCATCAAAAAAAAATCCTAAGCAGTATTTTTAAAAGAAACCCATAAGAAATGGGTAATTTCTATGATTTTCAAATTCTATTTTAACAAAAAGAAGGGAAATATGAAATGATTACATATATGTAATGTGTATGTAACACGTGTATACCCATGTGGATGGGGAGGGTTCTAAACAATGAGTGTTCCATGTGTGTAGCGTCTATACCTGTTCAGCAAACCATAGCCTGAAAAAGATAGAGAAGGAACTAACACAAACGCCACTGCTGAGCTGACGGACAAGAGTCTGCTCCTCCTCGAACTGCATCTCTACTGACCATGCGGAGACTTTCTCCCTTGTTATCATTCCCAAGATGGTATAATAGAACAATCATTCACAATGCATTGGGTGTTCTAAGCAACCCAGAGAGGATATGCAGAAGGATATATGTAGCCATAGGTAAATACTACACCATGCTCTATGAGAGGCCTCTGCATTTGAGGATTTTGATAGTGAAGGAGGTCCGAGATGTAATTCCTCTGAACGCTGAGAGCCAACTGTACATACAAACCACAGCTGTGGGTCCAATAGTTTAAAGCCTAGGCATTAGAACCAGACAGGCTGAGTCTCTGTCCCATACTGTATTGACATTAAGAAAGATCCTTGAGATATTTCATGGTCAGTTTCTCCATGGAAAGCAAAGACATGATGACGTGAGTTAAGTCATAGCTGTGAGCACTGGGTGACAGAAGCTGTAAAGATCAGGGAACATTGTCTGGCCTGTAGAAATCATACTGAAAGTGCTGATGTTACTATTGTCATTGTTAACTGTGTCAGAGACAAATGTGTCACTGTGTGACCATGGAAACCCCCTCCTCTCCTCCAGAGGAAGCCAGACACTTGTTCATCAGCTCAGCATTGACATTTGTATTAGTTCCATCTCCACTGCTGTATAAAACACCATGGCCAAGGCAAGGGATAGAAGGAAAGGTTCATTTGGGGTTTAGGATTCTACAGCAATAAGAGTCCACCTTGGCAAGGGAGTATGGCAGCAGACATGGTGGAAGTAAGGGCTAGGAGCTCACATCTCAAACCACAAACATGAATCAGAGAGTGCACTGGACACAGCCACTTGGCTTTTGAAACCGTAACACCTCCTCTCCAGTGACATACTTCCTCCAGCAAAGCCACGCCTCCTAAGCCACCGCAGGCAAGGCTACCAAGCAGGAACCAAGAACTCAGATGCCTGAGACTTATGGGGGGCTTCCACTCAAAACACCACAAGTTTTTCTTACTGTGTGAAATATGAGTATGAGCAAACTCTCTCTGAAGATACTTAGACTCCTTCCTAAAGAAGATTCTAGGCATCCAGGAGAGTCATGTCTTAGAGTGGGCTGGCATGGGTAAGGCTTCTAGGAAGACAACTCAATAACTGAGCTAGACAGTAAGAGCAACAGAAAGCAGTGGGAAGGCCAATCAGAACCGAGATAGCATACCTGTGGGGCAGACTCCACATGGTTGGACTGGGAAGGAAAGAGTGCCTCTGGAGGACTTTTGTGACGTGTTCTTTGCTAAACATAACTGACATTGGTGTTTCTCATTGGCTTGGGTATTTGTTGTACGTGGTGATTGCTATACTGAGACCTTGATGGGAACCCAGCTCTTCAGTGGGCAGTATGGCAAGAATGTAATTTTGAGGACATGGTTTCAGACTTATAATAATAACATATGATCACACAATGGTAAATATCATTTCATTGAACAGGGCACACAGCATTCAAAGGGAGCTAAATGTTCCTGAGATGTATCCATGGCAGCCCTTTGAAAAGTCCTGTGGTACTAGGTATCCAGAGCCATGGAACTGTCTTTCCTTCTAAGCGTAGCACACAGTCATCTAAAAGCAACACAGGAAACTTGGTGCAAGCAAGATGCTCATAGACGCATGATGCCTAACAGCTAAAAAAGTAGAAACACGCAACCAAATCATAGCACGCTGATTTAACAGAATGATATGACTTTAACAAACTAGTTTTACAATGTGAAGAAATGTTATGATGTATGTATGCTACCTTGTAAAAACCCAGGATAACAAAGCTAACTGTGGAACTCCTCATATTCAGTTTCAAGGACACAGAAAATTAAAAACAGTCATTGCTCCTATTAGAGGCTAGGGCCAGCAAGATGGCACAGCAGGTTGGGACACTTGCCACCAAGCCTGATGACCTCATTGTGATCCCAGGGACCCACGTGATGGAAGGATAAAAAGGACCTACTAAAAGTTGTCCTACTCCACACACTCACTGTAGCATGTCCATACCCTCTCCATCTCCCACACATAAACAAACAAACAAGTAAAATCATGGGCTATATTTCACAAAAGGAAGCACAGGTTTGGCATTGTAAATCTGGCCAAGAGCCCATGATTAGGGAGATCACAGGTCAGGAGTTAACCTGTGTCTATTCTTCTGCCAAACAGGCAGAGTATAAACTGCCCTCAAGTTTATATCTTTATTAATGCAGCTTAGTCCCCATCAGAGAAATTTCATAGTTCAGTGAATTGTGGTTAGTTCAGAAACTCAGAGCTGGTCCACGTGAAGAGTGAGCATCAGAGGAGGGCTTGGGCACATGGGACAGCATGCCCCCCTCTTCCCAAGAGTCAGGAGATTCCTTGGAACAGGGGGATGAAATGACTGTATGAGTCAGCAGTTGGGGAGGACTAGAGGGGAGCTGTCTTCTTCACATGACAGGACCACTGTACTCATCTGCACATGACAGGATCACTGCATATGATAGGACAACTACACTAATGGCTTCAGCAGCTATGCTCGCCTACACAAAATAAAGTAAGCCTTAAGTGACAGCCACGCACAATTGATGGCTTCTAGGGAAACGGATGTCAGTTTTCTTCGAAGGGGTGGCTTCTGGTAGGTCAACAATGCTCCAGTGGATGGCCCTACACCCAGGAATATATGGGCTGCCCAAATTAGAGTCAGTGAATTATTTTTTAAAGGAGAAAATGACATGAAGTTATGGACTAGGAAGGTGGGGTTATATCTAGGAGGAGTTAGGGAGAGAAGTGTAGGGAGGTGACTTTGATCAAAGTTTCTTCTATGAAATTCTCAAAGAATTAATAACAACATTATTTAAAGACATCTTGTGCTATAGCCTAGCTGTGGATTAAGTCACATTTTCTGCTTAAGTCACTTTCTTCTCCTGTCTTTCTAAATCCTTTCTCTTCCTCAGACTAAATGACTGCATCAACTTTGTAACATGTGATTTGTTTGAGTTAATGTTATATCCAGCCAATTTGCTGAAGTTGATTATCAGCTGTAGGAGTTCTCTGGTGGAATTTTTGGGGTTACTTGATACTATCATATCATCTGCAAATAGTGATAGTTTGACTTCTTCCTTCCTTTCCAGTTTGTATCCCTTTGACCTCCTCCTGTTGTCTAATTGCTCTGGCTAGGACTTCAAGTACTATATTGAATATATAGGGAGAGAGTGGGCAGCCTTGTCTAGTCCCTGATTTTAGTGGGATTACTTCAAGTTTCTCTCCATTTAGCTTGATGTTGGCTACTGGTTTGCTCTACATTACTTTTCTTATGTTTAGGTATGGACCTTGAATTCTTGATGTTTCCAATACTTTGATGTCTCTCTTAACAAAAATAATTTCTTCCAGCTAACCTAGCTTGGCTTTAACTTAGGTCTTAGCATGGCAATGGTAGAAAATAGCTTGATTTAAAGCTTAGGCAGAAAGGAAGACATGTTAAAAACTTATTCACAACATATCTCATGGGAACTTTCCAAGCCAGTTGTCAGCAATTTTAGTGCAGCTCTGAGTTTCTGTTTAGAACCTGGACTAGATTCCAATTCCTTGGGATAAGAACTTGCTTAAGTAGCTGGCTTATGAGTACTCTGGCTTATATGCAGAGTACTGACTAAAGCACCATGTAGCGATATGCTCACATAATGAAACCACTAAGAGCCAGTGAGTAGTGAGTGTGCCCAGAAACTGCCTCCGCCTTCACCGGAGCAAGATGGACAGACAGACATACTGCTGATTCGAGCTCAATGACCAAAGGACTCATCTTACTCCCCTCCCCCCTTTCTGCTTCCTCCTTTTTCTGTCTTGTCCTGACCACATACAGTTAAATTCTCTTAAGCTGAAGTGTAATCACTTTTCAAGGTCAAGTCAAATTATGATTTTTATTATTATTAAAATTATTGGAAAGCTAGAACACGGGGCTGCCAAGATGGCTCATTGCAATAAGACATTTGCCACCAAGCCTGATAAAACTCACTATGGCATATATGCAAACATGTGCTCACATGTGGGATATATACTCAGATCACACACACAAATGGGCATACACACACAAACACACACATGGGCATACACACACAAACACACACAGGGCACAGCACACTAAATTAATGTAATTTTAAAGCCAAAATTATATGTTGAAAATGTCAACATATTCTAAGAAATACTGAAATACATGAATACAGCCAGTATATTATATATTAATAATTGAAACACAAACAAGACCATTGAGATTGTCCCTGCCTTTTGTGACAAACAGGAAAGAGTTCAACTATACAGACTCATGCCATAATAGTACAAATGGCTCTCACAGCAGCGTTGACAGCCAGATAAACCTGAGAATGCTGTGGGCATCTGTGTCTAGATCATAAGCAAGGATAAAAATGGGTGGGAATGAGGATTAAAGAGTTCATACAAGGGAGTTCTGGGGAAGGTCACTATCTGGATGATGTCAGGGGTTCCATGTCTACCATTCCCATTTTGGGAGCTAGGTAGTACACAGCCTACACCCAAGCCTACCACACAGCAGCCATTTCCTGGGTATTGACTTTCCTGTCTTTTGCTGAGTTCTCACTGGGTACTGAGTAATGTGTCTGCCAAGTGATCTTCACAGATTGTCTAGCCTAATCATCAGGATCCACGTGTGAGGTTAAGTCTTCTTATTACCACCAATATAGAATGGAAGAGCTCCATCAGTGTTGTGTCTGCACACAAGCACAGAAACCTGGGTTCAATCCCAGCACCCATGTGAAAAGCTGGGTGTGGTACATGCTCATCATCCCAGTGTTGGGGGTGGAGAGAGCCAGGAACAACACCTGAAGTCAAACCTTGTCCCCCACATGCACACATACGCACATGCAGAGAGAAATGAATGAAGTCATTGCAGAAAGTTGAAGAAACTTACTAAGGTTGATCCAAGGTGGCTTTATGCTGGCTCAGGCTCTCATGGGCCACTCCACCTGCGATTAACAACATGGACAGAAGGGAAAGTCATTTTTAGGGTAATTAATTGAGCCAATCTATAAGTGCATTCTACAGGGTGGAGGAAACCTACACCAAACCGTCCCTTCGCTTCAAGACTGTGTGTCACCTCCACCTTTTCTCTGCCACTGCAAGTGTTTAGAATGCCAGTCTCAAAATTGACTAAGTTCATTCTAGCCCCTAGCCAGCAAATACCTTCGCAAGGCTGTGCCTCCGTATGAGGCACCTGTTATTTGTTAGTTAAATAAGTGAAGCACTGGTTACTGAGAGGGAGGTCAGCACAAAGTTAACTGATAATTGACCAATGAACCAGTGTCCCCAGGAGGAGTTCCATCAAGCAGCAGGGACCGGGATTTCAGTCTGAAGCTTCCAGAGAATGACTTGAGGTCTAGGACTGACTATCTACTGAAACCACTATTTGAAGCGTCAGGAAATTCAGTGGTGGGAGGCATTCTGAGCCGAAAGTGGGAAGGGAAAGCTCACACTGAAAATCCCACTTGCCTTGATTCCACTGCCACCCTGGCCTCTCTAGGACACAAAATTGTTGTGTGTTGGAGGCCTTTTGCGTCTCCTAAGCACACATCTCCTAGGACACAAATCTCTTGAGACAACAGAACAAAAGCTAGAATCAAAATGGTTGGAAGGCTTAGCTCTAACTCTGACCATCCTGTAAATTACCAAAATGCTTGAAGTCTTTGAGCCTGTTCCTTCATTTCTATAATTAGGACATGAATACAGTCTATCCTATCCTGTAAGACTGATGTTAACATTAAATGCATGTCACCTCCCCAGAACTCCAAAAAAAATTGCTTTCAGATTCAAGACTGATTGAAAGCAGTAACATCTTTCATCGTTTTATCGTTAGCTTACAGAGACATAGACATTAAAATGTGTGCTGTGCTCCTCAAAGCAATAGCGTCAGGACCGCCTCTAAGCACTTCTTCTGGCAGCTCCTTTTGTTTCCTAGAATCTCAGAACTCTGGAGGTGCCTTCAGCATGAGTAGCCTTGCTGGTTCCTTTCCCGAATGATCATTTGGAGTTGAGGGTGCCTTTGAGAAGTGCAGCCTTTTGTTGCCACATGTGAAAAATGAGAAATCCCCATTCTGGTGGTCACTCCTGCCTCCAGCTCTGTTGGTTGCCACCTATGCTCCCTACTGTTCCTCCGTCTTCTTCATTCAGAACCGCATTGTTCCCTGGCCCAGCAGCACCACCCTGGTTCCCAGGGCAACTCAAGGACCCCTGCTCCTGATGGAACATCAGAGCCTGCTTTCCACGATCCATACAGAAATAATTCCATTTATCTTCAAGCCCTGGCTCATACTTCGATGCTTCTGTGAAGCTTCTCCTCTGGCACTGAGCTGTTCAGTGGCTAAGAACACAGATATGGAAGACCAGACCCCACAGGACAGGGCTAAAGAGAAGCTGTGAATCCACTGACAGCCTCATTGCCTGAGTCCAGATTCTGCTCCGTGTGTCCAGCTTGGTGATCCCAGGGCAGCTACCTCACATTCCTGCATCTCAGGTCCCTTCATGGTAATGGCTACTTCTAAGTTGTATTTTCTTAGATTATGAGAATCACTAGGAGAGTGCCCTGTAAATGTTTGTCTAATAAGGTCCAAGGCCCTCATGTCTCAGCGGGGTGACCAGGAATGCTTATTCAACCTATTTGCCTCTCAGTTTCTTTACTTTAAAATAAGAGTAAGAAAAATATCACCCAATTCCGATTGTTAGAATTAAAGAAAATAATGTGTGTAATTTGCTTAGTGTATAATGTGCATAGAGCTTTGAACATTATACAATTTCAATAAAATGCTATGCTTAGTTAGATGTGGTGGCACATACCTGTAATCCTAGCACTTGGACTGTGAAGCAGGAAGGGTCAAGAGTCCAAGGCCAGCCTCAGCTACAAAGCAAACTCAAAGCCAGCCTGAGCTAATTGTGATTCTGTCTCAAAAAATAACAGCAGCAGCAGCAGCAGCAGCAGCAACAACACTAACAACAACAACAACAACAACAACAACAACAACAAAGGCATGTTAAAAAAAAAAACTAAGTTGCTTCTTCTGAGCTCAGGAACACCTTGTTCTTAACTCTACTGCAACACATACCAAATCACGATCGTCTAAACTGGGGTTCCCTGGAGAGAGACACCGTGTTAGTATTTATTCTACTTTTATAGTAAAGTCATTATAACCAGCATGGGACATGGGAACTGGAAGTAAGGCAAAAGCCACAGCTTGTAAAAGTGAACCGTGACTCACAACACAGGCAACTGCTCAAACCGCAGCATGTGAGATGACCTAAGTTCAGACACACAGACCGAGCTCATTCGGCCCCGTGGCTCTCAGTATGACTGCAATCAAGCCTATACCTCTGCACAGTTCTGCATCCTAAGGATAAGACCTCCGAGTGCTCAGAAAGGTCCTCGGCTGCAAATTCTGACCAGTCTCAGACAGAGAACTGCCCGTGGTCCTGGACACGCTGCCCATGCTCCTCCTAATATCACACCATTCCAGGACAGACATCTTTTCATCCTGCCGCATGGTAATAAATCCATGTTTGTCTATGACGGTGGGTTCCCCATTGTCTTTCTTGGCGGGACTTTACATGTTGTATACGCCAAGGGTTTCATACAGTACCAGGTAGTAGGTAGACATCCATGAAAGTGTGCCTTAAATTAAGATTGCAGCAATGCAAAATTTTTATGACCTGCAAATTCTATAAAGAACTCTAGTTAAAAAAAAATCAGAGGCCCCATTGGGTCACCTCGGGAGGACTATGTATGATTTTCCAAGCTATTCACCTTACAGAGATTCATGGATTGCAATACATAGTAAAGAATGCCAACTAGAAACCTGACTAGCCTTGCCCATTTACAGCTAACAAGTACAATGCCTGTTATCTAGGAAATCACAAACTAATGAGGACCAGCAAGGTGACCCAGTCACCATCCTACAGCACCTCACACAGGGTCTTGCTCATAGCATGTGCAAACAGAAATTTCTGTTGGTTACTGACAGAGGATCATATTCTGTCAACTGTAACTGAAGCGACTGAGCATGTTTAAGAAGAGACACAGCCTGATACATGTGATGGTCCAAGAAGATTATTGATGGCAGGGGACCCTGTGAGCAGGTGGGGACCCTGTGACAGGCAAACTGGCTAGAGGCTTGTTCTATAGCTCCGGCCAAGGGAAGGGCTCTGGCTACAGAGCTAACAGAAAGAAGGGAAATGGGTCTTCTCTAAAGGACCAAGGAAGAAAAGCATGACACCCAACTGACCTTGAGGGATGCAAAGAGCAATAGAACTCAAGCTGTGCTGTGATTGCCACCTACTGACATTGGAAGCCATCTTGAAAACAAGCAAAAAGCAGTGCAAAAGTCAGAGAGCATCTATATAACAAAGCCAACGCCTGACGTCAAGGGCTTCGGACTCTTGGGTCACGGGCCACCAGCATGGTGTGGTCTCAGCACTGCCTGCTTTGGTGTCTCAGGTCAGACCAAAAGGACAGCAAAGGTCTAGGTATTTAATTAGAGCAGGCAAAGGTGAGCCACTTACCGATACTTGGGAAACAGTGACAGTCTCTTTGTAAAGTGTGCTAGACCGATTTTTATTTTTAGCTTTGTTTAAATTTCATGTAAATTCCTTTAAGCAACGAGAGTCAAAGACCCTTGAACTTTGCTTGGGCTCTCTGACCACTAGAGTGAATCGCTCGGGAGTTTGTGATCATTTTTTAATCTTTTAACTTCGTATTTTCCTGCATGGCTGAAAACAAAAATATGCCAGATATCCTTTCTGGGCTAAGGAACAATAAGAGCAGAGTTTGACCTAATAAGATTCTACATAAATGTAAACATGAATAAATAATGTTTTAATGAGCATGCGCTTTGCTTTCAGGAACTTTAAATAGAGAATCTAGCACCAACAAGGGGAGGAAGCGCCGGGGTCTTTAGAATAAGCATGTCACAGTAAAGCAGGCACAAGCAGAGAGTAAGGCTTTCCAGAGACCATCTACGAAGAAAAGGGAAAACCTATATGAACTCCTTTCGCAGAGGTGCGTTGCCATGAGCTGCCATGCATTGCCGTGCATGTCACCTGCTGACTCCAATGCTAAAGAAGAAATCTTCTAGTCCCTTCCCTGAAACTGCTACGCTAACTATTTCTGTGTCCCCAAGCCTTACACCTGAAGGTCTACAGTGATCCTGGAATCAGGTTTTGTGTGAGTTACCACAAACATTCAAGGTCGTTCTGTGTTTGTTTTCAAATAACCTGCAACGAGGGTAAGAGAGAAAACACATTTTTTTCCCAGAAGTGGGTCTTTCCATGGCTGCAGCATTTGGGTCTATTTTCATTACATATTTCATGCGCAAACAATCAATGGGCAACTGGAAATGATTATTTAGTAATTACATTTAGCTCTAACAGAAACAACCCATTAGGGCGATAATAGCACACAGGCTGTGATGACCATTTTAACTCTGAAAATGCCAGTTAGGGCAACTGCTGGCTTGGGGACATGATCACAGAAACAACTGGCCTTTATTGTATGCTGACAGATGACATCTTTCTCAGCATACTACCAGACTAAGCAACTCAAGAACATAGGGGTTTTCTGAACTATAACCTCAGTAGTCTAGGGGAAGAATAATTCATTTTAAAACTCGAAAACCGTTCTTTAAAGACTAAATTTACCTATTAGTTTACTAGATCTAGATTAGATCTTCTCTAAACCTAAATTTACAATTATCTGGGCCAGTTAGCTGGGATTCGGGGGTGGGGGTGGAGGTGTTGCATAACGAGGGACCAGTGAGTGGTATCCTGTACACCACACAGAACCCCTCCCCTCACTGGTACCGCCCACACTCCTTCCTTCTCACTTCTCTGGGTTTTCCATCGGAGTGAAGCAGACGAAGCCTGATGCTTCCCTTCTTTCCTCACACTGTAGAGTCCTTCGCAGATGTGGTTTCCGCTGAGTGACCTTTTGCTTGGGATTACAACCCTTACCGGACCTCATTATTTGTTCTTTCTGAACCAAGATAAAAATGGCTTCCCGCTCCTGCCGATTTCCGACCGGAGACCCCTCATCTATTTCTGTAATCCGGCCCTCAAGTCTACAGTAGTCCTTTCAGTTAACGTTCTTCATTCAAGCCTTGAGAAAAGTCTCCATCTTGCTAAAGACCCAGTGCAACCACGTTCAAAATGAATGCAAAAGGGATTCTCTCCGGGAGGAAGATAAGGAGCCAATACAGAAGACCCATATATGTGCGAAATGCTTATTCTGAAAGGGGAGGTAGCGACAAATCCCTACAGAGCCTTCTGTTTGGGGCAAATTTAATGCATTTAATGTCAAAACAGCAAACATGGGTTGATATTCAGCCTTTTGAGTTTCTACTCCTCATCTGAAACAAAGAAATGAAATCTCATCCACTCATTCCCACTGACAAAACTAACAGCACAGCAGAAACCAGCAGTGTGACCAAACATCAGTAAAGTCGTTCATCCCTGTGTCCCCCTCCACCCCCTGCACACACACACACACACACACACACACACACACCCGCACCTCCACCTTGAGCAACAAGAGCCCATTTGGGTTTATTACTGTGAAATTCAAATAAGAAGCAAATTACATTTTCAGAATCTTTTTTTTCCAAATTTTAACTTGCTGTTGTTAGGAAGAAGTGGCCATCACTTTTTCAAAGCCTAGAACCAAGTAATAAAATAGGAGAGAGAGAGAGAGAGAGAGAGAGAGAGAGAGAGAGAGAGAGAGGCACTGTTTTATGCAAATGTCCTCAGGTTGTTGATTTCTCTCTAAAACCTGTTATCAATTCCACAGCTGCCAGAGGTGGTGCTTCCTTACCCGGTCTGGATGTTTGTTTATTTAGCTGGACAGAGCAGTTTTCATCACACTGTACTTGCTGAACGCGCCACATGTTGATAAACTGGACAGTTTCTAAGGCTAAATAGAAATGTATTTAATTCTTCACCTTTCCCTTTGTACTTGTGACCAGGAAATAAAACACCCATCCCTGCCATCACTGTCACGTTGGGCTTACTAAAATGAGGCTGATGCAGGAGATTCAGGTGAAGGAGTTAAAGCCCAGGTCTGCTTTCCCACACACTTGGACCTCAGGGCTCCAGACTCTCTAAGTGGCTACCTCTCCGATACACATCTCTGGCATCTGCATTACTTGCTTGGGTAGTTCTGCTCCCAGCATGGCTCCAGAGGAGAGGGAAAGCTTGTAGACACCTCCTGGTTGCCTTAACAACCTTCATCTATTCGCTTCTACCCATCTCCACCTCGGTAAACAACATTTTGTTCAATTTTCTCCAGGATGCTCTAATGTGTGCCTCCGTGCTCTGCTAGGTCCCTGACTGATAAGAGCTGAGCTTGGGAGAAGAGTGCAAATGGACCACTCAAAAGGAAGCAGAACTTGTTAAAAGTGAAGAAAATACATGCACCTAAGAAAGCTAAGAAGACAGAACAGTTACAGCCCAAGAGAGATCTAAGATAGAACAGAATGGGGCATTAGTAGGAGGACATCTAGGCATTCAGAGCAGCCTGAAGCGTAGTGCGTGTGTGTGTGTGTGTGTGTGTGTATAGTATATTTACATATTTAATACTTACAGTAATAATATGAAATATATATCTGCTTACTAGCTTTGATAACACATTGTGTTATTTGAGACATTAACATTAGGAGAAGCTAGAGAAAGGAAACTTAGGAATTCTTTGCACTTTCTCTGCAGCTTTGCTGTACATATAAAATTATTCCGAAACCAACTATTTTCCTTTACAATTATGTGTGTGCACATGTAGGCATGTGTCTGCACGTGGGTATGAACATGTGAGTTTAGGTGTGCAGAGGCCAGAAGGAGGAACCAATCCCCTGAAGCTGGAGTTACAGGCAGTTGTGAGCTGTCCAATGTGCTGGGAACTGAACTCAGGACCTCTGCAAGATCATAAGTTCTCTTAACTGCTGAGCCATCTCTCCAGATCTGCCCCCAGGAAAATCTTACTTAAGAAAAAATAAAATTTCAGCCCCTGAGTTAGAGCTTCAGTAGTTGATCCTTAATTGAAATTTTTGAAAAATATGGTCCTATAGAACTCAGAAAATATTATTTATTAATGCTAAATTATTACATAATTACTTGACTATTTAAAGAAGAACCCATTGAAACTACATCAAAGTTCATCATCTTCTTTTCCAATTAATTAGAATGATTCATTCGTTAGTCTCAGAATCAAATTTCTTAAAAGAAAGAAGAAGAAAAACCTTGAAAGGTGGAGACTAGTGTCAAATGTGACAAAGATGGTTGGCAGAGGTGGAGTGTGCAGAGGCAGGGGTGGAGTGTGCCGAGGCAGAGGTGGAGTGTGCAGAGACAGGTGTGGAGTGTGCAGAGGCTGAGGTAGAGTGTGCAGAGGCAGGGGTGGAGTGTGCAGAGGTAGGGGTGGAATGTGCAGAGGCAGGGGTAGAGTGTGCAAAAGCAGGGGTGGAGTGTGCAGAAGTAGGGGTGGAATGTGCAGAGGCAGGGGTAGAGTGTGCAAAAGCAGGGGTGGAGTGTGCAGAAGCAGAGGTGGAGTGTGGAGAGGCAGGAGTGGAGTGTGCAGAGGCAGGGGTGGAGTGTGCAGAGGCAGAGGTGGAGTGTGCAGAGGCAGAGGTGGAGTGTGCAGAGGCAGGGGTGGAGTGTGCAGAGGCAGGGATGGAGTGTGCGAGGCGGGGTTGGAGTGTGCAGCACTGGTATTACTTTTATTCTTTCTTTCTCTGTTTTTTCTTTCTTCCTTTCTGTTTTGAAGACAAGGTGTGGTGGTTTGAAAGGGAGTAGGTCCATAGGGTCATAGATTTTAAAACTTGGTTACCAAGAAGTGACATTGTTTGAAAGGATTAAGAGGTGTGGCTTTGTTGGAGAAGTGTGTCATTGGAGGTGGGCTTTGAGCTTTTAAAAAGCCTATTCCAAGCCCAGAGTCTCTTTCTTCCTGCTACCTGAAGATCCATATGTAGAGTTGTAAACTACTCCCATGTCATGTCTGACTGTATGCTACCATGTTTCCTGCTGTGATGACAATGGACTAAACCTCTGAAACTGTAAGTCTTCCGCAATGAAATGCTTTCCTTTATGACTTGCTATGGCCATGGTGTCTCTTCATAGCAATAGAACACTGACTAAGTCAAAGGGTCTCACAATACAGCTCTAGTTGGCTTGGAACTCACTATGTAACCAGGGCTACAACTCATAGAGATCTGTCTTCCCTTGATTCCTGAGAGCTGGCATACAGCGTCACCGTATCTGGTTCATTACTTAACAGAATTATCCTTTGAACAATGCTCTTACTGTATGCTGGGTGCTGTCCTAATTCAAAGGATGCAACAGGAAACAAAATGGCCTGGCTTGGGGGAGCTTAAAGCAAACTGAGCACTGGAGAGGAGACAAATAAGGGCAAGATTCTCAAGCGAGCTCTGGGTGCTCCCTACCCCACACCCACTATGATATGACAGCCTGAGACTGAATGTGGAAGAGCGGGCTGTTGTTCCAACTCTGCCTCCTAGTAAAAACTGACTTTAAAAGAGGCATTTCTGAGTTATGACTATATCACCGAAAATTGTGCTGCTCAGAGATATTTTGAATCAAAGGCACTATAAAGAAGATGCAGGACCACTCTGACTTTCAGTTGGCTTCCTTATAAAACAGAATTTGAATTTGCCCCCCCGCCCCCCCCCCCCCCGTAAGATATACCAGCAGGACAGTTAATCATTCATGTCTGCACAGTGGGGGACTCTTGGTGGGAGTGGGGAGAGGTGTCAGTACAAACAAACTTTCCCCCCAGATACAGACCTAGCCCAAGGCCTCTGCCTTGTCACACCCATAGCTTACTATCCTTTGTTAACTTACTGTCTGAGACTGACCTTTCCTGCCTCTTGGGGGGAGGGGGTCTTCATTTCCTGTGTCCTGTAAAACTTGCTTTAAAGCCAAGTGTTCACCTGACTGCTGACCATGTGTTTAGGTCTGTGTAATTCTCAGGGCCAGAGCAGAAGTGGAGACTCTAAAAGGGAAGGTGGGGGAGGGGCTGGTGGTGCACACCTGTAGCCCAGCACTTGAGAGGTAGAAGCAGGGAGCCCCGAAGTTCAGGGTCATCCTTGCCTACAGAGTGCTTTGGGCCAGCCTGGGCTACATGAGATAGAGTCTCAGAAAACAAACAAAGAAGGAGTGGAATGTGAGACATTTGCCTTTCCTATGTATTCCTTAATCCTTTCATCTGAAGAAGACAGGGCCTGAAAACAAACAAAAACCTCCCATCTCTGCCTCAAGGAGGTTATTGCCCCCCTTGTAGTTCAAATAACAGCGGTTTAAAAAGTGCTTGGCACAGCCAAGTGTTACATGAATGTCACACAATAGAAATCACTGGCTTAAACAGTCCCTGCCTCCTAACTCTAAGGCAAAAAGCTGGTGGTCCGGAGCCTTACCATGCAGCAGACGTTTCAAACAATGAGAATTTATAAAAACCCAAGCCTTTCAATAATTTAGCAAGACAGTAATGAAAATTAGATTAACATCAAAGAATTATTTCACTAAAAATAAAAACAGTACAATCTTGCTTCTGTGTGAGAATATGTTGTATGTTAGCGCAAGTAGTGAGGGCAGCACAGAAAAGCAAACAGCTTTGGAAAGGGCGTGCCGGAAGATGCAGAGATGAAGCTGGAGCTTCGACGCAGCCGGTACAGAAGGTAATCAGTTGAGATCTAACACACAGATGAGCACCAAAGTTAATAAAACGTCATTGTGTTGCAGATTCTCATTAAAGTCAATTTTTGATGCTCGTGTCAATAAAAAAATTATTGCATAATAGATTTGTTCATCTGCTTCACAATAGCAACCAGTTTATCATCTATGCCTTCATACTGTGGTTTAAACCTCAAGTATACATAATAATTTTTATCTTCAAGAAACAAAGAGCTCGGCCAGAAGGGAGCGGTTGGTTGCTCAGGAAGAGCACGGATCTGTCTTGCTCTCCTGGGTAGACTCGTTTAGCTCCTGAATAAACAGAGCGGCTCAGTTGCTTGAACCTCTCTCTGAAAACGTAAAGGATCTCCAAGCCAGGGTCATTAGCATTTCTATTTTATTCAGAAAGAAGCTTTCAGATTAGAGATGAAAGAAAAGCTGCTGCCAGTCAACGCCAAGGTGCACAAACCACTGAACAGTTTTCAGCGAAATAGGAAGGAAAATTATTCTAGAGAGGAGCCCTGTAAGTCAGTTTCAGTGCCTTGGATAAATACTGTTTTTATTCTTGTCAGCTGAGGTAGAGAATGCTCCTTCAAAGCAGTTTACCGGCTCTGTGTCTGGAGAAGTCGATGGGCTTCCAGAGACTGTCTTTGGATGCCATGGTAACTACATGATTCCGGTCAAGTCTGTCCTATCTAGGGGACAGTTTAAGGGATTTTAAAACATTACCTAACATGTCCCTGGCAGGAATAAACTGGACACATGACACACTGGACACAAGACACACTCGCTTCTAGGCCTTTGGGTTTCCAGCACCTGAGAGCTACAGTGAGATATGATACTATCTGAAAGGACACACAGCCTGTGCACAGCAATTATAAAACACACAGGCACTGGTGCTGGCAAGGTGCTCCAGGGTTAAGAGCACTTGCTCTTTAAGAGGAACCAAGTTGGATTCCCAGCAGCCACACGGTGGCTCACAACCATCTGTAACTCCAGTTCCAGGGGATCCTGTACCCTCTACTTATGCACTGCATAAGCATGATGCACATACATCCATGCAGTCAAAACACACACATACAATTTTTAAAAACCTTAGAAATACTTTAAAAGGATATATTGATCCTGAAGTGGTAGCTTAGTAGTTTTAACACATATTATTCTTCCAAAGGACCTGAGTTAGGTTCCCTACATCCATACTGGGCAATCTGTACTCTGGATCCAGAGGGATCCTCTCCTCTGGCTTCCACAGATACTGCATTCATGAGCACACACACAAGCACACAACAAGTAAATAAATAAATAAATAAATCTTTCAATTAAAAATATACAAGAATGTATATACAGCATGCCATCATAGATGTTGAACTTTTATATTCAAATTTTTAAATTAATTTTTTTCTCTAGGTTTTGCTTTGACTTTAGTTGTGAAGGTCTTTTGTGGATTGCCCTAAGGCACAGTGGCAGAACCAGGAAGGAGTTCAAACTGCTCACATGGACCTGCAGGTGCAAAATCCCTGGCTCCGCTTCAGTGCTGAGGCAAAAGCTTGGCAGGCATGGAGCTCCCCAGACCTCCCAGGGTGAAAGCACACCCCCTCCACACCCCCTCCACACCCCTCCCTTGAAAGCAATGAGGGAAACGTGTCACAGACAATACATACTTACTCTTCCGTGTAGTGAGTTACCACGGTAAGGTTACCTCACAAATCACACAGAGCCCAACATGCACCTGGACCAATGAACAGCTAAGCGGATTTTCACATATGTAAAGAATCTTGGTCATTGACATTGATTTCCACAAATCCTGTGAATGAGCCTAATTGCCCCAGCATTTGTGTGTCGTGTGCGGTAATCATGAGCGTCATCCTGAAGCAGGCTGCCTGGCCTTATGTTGTTTCTATGTTGAGGAAGCAAAGCCAGACTCGGGAGAGGGAAAGCCACGCCCTCAAATCTTACCCACTTACTCTGCTTATCAGCCTCATGGACTCTTCTTACCCCACCCCCATGTCTTTTAACCAAGTTCTCCTCTTTATGACCAACCCTCGCGTCACGCAGACACACAAAATTACTATCGCTCTCTCCTGCTCTGTATAATCCAAGAATATGATAGAATTTCTGTGGAGTTCTCAATGTCAAGCCCTCAGTCAATTCTGCACTCTTTGTTCTCTACTCCAATGTTTGAAAATTCCAGGAAAAAAACGTGCACCCTCACAGACACCTTGGCGGAAGCCATGAGAGACCACTTGCCAAGGTTAACTTGCCATTCAGTGTGACATTCCTGAGACTGGAGACTGTTTATATTGTTAACTGTAGGCTACCCCAGAAAGCTTAATCAACCTTTGCTGCAAGGAGTTAATTCCAGAAATAAGGGATGGGAAGGGTTAGTGCACACTTGACAATCTCATTTATGTGCAGTTTATGTGCAGATACACACATGAGCTGCACACACGCTAGTCTGAAATAAAGCATCCGAGTGAAGTAGCCCTAAATCTGATGTGTCCCCTTCATCAGCTGGTAAAAGGTACTCTGCTAAAATTTACTAGCCAGAATTATAAAACCCTGAAAACTTTGAGTCTCAAATGTTTTCTAATTTAAGACAAATTTTCCTCTCAGTTAAGTTGGTATCCATATTACAATAGACTGAAAGGGAAACCACCTCTAACGCTTCCCCAAGGAGGAACCAAGCATAGATAATGTCTACATTTCTCTCATGGAAGAAGAAAAGAGGATTCCCTTGCTAGATATAAAAGCAAGTACCAAAGGACCCTGCAGTCTATAATTTCCCAAAGAACAAAGTGAGCATTCCATCAGGCAATGGCCACTGTGAGGTGTGGCATTGTCGTGAACTGCTGCCTGCCTGGGTGCCCCAGCAACAAACCTCTCAGAGCTGGGCGCGGACCACTGTTCTGGCAGCAGATTATGGCACAGGCTGCCAACCTCATGCCAGCTTGGCAGGAACAAACCCAATGTCGCCTGAAACTGCTACAGATGTAATAATATCTGACAAGAGGCTGATTGGACAGTGCACCACGCTATTTCCTCTAATTAAGGAACTCTCAAGGAAAAAAAAAAAAAAACCAAAAAACCAAAATAGCCACAAAGCTCTGTCAGCAAAGCAATCAGCGGTGACAATTATCTGTCGACTTAAGCTCCAGGCTGAGCCTCTGTGAGGAGCTGGGCTAGCTGCTAGGAATTTATAAATCAGCATTGCAGCAGAAGTCAGGGATGACAAGGACAAAAGGCGGGGCGCAGAGCCTGCCGCTTCCCAGCAGCGGTGAGCATCTCCTCAGGTGAGGCGACGGCAGCATGCGGGCTGGAGGACCCGCTGCCCAGTGTAAGGGTATGTGAGTGTGAGTGAGTGTGTATGAGTGTGTACATGTGTGAGTAGGACCGTGTGAGAGTGTAAATGCATGTATATGAGTGTGTGTGTGTGTGTGTGTGTGTGTGTGTGTGTGTGTGTGTGTTAGACAGCTGTGCAGAAGAATCAAATGAAAAAAAAATTCTGCAGTAGCTTGAAGTCCACTGTTCATGGCCTGGGTGTTTTTTCATCCTGAATCAGTCTGTCTTTACCTGGGGCCATTCTACCCATTCTTTAACATCTTTAACATCTTTAACAAGCAGAGCATGCCCACTTCTTTATACAGGTACCATGTGACTGTTCCCCTATTGGCCTCCATAACAGATTATCATCTATACTAGGAGGACATGAGGAGCAGGAGTTGGGAAGCTTACATAAATCAAAAACTATGACCCAGTCATCATATACATAATTGTACATTATAATAAAATTATAGTTATCTGTACAGAGACAGGGAGACTTTATATACATTGATGCAGATGATATAAATATATAATGGCTATTATTAGGAGGTTCAGTACCATTTATTCCCAACATTAGTGCCTGTGTACAGAAGTAAAAATAAGTATGTCTTCTTGAAATCCTCTTCCCATTAATTGCATTATTTCAGTTCTCAAGGAAGCAAATTCTAGAATCATCCAGATTGCACAAGGATAAGTGCCTACAAGTCTGAGCATCCTTCCTTCTTTCAGTTTCTTGTCTCAGTCACATGTAGTTTTATTTTCCACGAAAGATTTCAGTAGTGAAGATGATAGAACGGTTGATCTAGCTGAACCTCCACACAACTAAAGCTCATTTTCCAATCTGACATTCCTCATTGTAAAGCTAGTACAGGAAAGACTATCAGAGTCAGTGTTTGGTGGCCCAGAAGAAGTTCTTCAACAGGCAAATGAGCTCCCCAGCTTCCTTTAGGAAGGCACCAAGTTCATCCATGAGGACTTCGCTGGGCTCCAGTCATTTCCCAGCACTCCTACCTCTGACCTTGTCCCTTCACAACTGGGTTTCAGCGCATGCATTTGGGGTAACAGAGATGCAGACCACAGCAGTAGGCTTATCCACAAACCCTTTCAAAGAGGAAGCACCTGAAATATTATTGTTAGAAGACAGAGCTGAGCTTTTGAGAGTTAGTTAGAGGGACAAAGCTCAAAGGATGATGGAAAATAAGAAGCTTTAAACATGAATACCAGGGATAATTGTTTAGTTAAAGTGAATAAGCTGACTGTGAGATGAATTTAAATGTCTTAATTCTGGGTCTTATACCCAGGGTATTCTCACTTAGAATTACCTTCACAATATTTTGATATGAACTATTTTAATCTTATTACTAGAAGTACATGTGACTATTAAAAAATAGAAATAGGGCTGGTGAGAGGGCTCAGTGGGTAAGAGCACCCGACTGCTCTTCCAAAGGTCCGGAGTTCAAATCCCAGCAACCACATGGTGGCTCACAACCATCTGTAACGAAATCTGACGCCCTCTTCTGGTGTGTCTGAAGACAGCTACAGTGTACTTACATATAATAAATAAATAAATCTTTTTTAAAAATTAACAAACTTACTTAAAAAAATAGAAATAGCGATTATGTAAATAACTGCTCCTCAAACATTCAAGTGCTTAAGAACCACTTTCGTTAATCTTTTGAAATGAGGATTTGGCTCATTAAGTCTGAGGTAGGATCTGCAATGCTGCATCTCCTTTTTAAGTTTCATGTTGCCACCCTTCCACCACACTGAGGATCGAGACCTTGTGCACGCTGGGCAAGTGCCCTACTCCTGTGCTGTGTACAACTCAGCCCTCGCTTCTGTATTTCTAATGGGCTTTCTAGGGATGCTGTTTGGGTGGCCCCAGAATGGCTACCGAAGTGAACCGAGATGACAAGCATGGAATAGTGCTAGATCGTGCCTATAACCCCAGCACTGGAGAGACTAAGATGTGATTACCTGTGCTAAACAATGAGTTCTGGGGCAACCTGGCCTACACATGAGATCCTGTCTCAAAAATAAACAAGGGAGAGAAGGAGGCAGGAAAGGTGTTGGGGAGCTGAGGTGTTCACTCCCCCAAATGGCCTTACATCATTCAGCTATGTCTGGAATTGGGATGACACAGCCCTTAGCTCCTTGGTCATTAGCACTCCTTCAGGACCTTTCATTTCACAAGGTTCCTCGGTGGAGCCTGGGTCTGTAGTGTCTGTTCGGTTGCCTCATTCTTGACTGTTTCCATTTTTCCCTGTCACTGTCTCTTTGATTCTTTCTTTCTTTTACAAAAACATTTGTGGTTGAGAAAAGCACACCTTTTTTTCCCTTACCCCAGACCAAGGGATAACCTCTCCTACCATGCTCCTTCCACCATAGGCATGAATTTCCTAGGTGTAAACAAAGTAGACTGTCAAATACCAAAACCTCAGGAAAAGAATAAGATTTGAACTTTCAGTTTGCCTATTAAACTTCAGGTTGTGATTTTTTTTTTATTGGTTTCTTTTGATTCAAGCTTTGTTCTTTTTTGATTGGCATTTTTATCTACAACCAATATTTTCCTTTAATGCAAATGATTCTTTAAATGCTAGAAAACAGGTGTATGATATGGAAATCATGGTGAATATCACTCTTATAATCATTAAAGTAATGCCTCAATTTAAGTCTATTAGAAGGCAATGATCAATACAATAAGTTATATGCCTCTCCAAGGATAAAAGAACCTCAAAAACTGTCACTCTGACGGGACATAGCAGGAAAAGATTGCTATAAGAAACACAAGAAAAAAAAACAACTAAAAAATGGAGGGGGTGGGGGCAGAGGACACGCATGAACTACTTTGCAGCAAGGAATTCCTGGGAGCCTCAGACTATGACTCTATACTCTCACACTTTCCCCCATGTATGGTTTTTTTTTTTGGTTTTTGGTTTTTTGAGACAGGGTTTCTCTGTGTAGCCCTGACTGTCCTGGAACTCACTCTGTAGACCAAGCTGGCCTCAACCTCAGAAATCTGCTTGTCGCTGCCTACCAAGTGCTGGGATTAAAGGCATGCACCACCACTGCCCAGCCACTTTCCCCCATGGATCTGAAATGCTACTCATGAGAAAGATTAAGGACAAAGGGAGAAGTAGAGAATGTGTCTCCCTGTAGTTGGATACAGAAAAGAAACACCATCTTTCCTCTGAACCATTACATGGTGATCCACAGCTTTCAAAAACACTGCAAGGAGAGCAGACTGCCTCCTTAGACCCAGGGTTCCCATGGAATATCCCTGGGAATGGACAAAAGCAAGAGCCTGCTGCCTGCCCAGTGGGAGAACAGGTGTCTATGCATTCACACAAAGGCCACAGAGGAAGGCCTAGGCAACTCTCCAAACACCCATAACAACAAAGCAGAGATCCACCTGCTTTCACATTGACGATGCCCTGTCTCAAAGCCCAAACACAGAAGTCTGCTTAAGAACCAGCCTGGGCCAGAACTGAGGACTTGCCACCACCATCACCACCACAGCTTCTTCCTAAGCAGAGCAATGACACCCCACTGCTACAGAGAAACAGACAGAAATATTCCTCATGCAGAGTAGCTCTAGTGTAGGTCAGCTGGAAGCTAGTGGTGGAGATCAGACACAGGATGGTGGTACACTGGGCCCGACCAGGCAAAGGTAATTACTGCAGTTTTCCACTGGAAGCAGCCATTATAGAAATTATGAGCCTAATTCCACCCAAACTCATTACTCGTGTTGGTAAACTTTAGTGAGACTGACTTGACTGTCACACCATCAGCCAGACAGTACAGTGCCCAGCATCATCTACTGTTCTTCTACAAACACTATCCCACACTTGATGAAAATGACAATATACTTGAAAGAACAGAGGGAAAAAAAGCCAATCAATTGTCAGTATAAAGGACACAATGACTAAGTGTAGATGGCCTGTATACTGGAACACATGGAGACTTCAAAAACAGTCACAATATGTTAAAGGCACAAAGAAAAGCAAGTACCAATGGAGCAGTCTATGCCAGGTTATGCTAGTCTGTGCTACTTAGTGAGTTGTCATGAGAGAGAAATAAAAATGCCTTAGAATTAATAGATCATGAGTTCAAAAAGGGTCTTCAAAGATAAAAAGGAAAAGAATGTGGTATTTCACTCCTCCTCTCTTCTTCTCTTCCTCCCTGTCCTCTCTCTCTCTCTCTATTGTGACAAAACTTACTTAGTTTGTGTAGACTTGAATTCACAACAATCCACTGCCTCAGCCTCCTGAATGCTAGAATCACAGACATGAACTACCATACACAACTGAGTTTCTTCTTTTTGGAATTTTTTTCCTTTTTTATTCTATTAAAATATTTTAAGATATTTTAAATTTTCTTTATTGTTTTTATGTGTATAGGTGTTTTGCATGCATTGTGCATCAATTCATCACAAGCATGTCTGGTACCTTTATGGGCAAGAAGAAGGTATCAGATCTCCTGGAACTGGAGACTGGAGTTATAGAAGATTGTGAGCTGCCATGTAGGTGCTGGGAATAAAAACCAGGTCCTCTGGGAGAGCAGCCAGTGCTTTTAACCACTGAGCCATCTCTCCAGCTCTTAAATACAGTTCATATATAGTGGACTTCCTAATCTTAAGTACTTCGTGACCTCAAGATCTCAGTCTACGAACACTCAACCATTGTTTGAAAAATGAAAAGGAACCAGGCAGAAGCAGGTAGATCACTATGACTGATATTGGTCGACATAGTGAGTTCCAGGACACAAAGAGAGACAGACAGAAAGAGACAAAGGCCATTAGTCTTCTCTGTGACTCTGTTTCCTTATCTGTCTTGCAGACATATAGGGTTAGGTAACATATTTTGCCCAGTGCCCCAGCAGGAAAGAAATGACATGCTTAGATAAGAGCTTTAATGAAGGGGAGTGTTTACAAGGTGTATAAAGGAAGTATTGGTACTTCCTGCTGGAACTTCAATATTCATGATCATCTGGGAACACAATTAAGTTCTGTTATACAGAAAGAAATTATTCTGAAGACCCAAGGAAATCCACCAGAATATGTTTTCCCTCACGTGGTGTGCTTTGTCCATGGTCTCTTCCTTCTGGGTGTGCAGTCATTCTCACTCAGTCACACAGCTTGGATGGCAGTGCCCACTTGCTCTTCCAGAAACAGTTAAGTAAACACATTATAATAAATGATCCTGGTTTTCTCTCACTGAATTACCAATGCAGTGGCATTCTGATATGAGCTAGTCCAGATATTTGAATAAGAAATGTCCTCGTGGGCTCCTGTATCGGAAGACTTGATCACCACTTGGTAGGTACTGTTTGGTAGCATTGTTATAGAACGTTTAGGATGTGAAGGCTTGCTGGAGGAAGGATTCCTGAGGGGCCCACTTCCTGTCCTTTCTCTGCTTCCTGTGTGTGGACGAGAATGTCATCAGCCAGCCTCTAGCTTCTGCCACTGTGCTGTCCTTGCCTGTTGCCACAAAAATCCCCACAGTGGTGGAATCTAACCTTCAGGAAGTCATAAGAAACCCTTTCTTCCTATGTTGCTTTTGTCAGTGTGTTTTATCACAGCAACAGAGAAGGAACTGAACCAGAAAGTGTTGTTCATTTCTTGACAGCCCCAACCACTAACACACACTGTGGTTATCAATTTGACGGGATCTAGAATCACTGGGGAGACATGCTTCTGGACACATCTGTAAAGAGCTGTCTAGATTAGGTCAAATACTCTGGGCATGTCTGAGCAGGACTACCTAGATTAGGTTAAACTTAGCTCATCTGCACAGGGTTATTGTGAGGCTAATTAAGATGAAAAGATCCACCCACTGCAGGCTTCACCCTTCTGTCCACTGAGATCCCAAAGGGATAAAAGATTGAACTAAACCATGCACAGGCATTCACAGATACATTGAGGGTGCTGCCTTAAGCTCTTGCCAGCATGACATTGTCACCATGATGAACTATAACCTGAAGCATGCAGAGAAATAGGCTCTTTCTTCCTCATGTTGCTTTGCTCAGAACATTTTAATCATAGCAAAAAGAAAAGTGGTTGCTATATCCTTTGACTCAGTGCCTTCCACTTTTCTGGAAGCAAGATCTTGCAAGACCAGTCAGTGGTCACCACTTCAAAATCCAGTTCTAATAAAGAATGAAGAAAAGACTCTTGAATTGCAAGCCAGGTCATTTCAAACATAAATGAGAAGATCTAGTTTCATATTTCCATCCCTCACCCTTGCACACACACATGCTAACTCAATACCCTCCCTCATCCTTGTACACACACCAGTCTCACCTGACTCACCAGTCTCCTTCATCCGTGCACATACATCCTGATGAGAATGATGACTCTTTGGAACAGGAGGATGAAGAGAACTACAGGATCCCACAGACAGCATATCTCCCAATCCTTTCCCACAAATCCAAGATGGTAAATGGTAAGTGCCAATGGGTAAGACAAGCCCATCCCTCGTCTTGCTCACACCTCCTTCTAAAGCTCCCATTCCTTCCCTCGAGTGGGCTGCTGCCCCAGCTGTCACTTGTTCGTGAGTGCCTTCTCGCCAGTGCTGACTAAGGCCCACGGACATCTAGAAGTTACTGAACCACACAGGTCCAGGAAAGTATAAGCCTTGTAATTTGAAGATTCAGGGATCTTTTGCGAAGTTTCCCCTGCACACATAACAGCTTCCAAGGGAGCTTGGAGCACCGCCAGCACTGAACGAACTGGCAGCAGTCCCCAACACCTGTTATGTCCTGAATTTAGAGGTGATGCTTGCTATAGAACACGGAGTTTTGCTGGAACCATTATACTGATGTCCAACTAGGAGGAAGGCTATTAGAGAGATGTCATGCTGAGCTGTGAAAGTAGGGAGTCATGCTGGGTTAGAGTGAAAAATCCCTCTGGAAAGAAGCAAAAATTAGTTTCCCTAGAAAAGCACTTGTTGTCTTCCCAATGATTGGGACTAATTCCTAGAGACTCTAACAAGTAAATAAGACTTTGGCAAATAACAGAGGGAGGTTATTTGGAAAATAAAAGAGGAAGGTAGGCCATTCTCTACACAAGTTCATCTGGGGCAGAGAGTTCACTAATTAGCCAACCGAAAGACCGTAACTATGTTGCTTAAACCCTCTTTGTGGATGACATTTTCCCCCACCAGGAGTTTGGGTTAAGATTATTATAGAGGTTCCTTCCAGCTCTCAAAATATGTGACTCTCAAACTGGGAAAAAGACTTTCAAGTTCGGAGTCCAAAGATTAGACATTAAAGGCTGAAGAGCAAATGTCCTGTCATTGCCAGCCAACACGCTTCCCACCCGACAATGAACAGAGAATTCTATGCACTCGCTTGGCCTGATGTCAACTAAGTGCCCGCCCACTCCCACCTCCGCCTTGGATGATGCCATACAGATCAGCTATCCCATGCATTCCAAGACCTCTCAGTCTGCAGTAAAAAGTACTGCCTAAGTGGCCTTTGTAACATTATCCAGTGCTGTTCCTACTGCCCTGTCTGGTTCAGCTGCTGACCCAGCTCAGGACAAGAACGTTACAACTAGATATTTTGTCTAACTCTAACTCCTGTTGAGTCCTTATAAAGAAGAACAAATGCCAGATGTTGACTTGTGGATTTCATGGGAAACCGAATGGGAAGGAAACAGAACGTGGCAAGCTTCACTGTAAGACTTAATTCTTAAAAACAAAACAAAACAACAACAACAAAAAAACACCCTCTAAAAAGGCCAGAAATAACATATTTTCAAATCTAACAAAGCTGAATATCTCTCAAACACATGCAAAAAGTCTGTCATGAGTCATTCCAAGTCAAGCAATCTGTCAGTTGTAAAATGCAAACACTCTTTATAAATAGTTCCCATGCCTCCAATTCCCTCAGTAAATACCATGTTAACATATCAAAGATATTCAGTCAGAACATTATCAACCTCAGGAAACACTAACTAATGGGTTACTTCATAATATCAGGCTAGCTCTCCCATGAGCACTGAGCACTTATGGGGCACACTGACCGTACCATCCCTTGATGGAGTCAGCTTCTCTTCTTCCTGCCTCTTCATCACATAAGACAGAGACCTGCACACCCTGTGATGCTCATCCTGCACCAGCTTTCAGCAAGGGAATTCTGTAGCTTGTGCCTACTGACCAACCCAGTCCCCCACTCTCCATTTGGTTACCATGTCCTTAAGTCAGGTGTACCTTACCTGTGTCCCATGATCCTCCTGTATTTCACAGCAACCGTGAAAGAGACTAACGTATTTGTAAACCACAGTGTCATACTGCAATGTCAAAAGGCACCCTGCCATAGATGCAGCCTTCATCATTCACCAGACATATGCCAGATCTCCCAGACTTCAATGTCTTCAGTGAACTCATCCATCCCTGAAACTTACCTTTTACAAATTCAAGTTTGACAAGCCATTCTCAATCCTACCCACTCAATTGCTTACAGGATAACCTCAGCCTTCAGCCTGGTGACCTCCCTCACGTCTGTGCTGCAGCTTTATGAAAGTGCTTGCAGCGTTCTAGCTATCACACTTGAGACTTCCTGTCTCAACAAGCCAAGCCATCCCACTTCACATCCAGAGGAGCTCTCTCTGCCTATCTCCATCCATCCCATTCCTTCTTTCTCTCTTCTCAGTCCCCTCCTGCTCCCCTCCTTCTCTCTCCTATCCATGCCCCCACCCCCTCCCCTAGTCATCCCTCTTCGAGAACTACTTCCTCACCAGCAAAGTCATTTCTGCATGAAGGAGGCCTTTCTCAACTACCATCCTCTTGCTTAACTTGAGTTTGTTCCCCCGACTTTGGTTGAATGTGATTCCCTTGGAGAGACTTTCCCTAAGGCCATCGATCTCAGGAAGTAAATCTTGTATTTCTTACGCATGCCCTCTGTCGCATTCACCACAGTGATGGTTATGACTTTATGAGTGTGGCTATTGCTTCAGAGCTCTTCATAGTCAGGGCACACTCATCTCTCTGAAGGAGAAATGGCTCAGATCCATGTTTATCCCCAGAGGTTAACACAGTTAGCACTTAATAAAGTTTTTTTAAAGATTTTATTTTATTTTATTTACATATATGTGAAAAGGTAGCACATTGCTTATAGGATTAACTCAAAATTCAGCAAAGAGCAAAAGAAGGCATCAGATTCCCTGGTGCTTGTGAACCACCCAGCATGAGTGCCAGGAACTGATTGTCAGTTCTTTGCGAGAGTAACATGGGCTTTTGACCACTGGGCCATCACTCTACCCCAATTCAATTTTTAAAAGCACCATGTGATAGCACCAACCTCCTCTCTTTCTTTATCAAAAGACTTTAGATGGTTTCTACCATTCAGGTCAAAGGGGCCACTATATTCCTTGCAGCTCATGGGTGCCGTGTGCTGACATAAATCTGAGCTCCCATGAGACCTAGCACACCTCCAGAGTGTTTAGACATGTAGACCTTTTGAGTATAACAAAAGAGGTACAGAGGGGGCCTATGAATCTATAGGTGTCAGTTGTGAAGGCTCAAAATAACGGGAACGAGATAATTTTGTACATTTGTAATTTAGAGGACTTTCCAACATAAACAATAAGCATGAACCCACTGTGTGTGTTTAGTCATAGGTAATTTCTAGCTGGAACAAGAGAAAAAGGACACACATATGTCACACTATTTTTAGGTACTCTCCCTCTGGTCTCTCCTCAGAATCCAGCGCCATGCCTACAGTTATAGGCATTTGATAAAAGCTAGATGAGCATGTGAATAAACAGGTTAATAAATAAATAAGTAATGAAAACTGAATGTTTCTCCCCATCAAAGGATTTACCAGGTAGAGAAAGAAACAGAAAGCAGATCAAAAAAATTTAAATCTCTACAAGCAACTTCTTTTTTAGTTTAAGCCCAATTAAATTGCCTTTGTTGTAGGGCAAGTCTTGTCTGATGCTAATGTGTGGCAGAGCATATGCACACATTTTCCCACTCTATTTATAATTTTATTTGCAGGGGTCCTTGCAGCCTTAATGGGCTTCGGTAGTTTATTTTAGGCATATTTAAGCACAGCCCAATTCAGTGAAATGTATTCTAGTGATAATTAGCTCAATCCCGAGTGTACAATGAAGTATACATAAATTTCTTTGAGGAACAAAGTAAGCTAAATACAGATCGGATGTGACTACATTGAAACTCTTTGCGAAGTCCGTAAAGACTGGTTCTATATTTACTGAGAGAAACTAATTTATGATAAGAACCTGGGGAAGTATATGGTGCTAGAGGTATACTGTCACTCATAAGCACTTCTGGTTCTAGGTAGTAGTTATCTTCTGGGTAGATAACAGCTATTGCGTTTCTTCCCTTGAGGGAACAAGCATGTATGCATAGCATTCCAGGTTCTCCTAATGCTTCTCTGTGAGCATGAAGACCTCTATGCCTCCTGTATTTGTTCACTTGAATAAGACCCTTTGTAAAGCAAGTAGCAGGGGTATAACTACCAGGGTGAGCATGTGCCCTGGGTTGTCAGGTACTCTTCCGGCGAAAGTCTACTGCCCTGGACTAACTACTGGATTTCATTAGTAAATTATATTTTCTGTAAGTATCGCCCCATCAGAAATACCCTGATTTAGATCATAGACCTCTGATCTGCTAAAATCCTCTTCATATCGTCTAAGGCACCAGAGCAGAGGCACAAGAAAGCTTTTCCCCTATGGATGTTATTTTCTCCTCTGAAGAGAAAGGACTGAGTGTGGCTTGTCTCTGAGGCCTAGAAATCCCAAGGGGAAAGGTCACATTTAGGGCACGAGAACCTAATGCTGACTGGTATCTGTGAGGAATGAAGAGAAACCAACCCAAGACCGATGATCGCACTGTTTAGAAAGCCCCTTCCAACCTTTCCACTTACTTCCAATCTCTGGAGTGTCAGGCTGGGGAGAGGGGAACAGGGAAGAACCTTGTTCTGTTTGAAGCCCCAGGATTAATGTTGGTTGAACATTTCTAGTCCATACCAGTCTTGAACCCATCTCAGAATTCTCACTGGAGACCAGGGAGAAAACCTGATAAAGGTCAGCGCTCTTCAGAGCAGAGGAGGGGAGCACGAAGCACAGTAGATAAAGACAGATTTCTGGGATTAGCAAGGAGAAGGTGCATTAATAAGGGTCCTGTCTCCCTGCCCCAGCTCGCACACAAAACTGAAAACAGTCAGAAGGGCATGTTGCAGTTAAGGGACTAAAAGGACACGTGAAATGTCTCAAAAGGGAAGGGTGCTTGCCCACAAGACGGATGACCTGAATTCAATCCCTGGTACCCACATGATGAAAGAAGAGAAGCAGCTCTCATAAATTATCTTCTGACCTCCACTGGCATGTGTGTGCATGAACATACATACACACCAGATAGATAGATAGATAGATAGATAGATAGATAGATAGATAGATACTTAGATAGATACTTAGATACTTAGATAGATAGATAGATAGATAGATAGATAGATAGATAGATACTTAGATACTTAGATACTTAGATACTTAGATACATAGGCTATAGATAGACAGACAGATAGGCAGAGAGACAGACATTACTTGAATTAAAAAAAAAAAAAAACTTAAAGAGACATAATGGATCTAGTAGAATCCATATCCAAAAAGCAGTTTGGGGAAATCCACATATTTTTGACAGTTTTATGAAATTACTACTTACTTCTTATAAAAATAATGCTAATATGTGGGGGGGGGAATGGTGTGTGTGGGGGGGTCCCATTTGGAGGAAAGTATATAGAAATAGAGTGAAGTATAATGGTTTCCTTAAAGCCTACTTGTGATGGTTTGTATATTCTTGGACCAAGGAGTGGCACCATTTGGAGGTATGGCCTTATTGGAGTAGGTGTGTCACTGTGGGTGTGGGCATAAGATCCTCACACTAGTTGCCTGGAAGTCAGTCTTCCACTCGCAGCCTTTGGAGGAAGACGTAGAACTCTCAGCTCTGCCTGCCCTATGCCTGCCTGGATACTGTCATGCTCCCGCCTTCATGATAATGGACTGAACCTCTGAACCTGTAAGCCAGCCCCAATTAAATGTTGGTTTTATAAGACTTGCCTTGATCATGGTGTCTGTTCACAGCAGTAAAACCCTAACTAAGACACTACTCAAGTGAATCTAGAACAGAATTTGAAAATTTGTAGGTAAATCTTACTTAAATACAAGCTTAAATGTATGTATGTATGTATATATGTATGTATGTACATATGTATGTGTGTGCATGTATTTGAAAGGAGTCAAAAACAACTGTAGCAAAATGCAGGGACTGTCGATCATTCTGTCAACTTCTCTGTAGATGAACATTTAAAATATGAAGAAATTGAATATAATAAATAACAAATAAATTTTCTTTCACATGTGTACTAAATATTTTTGCACAATACCAAGTATTCTTCTTTGAAGCTCTAAGGGGAAACAATGTCCACAGACCTCCAGTTGGGAGGATTGTCATTACACTCCCAAGGGACCCAACTTTCTGACAGGAAATAGGAGCCGCTGGGCAGTGAGTGTCATTAGGAAGACATTCAGAGAAGAATGAATACAAATGAGGGAGTTGGAGTCGCCCAGTGGTCCCAGCCCAGTCCTGTCACCTCTTTCTCCAACTCCCTTATCCATTCTGTGAGTGTGGTGTTGCCATACCTCCATCCACTTGTCCTAACAGTAACCAGTCAATTTTCTATCAGATGGGGCCAGGTGACATTAGGTATAAATGGGGGCTGTCCTTGGTCATACTGTTCATACATTACGAGAGAAAGACAAAAATGTAAATAAAAGACAGACACTGTTAACCAGAAAATAAAATAATACAAAGCAACTGTTAACAAAAAATTGTTTGGAATTAAAGAAATGCTAAAGACATTCCTTTGGAAGAATTGGGAAGGCTTCATGGAGAAAAGAGAATTTCATTTGGGCTTAAAATAGCAACGTCCTATGTGGAAATAAGAGGCAGGATCATTCTAGTTATTAGGAATTGGGTGAGCAAAGATCCAAAAAGAGAAGCAAGGGCTATGGGGGGAGTAGAAAAATGTACCATTGCCCATCCCAAGATGAGGCCATACGAAATATGGGGAAATGAGTCTGGAGAGAAAACCTTCTTAAAGGCTGTTAAGGCAACAAAAGGATTGCTGAGACCTTAGACATGTCTATAGGTATGAAGAGTCGGCCATCTTTTACAGAGGGCTTCCTACCTCAAGAACATTCAGAAGTACAAATCCATATCACAAGCCCATGGACATCAGCTATACACACCAAAAGCAACTGTCACAGACAAAGATGTCACTAGCTGTTAAAAATGACCTTTGTTTTCTCTTGTGAATTTTCTGTTTTATGTGCTGGGTCAAGTGTTACTTCTGTCAATTTTGCTTCATAAACCTTTTAATAGCCCAAATGCCAGAGCATTGCATCACAGAAACAAGAATGAGAGTTAAAAGGCTCAGAATTGTCCAAGCCAGAGAATGAGAAATAGAAATACCATTTGAGATGAAGGAGCAGCAGGCGACTGCATGGAGATGCAATCAGCTTCCTCTGAGGATGGGCAGTGACATTTCCAAGGCACAGTGTGCTTCAAATTCAGGTCTTTCTCTTGTATACAAAGAAGCCTGAGGCAATCACATGGTTAATAGGCTCTATCCGCTTTTCCCTAAAGGTTGACTTGTAGGTATCTACTGGTTTACGAAGTGAATTTGGGAGGAAATGATGTTCTAGCTTTCACAATCTTATCCCAGATATTTGACTAAACAAGGTTTCCTGCTTCGTAGAAGAATAAGTCATTCTAGAGGGAACTATTAATATCAGGTCTTTCCAGAAAAGATATACAACAATGGGGAAGCAATCTCATTTCCAAAGGAGAATAGCCCACCAGGAAACCAGTGTTCTGGTCTCTAAACACAAAACCAGCCGCATTTGTAAACAGAAACTACCACTCCCTTTGCATGGAGGGTGTTCCCTCCTCTTCCAAACAGATTCACTGGTCAGTTAAGGTCAGGAAGGAGTTGGAGCAGCCTGATACACATTAAGTTGTTGACTTCTCAGCTCATGGAGCTTCATATCCACAAAAGACATCCAGGAATTATATCCAGGCCAAGTATCAGGGAGTCAACTCTCCGAGGTTTCCAGGTATGTGAAGCATGTTGCTGTTGCTGCTAATTTCTTCACTTAAGAAGCAGCTGCTGCTAACTTTCCCTCTCAAAAACCCAATTCTTAAACACCCTGGGCATCTGGCAAGCTTATGTTCAAGCGACTCCCTATAATCTAAGTGATCATCATTTGATGCCCCAAGCCACGACATCAGGTAAGTGGCTTCTGCCACCCGATGGAAGTGATACATGAGTCTGCAGCAGGTCCTGAAGACCAGAGTAAGCTGTAAGGCCATCTAGCTATCTATCTGCTGATCCTACATTGCTCTCTTTCAAGTCATGCCTGGAACTTCAATATAATATAAATGTAACCGAGTGACAGCAGAGGTAAAGGATTCGGATGCTGCACTGCTTACTTACTATGCTGTGACAAGATATCTGACCTCAATCAGTGCGAGAGCAGAAGGGTTTATTCTGGGATACAGCTCCAGGATACAATCCATCATGGTGGGTGGTCATGGTGGCAGGAACTTGGCCACAATGCCTTTTCAGTCAGGAAGTGGGGAGATGAACGCTGGTGCTCAGATTAGTTCTCTTCTCTTCAGTCCGAGAACCCAGCCCACTGAATGGCACGGTCCACATTTAGGAAAGACCATTCTCACTCTAAATAATCCCTCACGACACTGCCCAGAGATTTGTCTCTAAGGAGATTCTGGATTCCACTAAGTTGACTGTCATGATCAACCTCCACAGTTGTGTTTTGCTGGATGCTCCTTCAGTGTATCTGGAAGCAGGTTGTACATTATCCACTCACTACTTGGGGATATTAAGTACCTCATGTCTTTGAGGCAAATGACAGAGAGGGTTCGGGGTAGTGAGGTCACAGTTCTTAAGGTAAAACAAGATTGCTGCTGACAATGAAGGCACAACAAAGAATGTCTGGAATCCAGAGGATTCTCTAGGGTGCTGTGTGTTTCTTCCATGTGTAGTGGTAAAGTTGGTAGAATATTTTAATAGACCAATAAAATGAGGTGACTAAAGATACAAACTCTTTAGCAATGAAGGTTTGTATGAAAAAAAAATTCTTGCCAAAAACGAAACACATATACCCACACACACAGAGATATGTGTGACACACACAAACACACATATATATCACATATATAGTATAGTATAGTATAGTGTAGTATATTAGACATGGTCATTGATATGCACCAGATTTTTATCTATATACCATACCTACATCCATGATGACTTTGTCATCTATTACAGAATTAGGAACCATATCAGCTACAGTGTTTCTTCCTTTTACAGAACATATATACTTATGTCTCCAGTTGAGGCTGTAGGCTTGGTATAGCACTAGCAAGACCCTGGTTTGATTCCCAATACTAGGGAGGGAAAACACTAGAAATCACCTTTTCCTTTTCTTCTCCCAGTGTATCACATAAAGACTATTAGTTCATAGTTAAATTTACAATTTAGACTTTCATTAAAACCTAAGTGGGGTAGTGGAGCATAGACTAATTTGTGAGAGGAAAACTGGGTGCATGGACTGGTGGGTTAGTGCCATCTTCACTGGGCAGTAGCCCTCCTCTGTACAAGGATTCTGCTGGGTGCCTCCTGGCAGAAGCATTAGCACATCTTTGCTATTTCGTCAAGTTTGCATTTGACTGAAGGCTGTGCATGGATGCAGAAGACACAAAGGGGCAATGGACAGGGCCTTGGTCTACCAAGACCACAAAGCTGGCTTGTATGTGGTCCTTGGATCCTACCTGGTACATTAGCTGTGATAGAACTGAACTCTGAACCAACAGAAAGCAGGGATTGCCTTGGACTTGTGTGTCACCTATATTAGCCATCCCAGGATTAATTCAGAGTAGACACATGAGTTTACCATTTTGTTTCATTCTTTTATTGTGTAAAAAGAATAAACACACAACATAAAATGTACCCTCTTAACCATTTGTTTTGCATTTGTGTGTATGTGTGTATATGTGTGTGTGTGTGTACATGTACTTGCATGTACAAGTACATGCTCCATATAATATATGTAGACAACAGAAGACAGCTTGCAGGAGTGGAATCCATGTGAGTTTGGGGAATTGAACTCATGTTCTCAGGCCTGGCGGCAAGTGCCTGTACCCACTAAGCCATCTTGCCAGCCCTGTCCCAACCATCCTTAACTGCACAGCCCAGTAACTTTCTGTATGCTCATTTCTGTATGCATCCCCAGAACTTCCTGCTACTACAACTCCAAATATCCCTGGGGACTATCATTCTGTGCTCCATCTTGTGAATGTGACTACAGTAGACAAAACAGGTTCAAGTTAAAACACAAACAAGCCAGCAAATTAAAAAACCCTCATATACTTAAAAATCTTGGAGCTGGGAAAATCTTAAAAGCAATCTACTGTGAGGCCTGGCATGGATCCCTACTTTTTCATCTTTAATTCAGTAACCTTTACTTCTTGGTACCATGCGTTCTGCTGGCAGAGATCTAAGGGCTGCTGGGAAGGCATGTCATGGATGGCTGCTTCCTGTAATAACAACCTCTTCCCTGTATTAGCCAATCGCCAACCATCTATCTTTCACTTAGGTGCAACTTCCAGATCAGAACACACTCCCTCCATCACCCCCAGTTCACCTGTTGTGCTAGGCTAAAAGCACATTTTTTTCCCTTGTACTTTACCCTGCAGTTAACAGGAAGATTCATGAAGACAAACTCAAAACAGGATATCAGCTTCAAGTAACATCTAGCACCCAGGGACAGCATACCACATAGCCAGAGGTCTCCCAGACTAGTGTAGATGACAGAAATCAGGAAGTAACTAAGCCCTGGGTGGCCGAGTGTGCTCTCTCTTGATCAATTGTGCTTTGAAAAGTCAGTCTTTCTCCACCTGTTCAGGGACTACTGACAGTGTTCGATTAGGTAGCTCCACATCTCTTAGTAAACCAAAAGGCTCTTTCCAGGGCACTCACAATATTATCAAAATTGTAAGATGACAGTTGTTCCTTATGAAACCTCATCCCCCAAAGCCCAGGGATATGAAGTGATTGCTGAAGTTACAGGGGCAGGGTGCTGTCTTGGTTGTGTGACATCTGTAGCACCATGCACCACTGTCCCTTCCTTAACTAACTGCATATATGATTTACATGAGAAATTCATACTGTCACTGTACAAACATACCTCTGCCACCAAAGTGTCAGACCATCACAGCATGTCTCTGGTAGAAGGTCAGAGACAGCACCAGTCTTGCATGGGAACCAGTGTGCATGAAGTCACAGTCTGTGTCCGTTATACATGCTACATGCCTTGAGCATCTCTTCAACACTATAGTGGTTAAACACACTCAGTATCGTTGATATATGGAAACCACTTCATGTCACTTTAATAGAGAGATGTAAAACTAAGTAAAGATCAGGGAGTGATAATTTATGAATATGCAAATATTGCAACGAAACACATGGAAAATATCTATCTAGCTTATAATTAAAGAACACAAGATACTTTTGTGGCCTTAGGCTTGAACAGAAGAGGAGATACACACAACACTGCATATGGAGGTGTATGTTGATGCAGACTTTCACAGGATAAAAACTGCCCCCAAAAGACAAAAACCTTAAAAGGGGGTCTATATTTTGGTCACAGATCTTTACTTCCTAACATGTAACTTACAAAAAGAATTTTAATGGGCACACAAAAATGTGTATTTGGAATCATACCATTTCTAATCATCAAAATTGGGAACACTGAAACACTGGCACATGTTAAGTAAATTATCATTAGAACTCAGTGAGAACTGTATGTAATGTCAACAAGGCAAAATATTACACAGCAATTACTATGTGCCAGGCTAAATTTTAAGCAAACTCATTTACTCTTTACTCTTATCCTATGAAGTAGTAGAATTATCTTTGTTTAACAGAGAAAAGGGGGGTGATGCAGAGAAGTTAAATAACTAGCACAAGGCAAAGAAAGTGGTGATGAGCCAGGATTCATTCAGACTTGAGCATTCTGACTTCCCAGTGTTCATTCCTAACCACTGTTACCTTAAGCATGGAAAGAAACTTAGTTATATGGAAGGATACTTAGTTATATGGAAGGACACTTAGTTATATGGAAGGATACTTAGTTATATGGAAGGACACTTAGTTATATGGAAGGACACTTAGTTATATGGAAGGATACTTTACTTAGTTAAATGTAGCCGGACTTTTGGTCATTTTGTAGGTCTCTATTTCTACCACCCTTCTCCACCCTAATCCCTTCCAAGCCCCGCAACACTGGGTAGGAGAGAAAGAAGACAAGAGGGGAAAGTAGGCACCAATATATTTGACTACTTCCTTCTGAGTAGGAGCATCGAGCTCCTTGGGGCGTGTTTGATCTTCATCATTAGGATATTTAATTCCTTCTTATCTCTTTGTGCACAACCACTTAACAAACCAAAACCAACAGCAACTAACCACCAAACAGCCATCCAGCCTCTTCTATCAGGGCTCTAGCATTTATACATCTTCTGAAAAGTCCCCAGACTCCCAAACAGCATACATTTGCCAAAATTATCTGCAGCTGGCAAATCACACCCCTGCTAGAGCATGAGGCAAATCATAGTCAGCTGCTGTGGACAATCTGAAGCAGCCCCATATCCTACACCTGGGATTAAAACAAAAACACATTCCTATAAAATTTCTGAGTTTAAAGAAATCAAAATGCTCACTACAGTTACATGTTAAAATCTCAAGGTTTTGGGGGAGATGGCTCAATGAGTAAACTGCACAAAGATGAGAATATGAGTTCTAATCCCCAGCACACACATACAAGCTGGGTACATGAGCCTAACCCCAGTGCTTGGGCGTGGGGAAACAAGTAGATCTCTGGGCTTAATAGCCAGTCAGGTAAAAATAGTGAGCTCCAAGTTCAGGAAGAGATACTGTCTGAGAAAATGAGATGGGAAACTGTTATGGATAGCCCTAAGGCTAATTATATTTGATGTTAATTCCGTTCTCCTGTGAGTGGCTGCAAACAAGGACTGAGTCAGCACTCAGGTGATTTCCTGTAAACCTGCTTCCCACCTCAATTTATAAAATAAAGGAGACCTGTTGATTGGGCAGATAAAAGGGAATGTGGAGCAAAAGGTGGGGGAGAGAAGGAGAAAATGGAAGAGGGAGAGGATGCAGAGAAGGAGGAAGAAGGAGAAAAGCAGAGCAGAAGCATATGGCGTGGAGAAACTGCAAGTTCTAAGGGGTCTCATAAGCTGTGGAAGATGGTAGTGTAGCGGTAAATCTGCCCAATCTAGGTGCATAGCATGTAATCATATTAACTGTGTTGTGTTTTCATTGCCGGGGCAAACATGGGATGGAGAGATTTACTGCAAAATGAGCCTAAACCCAATGCTTGGGCGTGGGGAGACAAGTGGCTCTCCAGGCTTAATAGCCAGCCAGTCAGGTAAAAATAGTGAGCTCCAGTTCAGGAAGAGATACTGTCTGAGAAAATGAGATGGGAAGCAATAGAGAAAGACACCAGACATTGACAGTCAGACTCCACACAAACATACACACACATAGAGATTAATTAAAACATTGTAAAACTTCAAAACATAAATCTATAATACTTTTAAATAAAGCTACCAAACTATATTAAACAGATGTTGAATATATTTAGCACAACATAGACAAGTAAATATGTATATATTATATGTTAATTATAATTATAATGCACGTGGTATATATATACTAATGTAGTTAATATATGTAATTATATATAATTTATACTATATAAGTATATAATGTATAAGTGTTATATATTATCTAACATATAAGTATATGTAATATGTAATCGATAATAAAATATAATATATGATATATGATTGATATATAATATATGATATCATATTAATTATTATTACTATGATATGACAACATATTAATGTACTAATATATTGATATATTAATTTATATTTATTCACAACAATTAATATATTAATATATGTTAATATATTATACATAATATATTGTATATGCTATATAATATATAATATATCAAATATATTATTAATAATAACATATTATTGAGTTGATATAATATAGTATAATATATAATAATATATTAATTAATTGTATATAACATATATACATATATGTAAATATATATGAATATATACATATGTGTATACATATATACGTGTGTATACTATATACACATATATAATTTGTAGCATTTATAAATTACTAGATACTATATGCTATATATTATAAATGTTGAAGTAGAAACTTCAAATTCTTTGAAAAGTAAGTTATATCAAATAATGTTTTTCTGGGGAATACAGGTGGAAGAATGTTTTGCTGGAGCAGTCACGGGAAAGATAGGGGTTTTTTTGAAGCAGACACGGGTGAAAGGACTTTGGATATAGCAAACACATGAAAGAGGGCTTGATGGAGGAGTATAAACATGATCCCACAGACAGTGGGAGACGAGCACTGAGCATTGGTTTGGTTTGCTCTGCCTCACTATTTTTCATTAAGGACATGTTATATACTGGTCTGCCTTATATTGGTTGAGCTCAGCTTGTGGCAACGCAGCTTCAGAAACCTTGCCTCAGGCTGGTTGGGGAGCTTTGAGGTTTCTTTAGGATTGAACTACAGCTGCTGGCTCGTGCCTGCTGCCGGCCTGCCTAGAGGACTGGTCTGCAGCTGCTAAACTTGTATTTGGTGTTTGCTACAGGACTGAACTGCTGCCAAAGAAGATGGAGCTCACCCCCAAGAACTATTGATAAACAGGTCCACTTCGCTTACATCATAATAACTTTTCTCTCCTACTGCCTCTGGTGGGTGATGGGCTAGAGGAGAGGCTGGACACTTATTAAAGTAGGTTGTAAAAATTTATGCCTACAGTATGTATATATTATACATTTTCACAGGCATGTTAGAATATTGACAGTTGTTATATAGGTGCAGGAACTAAGGGACTTTTGTTTCACCTCTTCTATTTTTCCAATTTCACCTTTTATAATTAGCATATATTATATTTATCATAACAAATGCAAGAACGCTCTTACTATCGCCATAGGTGTCCCCAACAGCTCACTGTCTTCAGCCTAGAACTTCGGAGATAGAGTTCTCAGCCTGACCATTTGAGAACAAACTGAAGAGCTTAGTCTGTGTGCCTCAGCTCTTATCTAAGACATGGGGTTTTCTGAAAAGAAAGAGCACAGAATGCTGATGGAAACTCACAGGATTTTATAAATAAAAACTTCACATCAATGAAAGATTTTTATTAGTTCAATACCTATGATTTCAATGTGCACGCCACATGCCTAGATAAGGCACCTGTATTTCCTCACTTCACCCGTAGGTCACCTGAGTTGAAAGTCTGCAGACATTTAAACCTTGGAGACTAAAATCTCTGCTTGGTAAAGATAGTGCTGCTTATTAGAGGGACAAACAACTCACACGGATGTCGTATGGGTTTTGCCTCACTGTTACTAATTGACTCTGAAGTTCTTCCATGGCAATGTACAACTGGATCAACTTTCATATTAATATTGCTTTGAGGGAAAAAAAAACCAAGCAAACAAAACAACAACAAGAACCCCAGAAGAAAAAAAACAAACAAACAGAAAACTAAAAAAGAAAAACAAAACAAAACAACAACAACAAAAGATGGGACAGAAATAAAAGCAGCTCCTTCCCACAGATTCTTCCCATACCAGAAGAAAGAAAAAAAAAAAAGAACAATTACGAAGGATCAGCAGGATCCTATACATACACACACACACACACACACACACACACACACACACACACATATGTATGTAGTTTTAATGTCTAATCAAGATGAAAAATGTACATCACCCAAGGGCCTACCCAGATTCCACAGTCTATAAGAAACTGACTGTCATCAGGACCACACCCATCAGCAATTTCACTTTACCTGGCACTTAGTGGTCTTGATTGTCCCTCGTGGCAACAATGGGCTGGGATACCTTGAGTTGAAAGGTTCCTGATGCTATAGATTAATCCAGAGTAGCATCTGGACACATCTTGGTGGCCATTAGTTAGTGACTAATTCCATAAACTTCTCACAACTCACTTAGCAATGTGTCAGAGACTCCCCAGAACTGTCAGCTCCAGTAAGTAGAACTCCAAGATGGTGTGCAAGATCTGCACATTGTATAATGACACCCCTTAGAAGTAGGTGGTGGTTGTGAAACTGTGGGGATGGTGACTTCCTCACTGAGTATTCAGCGTGTGACCAGTGGCCATGGGATAGCCATCTCATCCCAGCTGACCAGGAATCACACCCCCTGCTGGTCTGTGCCACAAACTGTCATGGTGACTGTGGGTGCCTGTGGATAAAAAGGGGACCCCACCACAACCAGCAAGAAACAGAAACCTCAGCATTCCAACTTGAAGCAATGGAACCTGTCAGACATCCCTGAGCTGCCAAGTATCCTGAGAGTCCACTGAGACTCACAGCCCAGTTGTCACCTTGATTTCAGGCCTTTGAAACCTTGACAGAGGAGCTGAATTCCCTAGCTGACCTGTGCGGGACTCTGAACCCCTACAGACTGTGTGGTCATCAGTCTGTGCTTCACAGACTCAAGGCATGAGTTGCAATAATTTATTATACAGTAAGATAAACTGATGCAAAACAGGTATAGCAGCTCACATCTGTAGTGCATTACCTGGGAGACCGAGATAAGAGGATAGTGATTTTGATGGCAGCTTGGGATACAGAGAGAGATATTGTCTCAACAAACAAAAAAGGAATGCAATGGCCATTGTCACATGCTACTGATGCTATCATACTCTCTGTCTTCAGATGGGAAGAAGGCATTCATCCAGAGCAATTAACTCTGGAAAAGCCTAAAGAAGAGGAGTCAGAAGCTAACATATACTCATTTTTCTTTGTATTTTACATCAATGTGATCGAGTCCAGGAAGTAGTAATAGAGGACAAAGACTGATGCTGGGCAGTTTCATTTGACTCTCTGTTCTTCTGTTGCCCCCACATGGGCCCAGGACAGAAAGTCAACCTCTGCCTGAGATCCTTCACATCCTATGCAGATGACCTCCTGTCTAGAGAGTAGAGACGATTCAGTGCTTTTACATAAACCTCTCCACAGTCTGCTCCAGATGAGCTTTCGTTGTCACTGGAATCAATGGCACTATCTAAATACATTAGGAGAGTCACATTAGTCCTGTGAAAAGGGGCACAGCTATGGTTCTCCCAGGTTCCACAGCAGTGATATTGCCCTATCCCAGAGAATTGGAATTCTAAGCTTAGCACAGTTGAATCCTGCTCTCCAGTTGCTTCCTGGGGGAGAGCATGGGAGAACAAAGGATACCGACCAGCATGAATGATTTGCTTGCACATTCCAGAAAGACTGTAATCACTTTTTTTGCAAATAAAACCTTGGTGCAAATAGTTTGCTGGGTTTGAGATAAGAATTCATACACAAGTGGGTCCTGCCGCTATGGCATGTGGCCTGCGTCATTGTCTGTAACATGGATAATCTGACATGTGGCTTGCTGTCAGGTGTGTCAACTGTTAGAGGTCCTTCTTCCAGGTGGACTTGTCATTGTGACAACCAAAAGCAGCTCACCAAACAGTCCTGAGCAATTGCCAGTGGGGCAAGAGCATTGCCAATGTCTCCTATAGGGCTCCCAGCTATGCACAGTGCAGGAGAGCTGCCCACTTACCCCCCTTCATAACATAGAAACAGACTCAGGAAACAACATGTCACAACCCAGGATTACACTACCAGACCAGAGAAATGCCTGTGTCAGGACTACTGTTCTGTCCTAGCATGCTTTGGTTCCTAGACACTGTGACTTTGTGAGAATCTAGGGATAAAGAGTCTATTTGCCTAGATTTGTTTGGTATCTCACTACAAATGCATTTGGCCAAGGCCAAATTGGTTATCCCTCACCCAGTCTCCTAATGCCTCAATTCTGTTTTTAAAGACTAGCTCTTATTGCTAGAGGTAATAACAACTGAAGTGTGAAACCCTAGCCGGGTGTGGGCCAGCACTTGGGAAGCAGAGGTGAGTTCAAAGCATGACTGGTCTACAATGTGAGTTCCAGGTTAGTCAGGACCGTAGTCTGTTTCTATGTTATGAAGGGGGGTAAGTGGGCAGCTCTCCTGCACTGTGCATAGCTGGGAGCCCTACAGGAGACATTGCCAATGCTCTTGCCCCGCTGGCAATTGCTCAGGACTGTTTGGTGAGCTGCTTTTGATTGTCACAATGACAAGTCCACCTGGAAGAAGGACCTCTAACAGTTGATACACCTACCTGACAGCAAGCCACATGTCAGTGAGACCCTGTCTCCAAACAAACAAACAACGGTCAGCCAATTTTTCCCCTTTCTCATCAGCACAGTGCAGGACACACACATGGCCAATCTCTTCTTTCTATCTTTTTCTTATTTCCGAAGCTCAATCCTCCCAACAACAATTTTTGATAAAGGAAATGAAAAGCCACTGCTAAAAGCACTTTATCTGATCTCCTGTTCACGCACAGGTACATTGGTTTATTTCAGGGTCTACTTTAATTCACTGGGAAGATGTCCAAAAAAGATGCCAGAGGAGGCAAAGACAGAAGGCATGATGCTCAAACCTAGGGAGAAATAAAAAGGCAGAAGAAACATGCTACCTTAGGATGTACCAGCAGACTATGTATGGCCCAGAGCCACTGGTGGCGATGACCTTTGACCCAAGCTAGTTGTGACAAGGATTGAAGACACCTTGGCAGAGGCAGGAGGGGCTCAAAGATAAAAATCAGAATGAGAACTACTTTCTGAAAATTGTCATCCTCCCTTTCCTGTGAGTTCAGAGCGGTCCCTTGCTGCCTTAGAAGCTCCCAAGGAATCTAGAGCAGCACCCGAAGGGAGTGCAGTGCCTCCCCGGGCCCACCCCACCCCTCCCCCATCCCCACCCTCTTGCATTTCTGTAGACCACATACCAGAGGGAGCTGGTGTCTGATCATGTTGGGTACCTCAGGATCTCCCAGAAAACAGGCTGAAACCTCAGTAAAACAAAGCTAGAGGCAACTTGCCGATCTCAGAGCAAAGAATTAGAGAAGAGAAGGCAAAATCGTGAGCAGGGGCAGGAGGGCGTGTTTTGGATGATGGGGAGGAGCCTGAAAAACCCAGACAAACACATGGGAGACCCAAAGAGCACAAAGCCATCCTACCTCAATTACCCCAAAACGAAACTCTCTGGTTCCCTTCATCCTTGCATATGGAGGACAAGATGCAAGGGAGGCAGAAGATAGTGAAGGGGACACACACCCGGCCAACTGTGTGTGCTCCAGCCACACGCACACCACAAGCAACATGAAGAAAGCATCCCCCCACTCCAAACAACCTCACCTCACACCAGGGAGTTGCACTGGTCAATCCCTCTTGTTCTAACCTTATCCTTACACCACACAGCAAAGTGCATTGAAACTGTAGCAGATGTGCAGCTTGGTTTGCATGTGGGTCCTGAACAACTGGAGCCAGGGCTATCCCAAAAGCTGTTGCCTGTATGTGGGGAATGGTCTACTAGCTGGGTACCTTGTCTGGCCTCAGTGGAAGAGGAAGCACCTAGACTTGCAGAGACTTGAAGTGATGGGAGGGGTGATACCCAGGGGTCCCCACGGGCTCAAAGGAAAGGGGGAGGGGGAGGATTGTGGAAGGGGTGACTAAAAGGAGGGCAGTGAGTGGGATGTCAAGTGAATAAGTAGAAAATTTAAAAAGTTACTACCCAGTATGACCCATGGGTGTTCTTCAGCCACCACCACCCCCCCTTTTTAAAAAAAGATTTATGTGATGTACTTATTTATTATGTCTAAGTATGTGTGCCTGCATGTGTTCATATGGACCATGTGCAGCTAGGTACCTGTAAAGGCCAGATTGGGGGTGGGGGGTCAGATCCCCTGGAGTTGGAATTACAAGTGGTTGTGGGAACCAAACCCAGGTCCTCTGCAAGAGCAGTAAAGATTCTTTAACACTGAGCCATCTACCTCCCCAACCACTAGATGCTCCCATTTTGAGATACTATTTCTATAAGTGTAAACGGTGGAATATTTTTAGAGCATCCAGGGTTGAGAGTTGGAGTTCCTCTGCTCTGAGACATTTGACACGCCTTCTGCACCTTTCTGACACTGTTCCCATAGAACTGACCGTGGTCTTGCCCCCACCCCAGCAACATGTGTCTGTGTTCTTGTTTCCAGATGAAAGCCTGTCACAAACTGAAACTCTGAATGGGAACAAAATCCTCTTAAAATCAAAGTTGTGGATCTGGAGTTTGGAAGACAGGAAGGAGGAGAGAAGAGAAGCCGATGAAACAGAAGAAGGCTTGAGGAATGTCCTGAAGTGTGAGATGCAGGTGAGCTGTCCAGAGGTAGCCAACAGCTGCTCTGTCTCCAGAGCAGTTCTTTAAGAGCTAGCTACACCAGGCAGGCTGGAGCTGGAGGAGGGAGAAGAGATAACACACTGCCTGTTCCTCTTTGCTTCCCCGACTCCATCTTAAAAGGCCATGCCCAAAAGATGGCAGGTGGTGGCTCCTGAGCTCCAGGACTCTGCTTGTAAGTGTAAACGGGGAAGAAAAGGAATCCAAGATCTGTTCAGATTCTGGCTGGCCTCACAGGACCGACACCAAATGCTGCCAGACTCTCTGAGGTAGGTACACTGGGGATTTCAATGTATTTTCCCTTGCAGCCATTTCTAGCCTCGTTATAAGAAGAATACGGCAATGCTAGGGGAAATCACTACATGTATTAAAATAGTACTAGACTTATTTCTTTAAAATAAGTAAAGAAAACTGTATTTCATTCTGTTAAAAGACTGAAGGAGAATTTAAGGAGAATGGATTTATTCTTATAAAGGGCTGTAAGAAGTAGGTATTTATTCAATTAAACAGATAAAAACCTTAGTCCTCAGAGGGGCTTGGAAGACACAGAATTTGGATCAGAGGGAGGATAATTGGAAACTGAAGCTCCTCCAGCTTGAGAGAAACAATAGCTGCAGGTGTGTTGGGAAAAGCGCCTGCTGGTTCCACACAGAGACGGCAATGGAGGCAGTGACAGTGTGGCCTTGTTAGGTGGAGTGGACACTTCTACAAGGTCACAAGGAAAGTCATGAGTCTTCAGACGGGACACAGAAGGATGCTCAGATACAGATGGGGAGAAGCTCAATGTTTGCACAAAGCCCTGGGCTTGGGTCCCAAGCACTGAAAAAATGAAGAGAGGAGAGAGGAAATTCAGAGGAGGGAGGGAGGGAGGGAGGGAGGGAGGGGAGGGGAGGGGAGGGAAGGGGAGGGGGGAGAGATGACCAAAAACTGAACTAGAACAACTTAAGGGCATCATCAGGGTTAGTGATTAGCTCTGAGCAGGTCTATATGGGCTGCCCACATGGGCTAACATTGCTATGTGTAGTTTTGTGGGCTCAGGCTAAACATCAGTAGAATAGGGACGCTGACAGAAGCGAGAGGGAACATTCTGTAAGGATTAAGTGTGGCAGTATATCACATGGTAAGTAATTTGAGGGCAGTGTCCCTTAACTAGACAACAGCTCTACAGAGAGAGAGAGGGGGGGGGGGGAGAGGGAGAGGGAGAGGGAGAGGGAGAGGGAGAGGGAGAGGGAGAGGGAGAGAGAGAGAGAGAGAGAGAGAGAGAGAGAGAGAGAGAGAGAGAGAGAGAGAGAGAATGAATGAGGAGAAGGAAAGAGAATGCTGTGGCTCAAAGGTCAGCAGCTGCTCTGTGTTAGATTCAACCTTATCTGTGTCTGAACTCAGAGCTTTCTGCCATAATGGATCATGGGTCAGCCCACTACTAAAGAGAATGGAATTGGTTTCATCTCCTTTCACTTAGCATGGCTGTAGGAGATGACAGGGTCATAAAGCAATGGTCAAGAGGTTGAGAACTGCCGTTCAAAGGTCTCTTAAAGCATAATACGGTGTTCTCGCCCATTAACTGAAGACAGTGAGTTCAAACCATAGCTTGTGTGTGGCCTTGTGAACACATTTGACCTCATAGGAGTGCTCAGGCCTTGAACAGATGCTGGCACTATTATATGCCCACTTTACTTGTACAACTGATAAGTGGAGAAAGAAAGGAAGGGGAGGGGAGGGGAGGGGAGGGGAGGGGAGGGGAGGGGAGGGGAAGGAAGGAAGAAGGGGAAAGAGGAAGGAAAGGGAAAAGAAGGGAAGGGGAGGGAATGAGATGGGGATGGAAAGGAGAAGAGGGGAAAGGAGAAGAGGGAAGAGGAGGAGTGGGAAGGGAGGGGAAGGGAGAGAAGGGGAGAGTAGGAGGGAAAATGGAAGGAAGACAGGAAGGGAGGGAGGGAGGGAAGAAGGGAGGAAGTAAAGAAGGAAGGAAGGAAGGAAGGAAGGAGGCAGGAAGGGAGGGAGGGAGGGAAGAAGGGAGGAAGTAAAGAAGGAAGGAAGGAAGGAAGGAAGGAGGGAGGGAGGGAGGGAGGGAGGGAGGGAGGGAGGGAGGGAGGGAGGGAGGGAAAGAAGGAAGACATACCTTCACTAAGGTGAAAGCGAGCTTTCTTTCCCAGTGTTTTGCTCTCCAGTTTAAGCTGCATGTTCCCTGCCCTATCCTCTTATAAGCTACAAGAACTAAACAAGAGTAGCTTGAGGCCCAACTCATTCTGCAAGCTGGAGAGACCTAACACGAACCATGGCTTCTATATCATATATGTATCTGAATTTATCTCGTAGTATGCACTTTGAATGTTAACACAGTCATGTCCAGTCGAATTAGACAATAGTAGAAAGCTCGGTGATGAGGTCCAGGTTTCTCCAGAGCTGAGTGAACCCCAGAGAAGAGTGACTTCCCAGAGTTTCCGCAGGGGCTTCGTGTTACAGGGGCTCCGCGCTGCAGCTGCACTGAACAGCAGCCATGGCCAAGTGCTGGGCTAACCCTCTGGACTGTGACTAACACACAGACAGACTGTTCTATTTCTATTTCATCTTCATTAATTTATATATACAGTCACACATGATACAAAACATTAGTGCAAACAGAGAGCATTTACCACAGGACATGTCATCGACCCTCATGATAAGAACAGTTACAACAGGCTGCTCACGGAGTTCACTCATTCAGCAATCCTCTGTGGTAAAGCTCTGCCTGTCTTTCTGTTGAGACACCATTGTCAATACACTTAAGATTAAAATTCAAATCCAAGTCTGCCTCTAGAACCCAGAGCAGAGCTATGCTATTCCCACAGTACTGCTGTTCTCCTGCCCCTCTCTTCACCTCCCCTCCCTCCACCTCCCCTCCTCTTCCTTCCTCTCCTCTCCTCTCCCCCCCCTCTTTTCTCCTCTACCTACCCCCCCACCCCACCCTGTTCTTTTCTGGTTTCAGTGAATATGAAAACAAGCTGCTTCTAAGAGACTTAAGAGTAAATTGTCTTTTAATTATCATTTTTTAAATCTCTGCTTAGTGCCAAGGTTGGCCTCTGAAGAAAGGGAAAATCTACAACAGAGAATACTTCCAGCTCCAGTAACAAATGTGTCTGTGATTTCAAGAGGAGGCCTGGGTTCAAGAGGTGAACTAGAACTCAATCATATTTATGATTTGTAGACTCTGCCCACTTGAGGACACGCTACTATTTTTACATTTACTTAAGATTTATTCCTGCCTGCCTCTGAGACTATTTGAGCAGCTTATAGATTAGAATTCATAAGGCATGTAAGGATCATAATGTGCAGAAATTCCTTGGGGGGAGGAAAACAGATGGGATAACGCTTTTATAGTACCCAGTTCTGAGACAGAACACTGACCAAAGATTCCCAGCTAAGAAAAAATAGTAATAGTTTGTTAGTTAATTAATAACAGCATTGGGCTTTAGGCTATTCAGAGAATCTGTTCTTTATTTATTGACAAAATAATCAAGCTGGGGGTTAGAGGGATGGGTGAGTAGATCAGAAATGCATCAACTGCACACGGACCTGATGCGGATCCCAGTATCTCTGGAAAGAGTTGACTGTGGCCCCACTGTACGAGTGCTGCACACAGACATGAGGTCGCTGGATTGCTGGGTGCCTGCCTGCCTGACCGAGAAGTATAAGCTCCAGGATCAGGCAGAGATTGCCTCAAAGGATGAAGGCAAAGAGTACCAGATGAGAATACCCAACACTTCTGGCCTCTACACAAACAGCCACGCAATACACACACATATATATATACATAAATTAATAAAAATCAAACTAATGTTAAGGATCTAACTCTTGTCTCTCTCCTCCTCCACAAAATCAGACAACTCAGCAAAGTAGCCATTCTGTCAGGAGAGAAGCTGGGCTGTGCTCTCCTCACAGCAGAGCTAACTCCGATGCGCTGCTCTGCATACCTCTGAGCGACTCTCATGTCCCTGGCTACTGTTGGCCCTTGGAAATGCTTTTTCAGAGCTCAGGTGCACATCCTCCTCCACTTACAGAACAGAAGAAAAGGAAATGATCCAAGGGCCACTTGGCTGGATGACAGAGCTTCTCTATACCAAACTGGGAGATTTTAAAAATAACTGCTTATTGCCACCTACTTGAAAGTGAGCTGAATCTCTCTGTGTGTAAAGTGTGTGCATGTATGCACATGGTGTACATACATAGTCCATGCATATATACATGCATGAGGGGTGTGTGTATAATGCATGTATATGGGGAGCATTCATGGTATATGCATGGTGCATATGTGTGTGTTATGATTATATGGTACATGTATAGTGTGTTTGTGTGTGGTACATGTGTGTATATATTGTGTGTGTGGGTGTATGTGTTGTGTTGATACATGTGTGTATAGGGTGTGTATATGGTAGTGTACATAGTTCATGTGTGTGGTATATATGTATGCATGTTCAGCGTGTATATACCATGTGTGCATGGTGCATGTATATGTAAGGCATATGTATGTGTATGGTATATGTGTATGTATGTGTGTGCACACACAGTATATATATGTACAGGGTGTGTGTGTGTGTGTGTGTGTGTGTGATAAATCTCATTAAGTGTCTTGAATTAATTTGTGGATTTTGCTCCTTCGTTTGCCTGTTTTTATTATTTGGAGAATAGAATAATTATAAAATATGTACACACACATGTACACACACATGTGAATACATATATGCCCATACATGCTAATACCCATATGCATACACATTCGCTCATGTACATTCACACATGCACACACACTCAAACACACGTGTCACACATACACATCACATGTACACACACACACAAATACACACTTGCACATTTTTTTCTCCTTTAGGCAGTAGCTTTAGTAAGGCCTCTCTGAGGAGAGGAGCTTTGTCTTCACCAAGTCATTTGTCAACACAGCAGCCCCAACATAATTTCTTTTTTTAAAGAATGATGTTTGTCTTAGTCAGGATTTCTATTCCTGCACAAACATCATGACCAAGAAGCAAGTTGGGGAGGAAAGGGTTTATTCAGCTTACACTTCCATACTGCTGTTCATCACCAAAGGAAGTCAGGACTGGAACTCAAGCAGGTTAGGAAGCAGGAGCTGATGCAGAGGCCATGGAGGGATGTTACTTACTGGCTTGCCTCACCTGGCTTGCTCAGCCTGCTCTCTTATAGAACCAAGATTACCAGCCCAGAGATGGCCCCACCCACAAGGGGCCTTTCCCCCTTGATCACTAATTGAGAAAATGCCTTACAGTTGGATCTCATGGAGGCATTTCCTCAACTGAAGCTCCTTTCTCCATGATAACTCCAGCTGTGTCAAGTTGACACAAAACTAGCCAGTACAATGTTTATTTATTGATCTTATTTATTTGTTTATTTTATATGTGTGTACTGGGGAGGCACAGGTGCCCCAGTGAGCTTGTGGAGGTCAGAGGACAACATGAGTGGGTCAGTTCTCTTTGCCACATCCAGTGGGCATCTCAGCTAGAAGTGGATCTAAAATTGTCTACCCTGATTTCATGATCAAAGTATCCATACTGAAGCCAAGTATGGAGCACACATCTGTAACCCCAGCATTTGAAGGGTAGGAGCAGGAGGAGCAGGAGGTTAAGGTCATGCTTGCCTTCACGAGTTCAAGGCCAACCTAGACTACATGTGAGTAGTCTTTCTCTCTCAAAAAGAAGAAATCAGAATCTTCGACTGCAGTCTTTGATGAGGGAAACACATCTATTTAAAGGCCTGTATGCCCTGGGCTGGCTCACATTCAGCAGAGCTTGGCTGGCTCACTCTTTACACTCCCGCCCACCCTTTCTTTTGGGCTATATCACATGTATTCTTTACTCTAGAAAGCAGTAGAAATCCTGAAAACCTCTCACCATTGGCTTGGCCTCACCCTCTGTCTTAAGCACTGCAGGCCCCAGGGGGTTCTTCATAGGAATCTATCCCATCCATCTGTTCAGATTTCTTTGTAAGGGTCTATCCCAGGCATCTGTTCAGGTTTCTTTGTGAGGGTCTATCCCAGGCATCTGTTCATCCCACTCTCATGCATTTCAGCAAAACTGAAACATGGAAACAGACATTCTAAGTATGGTTTTTGGTTGGTTATGTGAGCAGGCACAAACTGTTCTTTTATAATTAGGTTTAAGAGTCTCAAAGTTAATGAGTATTAATGGACCATTAATAGCATCTCTCTCTCTCTCTCTCTCTCTCTCTCTCTCTCTCACTTTTAGAGGAATTTTGAATGACCAAAACCTGGGCTAGAAACTTGAGTTCTCACATGACTCGTCCCTGTGGCCATAATTTCCTCCTGCTTTGACAGTGTATCCACACGATGCGTGTCATAATTGATGAGTGGTTACCTTAGAGCTCAGTCATAGCCTATACGCTACAGGTTCTGACAACTAGGTAATGGCATATATCAGTAACCACAATGTCATAGCAGAAAGTCTCCAGTTATAAGAAGCCTTCTGTGCTACCCTCATTCATGTCTCCCTCTCCTGCAACCCCTTGTCTTTTTACTCTTGTTTGGCCTTTTTCTAGGAGGTCCTACAAATGGCATCCTACAGTAAGTAGCTCTTCTGATGAGCTTATTTCACTTAGCAGCACACATCTAGGATTCCTTGTTGTTCTCTGGATATATAGCTCACATTTTACCACTGACACAGTATTTGATTATTTATCCATTTGCTTTCCTCTTGGTTTCTTCCAAGATTTTACACTTATAAATAAAGCCACTGTAAATGTTAATGTTCAGGCTTTTTAATGTTTTCTATATATTTTCAGTTTATCTGGGCACATGCCAAGGAAAGTGATTACTAGATCTATGCTTAAGAGTGTGGGTTGGGGATTTTGCTCAGTGTTTTGGCCTACCAAGCACAAGGCCCTCAGGTCCTCAGCTCTGGAGTGGGGGTAGAGATGGGGGAGGGATAAAATTAAAGGAAGAGGCTGGAATTCAGTGGTTAAGAGAGCTTGACGTTCCTCCAGAGAACCTGAGTTCAGTTCCCAGCACTCACATGGCAGCTCAAAACCACCAGTATGTCTAATCCCAGGGGATTCAACACTCCGCTCTGGCATCCTCAAGCACTTTGTGTACACACACACACACACACACACACACACGAACATTAATCATAAATTTTTTAAGTGGTATGTTTAATTTTTAATTTTTCAAGAAACTGCAATCCTGTTCTTCCAAAGTGAGTGTTAACTTTGCCTTTCCACTAGAATGAAGGAGCACTCTGGATACTCCATAAGCAGCAACAGCATCGTCGGCCATTGGTGATTCAGGCTTGGGCTTTTAGTGTGCAGGCATCTCTAATGAAAAAATATACTGATCTTTTCATTGCTTATGCAGTGACTGTTTATCTTCTTTGGTAAAGTCTCTATCCAGATATTTCATACAGTTTTTAAGTTGAAGGTTTTTTATTATTATCGAGTTCTGATAGTTCTTTGTTACAAAATGCTGAATAAGATCTTTTCTCAGTATATCTTTTCAAAGCTTTCCATAAGTTTATGGCTTTTCATTTTGAGTGTGTGCAGGTGATATGTAATATACATATATTTGGGTGTGTGGGTGTGGGTGCACACCCCCTGGCTGTGTGTCGTGGTCAGGGGACAATCTTGACCATCAATCCTTGTCTTCCCAATGGGTGAGGCATGTGCCTCTTTTGGTTACTTGTCACTGTGGTCTACACAGGCTCATTGGTCTACAGACTTCCAGGGAGTCTCCTGATTCCATCCCCCATCTCTCTGCAGAACCATCAGAATTAAAGAAACACACTACTACACCCAGATTAACATGTGTCCTACAAATTTGACCTCAGGCCCCGTGCTTGCATGGCAAACCACTGAGCCACCTCTCTAGACCTCATTGTTGTATTAATACCATTTTGAAAACAACTATCTGTCTGTAATTAACTGTGTATCTGTTTTGGTGCTTGAGACAAACAGAGCCAACTTCCTATGACTGAAATGGCAAAGAGGGAAGATGAACGCTGACATTACCTATTTGTCAGTCAAGGGCTTGGTTTATCTGATGATTTGAATAATGTTGCCTCTTATATGCTGCAGGGCTACTTAGGGGACAAGAAAATGGCATTTCCATTTATTTTAAAAATAAGATGAGCTGGGCGTGTTGGTGCACACCTTTAATCCCAGCACTTGGGAGGCAGAGGCAGGTGAATTTCTGAGTTCTAGGCCAGCCTGGTCTACAGAGTGAGTTCCAGGACAGCCAGGGCTGCACAGAGAAACCCTGTCTCAGAAAAACAAAAATAAATAAATAAATAAGCCATTAGTGACATGATTTATGTCAGTATATTTTATATTATAGTTATTTATTTATTTATTTATTTATATGTATTTTATATGTAGCATGCATTGTTTACATATAGTACATATAGTTCACATAAAGTTTTTAGATAAACTCAACTATATGCAAATAGCAAGTTCTGCGTAAAGTCATCAAACATTTACAATGAATTTCTATAACCTCTTTTGGACATAGTATTGAGAACCTGAAGGGGAGTCTCAGACTGACCTCTGCCAGCCCATCCCTCAGATGTGCCCACAAACACTAACTGATGGTCTCTCGTCCAGATCTTGATTTAAATATAGTGCACGAAAATGTCATATAGGTATGTAATGCACATAAAAGACAAGGATAAACCCAAATCCAGTGTCAGTACCCACTCACAGTTCTTGGCCACATCAATGTGCCTAGGTCACTCTTCTGATGGGAGATGTGCTCCCCTTGTCTTAAATCTGCAAAGTGACCTTTCTCCTTTCTCCTAACCGTGACTGACTGCTGGTCCCGAGCTCCTGACCTCGGGGATATCGGTCCAGAAGCACTGTACCCAAAGTGCAGCCGGGGAAAGGTAGCAGTAATAAATAATAGAATAATAAATAATAGAATGACTCCGCAAACCTTGAACAGTCTCAGCCAACCCAGCTGGCAGAACACAGAAGTCAGAGGTCAAGTGTGCCACTCAGAATCCACACCAACTTAATGTTCGGTTGGTTCTATGTTTTTAAAAAATGTGTATCTTCTAGAAAGCATCATTTCTGTGTGGTGCTCATTTTACACAACAATGAACTGCTAAGCCAAGGAAGACATTTTGATGAAGCTTGAAGGAAAGTAGAATTAGAGGAGGCTAGAGAAGAAACATTTCAAATGCTAGCAGCCTCCAAAAGCACACCGTCCAGAACTCCCTACCTGTGGGGAAGCTGACTCCATGCTCCTTGGATTTTTGGTTTTATCAACAGCAAAGAAAACAGGGTGACTGTCTCAGAAGCACTTCACAGAGTTATACACGGGCTGTGGGACTTTGGAAGCACGTCACAGTTGGCAGTTAGGATGATTTTCTGAAGGAAATAATACATTTCTTCTGGTATTTTGAGAATGTGTACCTCAGCTTTCAGTAATTACAGCTGATGAATCCTGATGAAGAGTTAAAATTGCAGCCAGGGAATATCAGAAACAGAAAATCCCTCCCATGGGATTTGGCCCTTTTTATCTGGTGCATTTGGGCCTAAAGAAAATGGCTAATTCCATTCACTGACTTCCTCCTGCTGCCTCCACACCACGATAGCCTCCCCACGGCAGCTCTGCGAGCACTGGCTTTTCTCTCGCAGGCTGCTTCACCCCCTCGGAGTCTTTTCTCTACATTGTCTCAGACCATAAGTAGGACTTGAAGTAGTCAAATCCATATCTAATCCAGGGACTTGACTTGACTTAGAGGCTCCATGTAGAGGGAGGTGTGGATTCCCTTATTGGTTGTTGATTGTGTCAATAAAGACTGTGGAAGCTAATCATTGGGCGAAGGGAAAAAGGTGGGACTTGAGAAGGGGATGAGAGGGAGGGGCAGAGCAGGTGGTGGAGCAGAGGAAGTGGCGGACATGTAGGTTAAAGGGCACCAATAGTGTGTAGGTTCCACCATGGGCGGAGGCCAAGGAGGATGGGGCAGGATAGTCTTCGCCCAGCCATTGAGTTATCTCTCTAGTTTTAAAATACTAAGGCCGCCTGGTGTTTTCCATCCACACAACTAAGGTGGGCAGGAGAAAGGGCACAGAAGGATAATCATTGCCAGACTGGTAAGGCTGCAAGAGGTTGAGGGAGCTCTGGCAGAGCTCTTGAGAAAGAGCTAGCAAGATTTTAAACTTACACACAACAGCTCCATCAGTTCCCTTCCCTGATACTGATTCTCAACTGACTTAAACCCAATGCCTCTTCGTTGGGTTTCTTTCCCTGAACTTGGTGTGGAACTGGATTTGATGAACTTTCCTTGCAAATATCAGACAACAAGCATGTTAAGGGTGCAGGGATAGCTCAAAAGCAGCAGAGAAGACAGAAGCAGCGCAGTGTCTACGTTTTAATAAAGTTCTGACCACTGAAATTTGAGTTTTATATCACTTTTATGTATTGTCTTTCTTTTGATTTTTTTCTTAGCAACTTAAATGTATATGCATAAGGGGTTGGAGAGGTGGTTCAGCAGGTAAGAGCACTTATTGCTCTTACAGAGGCTCCAGGTTCAGTTCCTAACTCCCATGTGGACGCTAATAACTCCAGTTCCAGTGGATCTGATCCTCTCTTCTGGCCTCCGCAGGCATGGCACATACATGCTACATGCATACATGCAGCCAAAATACCTGCACACATAAAGTAAAATTAAACCATAAATCATATATATGTATGTAAAATATATGTTAACAATATCTATATATGGATAGATATTCATCCATATTCATGGGTTCTGAATCTTTTTTAATTCAATAACCACATCAAACATATTTCACAAGACGTGCAGCTTAACCAAAAATATAAACATTTTAGTGTCATTACTCTTTAAATAATACAGTATAAGAAATGTTTATAGCATTTTAAATACTATAAATAATGTAAATGACAAAGTGTATTGGAGGACAGGGTGTAGGTTCTGTGTTCACATTTACATGGTGTCTACAGGAGGCCTTGAGCCAGCGCCCTGGATGCTGAGAGGTGACAGTACACACCACCATGGTGCAACAGTCCTGTCTTTCTATTGCTTTGGAGAGTATTGACTAATTCACACTCCCCATGATAGTCCACAAGAAAAAAATGGAAGGAAGTATTGCAATTCTCCAAGTACTGAAGAGTTATACACAGGAGCTTTTCGCATGTCTGTTTTGAGGAAAGATTTTACAACCACTCTAGGATGCAGTCTGCCACTCTCTAAGGAAGCTGAAAGTACCCTCACCTGTTAACTAGCTTGGGATGTGGACTGACGACTGACGGGCTGTCGAGCAAGACCCACTGCTGTAGGGCTGGATGAGCATGCTGTGTGCTGGCAAGCATGGCACTTAGCTAGATAGCTACTAAACTAGCTCTGCCCATTCAAAAGGATGGACCACATAAACCACCTGCTCTTAAGGACACAGCACCCCACTGTGTGGAATTCCATGATAGACAGCAAATAGAAGAAAACCAAGCTAAAATCCACCAGTGTCCTTGCCTGTCTTCTTATTCCCCAGTGAGCGTTTGTGGAGGCATGTTATGGTTAGAGCATGACCTTGCACAACTCTGTAGCTGTAGAGCAAAGCTAGAATTTTAGACTCTGACACCAGGAGTATGGGTTTCCAGCAAACACCCAGAGTGCAGAATGCTACATTCTTACTTCTTTTCAATAGAGGTTCATGTAATGAAGAACATGCATCCTTGGAAGGTAAGATGTCAGTTCAACAGACATATGTTTAAAGCTTTAACAATTATTACTTTCAGATTCGATAATTCCACATTTTTAAAAAGTACTCAAAATCATAAATAATATCATAAGAAGCGTAGAAGGAGAGCCAGGCATGGTAGTGCACGCCTTTAATCCCAGCACTTAGGAGGCAGAGACAGGCAGATTTCTGAGTTCGAGGCCAGCCTGGTCTACAGAGTGAGTTCCAGGACAGCCAGGGCTACACAGAGAAACCCTGTCTCGAAAAATCCAGAAGTGTAGAAGGATTTAACTGCATTTTCTCAAATTTTGAAAGAGAATTCGTGCTCTAAGTATTTTAGTAAGAACAACTGGAGTTCTTGAGAAATGAAAGTGTGATTGCTACACAAGCGTTAAGATGCTGAGATCATAGCCCAGCACACATATAAAAGGAAGGGCATGCATATACACACACACACACAGACACATACACATGCACACACACAGACACACACACCCAGACACACATACCCATGCATACACACATGCATGCACACACATACAGACACACACACACACCCATGCACACACACAAATACATACACAAACACACACAGTCCCAGCGTGTGGGGTAGTGAGCTGTGCACAGGCAGCCTGGCTCCCAGTCCAGCACAGGCTTTGAACCCCAGAGACCTGGCAGGTGACTATTGCCTTCAAGGAACAGCCAGGTGTTTGGCCATGCCCCTTGGGCCCCTGGCTCCTGTTGCAGACACAGCCTCCCACAGTCCCCCTCAGGGATGTGCGTGGCCATCAGTCATGTAGGCAATGCCCCAAGCTCCTTGTATTCTGTCTGGACTCCACCCCCACAGTTACCTATCAGGTATGCTCCTCCCCAAAATTACCTGGCAACAGCCAGGTAGGCCTAGCCTAATATAGAAGGGGCTGATTGCCCCTCCTCTCTCTCTTACTCTCTTACTCTTGCCTCTCGCTCCCTTGCCCCCCCCCACACACTTCCTCCCCTCTATGGCCAGCCTCTACTCCCTACTTTCTCCCTCTCTCTTCCTTTCTAAAATAAATGCCTTAAAACCATGGACTACCTCTTCTCATTGGTATCCACGGTGCTGGAGCAATGGAGCAGGTGTTCCCCTAACCTGCCGAACTGCACATCTAACCTCCCGAGGGAGGCCTCCCTGCGTTCCCAGACAGGGCTTCCTCCAAACCAAGCTAGCTGAGCAAGACAAGGACTCTCCTCCCTGTGAACCCAGCCAGAGCTCTCCCCCCTGCCCTTTTTCCTTCGGCCCAGGAACAGAGCCTGCCTGCCGGCCCACACTCTGGCATCCGCAGTGTCCAGGAACTAGAACCTGCCATCCCCAGCCTCTGTGCAGGCCTGGGGACCCCGAGCCAATTCCAACAGTTCTGTGGGGACTTCAGACTATGCCTTCCCACCCCTGTAGTGGGGGTCCTGCAGCATCTCACAGCCCTGGGGGTGCCAGTCACACTTCCCTCATCCCACCTCGCCCAGCAGCCGGAGCCTCAAGGGACTCAGGACACCATTTCTAACCCACACCAATGCTGTGGGGAAGGAGGGCAGAGACAAGATCACTGGAGTAAACTGGCCACTAGCAAAACTGAAACCCTGTCTCAAAGGTGTAAAAACCGAAAAGGAGGACACATAGTTTCTCCTCTGGACTCTGAGGGCACACTGGGACATACACTTGCAGCTGGTTGCTTGTGTGTGCACTTTCTTGCACGGTGGGGCAGGCAATAGGAATTCCATTTCTTTGCTATGTCTTTGAGGAACTTGAACAGTAAGCAATGGTAAGTCAGAACTCTCAGGCTGACCCTTGAATACCTTAATCTTCAGGAAATCCACTACCTTCTTTGAGTGCTGCCCTCATATTTATGAGCAGGGGTGGAGGGGGGAGATAGCAGATGTCTCCCTCCATGTTTGTTACAAAGTCGGGTACACCTATATTTCACATTTTAAAAATGCGGTAAATGTGCTTATGAAAGAATCTATGTGTGACTGTGGAAATGAGTGGCAAACACCCCCTGATCTCCATGAATCTTCTGTGGAGCTGTTCAGTTACACTGAGCAGTCTGGGCTGCCCCATGGATGTGAGCCTTCTGTCTCCAGCCCAAGCTCTTTAGGCTCAGGAAAAATGCCCTGAGCTATGCCTCTTCTTGTCTCCTGTCTCTTCTCCCCTCCCCTCCTCTTCCCCCCTCTCCACTCCACTCTCCTCCTCTCCCCTTCTTAATAATGGTCTCAGTCTCACTTAGGGTCTGTTCCTCTGTCCTGCTCTGTAACTACTAGGGCTTGAAGACTTTGGAGACAGGAGGCTGACGCTGTACACCGGCCATGTTCAGGAGCACAAAGGTTCTTCCACCAGCTTGTGTTTGCAGGTCCCTTTCTGCACCTGATGGGATGGGCACAGCTCAGTGAGATGAGTGTGGTTCCCATGGAGCAACACTTGGTGTGGCTTCTTCAACAGTAAAGCAGGACTTACACTGTTGGCTACTCATGATTGGAAACACCACCCCAAGCGACTAATCTTCATAGGGAACATTGGGACATTAAAGGGTAGACTCTGGGTTTGCACACTGCCTGCCTCCAATCTGTCCTCTTTCTCAGCTGCAGGACATTCCCTGGCCACTCTTGGGTGACAGTTCATGGGTAAGTATGTGCCTGTGCACTTCACTTCTACAGTAGCCCATGTTGCTATGATATGGAGCAAGACTATATCTTATCTTAGTTTTCTGTTTTAAGAGTCTGTTCTTCCAGATGGCCAGATGTCTATGCCCCCCCCCCCCGTTCATTTGACAAATGTAGTAAGAATTCCCTGGAAACTGGGAATAAAATGGGGAGAATAAACAGACAAGACTTTATCCCTGGACAGCCAATGGAGGATAGAGGCATCCATCAAGTGAATACAAAATTGCAGCTGTGAGCAGCTACATAGGCGCCCTGGGAAGCACTCGCCCTCAAGAAGAATGGCAATGGAGCAAACCCTTCCAGAGGTGGCCTCTCAGAATGAGGCTTCAGTGAGCAGCCACAGCTATCCAGGGTCCCCTAGAAGAGAATCACCCACAAAATGGTTCTCAGGGGCAAAGGAGATGCTCACCATCTTCACAGTGGGGACACAGTAGCACAGGGCGATGGGCTGAGGGAGAAGCTTTACACAAAGGAGAAGCTCACCATCTTCACAGTGGGGACACAGAAGCACAGGAAGATGTGGCTGAGGGAGAAGCTTTACACAAAGTCTTGCTCAGAGTTAGCCCTCCCTACCTATTAACTGTAACTAAGCAACTGTTGACAGAGCGAGCAGTAATCTGCTGCAAGTAGGAGGAGAGAAAGAAAGGACTCTCCGTGCCAGCTCTAGAGCCCTGAGTCTCAGAGGACAGAAGAGTCCCCCTCTCCAAAGCCTGGAGAAAGGGACCTGCAAACACAAGCTGGTGGAAGAACCTTTGAAGCTAGTACGTGTCCCTGGGCACCAACTTCTCCTTCCAAAGCAAACACAGCAAAGACAGAATTGGTGTAATATAGCTGCCATCCCAGCATTTGGAACGTGGAGGTAGAGGGGAGCTGCACAGTGAGTTCAAGGCCAGCCTGGGCTACAAGAGACCCTGTCTCAAAATGAAGAACATAATAATCTTTGTACCATCATGGTGTGTGACACGTGGCCAATCTAGGCTCTAACGACTGTCTGCATTCTGTTGTGCTAACTCCAGGCGCCATTTTTAAAAGAAAAAAACAAAATATGAATCCTATGGTGCTCTGAGCAGAGCTCTACAGAGCTTTATGGCCATTTTGTTAATTTTACCTAAACCACAGAAAACAGAAGGGAGATGTTAGCTTCAGGAGTTTCAATTTTTATGTTTTTTTCCTTTAAAACTTAACATCCCACAGTCACAGATGTATAAAAATGTCTATGTTGTCAATTACCTCCAAGGATCTTCAGTAGGTTATGACCACTGGACTGCCGCTTGCCAGCTGAGCAAAAGGAAAGGGGATATCTCAGAGTTAAGGGGTCATAGAGCTAAGGGCAGCGGTGCAACTCCAGCTCTGGGGGCACAGAAGTTGAGGCTAGCTGGAGCTATAAAGAGAATCGTGTTTCCAAAACATCAAGGCCTTGAATAAGTGTTCTGCTGGCTCAGAGGTGTGTGCTGTGTGAGGCTCAGTGGTGTGTGCTGTATGAGGCTCAGTGGTGTGTGCTGTGTGAGGCTCAGTGGTGTGTGCTGTGTGTGAGGTTCCAGGCCAGCTCAGTGGTGTGTGCAGTGTGTAAGACTCCAGGCTAGCTCAGTGGTGTATGCTGTGTGTGCTTAGTGGTGTGTTCTGTGTGTGAGGCTCCAGGTTCAGCATCAACTATAGCAAAGGGTTGAATGAATTGATAAGAATTAAGCAATTTGTCAGTGGAGGACACAAAGATCTGGCAGGATATGACAGAAGGGAACAAAAAACCCAACTGCCAATCAAGTCTTGAGTAAGACGTTTAATTGTTTTTGTGGTGGTCTGTTTTTGTTGTTTTGTTTTGTTTATGTGGAAAAACTATCAGGTGTGCGATATTATCCCTTACCGTACGCCCCCCCCCCAACTCCATTTGGAAAAGCTCAATGAATTTCATGGAGGATATGCAAGGAAAATGCAAAATTCAGCTTTACGGTTGACACAAAGAAGGACAAGGTTCTGCGTTGGGAAGAGGAGACACATGAGTGGGCCTTAGCAGAACAGGCAGAGAGTAGCTGTTGACTGACAGGCAGTGCTGACCAAACTTGCCCCTGCCTCCCCTCTACAGACCCTTCCAGGCCCTTCTCTCTGTCTTAGGCAGGACGAGTCTGACAGTGGCCTCTCAGCAGTGGCATGGAGCCTCACCTCTAAAGACTCCTTCAGACTATCATTATCAGTGATAAAGCCAATGTACAGAGCATGTCCACCTCATCTGTCTGGCTCCTGCATCTTTTCCTTAATTGTTTCCAGACTGAAGCAGGAAAGGAGAGTTATTTATAGACTCTCTCAGCTTGGGTCTTCAACATCTGTGAGTCCACCGAGGGAACTCTGTGGGAACACACAGTGAATGGCTGTGCGCACACTGTCTGCCGGGCGCTTGACAATAGTTTGCCGGTTTCCTGCTAGAAACACACACCACCCACATTCTCAAACTCCAGCCTTTATTTTTAAAAGTGTGTTTGATTTTTCCATTTCTACATGTTAGGATTACTTAATATATTTTATGTTAGTTTTTATCCTGTGCGAGTGTGGAGAGGGTATGCCCTCCAGGGCACATACATGTAGAGTTCAGAAGACAATTTTGTGGAGTCAATTCTCTCCCATGTGGGTCCTTGTGATTAACCTAGGGTCATTGGTCTTGGCCACAAATCTCTTTACCTGCTGAGCCATCTTGCTAGCCCAACATGATAGAATTTAAATGTAAGTCAGTGTGCATCCAAAATTTATGGGGTTTTTCCCCCCTCAGCATCACCAAAACCTTTCTAGGATCCTGACTCGCTATCCTTGGCTTTGATTTCTGTGAAGTCCTGTGGTTCTATACCACTCCTTCTGTCTGTCACTGTCTCTCTTTCCCTCCCTCCCTTCCTCTCTCCCTCCTTCCTTCTCTGTTTCTCTGTCTCTGTCTCTCTCTTTCTCTCTCTCAGATTCCCCTAACATTCAATACCTGACATTCCCTCTCTACCATTCCCCCTCAGCAGGAATCATAAAGGGGAAGTTTTTAAAGACTGATGACCTACTTACATGCAGGACAGTTTGGTCGTGTGAAGCCCTTGAACACTAAGCCCTTGAAGCTGATCTTTTACTACAATAAAGCACTCACTGAAGAACAGATGGTATAGGTTATGACCAACTGGGAGTTCATCATTGTGCATAAGTATTCAGCAAATATTCATTGATCCTTTCAAAATGCATGCCAGGTTCTAAGTAAGATGGCCCAGTTGAACAACTTCAATGTTAGGGTCTCTATTGCAGGTGATGGTCTCTCCTCCCATGAAGGAGAGCAGATAAAAGGATTAGGCCACAGACAAAATGATTCAATGACAAGTGAGGTGAGCAAGACGCAGTCCCACACAACAGAGGCTCCTGCTTAGCCTGGATGTACTGACACCCAGGTCATGTGATTATAATATATTTGCTTTGTAATTTTTAAAAAGATGTATTATTTATTATAAGATTAGTATTTATTCATATTTATTCTTTTAAAGATTATTTATGTATATGTGTGTGCATGTGCATGTGTGTATATGCATGTGAATATGCATACATGAGTGGGGGGGTTGTGCATGTACATGTATGTGCATGTGTTTAGGGAAGCCCCTGGACACCAGGAGAAGAAGCTGAATCACTGGAGGTGGAATTGCAGGCAGTTGTGAGCTCCCTGATGTGGCTGCTGGGAGCCAAGCTCAGGTCCTCTGGAAGAGCAGCCGATGCGTTAACCACTGATCCATCCCTCCAATCCCAAAAGTGTCCTTTCTTGTTTCATCTGGTTTGTTGTTATTGTTGTTGTGGTTTTTAAAAACATAAGAATTCAATGGCCCACACGGCTACATACACACTCTGTCCCTAAACAGAATGCCCTCATTCCCTCCAGCCATAACATATCTGCCCTGCGTTCTCCACCTGCTCAGACACCCATGATGCCCTTATGGTGGGCAGAATAACGGCCTCAAAGATGTTCTTGTTTCTCTCCTCAGAAAACTGAATTGTTATACCACCAGGAAAGGGGCATGATTAAGGTTAACAACTTCATATGTTTCATGAGTCTAGAAATGCAGGCAAGCGGTGATGTGAAGATTCTGTCTTTGAAATGCGGGCACCCCTCTTAGCTAGCAAAGGTATACGAATACATAATTCCTTAGATCGTTTCAGAAAGGCATGAATGAACCCTGCCAATACCTTGATTTTAGCCCAGTGAGACCCATGGCAGCCTTCAGATCTACAGAATAATAAGTCAGTTTCTTGTATTTCAGATATCAAGTCTGTGGTAATTTCTCAGGACAAACACAGTCCTGTTTGTATTTCTTCCACTTGGAGTGTTCTTCCTCACCATGACTAACTGTAAATGCTCCCCCGCCCACATGTTCCTTGGCTACAGTCACTCCATGAACGCTTAGCTGAAGCTGTGTTCCAGTCAGGTTACATAGTCACTCTAAAACATGTGCTTCCAGGTCTCTGTGCAGCTACCTTAAGTGGGCATAGTGACAGTTGTAAACAGACCCCACCATCTTCCCATAATACCCTATCCTTGGCAGCCAAGACCATACCTTTTCCCTTAGTTCATGTTTTATCACATATCAGACATTCCATGGTCATGAAAGTGAATGCATGAGTGCATGTTTAACTACAACAACTACAACTATCAAAACCCCATACCCACTAACTGTTAGGCAGAAGGGGAAAGCCCTTTTCTCCATGACAAGACCTGGGTGACCTTCCACCCTCAGATTGGGTGACATATTTGTCATCCCTTGAGCATTCTAGCTATTTATAGTGCTGTGGTCCTCCAACTTTGTGCATGGGGCTTGTTTGGACGGCCTAGCCCCGAGGATCCCAGGGGAGGCAGGTGTGCGATGGATAAGCAAACGTGGTCCTAAGAAGCCTGACAGCCACTGTTGTAGGCCTGGCTTATGTGCTCTCAGGTTCTGACCACCTCTGGCTTCTCTGGAAGACTATGCAGACTTCACTTCCAAGCCCAGGTACTGGCCAGCATCACCCCAGCCCACTGTGAATGAGGGAAAAACAACCCCTTCCTCTCTTCCCTAAGCACAGAGCCTTTCTAATAGAGCTCAGCACCTCCTCAGCTGCCCCAGTGCACGGTCCTTTTCCCAGGAATTGTTGCAACACCTCTCTCTCCCTTGTCTGAACCCCAGAGCTTGGTGATAAGACAGAGCAGCAGCAGCAGCAGCTGGGCCTGAGAAGCACTAGGCTGCCAGACAAGTGTGGAAAACCCAGCAGCCTTGAGAGCATGTCTTTGGGTTCACATTACAGCTGACTGAATTGTTTCCAAAATCTGTTTCAGGCCTTGGCTGCATCATCCCATCTGGAAGCAAATCAGCACTGATTGGCCTCATTTCCACCCTTCACATTAGGGCACTTGTGGTAGAAAGAAGCTCCGTTGTGCCTTTCCATGGATGAGAGACACACTGTTCACCTCCTGTCACCTCTGCCATGCTCACATCCCCCCTATTTTTCCATATCCCTAGTCTTGCAAACCTGGTACGATCCAAAAATTCTACCTAAACCATCCCGAGACACACAGTCCCTCTCTCTGAGATGGAAGGTGGGTGAGACACAGAGGCCCTGAGGAAACGGACTCTCATGTGAATGATAATAGTAGGTCAGATCTGCAGAGTGGACAAGGGGTTCATGACAGGGTCCTCACTGGGAGACACAAACACCCCTGCCATCGTCCCTCCCAGGAGGACAGAGAGCCACAGGCCCAGGTGTACAGACTCTCCACCAGTCTGAGGCCACCCACACTGTGGCCTACACACACAGAAAGCTGGTCATACAGGCAAGAAAGTTCCACTGCCTGTCAAAGTGTCATCTACTGTGTTTGCAGTTGCCTCTTGCCAGTGACTACCCTCCCAACACCAGCAGAGAGACACTGGCATCTCCCTTTCCAGTGAAATCCAAAATGGGACTTGCAACATTATGGCTGCTGAGAGCTGGGCATGTCAGCTATGTCACGGCTCCTTGGAAAACGAGAAATAGGAAGTGTTGGTCCAGGTCTCCAGTTGTTCTGACTTTATGAAACTGAACTTTTGCAGTCATTTGAATAATAATTTTAAATGTATTCAACACTTCATTCAAATTCTCTTCCCAGGACTGTTTTCATTCCACATCAGCTGCTGCAGACCTCCGTAGTCGGCAGAATTTCCAGGCATGCATAAACATAAGCAGATACACAGCCACTTACCCAAGAGAAGTTTCACGTACACAGGGAAGTTATTTTTAACTACGGAACCCAGTCAAAACTTTGTATGAAGCAAAATCAGCCAAGAATGAAATTGGTAGACCAAATGATATTTTCATTTTATCTTCTATTTTTACATTCCTCCTAGACATTTCTATCCACGAGTCAAAAGGAACAAAAGGCTGACTGACGATGGTCTCAGTGGCGATGGGAAAAACATAGCCCTGTTATTTTCTGACTCTTCTGCTCAGTGTAAACCTACATATAAGTAGGCTCACATCTCCCTGGTAACATTGCTGCTCTTCAAACGTGTCAGAGTGGAAGTGATTTGTGAAAAGAGAAAAATTAGCTGGGCATGGTGGTTCACACCCAGTGCTTGAGAGGCAGGGGAATTTCTGTGAGTTCACGGACAGCCTAGTTTACAAAGCAAGTTCCAGGACAGCCAGGACTGGTACACATAGAAATCCTGTCTCAAAAAAAAATCAATAAAAGAAAAGAGGGGGAGGGATGGATTTCTATAATGAACGGATATAATGAAACAAAAATTATTGACCTTCTGAGACTTCATCTGTCTTTTTCCCTGATGTGGTCCTAATGACTATGGCTATGATTGCCCCATCAGTGTACTCAGTGAAGCCCATTGTTTATAGACTAGGGATCTAGCTTAGTGGTGGAACACTTAGCTTCCTGGTATGAGCCCCTGGCAGGTCCTAGTGTTTGGGGAGGCTATGAGACCTTTAGGGGATGGGATCTGGCTGATTGAGGTAGGTTGACAAGGGTGGACCTTGGAGTGCTACAGACCAGCTCTATTTCTAGTCTCATCTCTACTTCTGAGTCCATGAAGATGGGAAGAGCACCCACTGTAGCTGCCCATCACCCAGGGACCAAGACCCACCAAGCCTTTCAGACCTTGGTGGGTTGATGACCCCCTGAAACCATGAGCCAAACCATATTCTTCTTCCCTGAAGTTGCTTCTACCACACATTTTGGCTGTAGCAACTAGAACAGTAACTAGATGCACACACCAGGGTGCGTAGCTACCTGACCAGTGTCCTAGACTGTATAGCTCAGCTCTCGACCAACAATGCTTCGCAGTAAACAAACACAGGCATCCTCTTCTGACCACCCACTGTTGGTTGGCCAGAGTTTAGCTAGTCTTGACTGGGATCAGCTGGATGCAGGTAGCTTCCCGTTATCTATAGTGCTAGAAGCAGCATATTTCTTCACAGAAAAGGAGTACTTGGTGAGAAGCCACAAGCTCCTCTCAAGCCTACTTCCATGTCTCATAATACCCTACCGGCCACAGCAAGTCCTATGGCTGGCTCAGTAGGCCAGAGCTGGAAAAGGCGACTCTTCTGTGAAGAGGTGGCTCTGGGGCATATCTCCCATGGTGCAGCACCTCCAAACCTTGAATAAAATACTCCCCACTTAAGAAAGAAAGGACCCCAAGGACCTCCAGAGATGACCAAAGGTATTTTATTTTAATTCAGCTAACCACACAGAAATACAAAATGACTTATGTAAGCCTTGTTTGCCTTCTCAGCACTCTAAGAACAGTGGTACAAATTAAATTCAAAACTTTAAAGCTAATAAAATTCAAAACAACATTAGCAGCACGCAAACGATTCTATTGTTTCATTGAATCTAAATTGCTGTTCTCAGCTTGCATAAGGCATTGACTGTTGAGGCCCAAAGTGAGTATACTATGTGTGCCAGGGGAAGACCTGCTTCCAAATTCTCTTCTCCAACTGAAACAGCACTCTTATGTCATCTGGCATGCACACCACACAAGTGCACTGTTGTATTTAGCCTGCTTCTGGATCTCTCTCATTAGATCATGACTGGAAATGAATTCCTACTTAGCCCCCCGGCTCCTACAAGCAGGATGAGTGGGAGGGGACATAAGCATGTGTTGTATTAAGGGACATCCAGAATAAATGGACCTTTTAAAAAGGTATTCCATTGAAACCTCAAAGTATTTAAAGCTCTCATTGAGAAGTCTCAGAGAAACCAACCCCTGTTTAAGGAACACTGAGACCAGAGCTATGGTTTGAATTCAGGCTTCAAAATTAAGGCACTGAAATGTGGTGGCCAGTGGGTAGTATCAGAGCTGGGGCCTTTAAAGGGTGTGACGGTGCTTTCCCTCGAAGTGTGACTGAGACCTTGAAGCAGACTTCACAGTCCACACAGTTGCCCTTCTGCCTCTGTGAGCTCACAGTTTTCTTCCTCTCAGGGATACACTGACAAGATCCCACCATGGAACGCAAAGGCAGCCAGGACACAACCAAACCTGCTGGCATTCAGGTTTGGATCTCCCAGCCTCCCAAACTATGAGACAACAACCTTCTCTTCTTCATCAATCCTCTAGTCTGAGATATTCTGCCATAGTAGCAGCATGGATTGTGACAGCGGCTTTCACACACTTCTTTGCACACAGTGGAGACACCCAGAGCCAGCCCCATCCACGATGTGCACCTGCATCTGCCCCTCCATGTCATTCTTATGGTTTCTTGTACTCACAGTTACCCACATTTCTACAATATCAAGCTTGTTCTGGGGCTCAAGCATGCCTTTGAATGACTGTTTAAAACACAGACCAAAAGCCAGGCGGCTGTGGTACACACCTTTGATCTCAGCATTTGGGAGGCAGAGGCAGGTGGATCTCTGTGAGTTTGAGGCTAGCCTGGTCTACAAAGGGAGTTCTAGGACAGTCAGGGCAACACAGAGAAACCCAGTCTCAAAAGGAAAACAAAAACAAAAGCAAAAAAAAAAAATGCCTAGAAGACAGGAGAGCCTACTTCCTCCACCCTCTTCAACCACTTGCATTCTTGGTGGGCCTTCCTGCCAGGGCACAGGAACAGACCCAACCAACAGACTCTTCCAGGAATCTCAGTCTCCAGTGACAGAATATCAGGAAGCAAAATAGTTGCTGCTGCTTCCTCTTGAAGTGAGTCCTGGAAGACTCCCCTCAGGCCCTCAGAAGCATCCCACCTCTGTCTGAGGCCACCCTTGCAGCCCATGCACTTCCCTCAACCCCAGGAAGAGTCCCATGGCTCTTTTTGTTCCTTTTTGGCTGAAGTAGCCAGAGTTGGTTTCAGAGCCCCGACTGATAAATATTCCAACGCGAGTTTCTAAACATAAACAGTCTCAAACAAGGCAATGATTACAGGAACAAATGTAACTGTGTTTGCCTTTAGGTTCCCAAAACAGAAGTGACCTCATTCCCAAATACTGTTTATACTGCATGTTCAGCGGCTGCAGCCCTGAGTTAACTCTTTCCCTGCCATTCTGCAGCCCCAGAATCTCCCCACTGCCAGGGATCAAGGTATAGCCACAGGAGGTCGCTTTCAGAATCCTCAAAACAGAGCCAAGTGCAAGTGCTACCATGTGCAGTCCTGCTCAGTAAACCTGGTCACTCTAGTACACAATGGAGTTGCCATTTTGTACACTGAAAACACAACAAAGGTGTTTCTCGAATATACTGGTAACAATATCGATAATAGTGGCAAACACCGGTGTGCCGCTATGCACGAGGCAGTGTTCTGGGGACAGACAAGTGTTAGCTTACTAGATCCTCCCAAAGGCCCTTACTGTTTTCTGCCCAATTTCCTATGTGAAGAACGAATAGAGAGATGCTAAGTAGCTTGTCCTGTTTGCTGGTAAGCAGCAGGGGGTGGGAGGGAGAAATTAAAGCCCATGAGATCCACCAATAGTTCCTGCTTCTATCCAATCCTTGTCCTGCCTTCCACATGACAAGGACATGCCAGACCAAGGTCACCACAGGCCCTGGAGAACAGAGTCCCCGCTTTTAACCCCCACATCACCTTATGGGAAGGGAGATGATCATCAGACGGCTCTCAAGGGACACAGTTCATTCCATTCTTTCCTTGTTACCAAGGGACCTAGAAAGCCATGAAGATAAAAGCAACGACAGTATGTATTTTACTTATTTTTAGACAGAGACTCCCTGGGTGCCCTGGCTAGCCCGTAACTTGTTATTTACAGGTTGGCCTCAGACTCACAGAGATCTACCTGCCTCTGGCTAGCCTGTAACTTGTCATTTACAAGCTGGCCTCAGACCCACAGAGATGGACCTGCCCCTGCTTTGCTTTCCTTATGTTTGATGTAAAGACGCTCGTTACGACACTCAGCTTCATGGTGTGCTTTGCAGATACTGTGCGAGCACACCTCAGGTGTCCATCCAGACTTGGACCCACTAGCTGGAACTATTAACTAAGTTCACTCAGAAAGATGTCATAAAGCCCTTCCTCTTGCCACATCCGAGATGCTGCTGGAAGGTTTTTCATATGTAACATGAGAATCTTTACTGCATTTATGCTCATTTCTAAAAATAGGCCTAAAGCATCCTCCAAGAAGAGAATGGGCATGTGAGTTTAAGGGAGAAAGAGCCTCACAGCTGATACTACAGCGTCACTTAGATTGATATATAGAGATATGTATAGTTCACATAGATGCTGTAACCAATTAGTATAGAAATTAAGTCAAAAGCACTTTGTACAAATCAATGAATAGATGTTTTTAGCTTAGTCTTAAGGAGCCTCAACTTAGCAAAGATGGCCTGCGTGGGGGAAAAAAAAAAAGAATAAAGACTTATTTTAAATTTTAGTTTTCTCCAGAAATAAAGTATTCAAATTAAAAACAGATGGAAGTGTCTTATTTCTTTATCCTTCCTCGAAATACCAGAAAGATTTCATACTTTAGGACTCATGAATTGCAATCCAGATACCTACACAGCAACTCAAGCCTTCAGAAGCATGCACAGAGAGAGAGAGAGAGAGAGAGAGAGAGAGAGAGAGAGAGAGAGAGAGAGAAATACAGAGAGAGACAGAGAGAGACAGAGATGGGGGAGGGACAGGGACAGGGACAGAGAGAACACGTGCATGAAAGCATACACGGACCCTTTAGTCAGATACCTGCTTTAGTTGTCTATAGTAACTAAACCAGTGTTCTCATACTGACGTACCTACAGCAGGCTAGAGCAATGGTTCAGCATTTGAGAGCACTGGCTGTTTTCCCAGAGAACCAGGATTTGATTCCCAGCACTGACACAGAAACTCACATCTCAAGTTCCAAGATATTTGATGCCGAATTTTGGCTTTCACAGGCCCCAGGCACATACATGGTACATGGAGATACATGCAAGGAAAACATCCATACGTACACTTAAAATAAAATTAAAACAAAATTAAATATCCAAGAATTTCATACCAGCCAGCAATGCAAAGACCTTCAGATGAGGGGCGCTCTTGCAGAGGGCCTAGCACCAACTGCTTGCCTAGTGAGGCCTATACTTTATTGGATGGAGTTTTTCCTCAGCTAATTTCCTTCTGTGCTCACACCCTCTGTCTTCCAGCTAGTATTCCTGGAGAGGCCAGCACAGCTCCTGTCTGAGGGGATTCTGTAGAGTCCTGCCTGACTGATTATCACAACAGATAACTCACACCCTGGCCAACAGCTAAGAAACCTCAAGGTGTAGGCTAGAAGCAAACCCATACCAACAAAATAAGAAAACTAAAGCGCAGAGGGGCTTCGAGGTCTGCGGAGGGAGCGGGGAGAAGAGGAAAGAAACAGTTGGAGAGATGTTCTCTGTGCTCAAAATAGAAATGCTGAGCACATGCAGCAGATTTCCATCTGCTAATCTGGAAAGTCACACTGCTTGGTCCTGATTCAATCAGCGAGGCTTCCTTCTCATATCCGCCAACGTGTTTCCACTGTCCCACACGCAGACAACACCTCCCATGAAGGTGCTTGGCCATTCGCTCAGGGGTGGAGCTGTAGCAACCTGCCCCCTGCCCAAACTACAGGCTCATTCCCAAGAGACTCTCTGCAAACCTTCCCAGAGGATATTCCTATGTTTTCAAAGCTTAAAAATAAAACCTAGACTCATATTGCCTTCAAAACGCATTCAAAGAGTAGGCAAGCTCTGTTTGGAATTCAGCTTTTTTTATCTCACTGTCTGAATCTTCTCTTCCAATCTTGTTCCCAATTTCAAACTCCCCTGGGGCTCTAGAGGCTACCTATGATAGGCACCAAGATTATAAATTATAAATCCATTGCCTTTCTTCAAAGAAAACAAAGCCAGCCATTTCCCATAACACCACATTTCCAAGCAGAGAGGGCTGGTGGCTTTTGGAGATTTTAATGTTTTATACTGATATATAATTTCAAAAGTATATGTGACTCCAAGTTATTCTTGGAAGAAAAGTCTTTAGAACACTCTGGGGTTCTTTGGCCTGTTGGGTTTCAGCTTTGTGGATCTGCACAAGGTCAGGACAGTGAACCAGTTTTCTTTATTCTCCTTCTTGGCTACCACCGATAAACACTGAAGTGACCCATAGAGACTCAGGTAAAAGACAAAACAGTCACAGGGTTGTCACAATCGTTCATTTTGATTTGTTTTGAACCAGGGCCCCACTAGGTAGCCCTGGTTAGCCTGGAATTTGCTTTGTCACCCAGGCTGGTCTTGAACTCACTGCCTCTACCTCCCAAATGCTGGGATTAAAAGCTGGACCTCAAGATGGCTCACTGCCTCACTTCTCCAATATGTAATTGAATACTGAATACCTGAGTTCTGGCTTTTTGTGATCTTTATTTCAATTCCTACACAGGTCTCAAACTCTCGAGCCTCGGATCCCCTGCTTTTACCTCACTGAGTGCTGGAATTATAGGTATACATCACCATGTCTAGTGTTTATGCTGTGATGGGGTTCAAACCCAGCTTATAGTGCATGTTAGGGAAGCACTCCTCCTGCTAAGCCATGCCCCAGTCCTTCTTAGGACAGCTTCAATTTATCACTGCATCCTTGTTCTGCCAGTGATGTGGCACCAGGACAAGACACCTAATGTAAGGGACCAAGCTTTCCCCCTGTAGGGCTTAGGGCATAACATGGACAACCATTTATTACACAAATAGCTCTTCCGTTATTATCCCTGCCATTTATTTAAAAAAGAGGTACATTTACTTTGAAAATTTCCCTTAAAGGGGGGAAAGGAGCATCAGGGCAAAGTTCACATGGCCTGTGGTGCATCCAAATAAGACGGCCTCATCTAAGGCCCTGCAAGCACCCAACACAAAACATGCCCATCTGTGTTCAAGCAAAATCACAACGTACAGGCTCACAGAAAGAGGGCATCTGTGCCCCAGCTCTTCAAGGATGCAGTTGGATGGCTGGATGCTGGTTCTTAATGTTATCTTTCCAAGACTCTGTCACCTTTTCAACTCTCCAAGCTCTGCCCACCTCCATAGACTGGACACTAATCCCAATAAGATCATTTCTATTCCTTCTATCTGTGTCTATTTAAATTGATTACAGTTTTAAAAGAAGATTTCCAAAGACAGAAATATTTCCATTTTGAGAAATCAAAAGACAAAATCAAGTTATCCACTTGACCCATCAAGCCACCCCAGTTAGAGTCATTCCAACTGTTGCCTGGTCCTCGCCTCAGGGAGAAGAGGGCCCACAACTCCCACCGACACTGCTAAAGGCTTGCCACCCGTGGCAAGAGATCAAACTCAAAGCAGCTATCACTAGGAGGAGATGCTGCTCAAGGGCTGTCCTCTGCTACTGCAATTGCTCCTTGTTGTGCTGTAGTGGTTCAGTATCAGCTCGCTTCAAGTGTGCATGCCCATATGCGAAACACACACACACACACACACACTCTCACACACACAATTGCCCTTACATAACCTTGGCAAAATTTCCTTTTAGAAAGGGCATTCAGGGAAGAAAACCCCATCAAGGTACCACAACTGCCTCCTGGCGAGGAGCAGACCGACAGCTTCTGAATTGTGGGAAAGCATGCAACCAAGTCAGGGCTGAACTCACACATGAGGCAGGCTATGGTGTGCGGCGTATGGTGTATGGCGTATGGTGCACACCCGCAACACACAGTGGGAGTGTAAGAGTAAAAATCTGCATGTAGCTGCAGCAGTTGATACACCTCGGCTTCTGCAGGCAGGAAGTACACAAGGAACAGAGCAGAGTAGAGAACAAAGACCTCACCGATCTCATTGGGCATTGCCTTGTTCATATTACCCAGCCTGTGCCTGCTGCCCTACTCCTTCCTTTCCTAACAATATTACTTTCCATCTGGACTCCCAGTTGCGAGAAGCCTTTTCTGCAGTCCGCGAATGCTGAGTTCTGCTGAACTGCGCCCCCCTTTCCTGTCTTGCGCTGCTGTGGGTCTTGTTAGACACAGCTGCCTTTATCTTCCAGGATTTCACTGATCTTGTGGTCCACTGTGACGGAAAGCTGGAAACATTTCAGATAAAACCAGGTGTGCACAGCTGTAATCCCAGCACTGAGGGAGTGGAGGCGAGACGATCGGCAGCTCAGGGCCATCCTCAAATACATAATGAGTTTGAGACCAGCCCTACCCTATGAATAAGCCTGCCTCGGAAGCGAAACGAACATCCAGCACTGGGGAGGCAGGAGGATATCTGTGAGTTCAGGCCAGCCCATTCTACACAGTGAGATACGAAACAGGAAGGACTACATAGAGAGACCTCGTCTCAAAAAACCACCACCACCCCAAAAAGTGAAGCAAGCAAAGTATTCATGGAGAACAAGATGGCACCTTACAGTTTTATGTGCAGGCCTATGTTACAGGGGGACAGCAGCCATGAAGAGTGGACACTGACAGGTACCAGACCAGGACAGATAAATAACCCCTGATTATACCCTCAGGGGCCTTCCCACTGCAGCCTTAAAGGAGCACTCCTCTGTGGGCTTTGAGTAAACTGGCCTCTGTCCATCTCTCCCTTCACCCCTTCAGTCACATCTATATTACTCATTTCCTAGAAGTGACAACCAGGGTTTACCATCACAGGGCCACAGTCAACCTCAGGGCCTTTGCACCTGCCTATAATGCTCTTCTCTGCCCTCTTGACTAAGCTCAGGTTGCTGTGAAACACTATTTTGTAGCAAGGCCATCCCTGGTCACCTGGTTCATGCAGCTTCTTGTTATTCAGCCCAGTTATTCTAGGTTTTGTCACCCTCTGATTTCCTCATCCCATCTATTAGTTCTAAAACATTCTAGTCTTTAAAATAGATTACCATGATTATTAACTTATTTCAATGCCTCAATTAATACTTAGTTTCCCAATAGAAACTATTCAATAAATATTTGCACTACAGGAGAACTACACTTTTAATTGTGGTGTGTGTGTGTGTGTGTGTGTGTGTGTGTGTGTGTGTGTGTGCCTCTGTAGGCTTGAGCTGATCTTTCTGCTATTTCAAGGAAGAATAAAGAAATAAGATCTCTCTTTCTCTCCCCCACCCCTGTGTGTCTGTCTGTCTCTATGTGTGCTTCTGTGCATATGTGTGTGTGTGTCTGTTTGTCTCTCTCCCCTCTTCCCTCTCTGTGTGTACATGTCTGTCTGTCTGTGTGTGTCTGTCTCCTCCCCTCTTTGTGTCTCTGTCTCTCTGTCTTTCTCCCTCCTTCTTTCTGTGTCTCTGTCTCTGTCTCTGTCTCTATCTCTCTCTGACAGATACTCACACCACAGCATGCATGTAGAGGGCAGGGGACAACTTGCTGATCCTTGGTTCCTGTCTTGCTTGAGACACATCTCTTGCTTGCCACAGCACACGCTTCCTGGATTCTTCTATCTCAGTCTCACTCCAATCTTGCCATAGGACACTGGGATAGCAAGCACACATGCCTGGCTTTATGTGGGTTCTGAGGATTGGAGCTCAAGTCCAAACTAATAACTATACTGTGGTCTTAAACTGTTGACTAAGTAGCCACCCCCAGCCTACTTGACATGATTGTTTCAACTCCCCTGAGATTAAAACTATCACTAGCAAACAGGAAGATTGAAATATCAAATGATTAAGTCATTCAGGCTTACACCTTGGTGATTGGTTTAAAGATCAGTTTTGTGATTCCCAGGGCACCTTGAATTCTTGCAAGCATCTAGTATTAACTATTTGTGAATTCAAGAGTAGCTGGCATTTAAAAATCTAGCAGATTTTCTTTGGAACTTTAACTTAAAATTCATGATGACTTTTGACTTTTTGTTTGGATATGAAGTTGCACCATTTAGCCTCGCCTCTACTTAGCTACCCTATGTTCTATGCATCAGTTACGGGAAGGAAAGCATTAGTGGAACGTGGGAGGGCAAAGCGGGCTCGCTTTAGACCTGTTTATACTGGTGATGTGTGCTGGATTGTATCTTCTTCCTGCTCCCCTTTGTGTTCTCTGCATCTCGCCCTCCATCTGAAAGATGGCTTTAGCCTGCTGTCCCTGGGGGCTTCAGCCTGTCCCTTTTGCTCTGTTAGCTGGTCAACATCTACAGAGCCAATTTCAAATGTGAATATCTCTAATATGAGAAATATCTGGTATAGTTTCCTGTTTTCTGACTTAATTCTGACTCATTTAGTATATAATTCTCTCGGCAATACAAATACACAAAAATTCAAGTGAACATTTCAGTAGAGGCTGCAGAGATGGCTCAGTGGTTATGAGCACTGGCTACTCTTCCAGAGGACCTGGGTTTGATTCCCAACACTCACATGACAACTCCAGTTTAAGGGAATCTGAGACCCTCTTCTGGCCTCCAGTGGCACTACCTGCAAATGGTAGCCATGCATGCAAGCAAAACACCCATACATATAACATAAAATGAAATAATTTCTAAAATTCATAATGAATCCTGACATGGTCTAACCAATCACTTATCGTCTTTGATCTCAAAGGCACAGTAAAAATACACAAATGGAACACACCAAGCTGAAACGCTCCTCTGCAGCGAAGGAAGCAACTGAGGAAAGCTCTCACAGACTGGGAGAACATTTTCATACTGTATATCGGGTAAGGAGCTACTACATACTGTATATACAGTAAGTTGTTTATATAGTAAGCAACTTAATAGCAAGAGAATGGATGAACCAATTTTTTTTTAGTGTGTCAAGAGCCTAAATGGACATTTCTTTAAAAAAAAAAAAAGTATGCACACTTAATAGTTATATGAAAAAAGATTCACCTTCACTTATAAAAGAAATGCAAATTAAGCTGCAATGCTCTATCATGTCACATGATGGGAATTGAAGCAAGAATGTGGAGAAAGGGACCCTTGAACAAAGTCAGTGGGAGTATACATTTACATAGCAACACAGAAAACAGCAGAGCCAATCCTCACAGAGCTACCAGGACCCAGCAGGCTCTCTTGAGACTAGTAAGTCAGAATCAGGCATGGCAGTGCGCGCCTGTAATCCCAGGCATGGAGAGACAGAGGTGGGATCAGGAGTTCAAGGTCTTCACATTAAAAAAAGGAAAAGAGACGAAAGCCAGTCTATCAAAGGCACATTGCCAATCTCATGCTGATCTCAACTCTGTCCACAGAAATCAATACAGGGAACAAACATGATGGATAAATAGATTCTTAAAATGGGGTGGTGGGGGTGGGGAGGGGATACTAGTGGACCTTAAAGGAGACTAAAGTTCTATTGTTTATGACTTTGTAGATGACCCTGGAGGACATTAAGCTACAGCTGGCACAGAAAGACTCGAACTGAGTAATCACACATGACCTACACAGCTAAACTCACATAGGTCCAGGCACAAAGCTGGAAACTGGTGGGAGAATAGGGAGATCTAGTCTCAAGTGTCAAGTTAGTCAGGGCCAATAAATCTTAGACAGATGTTGTACAGCAGAGTGACTGTAGTCGATGATGTATTACATAATTTCAAATTGTCAAAATAGGTTTAAATGTTCTCACCACAAAAAGACAAAAAAAGAAGTGAAATAGTAGATTAATTAGATTGATTTAATCATTCTTCTGATATAAACACATATGGAAATACCACATTTTAGTCAATACATTTATACAATTATTATTTGCCAAACAAAAATCAATGTTTACATCTTTTAAAAGACTCACAAAAAATCATGTTGGCAATAGTGCAATTAAGAAAATACTCTCAATTTAATGTCGATGAGAATATAAATTAATTCAGATTTTCTGAAGAGAAATTTACTTACACTTGGCAGTATAAGTAAAATACACACACACACACACACACACACACACACACACACACACACACACTGAAGTTGAGTCCTGCCCTTGGTCTCTGAGAAGTTACTCTAGGAAGTGACCAGCTCAAGACTGCTGTCTGGCACTCACTGTAATGCTCACGTTAGTAAAAGCAGAGAATAAACCTACAACAGAAATATCCACCAACAGGAGCTCGTTGACTTACTTCAAACTGAATCGGCACAAGCCTCCACAGCTACTAAAATTCTGGCTGTACATTTCTTGACACACTCGACACGTGTTAGCTAGGTGGCTAGCGCACCCTTTAGACTACATGGGCAATATGTTTAAAGTTTGGGAAATAGTTGGCACGACTCTTTAACAATGGCAATTATTCCATGAGTAGTGGCTACAGACAGTATTTCTAGGTGGCAGAAACAAATGATTGTGCCAGTTGCTTGAGACAAACAATCACAAAAATACAAGCAACCACAGAGCTCTGTTTTATTGTCAGTGCATAAATGTTTAAGAGAATCACATGCGTACAGATTTCAAGTTTTCAAGTATTTTCAAAACCGTTCTGCATTTATTTAACCTAAATTTGCCAAGAGATTCCCTCTGATTCTTCTCCTTTTCTATTATGTTCTCATCATTTTTCGCTCAAGTTTTCTCAATTAACTCGATCACAAAAATGGGACTATCTGTAGGTCAGGACTTTAACAGACAGAAAAAGATCAAACATGGCAGAGGGGCAAGAAAGCCTGTAGCCTGGGGTCCAGCTGCCTTAATGACTTGCCTACCTGCTGTGTAATACCCTGACTGCACCCTGCAGCTTCCAGACAAACAACGGAAGAACCTCCCAAGAGACAAAGCTGCCAAGACTCTCTCAGACTCCCGAAAGGTAAAATGTAAAGAAGAAAACGGATCACTGCAACCAAATGCTGAAATCCAACCCACCACTATTCCCGAATCCAACCCACATCCACCCCTCTCCCCCAGCCCTGGAGTCCTCTGTAACTTACGGTTGCCGGTCGCTACCCCAGCTTCAAGAACTTCAGAACCCAAAGGTTCCTACTTACTGGAAAAAAGACCACCAACCACCCACGCAGGGCTACATTCCCCTCCTCAATACGATTTATTCACAAACTCTGAGTGCATAATAGAAATCTAAAAATAACACTGCGTGGTAGAATCTAAGGCCGAGCGCCAAGATTTTCCCAGGGCTTCACTCCAGCAATATTGAAATTGCAGGGGTGGTTTGGCGGGGTTTCTTGGTGGTGGTTATTTTGTTTGTTTGTTTGTTTTATTTTGTTTTTTTCCCTACACCAACAGAAGCTTGGGGAGTTGGGTTTGAAGTCAGTGCAGTCTAAGGATCTGTGCTATGGGAATTACAGTCAGTGCTGGTTTGAAGGTCTCAAACTGCTAGGAAAAGTGTCTGGAAAAAAATAATGATAGTACAGTGAATGCCAACATCACACTGAGAGCCACAAGCTGAGCCATGAGTCCAGATGTAACAACTCAAAATAAAGAAATAAAGAAATAAAAATAAATAACCAGTTTCGAGCAGTATTCGGTTCCCTGGTTGGTTTACTGATTGGACTGCAATTAAGCTGCAATTTAACTCCGTCACTTTCCCTGTCATCATCCACAGCCAATGCCGGTGCCAATGGTTTCCACGTTGAGAGTGTCATGCTGGAAGTTAGCCCCAAGTCTGTCCCCTCAAGTAGCTTACATTCTGAAGGGAGAAAAGAAATGCACAGAAACCATGAAACGTGGTGGGAAAGGGAGAAATTGATGCTGGAAGGAGAACAAGTTGTGTTTCTAGCAAACCTAAAGGAGTCTACCTTTAAATGATCTAAGACATGGAGTCTACCTTTAAATGATCTAAGACATGAGTTAGGAAGGGAAGTGAGACAGGGTTGCTATGTCAAAATGTGTCATCTCTACATGCTGGCAATCAGGAAAAAAAATATTAAATTACAATACACAATGGTTTTTTTCTTTTAAATAAAAAATCTAAGACAGGCATCAGAAAAGATGTCTCAGTGCTTACAGCGACTGCCATGAAAGACTGAGTTCCAGAGTACTGGTCCCCAGAACCCAGGTAAGAACTGGATGGGTGTGGAGGAGGCAGAGACGTGGAGTCCCAGAGCAAGCTGGCTGGCTAGATTGATAGAACAGCAAGCTCCGGGTTCAGTGAGCACGGGTCCCTGCACACACACGGGAATACATGCACACCTACAGCTTACACACTTCAAAAATCAAATATGTAGGACTACAGCTAACAAACTATACTGCCTGAACTTCTATACTGCCTACTAACAATAGTGATGTGCTAATTAAAACACACACACACACACACACACACACGAAAATGGATAATACTCTGGGCATGTGAATTACTAAGATATCAGTTCTCTCAATTTGACCAAGTCATTCAACTAAGACTGGTTCAAAATTGCAGCAGACTCTTCTTTGCAATACTGTACATATTTGGTCCAATGAAGGGAGAGAAATCAATAAACATTACATACTGGGTGACCCTGGACAGAGGAAAGAGGTTTTGTTCTAGAAAGAGAAGGACATTTAAGTCAGACTGCCAAGAGAAACACATCAGGTTTATACACACAAAAGTTTCTGCCATTGAACCATTTTTCAACTTCCTTTAAAAAAAAAAAGATAGTTTTATATGATTCAGCCTAATTAAACTAAAATAAAAAATAAATGCCAAGGATAGTTCTGTAGGTCACTCTTCTGTTTAGAGAGAAGAAAGGTTAGCAAAATTGCAAGCAGGAGAAAGAAGGAAAGAAAAAAGGAAGGAAGGGAGGGAGGGAGGGAGGGAGGGAGGGAGGCAGGGAGGGAGGGAGGGAGGGAGGGAGAAAGAGAGGAAGAAATCACAGAACTATAATCCATTTAAGAAGCATTGTGAATTTGGGGAACTGATTAATTAAATGATTAATTAATTAAATGATTAATTAATTAAATGATTAATTAATTTGGGGAACACCTTAATTAAAACCTGTCTAGTTAAAAACTTCTTCCCAGGGCAAGAGAATCATCAGTTTACAGAAGACATGCAAGCCCAAGGGCCTGGGGAGAAGTGCTCAGCCTCACAGCCATCCCTGGCATAAGCAGGAAGGCCTACGATGTGATTCCAAAGACTCTTTAAATCCTAGTGCATGTCTCTAGAGAGTGAGAAAACACTCACACATTCCTTCCTTCCCAGAATACACAGTGCACAGTTTCTGGAGAGCAACCCGTCTTCATGTGGAAGATTCTGCATAGCCTTCAAATTTTGTGACTCAATAATTTCACCACTAGGAGTTTCTCCTAGGATTTTATTATGTAAATAATAAAGAAAAAGGAATCAGAAAGACAAATGCAAAGGATATTTAGTGCAAAATATATTTATAGATACTTTTATATAGAGATATAGATATTGATAGATATAGATATGGCATTGAAATAATCAAAATACCCAACAATGAGAACCTTAGAATGTTATAATTTACTTTAAAATCCATATATTAAATATATAGATAGAATATTATAGAATATATGCATTCTTTTAGAAAATAAATAGATTCTAGATATATAGAGACTATATTTTTTTAAAGAAATGTACCAAATGATAGGATTACATTTAATATCTTTCTCTTCGTACTTTCAGGGTTCTCACTCTTTTTTTTTTTTCTTTTTAGAATAGCATGGGCGAACTAAATTTTAAACTGGCTGTATTTTTTTTTCCAAATCTCTCTCTACCCATTAGGCAGCATTCAAATTAAGCCAAAGAGTGATGGGTGCTTTGCCCACACTTTCCTTGACAGCAGTAAGCAAAGCAGACTTTACCCTAATGCAAAGGACACTGATGGCCAGGAACCTTTCCTAGCGCATCTGAGGCCTTTACGTCCATCCCTGGGCAGAATCCCAGGACTATTTGTAGCTGTATAAAAGGCAGTTGGGCAATACAGTTGTATAACATTCATTCGGCTACCTCGTTCCACTGTCATTTTCCACCATATGCATACTCTGCCTCACCCAGGTGGCATCAGTGCTATGATGGGCACTTGGAGGATCTGGATATGAAGCTATTGAGTTTGAGAGTTTACAGGACAGAGTGATGAAGTTTGTAATCCTTCCTAATGGTAGTTAACGGGGGCTCTCCCCAGGTAGAGAGGGCCACAAGGCTATTCCCCTCATCTTCCATGGAGACTCGCCTGGAGTTAGTTACCATTGGTGCCAAGCCAGGATCAGTAGTTACAAGCATAAGACCAACCTGAGGATCCCACACTGGAAGAGCAAGGCACAGCAGGGGAACAGTGAGATTTGAAATATGTGTGCTCAGAAACTGGTCTATGCAAACCACCTCTTAGCCATGGCCCACGTGACAGAAGGCAACGTCCTCACTGTTGTCTGGTCTCCAGTTTCCAGAGCTGGGGAATCTCATGCTAAGGGTTGAGTGGAAGTAGGTGGAGGAAACAGCCCAAAGTACAGCCTGCTGTCTGCTGGCTCCGGCACTGTCACAATTCGCCTCTTTGGGAAAATTCAATAGTAAAGTTTTCTACATTGTTAACACATCTTGGAAGCTCATGACCCTGATGTAACAAGTGACACTGAACCCCTAGAAACAGCATCTCAGGAAGTAAGTTCATGGCCAACTGACTGTTCTACAACCATTTCACAACCATTTCGTGGGTCAGCTTCCTAGTGAGGAAGCCCTTATTTTGCAGGGTGCTTGTTGCTCACATATATACACGTGCAAGCATACACACACATGCACACAAGCACACTGTACACACCTCTTCCTGTGAAGAACTTGAAGCTTATGGGAAATACGTGGTGGAACAAATGAAAATGGGAACTTTAAATCAGTTTTAGGTATGCCGCTACCGTCAGGCCATCTGTGAAGCATGGCCACGGTGTGACCTCCTTCCTATGTGGCAGCGTTATAGGAAGGCTGTGTGACTGTGATAGGCAGCCTATTTTGGATGAATGGGGCTTGTTCTGGTGACCCAGTAGAAAACTCTACAAGGAAAGGCGAGGCATGTTCCCAGAATCAGGTGCCTGAAACCACAGAGCCCCCCAACTCCATAATTCTGTGACTATCAGTCACGCAGACAATGTCCCAAGCTTCTGGCATTCTTGTTAGACTCCACCCCCACAGTTACCTGACTATAGCCAGGTATGCTCCTGATAGCCCACTATAAGAGGGGCTGCTTGGCCCCTCCTCGCTCTTTTTTTTTTTTTTTTTTGGTTTTTCGAGACAGGGTTTCTCTGTATAGCCCTGGCTGTCCTGGAACTCACTCTGTAGACCAGGCTGGCCTCGAACTCAGAAATCCGCCTGCCTCTGCCTCCCAAGTGCTGGGATTAAAGGCGTGCACCACCATGCCCGGCTCCTCGCTCTTTTAAGCTCTCACCTTTCTTACTCTCTAGCCCCTCTCTCTTTCCCTTCCCCCCTCTTTCCACGTGGCCATGGCCAGCCTCTCTCTTTCTACCTTCTCTCTTTCTCCCCGCCTTTCTACAATAAAGCTCTAAAACCATAGACTGTCTCTGATCATCAAGGCCTGCCGTGCTTGAATGATGGGATAAGCTTTCTCCTAATGAGCAGTGTCTAACCTCCTGCTAGAAGGCCTTCCTGTGCTCCAGCCAGGGAGCACTGTCGCCCTCGTGGGAACCATTAAGCGCCCTCTCCCCCTGCTCTCCCCTCCCCTCAGCCCCCAGGGCTGATGAGCGGCCCCGGGGGGGCCCCCATTCTGTTCTCAGCTCCTCCGTGGTATCCTGTGTGGAACGCTGGAGGCTGGGAACCTGATAACTAGAGCTGCCCCTTGTCCACCACCTGCTGCGTGGAGTCAGTGGCTTCACATAGCCAGACACCCATCAGGGTGTGTGGAAAGCGTGCCGCAGTCCTTCCGCGTCCACCTGCCCAGAGCACGGGAACTCTGGTGGGATGCGGGTTCTCTCCCACTCCCCTCTTTTCCCCACACCCACAGCCCCACAGAAGGCTGCCACATTTCCATCCACAAACACTGCATCCCTGGCTAAACAACTAAACACCAAGAAGAGACTGCACCATGGGTCTCTACTTGCTTTTCATAGGTCAAAACTATGCCATCTTGCCACCTCTAGCTTCGATGTAAGATAAAAATCAGCACTTTTCACTGGGCCCATTGCTGTCCTGATCCAGATCAGTCCCCATTAAAAAGGTGGACACTTAAGAAGGGGAGTATCACACCAAGAAAGATGTAAGTAGGGAGCTGGCTGTAGTGACACACACCTATAATCCCAGCACTCGCGAGGCTGAAGCAGGATTACCAAATTCAAGAGCTACATAGTAAAACTGCGTTGAAAGAAAAAAATACTTGGTGGATTGTGACCAGGTGGCTATAATTGACGAGGAGAAAATGGCAAGGACTGCACTGCATATCAACTGAGCTACATGAAGAGGAGCAGGTGGGGAGGGCTGAATCTGGCCACCTGCTCAGATATAATTTATAGAACATTTGGACCACGAGGAGTGTAAATACCTTGACTACATGTATAGGCCCACTTAATGGTGAAACCTAGTCCCCCAGCAACTGCATTGCAAGGTGTGGCCTCCATGAGGTGTTTAGGAATTAGTGTCCCTGTTCCAGAGAGCTGGTACCCTTCCAGCATCTGCCACCTAGGACACCACAAGAAGGCAGTGTGCATGACCATGAGGGTAGCACTCTCAAGACATCTAATTTACTGGGACCGCCATCTTGACTCTTAGCTTTCAGAACCACTAGAAAGAAGTTTCTGATTTATGTTTACTGTGAAAGAACAGCAATGCTTTTTCCTTTCAAATCATGCAGACATGAATTGTTCTAAGGGTGGAGTTACAGAATCTTCTTTTGTCAGCCTGTTGTTCCTGTAACAAGTGCACTTTAGAAAACAAACAAACAAACAAATAAACAAACATCCAAGGTGGACAGCTCCTGTTGACCCCCAAGATTGCCCTTTGATTATTACTTGCATGAACACACACGTGCCTGTGGACACACACACACACACACACAAACACGCACGTGTGCACACACACAATGTGTTCACTGGAAAGAGTTGAGAGGTTTTATGTTTCTCTTCCCAGTGTTTGAAATATCTCTGTAAGTTTTGTGCGATTTTCTGCAGAGAGAACACAGTTGAATTATCCTTAGTCACCAAGACAAGCTAATAAAAGACCAAAGAGGTTTGCAGACAGGAAGCTCAGTCTCACCCTCCTGGGAAGAGAAGGCTGGACCACCTGTCGCTCCTGGCCTGGACAGCATGACTCCTGAAAATAAAGCAGGAAGAAGTGGAACACTGAGATGGGGAAGATTTTTATAACCGCATAGCATTTGGCACACAGCGGCTCAAGGATGTCGAACTCAATCATCACAGGAGGAAAGGTCAACTCCATTACCCACACCACGGTTATGGACAAGAACTAGACCCTGCTCAAAGTCAGGGAGAACGGACATAAAACAGCTCCTCTGTCATTGAGATGCAGTGGAACTGGGAAACCCCACTGAAGATGTCTCTGAGCTTGAGCCTCAGGTGCTGATGAGAGAGCGTTAGCCTCGGATGCTGATGAGTGAGTACTATTCCGTGTGACAAACGGCAATGCCTTTCCTTTTCAAATACTCTATGCTTTGGTTTTGGAATAGATACGGTTATTTAATGAGTCAAGCATCCTCTCCCAGCTCTTTCCTGTTTCACCTGAGAGAAACTGTTCATGTGGCTGTCTTGGATACCTTAGGATGTTCAGATGAAAGGCTCAACCTAGCAGAACTTGTACACATTGGCAAAACCATTTTACCACTTCCAGAAATATGATAATATGGTGGAATATGGACTACCAGGAATATGATGGTCTTACAGTGATAAGGCTTCTCTATAGGGTTCAGATATTTGGAGTATTGGGAGTAGATTGTGTGCATACACATGGAAAGAACATTGTCAAGACTGGGACCAAAAATAGTGGGAAGAAATTCTAGTATTTATGGGACAAGGTGTTCTAAGTTTCCTTGGAATATCTTAAGTCAGATGGAATATCTATAAGTCCTTTTTAAATGCAACAAATTAAAAGAAGATATAGAGGATACATTGAGTGAGTTTTCTCATACCTATGACCAAACCTTGATAAGAAGTAACCTAAGGGAATAAGCCCTTCTTTTGGCCACAGTGTCGAGGAAGGCATGATAACAGGACCAGCTTCTGTCTGAGATAGCAGGAGTCAGAGTGTTGCTGGCTCACATCTTAGCAGCCAACCAGAAAAGCCCAGAAATGGAAAGGACTCGTCTATAAGTCCCGGGACCTGTGCTTCCCAGTGTGGGGCTGTGAGTGTTGGGGAAGAGGGGGGAGGGAAAGAGCCCGCATTGGGCCAGAGTTCCTGTGCTCTAGACAGACAGATGCGTGAGGACTGCCGGACTCGGGAGGACTGCAGACACTTTCCACTTGGCTGGCCACGGTAGGCATCTGGCTGTGTGAAGCCACTGACCCCACTCGGCAGGGGGTCGACAAGGGGCAGCCCTCATACCAGGTTCTCAGTCTCTGGCATCGCACGCAGGATATGTCAGAGGAGATGAGAACAGAATAGGGGCTGCCCAGAGATACGGAAAGAGGGCAGAGGGAGAGAGGTTCCCATGCAAGCGAGAGTCCTTGGTCTGGGCCTTGATGAACAGAGACAGTCTATGGTTTTAGAGCTTTATTGTAGAAAGGCAGGGGGAAAGAGAAAAGGTAGAAAGAGAGAGAGAGAGAGAGAGACCAACCATGGCCAAGAGGAAAGAAGGGGGAAAAGGGGAGAGAAGAAAGGCTAGAGAGTAAGAAAGCTTAAAGAGAGAGAGAGTAGGAGGGAGAGTAAGGAAATAAAAGCGCAAGAGAGCAAGGTGGGGCCAAACAGCCCCTCTTATAGTGGGCTTGTTATCTTGTTGTTGCTAGGTACCTGGGAGGTGTCTAGCCAGAAGCTCAGAAGCTTGGAGCATTGTCTATGTGACTACTAGCCATGCTTCTCCTGTGGGGGCTGCGGGGGGGGGGGGGGGGGGTAACTTCGACAGGAGCCAGGGATCCAAGAGACATGAGGGAACACCTTTCTTCCCATGTAGGTGAAAATTATCACCACTGGGTTTCACTGGGGTTCAGACCTCTCAACTCAACTGGAGACATAGCCCATTGCCCCACACCCCAGTGACCCACCTCCTTCAATAAGACCCCACCGCTTAAGGTTCCACAATCCCCCTAAAAAGTGCTATCAGCTAGTGACATGTGAGCCTGTGGGGACATTTTATATCCAATCTTCAGCAAGAAGTGATCTCTTTAAGAGTCTGACAGCAAATTCTCAGCTGGATTTTGGTTGATTTTAGAATGCCTATCCCAACTCTGCCCTTTCTCAAGAAATCTGGTTCTGCCTACAAAATCTGAATGACAGACAGATGATTCAGGCTCACATTCGTGAGCACCCCTGACTGGGGTAAGAGGTCAGAGCAGACATGAAGGAACCCTGTGTGCTGTGATGAAGACAGAAACTGCATTCACTTTCTCCAAAACTGATCTTCCTACATATTGGTGCCCTCTCTGATCTGCTTTTAGAGACGGTCACATCTTCAAATCTACCAAGAAATAGCCCCAGGCTCCTTCTCTGCCCTATAAGTATACACTCCAGCTGGGTCATTGGAGCTAGGTTCTATAGAATTCGATACTACCCAGCCCTAGCCCCTCCCCTGCTTCAGAGTCACAGGTCAAAGTCTGACATCATTTGTTCTCTAGTCCGCATCACAAACTTCACACAGCCACCATACAAATGTAATCCCCTGCCTGTCGGCTCTGGCTCTCCCCGTCTTCACTGTGTGTAAATGAAAACCCCATGCAGACAGTGCCTCTGACAGAAGCTCTGTCATCAACTTTGATATATCCTTTGCTCCTCAGCATCCAAGTCACCCACAAACTGTAACATCCCGATGGCTGCTTTGCAACAACTGTGCTGCATCCTAGGGCCAAGCTACTGCTGCCTCTCAAGGGGATTCCTTTAATTACCTCCTACCTGTCCTCCTCATTTCTGCTCTTGCCCTCTACATCCTGTTGTTCACACAGACACTGGAGTAGCCTTTTAAACAGATACTGGGAGTCCCCAGGTTAAGGTCTTTTCAATTCCTGGGCCCTTCTTTACTCCTAGGAGGTGAAAAACTACACATTCCAGAACACCCTGCTAGTCTTTCTGTGAGTTCTTACAACCTCTCTCAGACCTTCCATGCTTCCACATCTCTGTGCACTTTACTGCAGCCACCATGGCTTCTGGCTGCCCCTTCAGTGCACAAGTCATCTTGCTCAGGGCCTTGCAGCAGACTGACCCCTCTGCCTGAAGTCATCTTTCCTCGGATTTCTGCCTTGATGCTCTGATCAGCATGCATTGACTGCAGCCTCCTTTGGCCGAGTTTTTTAAGTGGCACAGAATGATCTCCTCCTATGGCCCTCTATCTCCTTCCCTCGTGGTAGTTTTCTTTACATGTCATCATTGTGTTGACTTGTTTGCTCTGCTTTTCTGAGCATTGCCTTAACTTTCCACTAAGGGGGATTGCTTTGTGCCCAAATGCAGTAGGCACTCCAGTATTTAGTCAATGAAGGCAGGTGAGTCTTAGTATCTCTAAACAATGGAAAAGGCTAGACCACATGGGTCAAAGACATGCAAGGTTGGAGGCCATGTTAGATCTGCTGGAGGAAGCTGGCTAGGGAAAGGAGCTAAAGAGAAGAAAAAAAGACAAGCCTAGCCAGTGCAGTAGCAGCATTGATTCTAGTCATCTCCTGTCCCTCTTTCCGTTAGTCTAGCTGCCTCATAGCATTTTCGCCTGTAGCGAGACCTACCTTTAGGAGGTTTTCTGTTGTATCCTTGCGGTAAAACCTACTCTATCTGAACTACCTGTCATGTTTTCTGTCGCCAACAACACTGAGCAAGTCTTAGATCAGATTCTGCAAAGCCTCCCATCGCCCTGCTCTCTGTTCCCTTTCTAGCCCCAAAACTGCAGCCGGAAGAAATGAGCTGGGCAGCCATTGTGCTTCCCACATGTAGTGGCTATTCCTGGTTGTCAACTTGACTATATTTGGAATGAACTACAATCCAGAATTGGAAGGCTCACCAGTGACCCTTATCTGGAGGCTTGGAGATCCTTATCTGGATTTTGGTTTGGAGATCTTGAGCCATAGTGGCTATGGATTCCAGAAGATTGAATCTCCAAGTTTAAGGAACACACCTTTAATCTGGGCTACACTTTTCATCTGGGATTAAAGGTGTGGTGGAACACACCTTTAATCTGGGCTACACCTTCTACTGGAGACAATATAAGGACATTGGAAGAAGGGAGTCTAGCTCTTGCTCCTTCGCCTGCTTGCTGCGTGAGACTGAGTAACTGCTAGATCCTTGGACTTCCATTCACAGCTGCGACTGAACCATTGTTGGGGATTGGGCTGCCGACTGTAAGTCATCAATAAATTCCTTTACTATCTAGAGACTATCCATAAATTCTGTGACTCTAAAGAACCCTGACTAATACACCACCTTACAGGGAATGACATCAAGAGCCAGGCAAGCATAAGCCTTTCCATGGCCCCACAGCAGTAGTACCTACCAGAGTGAGATGACAAAACAGAGTAGACCAATCCTTCCTCTCATGGAACAGTCTATGCTTGTGTGTATGAAACCCACTCTTTGGGCAGTTGGTCAGTGTCAGACAGCCTTCATTCTCCACAAAGGAAATTCAGTCATCCCTGCTGCTCGGAGCTTATTTTCATTAAATAACACTTGAAAACGTACCCTCTGTATTTCCTCAAAGATTCTGGGCATACCAGCAACGGCCCTATCTATAGCAACAACTGCTGCTGTTTGTACATCCTGCTCACACAGCTCCTACAGCTGATCATTTGACAGCTCTAAGTGAATATTAACTGCAGAGCATAATTAATAAATGGGATTACTTTCCCTTTGCACACACAAGCACATAAAGCAATCTGCCAGCATTTAAGGAAATCCTATCACGCCGTGACTCATTAAATCATATTTAGGGAAGTGAGAAAATGAAGATGAGGATAATTGCAAACTTACCTAAGCATCACAGAGCCCACCCAGTGACATGTCACCGTGATAGGGCAAGCTACTGATACCTCTGCCTCCAATTATCGCACCCATCAAAGACAAGGAAAGACTTGATTGCAAACAGAACCTTTTTACTGAATTTTGCCAACCTTTTTAATAAAAATAGATCCATGCTACCACCCACCTTCCCAGAAAGAATGTCTACCCAGGAAACATAATTTATCTCTTCCAATGACTTCACATGAAAGGTTAATGGTAGAGTCGCTGTCGGCAGCCAGCAACATTTGTGTTTTCACATCTCGCTTAAAAGCTCCATTATTCTGTAGGACACCAAGCAAATGACTTTATTTTAACCACCCCCAGCTGACCTTCCTAGCCTAATACTAGGCTCACTTTGACAACTTCCTATAAGCATTCATTTCAACAATAAGCATTACAGCTGGTTCTTGGCGGTTCTTGCTGGTTCTTGCAGATGACAGAGAAAGGAGAAGGCAAGCCAGTTGCGCCACAGCAGGTCTGCAGCCTGGGCTCCTAAGTAGCACATTGTTTGGTTCCTCTTAGGATTGGTCACTGAACTTCAAGGAACCTCAACCCCACAGGGTTCCAGCACTCTTGTCTGGGTTGGGTAGGGAGAAGAATCCAGCAAGTACGCCTGCTCATCAAAGGGGAGGCCTTTGGGGATTTCCTTCTGCCCAGAAAAGAGCCTATGTGTGGGCTCTGGAAACACAAGTCCATGGGCATGCGTCATAGTGGTCAGGAGGGGACTGGAGCTCCAGCAACTCGTGCTATCCCAAGAACACACTGAGAGTGGCATGTGTCACACTACATGGATGGTTCTCAGACTATACACCACCATGTGCTTCAAGGAGCTCTAGGCTGTCCGCTTGCTTTATAAACCTTATGACCAAGTGTCTGAGAACATGCTAGGACCTGAGGGTCCCAGGTGTGGGACACGTTTGAGTGATAGAAAAGGTTGAAGGAAAATGTTCTGAGGGATGTGTGGGTTTGCCTCTGCAATATGGTGCCCAGAACACCTGTACCTCTTCGTCCACATCACATTTGGACTCCCAGATCATTCCTGTACCTGTTCATCCACATCACATTTGGACTCCCAGATCATTCCTGTACCTGTTCATCCACATCACATTCGGACTCCCAGATCCTTGGCTCCCTATTCTAACTTTGTTCATCCAGGTGTCCAACAGAAAGGCACTACTTTAGCAAGACCTGTGTCTGAAAGCAACAAAAACAAAGAAAAAAGCTTATTTAAAATAATAAGCTCAAAGAGACAAGGACCAGGGCTGACACCTGCGTGTTTGTTTTATCTGTTTATTTATTATCACATTCTCACAGATAGAAGGCTCTGGTCTCCTCTACAGGCTCAGCAAGTTAGAGAAAAGCACCTTTAAGAACAGGAGAAATAAAAAGGTCTTTTAATTTATTTATTGTGATCATGCTTCAGTTCAGATCTCCCTCTGAGACATGAGTTCTTGTCATATCCATTGGACAGTTAAAGAAGCTCTGAGACTGAGATATGAGTCTCTTGCTCTATCATAGAGTGATACAAATCGTAGCATCTCTCAACAAGACAAAGTAGCTCATCCCCTCAGCACCTCTACTTCCGTTCCAAATGGTTAAAAGCTTAGGCTTCACACAGCCGCAAAGCATCCTCCACAGAGTATACTGCTGAATACAGGAGATTCAAACTTCCTCAGTCATCCCAGAATCATTTTTCTTTATACCAGGCAGTGAAAAAATCAGCATCTATATAGAAGTAGTAGTAGTAGTAGTAGTAGTAGTAGTAGTAGTAGTAGTAGTAGTAGTTGTGGTGGTGGTGATGGTGGTGGTGGTGGTGGTGGTAGTGGTAGTAATAGTAAAAATATCAATCAAATACACTCCAGACATCACAGGGTTAAGTTGAAGCGTATTCTTAAACAGGCATCCATTTCTGCAGCAGAACTCTCTTCCTCAACAGGGTGCAGTGGTGCAGTAGAGTTCCTTCCAGATTCAGCTTTGGGTCCCATCCAAGCTGAGGCCTTGGCTCAGTTTCAGACTGTTCACCGGGCCATGTTGAATAATGTCACAGAGAACATAGCAAAGTCAAGAATGACCCTGAGGTCTGAGCATCCTCTCTCCCTGCTTCCAGAAAGCCAAAAGAAAGTCAGTTCGTTTCATTCCTTGTATTGATTAACAGTGATTTTTTCCCCCAGTAGCTGAAGAAGAAGACAATAACCAAATACTCATCAGAGATGAATCTAACCCCAGGGTCTTCTCTGCTTATGAACTCATAAAGCCTGACACAGCTCTAAAGTGTGGATGGACCCACAACCTTGATTCTTAATTGTCTAATCAAATCTACAAATCTCAAGTCACGAAGGCCCTTTCCTTCCCTTAAAATAATCCATAAACAATAGATATTCAAGGCATGTCAGCATATTTTAGGTTTATCTTTTGCAATAAACAAAGCATTCTACAACATGCCTTCTAGATCTTTCCTGAGCAGCAAAGCCTCGCAGCCACAGTCCTGAAATTAAGCAGGAAGCAAACTGCCTCTGCCCAGCACAAGCTGAAGGGCCCCTTTATTTTTCCATTTTTATTTAATTGCCATATTAATCAAACTAATGCTCATGCACTTGTGTATTTTTAAAAAAATGACCCAGTTGACAAAGCGCTCATCAGGCAAGCAGAGGCATCTGAATTCAGATCCCGAGCACCCACTTAAAAGCTGGGCATGGTAACATGGATCTGTAATCCTTGTGCTAAGGAAATGGAGACAGGAGTGCCCCTGGAGATCCTGGGACAGCGAGCCCACACACACCAGTGAGCTCAAGCTCAGAAACCAGGTCTCAAAACAGCAAACACACAAACAAAAATGATACAGAATGCCAGAGAAAGATATCTAACATGGGGGCATGCACACCACAAACACACACTCAGGCACGCGCGCGTGCACACACACAGAGGAAAAATGCAAATGTAGTCTATACCAAGCCTTACCACAGGCAACTCTACTTCCAAATCCATATTTTTAATAAACTCTATCTTACATCTCGTATTTCCCTTTGTATCTGGACATTGTCTGTCATTTCCTACTTTGAGAGCATTATTTGGCTGTGAGACTTCCTCCCTTTCTCCACTGCGTCTCACGTCTACACAGGAATATTGCCTTTGGATGGCTGCTCCAGTATAACATTCTCGTTGCAATAACCATGAACCCAGACAGCCTTGGTGCAAATCTAGCCCCATGAACCTGAGTGTGATTTTCAGTATGTATGAAACAAAACCAGCATCCACAGCTACTTCTCGGGTCTGTGGTGTTGAACGTCAACTGATGAATCATACCCTGGGTATGTACTGAGCACAGCCTAGGAAAGCACTCTCTCCCTGTGAACGACACCCCAACACCCCGACACCCCATGGCCCTGGATTGCTTTTCTTAAGCACTCCCCACCTGTCCTTGCCTTGTTTTTCATTCACTTACACTGTCACATAGCTTTCTGTATCCTGAAAATTCCCCTAAGACTCAAATTCCTCTTGCTACAGATACTGTTTTACATAGTTTTGTTTGTTTGTTTTCCTTGAAAACATTCTTCTGAGAGCATTTCATCCGAATCCCAGGAGCCTGATGTATACATCAAATAGGCAATTGCTTCTCCCAGAACTCACAGGCTAGGGGTGGGTCATAAGTTCAAAGGTAGCCTGAGCTACACAGAAATAAGAACTTGTATTGACACAGGATCTACACTCCTTTGGGACTTGTTTGTTTGATTTGTTTTTATTTTGTTTTGTTGTTGAGACAGGGTTGCCTGCATGGCCCTTGAACTCAGGAAGATCCATGGGAAGTCAATGCTTTCAGCCAAGCAGCTTTGAGTATGTCTTCATTACTGACAGTGTGGTATATAAAAATAATGGAATTCTTTCCAGTCTCATATAAGAAAGGAGACATGTATTTTATAGGAAAATGGGTGCGATTGGAGATGACTGAATAATGAGAATTAAGCCAGACCCAGAACTATGAGTAGATGCTCTCTATTTAGACTTTAAACAGACATGTAATGTCATACATGCACATGACATGCATATAGAAGAAAACTGCCTAGATGAACAGTGAGGACAGAGCAGGGGCTGGGAGGAGAGAGGAGGACCTGGAGGCGTGGCCAAAGCACAGTGTGCACTTGAGTGCCAGTGTCTTCTGTATCACAGGACAATATAAAGTGCACGTCATCGCAAAGTGTGGAAAATGGAAATGTCTTTACTCCTGCTTTGCATTTGCTGGTTTTCTGAAGAATGTGGAATACAGAATTCCAAGCCAAAACAATTGCCCCCAAATGCTGCAGGCAGTAATCTGCTGCAGGCAGGGATCCGCTGCCGTCCAGACTCCAGGGCTCCCGCCGAGAAGTCTTGTGCTGCTTGGAAAACTGATTTCTTTCTCTCCAGCAGCTCAGAAGACTTTCTTCACTGTGGTATAAAATTTCATGATGACATTAGGTCATGAGTTCTTGTCATATCCATTGGATCTAATCCGGGTGAAGAACCAGCCTGCCTCCATCTTGGGTTTGAAAGCCATCTTAGAGTAAAGACAAACTAGGCTCATTCCTGGCTATGATAAAACCTCTGTTTCTCAAGGACTGGGCTATGCTTCACCTGTGACCTTAACTACAAATGGTTCTGCCTGTTCCAGGAAATGGTAACCATGTAGTCTTAGGTATGATTTTAATGCTGTGAACAGATGCCATAACCAAGACAAGTCTTATAAGGACAACCTTTAGTTAGGGCTGGCTTACAGGTTCAGAAGTTCAGTCCATTATCATCAAGGCAGGAACATGGCAGCATCTAGGCAGGAATGGTGCTGGAGGAACTGAGAGGTCTACGTCTTCATCTGAAGACTATAAGCTAGGACTAGGGTATTAAAGCCCACTCCCACAGTGACACACCTACTCCAACAAGACCACACCTCCAAACAGAGCCATTCCCTGAGCCAAGCATAAGCAAACCATAACACACGTCTTCATGTCAAAACGTTGTTAACTATCTTGCAACCCTACCTCTGTCTTAAAAGGTTACATGAGCTCCTATTACCACCTAGTTATGACTACCTGTTGTCATGACTACCTTGTTATACCCTTCTTGTGACCATGCCTTTGTTTCAGAAGGTTGTTAGTTTGTTAGAGTTTGGTTTTGGATCAGGACAAGGGACTGAGGTGCATATTTTACATATCAAAGCGCCTGGCCCCTAGGTTCTCCCAGCATCCCTCAGTCACTACCTGGCATACCTGCCCCCAACCTTGAACTTTCCAGCCCAGATGCTGGGTTGCCCTTCCCTCAGAGGCTTCTCCCTATATAATCCAGACATTTTGCTCTCTCTCTCTCTCTCTCTCTCTCTCTCTCTCTCCCCTCTCCTTCTCCTTTTCTCTTGTAAGACTCTGGTGAGCCTTAGTGTACTGGGGACCCCCTGAGTGAACCCTGTGGAGCCAGAATTGATGCAAAAAGCAAGAGGAACGTATTCATTTTACTGGGGTTGTCCCAGACTCAAAGGAGAGGCAGTGACCCCTGGCAGCCTGTTTGGTGAGTTTTTATATGGTTTGCAGGGGCAGAATAGAGCATCAGAAACTAAGCAAAATATGATTGGCAGGACAGTGCATGCTTTAAACTGATTGGTCTTTTTAGGGAATGAGATAGTAGGGGCTTACTCAGCCTCTCCCTTCTGGCCTACGACGTGCTCTCTGACCTGTCTCTTGGGGGTTAGGAGGTCCAGTGAAATTTTCTAACAGCTGAGCTAACCTCTTCACTCTCTCTGACTGCATGCCCTTTCTTTCTTTTCCTCCCTCCCACTCCCACCCCAATCCCCTCATGGTGACCTTTCTGGCCTTGGCTCCTGGGGCCAGTAAATTCACCTGCCTGAGAGCATCTTCCCAATAAATCTGCCTTTAATACAGTCTACTCTGGCTTACACTGGCTCATTTCAGGACTGCTAAGAAATAACCTACAGTCAGGACTAACCTGCTGTGCTTATGTTCTGTATGGCAGCCCCACCTATTCTGCACACCAAATCCCCCATTTGCAACCCCCATCCCTGAGCTATAAAAGTCTTGTCTTGCATACATCCAATGCTGACCTCTCCAATTCCATCTTAGGTGGAGACAGCCCATGTACACACACACACAGAGAGAGAGAGAGAGAGAGAGAGAGAGAGAAGCTTGCTTTAATTAATTTGGCCATGATCATTTGGGTCAGTGGTCTTTTCTCTTCCCATCTTTGGGTCTCTCTCTCTCTCTCTCTCTCTCTCTCTCTCTCTCTGTGTGTGTGTGTGTGTGCATCTGTGTGTGTCTCTGTGTGAGTGTTTGTGTATGTGTGTGTGTATATGTAAGTTTGTGTGTGTGTGTATGTGTGTGTGTGTGTGAATGTGAATGTGTGAGTGTGTGTGTGTATTGTGGTCAGTCAGTGGTGGCGCACGCCTTTAATCCCAGCACTCGGGAGGCAGAGGCAGGCGGATTTCTGAGTTGGAGGCCAGCTGGTCTACAGAGCGAGTTCCAGGACAGCCAGGGCTACTCAGAGAAACACTGTCTCGAAAAACAAAAACAACAACAAGAAAAAAAGTGTATGGTTGTGCACATGGCTGAAAAGACTAGATAGAATAGGACATCAAAGGTCTTCCTCCACCACTCTCTGCATTACTGCCTTGAGACAGGCTCTCTCATCCCTAACAGGTCAGCCAGCTTTCAGAATCCAGCTGATTCCACCCTACCCCACCCCAGTACTGTGGTTACAGCAGGACAGCATGCTGGGGCCTCAAACTCAGGTCCTCACACTTACATAACAAGTGTTCTTACCCATGGAACCACCTTCCTCACCTTCCCTACTCCCGATTTTGGTCCTTCCATGCTGTCTTTGGAATCTGCATTCGTTGGCAACCAGTTAGAATGACCCTCCCCCATTACTGTATTTTCTGCCTCCTTATCCTGGAGTATTTCTATTCTACTTTCTGAGATTTTTATTCATTTTGTTTTGTTAGAGACAAGTTCTCAAACCCTTCAAGAGTATTCATTGTCTCATACCATTAACTTCCAATGATTTCTGTTTTCTCAGAGTCTCATTTGTATCACTAGTGCAATATTTTGGTTCAAAGAGTGAGAGAGCCTCTCTTAATTTTCTATAATACTATCCTGAAGTTATCTTGTTAAGACTGTCTTCAGTTGTTTGTATTCTTTTTTCCTTGGAATTGCTTTTTTTTCTTTTCCCCATTCTTATCTCCAGTCTCCATGTAAAATAAGCTCCACAACCATTAAAGAGATAAGTGGGAGGAACTCATGGTGCACAGCATGCCGGAGCCTGCCTTGTTGGAGGAGGTGCCAGCATCTCCCCCTTTGTTGTCAGTTCCCCTGGTACACATAACTTCCCATTCTTGCCTTGCTTCTACACGAACACCGTTCGGCATACCACCTTCACTAATGGCCAATGAGACACCTTTCCACCATTGCCATACTTCCCCTACGTACATGCTCCTTGCAAAGCCTACCATCATGGCCTGGCCTGCCGCTGTTTTATCCCAGCTCAGAAGCAGCCATTTTGTGTCCTCCCCTCCCCCAGAAAATCTCTTGTGTGAGGTTGGTTTTGTGGTGTGGTTTTTATGTTATTCCTTGGCCCCTAATCAGCCAGATACTCTTCTGCCACAGTCCTTTCAATCCAGGGCCATCAATAGCTGAGCGTATCTGGAGTTTGGGGGGGGGGGGGCACAACCCCAGCTCACTTAGAATTGACTGTAAGACTTATGCAAAAACCCTAAAACTCAAGTCTGTTGACACTTCCCCACATGCTGCCTGCATCCCCGGCTCTGCTACTCTCCCTCACGTGTCAGGATTTGGCTCCCTGTCCCTCATACTCTTGGTGTTTGTAACATTTGGGCAATGTTCTGTATAGAAAAGGTGTCTTGGCTGGGGTTTTATTGCTATACTTCTTCCAACGCATCCTAATAGTAGCACTTCCCACGGGTCAAGCAGGTTCAAACCACCACAGAAGGACTAACAATAAGCACTGTTTGAAGAGGCATGTTTAACGACATACAACTCAGTCCTTTACTTTTCATATTCTGTTAAGTAAAGGGATTTGAGAAGGTTGACTCCATGACAGGCTTCAAATTGGCAGTTCAGGAGACTAGGTCTAAGAGCTGGGCAAACCCAGGAAAGCCTAGGCAAGTCAGTTACTAGGGGGAAAAAAAAAAAAAAAAAAACAGGCTTCAGGCAGCTAGTCAGAAACTGCCCTGCCAATCAAAGCTGCCCCTCCGCCTGGCCTGGCAATGGGTCAGCAGAAGTTTCCAGCCCCCATACCCTGGTAATGATTCTGGAATGTCTCTAGAGATGGAGCAAGAATTCCCCTAATGTGCTTTTTTTTTTTTAAAGATTTTTATTTATTTATTTTATGGATATGAGTACACTGTAGCTTCAGACACACCAGAAGAGAGCATCAGATCCCATTACAGATGGTTGTGAGCCACTGGAAGAGCAGTCAGTGCTCTTAGCTGCCGAGCCATCTCTCCAGCCCTCCCAAATGGGCTTTAAATCAGGCCTTCCAGCTCACTTGGTTGGAATGAGAGACCCCAGCATTCTGGACTTCTGCGAAATGAAACACTCTTTGCTTTTACATACTATTTGAGTCTGTGGTATCATGGTCATTTACATAACAATTCTCAAAAGACAAGAGTAATATCACCTAAGCATTTCTCACTAGAGCTTGCAACATGATACGAGTCTCATGTGCACATTTTGCCAACAACCCAGAGTGAAGAACTCAAGCAATAGATTCCAAATATTGTACTAAGACTGAAGAGATCAGCTCAGGAAATTTGCAAAATTCCACCAGACCCCTCCCCTCCTGGAAGAGAAAGGCCATAGAGCACATAGGCACCCGAGGGAGGGGCTAATTACATTCCTCAGACCACAGGGGGGTGGGGAGGGACCAATTTTGAGACCACCTACAGACAAGGGAAGTCCCTGACACCTCATTCCCTAGAGACCAATCAGTTTAAAAGTCACACTGTCAATCACATTGTGCCTAATGGCTGCTACTCTGAAGACTGTATAAAAACTCGCCAAAAGGGCTGCACGGGATCTCTCTCCTTCGTGTGCTGGTCAACCCCAGCATGCTGGAACAATAAAATTCTTCTTGCTTTTTCATCGATCCCTGGCTCCGAGTTGTTCACTTGGGGGTCTCCAGTAAGTTAAGGCTCACCAGAGTCTTATAAGACCAAACCAGGAACAAATCTCACTGACCAAGCCTCTGAAGGGAACCTTGTTCATACTAAAAAGTCTAATATAACCACTTCCATACTGAAAATGAAATTGACCACCTCAGAACAGCGATCTGTCAAAAAGTCAGACATTGTAGCAAGCACCGGGAACCCCAGTGAGACAGAGACAGGGGCTCGGCATATCGTAGGCTAGCCAACCAATGAGTTCCAGATTCAATGAAAGACTCTATCTCAAACACTAAAATGGAAAAAGATGGAGGAAGATGCCAAACATCTATCTCTGATGTCCACGTGCACACACACGTACATTTATCCATACACACATGCACACACACGTACACACATATGTGCACACACACACACACAGGAGCACATATATGTGTAAGAGATTAATTTTTTTTTTCTTACAAACAGGTTTAATGGCTGTGTGTCTGGCTCCCTCTTCTTCAGGGTCCTTGCTGTTGGAGTCCTTTGTCAGATAAGCCTTTGTGACTTCCTGGAATTCTGGAAAGCTTAAACATTAAACATAGCTATTTCTTAATTTACTTTCTGCCTCTCTTTCCCACTCCTTTCTAAATTAGCTATTCAGAAGGAGAGTGAAGTTCAGCCAGTAAGGAATGTGCAAAGTCCCCCTGCATTGGGGATAAAAGACAAAAGGCAGTGACTAGAGTATGTGTGCTACTCCTAGTCCTGATTGGGGGTGTGCTTACACACTTTGTGGGCAAAGAAGCAGCCTTGCTGAGTTACTTTTACTGTCCATGTGTTCCTTTGTGCAACACCAAGATTATTATTTTCCAGCACACAGACATACAACACATACACACATACACACAGACTTTAAAACCTCAGTGGCTTGTCATTGTCCTTAAAGGAAGAGTGGATGGGCTAAGGAGATGGCTCAGTCTGTATGTGCCTGCCATGCAAGCACAGCGGAATTGAGTTCAGGTCCCCCAGCACCCATGTAAAAACCAGGCACCATGATACAAATCTGCAACAAGAGCGTGCATAGGGCAGAAGCAAGCAGACCCCTGGAGCTCACACACACACACACACACACACACACACACACACACACACACACTTTTTTCCAAAAGGAAGACTAGAGCCCCTGTCTCCTTTCACGTGGCTCCTCCTGCTCTCTGGGGCACAGCCTTGGTAAATACTGTTTTCCCAGGCCCCATCATGCTGGCTCTCCTTGGGAATATTTTTTCTTCCTGGAATGCGTGGAATTACTGGAATGCTATTTACCCACAACCCCCTTCAACTAGTTATTTCCTACCTATTCACCAAATCCCAACTGTCCTAGCTTGCTTCCTGTCACAGTGATACACACTCTGAATGAAAGGGTTGGATTTGGGGGAGAGAGGGTTTTGCTTAGGGTTTATAGTCCATCGCCATCAGATGCCTTTGTGTTGCTCCCCTTGGCTCATTCAGCTTGATTTTTATATAGCCTCAGCCAGCCGCTCAGGATAGTACCAACCACAGTGGGTTGGACCCTCCCTTATCAATGATTAATCAAGAAAATGCTCCATAGGCATGCTCACAGGTCAGTGCTCAATGGATGTTCCCTCTTACCTAGTGACTCTAGTTTTGTGAAGTTGACCCAAATCAACCAACACAGCGGCTCATCTATGGAATCAGCAGGCTTCCTTAACTGTCCAAGAGAATTCCTTTCACTGCCTTTCTCCATAATTCTTTGTCATTGTTTGGCTTCAGACCTTGCAACAAGAGACTGAGGCGCATATTTCACAGACCAAAGCTGACCTGACCTCCAGATTCTCCCAGCATCCCTCAGTCCCTACCTGGTATACCCTGCCCCCAACTGTGAGCTTTCCAGCCCAGGAGTTAGGCTGGCCTTCCCCCAGAGGCTCTTCCCTATATAATCTAGAAATTTTGGACTCTCTGTCCTGTCATTCTCTCTCTGCATGCACACTTTCTTTCTCTTCCCTTGTCCTCTCTCTCCCGTCATATGGAAAATTTCCAGGCCTCCCTCCTTGGGGTCAGTAAATGTGTCCATCTGAGAGCAGTTTCCCAGTAAACCTGCGTTTACATGTATACTTTTGAAATCTGGCTTGAGTAAAATTGGCTCATTTCACCGGCTGGCACCAAATCCAAAAGGAGTTGGGTTTCCAGTCCGATGGCTCTGGTCTTTCCTGGCCATCCGGGCACTACTTCTCTGCCCCATCCGTCTGGAAACATCATTTCTTCAGACTCCCAGAGTACCTGTTCCCAGTTACTGCCTAATCTGGGTCCAGGACCCTCTGGGCTTCCACTGCAGAGTGGAGGCCTCATCAGAGTTAATTCTACTCCTGAACAAAGACCCGGTCTTTGCTTGAGAGGAAACTTTGATACAAAGACACAGAGATGCTTGGTCTGAAGTTAACACCCCCATATAAACCAATCGATCTCAAACTATCAAATGGGACATCATTTCTATAGTCTTGGGATCTCCACAAGGCCTGGGGGAATAGGTGCCACCAAATCTAAAACAAAAATTTATCCAATTTGGTCTGAACTCCCCATGTCCAACATTTTTGGGCTGACACTCTCACTCCTTCTCCTCCTTCATGGAAACGCAGCTTTAGCCACTGCCCCAAACCAAGCTGCTGATCTGACTTGCCTGAGGCACAGCACATAGGGCTCAGGGGTTGCCTATCCCCATCCGACTCCCATCCGAAACACACACACACACACACACACACACACACACACACTGTATAACATTGTAAAACACCTGGACAAGGTAATCTATTACACCTGACTCAGGGTCACTTCAATTAGGTCTGGAAGTCACTGGAGCACCATCTGTATTAGACTCACTCAGTCTACAATTCCAAGAACTTTCCACTGGCTAAGACTGGTCCACAGCAGAAAACTGAGACCCTTGACTGACCCTGCAATCTTAAGAGGCAGGACTTTCCCTGGAATTGGAGGGGTGGAGACATACCCCCTTCTTTCCAGGCCTGTTTGATCAAACCCAAGACTTGGGGGAGCTCCAAGTGGCTTGATTTCACCCATTTTTATGTATGTATATATGTATGTATGTATGTATGTATGTATGTATGTATGTATGTATTATAATTCTAAATTTTCAGTAGAATTGGAACTGAGCTGTCTCCTCAACATTTCAGTGCAAATTTGGCCTCAGTATATACTGGGCAAATGGCTGCTGTTACTCAAATTAGGAACCTTTGATTCTTAATTATCTAAACTGATTTAGAGAATTCCACCAGATGGAACGGTGGTCCCTCCCCACAGAACTCACAGTTCACTTTAATCTTTCTCAAGGCCCTGGGTTACATCACAGTCAGAGCCACAATGCCTGCTGTTTGGCCTACAAATGTATCTATTCCTAACTGAGATAGAATAAAAGTCTTCTGATTCTTATTTTTGGCCTACAACTTCTGCCCTCCAAGCCTGAAAAATCCTGTTTGTATCTTTAACATTCTAAAATCACATATTATATCAAAATATGTACGTGTGATTTTAAAAGGAATTCCAAACAGAAAAGTTAGCTTACATTCTATAATAATAATAATAATAATAATAATAATAATAATAATAATGAGTTAATAGTAAAAAGTCAATGTCTAGATCATCTTAAGTTGCTACAGCATACTATGTACTGGATTCAGCTCTTAGGAAAGCTTTGTGTGCCTGATGGAGCCCTTGCAATCCCATGTGGCTTACCGCCATCTTGGCTGGTGACCTCATCAGGATGGAAGCATGCCTCGTGACCTTTCTGCCATCTTGGTTAGGGAGATCGTATGGTACCCTCTGCTTCTCATCCTATCCCTGTTTTTAGACTAAGGCAGCAAAGCTAAGCTTCTAAGGTGCTTTGTTTTAAAACTGGCTCACAGAAAAACTGTGATATTTGTGTACTATTTGTTAAGCTTTAGCAATTTGGAGAAACTTAGACATATTTTTTACAAAACTGGAGTTTTGTAAACTCCAGGAAACTACAGAAAAACTGGAGTTTTGTAAAAATATGCTACAAAAAGATCTTTAATTCAAGAATTATGTTTTTTAAGGCTCAAACTTAGAGGGGATAAAATTGTAAAAATCTAAATTTTATAGAAGGTGCCAACTCATAAAGTGTTAAAGTTAACTAAGCTATACAAGTTAATGACCAATCAAGAACAGTGTAATATAATTCATTTACAGGGGCAAGCATGGACAAAGAGGCCAGTTTTCATCTCTCCATCATACAGTATTCTGTATGTTTTGTCAAAATTAGGCCTAAAACAAGTAACTCAAAGCAAGTAAACTTCAAGTTTGCTCAATGTAAAGTAATATTAAAAATTAGCTATGAAAACTGAATGACTGAATAAATGGGTTAAAATTACCATACACTTGCATGGCAGGACACACCCTGGAAATTTCCTTGGGTGTAACACAAATCGTCCCCCAAGAGTAAGCTGCATACAGCCTTATCACAAGAAAGAGGGATGCATGGGAAGCAAGGCCTGGCTGAAGTCTGCTGCTCCTGCCCCCAGCTGCATAGACCTGGGCAGCAATGGCTGTGAAGCCCTGACAAGCCAAACAAGAAAAATGCAGACAAAAAACAAAAAAACAAAGAAAACCATCATAGGGTAAAGATTACTCCTCACCTGACAGGGGATAGATTCTCATGCCCAATGGAAGATTTCAGTCTTTACCCACACTCTAACTGTCTCAAACAACAGAGATGCAAATAGCAATTACTCTGCCCTCAATGTCTTCAAAACTGACATATGAGGATGCTATGAACAGGGGAACCTAGTACCTAAGCCAAGCACCCTACTGATTCGAGACCTGTGTGCTCTTGGTCATACCCTGTCATTCAATCGTTCCTCTGCCCTCCAAGCCTGAAAAGCTAATTCCAGGATCTATACCATGACCACTCGTGCTCCCTTGTTAATGAAGGCTGCCCGGACACTCTGTCCTCAAACTCACCACTTAGGAAAGTTACTCTGAATATTCAAGCCTTTAGAATATATTATGTGGAGAGCCGGTCGTGGTGGCGCATGCCTTTAATCCCAGCACTCGGGAGGCAGTGACTAGGCGTGAGTTCACTCTTGCACTTGCGCATAACCGGAATCTTCTGCGGCAAAGCTTTTATTGCTTACTTATCAGGAGGGAAGACCCCGAACCGAGAAAATGGCGCTGCTTATATAGCCCGCAGCGTGACGTTTCAGCACCTGATGTGGCGTGACAGCTCCCGATTCGTTGCTCGCCCATCACCCCATTAGTACACCCCAAGGTGGGCAGTGACTAGGCGTGAGTTCACTCTTGCACTTGCGCATAAGGCTTGTTTACTAGTTAGGCGCAGTGGAAGCCAGCGCCATCTTATAATGGCACGCACGCGATTGCTCGCGGCACAGCTCTCCACATCTTACTCAGAATATCCTGTCTTTGACAGTTGGTTTTCCATCTGAGAGTCAACAAATGGTTTTATTAAGTGATGTCCTCAGATCCTTCAGGAGAGGATGACTTAGATGAAGGAGAGTCTCTCCAGCCTGGGCTACTTATGGCTCTTTACAAAGATAATTCAATCTCTACCGACACAGAGAACCCAAGGTCACCCTTAGACTCACTGTGAAACTACAGGAATATGTAGCCCAGGCTTTGTCCGTGTTTTCTAAGAAATTCCAAAAGCCGATATTGGTTAAAGCTCATTTAATGTGGTTATCTTACTTTACACATTATGCCTCTAAACATCCAATCTATTTTAAATAGAGTGATATCACAAAATATGCTTACTGCTGTCAGTATGTGGTGACCTAGAGATTTGTCCGTTGACAAAAGGATTAAGGTGTCAGCTTGAGCCTTCTTTGTCAATTCAGTCTCTTACAGGTACATTATTTTCTACAGATTTGACATGGCTGACTGCTTTCATCTTTTATCTGTTGGTTGAGTAAATAGACTGAAATGTAGAGAACTTTTTAAAGGTTCTGCTAATCTGGTTAATTTTAGAAAAATTTGTAAAATTTTACTCTTGGCAAAGCAGTCACCGTCTGTGGAAGTATACTTTAAAAATTATAAATCGAAAATCATTTATCTGTGGGGAATACAACTTAGAATTAAATTGTCTCTTCATGCAGCTTGATATTTATTATATAATCTTAGAATACAGGTATAACAGTTCGATGTTTACAAGTATATATACAGCCATGTTTTCAAAATACTAGATAAGATCACTTAAGGTAATAATCCGTTTACAAATTTTAACTTAGCAAATTGTTTTTAACCAAAAATTGTGTTTTATTTGAAACTCTCTGTTTTTCTTCATTAAATAATACCTGATATTGTTAATATTTGAAACAAATATAAAAAGTTCATCATGCGTGTGAACGAGGACCATGCCTTAGAGACTGTGAACAGACTCACTCCTTGGATGCTATACAAAGCTCTCAGGTGCTTGTCCCTTAGGCAGGAGCCTGGTGTAACAAACAGCTAACTGCAGCTACCTGATGCTTCTGCAGAACTCATGGTGATCTTGATATAAACGCTTTCTCCATGTAACTTTGCTCTTATATCTCCCCAAGAGCTGTGCAGTCATCACCTCCTGACTTGAGTTCTGGATCTTTGCCAGCTGTTAAGTTCTATCATGATTCCTTGGATGGACCTTCCTCTGAGCACTCTTAACTGCTTGCTACTCTTCTGTCAACCTTGAAGCAGTCACAGAGAGATCAATACCCCTTGACCACTAAAAGCAGTTTGGGTGACCTTTGAAAGGTGACTGATGGGCCATGGACCATCTAGCTCATCCCTTCTTGCCACTCTTGGGGGACTCAACTAAACTATATATAGCCATGTATAAAACATGAACTAAAACAGCTGGACTGAGGCATCAGTTAACATCTCTATCTTACCAGCTTGCTCAGCTTAAAATCTCAGGACCAGCTTGTCTCTGTCTGCTGCAATATCCACAATTAAAATGGATTAGCTGCAACTGCTGCTGAGGACAGGACCTGTGCCCTCCTCTGTGAGCATACTGCTTCCACACCAACAAATCTTAACTGGGTTAAAACAGGGTCAGCTAAAGTCTCTTGTGATTCTCTCCCGCTCTGGCTCCTCCCAGGCTCACTACTTTTGCCCTTATTATTCTCATACTTGCGTTGTTACCTTGTTTTTAAAATGTTTTACTTACTGAACGTCCCCCAACTATATGCAAACAAAATGTTCCAAGCAAGCTCTCGCAACAGCTCTCGCCCTACAACAGCTCCATTTACTCCTGATGCATCTGCACGAGGACTTTGGCTAAACTGGAACTCCGTGCCTTTTATCCCAGGCCAGATACAATTCCTTACATCAGCTCTCTATTTTCTCCGGCTCCCTGCCTTTGCTGCTCCGTGCTCCCGCCTACTTCTGCTGGCTCATTTCGGTGAAGCGGGTTGGCAATGGGACCAGTCACTGTCACTTTGAATCAACTCTATGCCTTCTTTCTCTCACTGGCCCACTCCATCTCCCCTCATCCCTCAGTCTCACCAGGAAATCTCTCAGCTTCGCTCCATAGCCAAGACATCTGCTTATGGCCCTCAAACAAGTATTTTCCAAGTCTCTTCAGGAATACAAGACAGCAATCACCTGATCTATTGCAGCAGCTCACCAAGGTAAGACCCCGCCCCTCTAATAAAGACCCTCTTCAACAGAAGACAGCTGTAACACCCCTACCTCACATTTTAGAGTTAGGAACGATAACTTCCTGCTCGAAGACTACACGTCCCAGCTTCTCTTGCTGACTATGGAAGTCGTTTCCACCCCAGTAAGAGGCCACATCCCATCTTTTTCTGTAGGCACCTTGGTCATCTTCACAGACTGAGTGGCAAAACTGCCCCCTTGCTTGGATGAATGTGATCCTGCCTAAGTTCAGACGCAGCCTCTCTTCCTTTCCATCTTCCATCTCTCTGCAGCTGCCTTTAATAATCTAGCAGTCACCCTCGTGTTTATGAGTACATCTTTGGCCCATGTGTCTCTGCTAGTTCCTGACCTGCAGGTCTAGTAGAGAGCATTTGCTCGATGTTCCGGGCTTTGCAGGTTGCAAGGCATTCCTAATGGGTACTAAATTCTCACTAGAGAACTATGCCATCACTCTAGTATGGGTTTTCACGTTGTTGGTTTCTTTCCCCTCAGTTCCAGGAATTAACTTAGGGCCTCGTGTGTGCTAGTGTTCTGCCACCTAGTCTGAACTAGTCTGTTTAATTTCTTGTAGGTATTTATTTTATTGCATGTGCAGGAGTGGTTTGTCCTCATGTGTGTGTGGACCACGTGTGTGCAGTGCCTGTGAAGTGGAAGGATAGGAATCCCAGAGCAGAGTCACAGATTGTTGTAAACCACTCTGTTGGTCCTGAGAATCAAACCCTGGTCCTCTGCAAGAGCCATAAGTGCTCTTAGCTGCTGAGGCAGATCTCCAGCCCCTAGCTGGTTTTGTTCTTTAAGTCACTCTTCATGGATGGTGATGGAGTGCCTCACCTGTGAAACAGGATTCCTGCAAGGTTACAGACAAGCTTGCTCCATCTTGCCTGGCTATCCTAGAAAGAAATATCTGTTGGGACATCCTGTCTCACCTTGGGTGAGCAACTTCAGGAGGGTGGGACCACGGGGGTGGGGGTGGGGAGGGGACCATGAGCTACTACAGACTTGCAACTCTTTCCAGCATGCATCTCTCTGTAAAGAGTCACAGCTGTCTTTCTGTCTCTGGCAGACCATTGAATTTCCTTCAAGAGAGACTCTGCCTCTTGCCTCATGTCTCTTGAAGGTCTCTTGTCTCTTTTCTGCCTCCTGTCCCTTTAAGCAGCCATGGTGATCTAAGAGGCAGGTGCACTGCTTTTCATGGAACAGTAGAGGTGGTTTTCATTGTGAAGAGGGAGGGAGTTGATGGAACTGATCGGTTGAAACAGGCATTTCTAGTTGCTGTTATGTCCATTTTCTTCTATTTATTTTAGTAAGGGGCCAAGCTCTTACATGCTTCTTCAACCTGTATAGAGCAAAATTAAAAAACAGAGACCACAAAAAGAGGTGAAGCTGCTGTGAGTTTGAGCACAGTGGAGTCTGTCTCAGCATTTGCATTTTGACGTGTGTGTGTGTGTGTGTGTGTGTGTGTGTGTGTGTGTGTGTGTGTGAAGTGTGTGTGTGGAGTGTGTGTCTGTGTGGAGTGTGTGTGTGGAGAGTGTGTGTGTGTATAATGTGTGTGTAGTGTGGTGTGGAGTGTGTGTCTGTGTGGAGTGTGTGTGTGGAGAGTGTGTGTGTGTATAATGTGTGTGTAGAGTGTGTTGTGGAGTGTGTGTATGTGTGTGGAGTGTGTGTGTGTATAATGTGTGTGTAGAGTGTGTTGTTGAGTGTATGTGTGTAATGTGTGTGTAGAGTGTGTTGTAGAGTGTGTGTATGTGTGTGAAGTGTGTGTATGTATGTGTAGTGTGTGTGTGTGTGTGTGTATGAGTGTGTGTGTGGAGTGTGTGTGTATGTGTGTGTGTATGTGTGGAGTGTGTATGTGTGGAGTGTGTGTGTGTAGAGTGTATTGTGGAGTGTGTGTATGTGTGTGGAATGTGTGTGTATAATGTGTGTGTAGAGTGTGTTGTGGAGTGTATGTATGTGTGTGGTGTGTGTGTATAATGTGTGTGTAGAATGTGTTGTGGAGTGTGTGTGGAGTGTGTGTATGTGTGTAATGTGTGTGTAGAGTGTGTTGTGGAGTGTGTGTATGTGTGTGGAGTGTGTGTGTGTGTGGAGTGTGTGTGTGTCTATGTGTGTGTCTGTGTGGAGTGTGTGTGTGTAGAGTGTGTGTGTGTAGAGTGTATTGTGTAGTGTGTGTGTGTGTGTGTGTGTGTGTAGTGTGTGTATGTATGTGTGTGTGTGTAGTGTGTGTGTCTATGTGTGTGTCTGTGTGGAGTGTATGTGTGTAGAGTGTGTGTGTGTAGAGTGTATTGTGTAGTGCGTGTGTGTGTGTGTGTGTGTGTAGTGTGTGTGTGTGGGGGGGTACGTGCATGAGCACCATGTGCATGTACCTAGAGAAGGTGGGAGAAGTGCTGGGGTGGCCGGCAGTTGTAAGCTACCCCATGTGGGTGCTGAGAATGGAACCTAGGTCTCCTCTGTAAGCCAAAGCGCTTCTAACCGCTGCACCACACTATCTCTCCAGCACCCCCTCCCCCTCTTTGGATTTTGGTGAGCTGAACTTGGGAAGCTAAAGCTTCTGATGGCTGCCTAAGCAGCCCTGAGCTGGGGGCTTCGGGCACTCATCTCACACAAGAAGAGTGGAAAGGCAAAGAAGAGGAGCCAGCAGACAGCTGTAGGATTAGTAGGAGAATGTGAGGAAAATGCTGAGGCAGGGGGAGAGCTCCAAGGAAGGAGCTCTGCTTAGTGGCCTTGTATGGACCCTGAAGTAAGTGCACGGAGACTGAGGAAATATGAGGAAATATGTTTCTTTAGAGCTGGGTCACTTCTGAGTGCACCATGGTCCAAGCCAGCAGGAGTCTCAGACCAACTTGAGAGTTACTTTTCAGGGGAGGGGCTGCACTTCTGGTTCCTGATCACCATGGGCCCACCCTTACTCTTAAAGGGAATTCTCTTCAGTCTCAAGACTTTGTATAGAAATCCTTAAGACACTTAATTGACAGGGCTACCTGGCTGTATGCCTGATTTTTCTAATCTCTACTCAGAAGACGGCGGATAGGATGTTTCAAGCTGCAGCTGACACATTGGACTGCAAGGCCCTCGTTACCTCTTTAACAACGAACCTAAGAACTAGAAATGGAACGACAATGGAAGCTGAGAGCCTGGGTCCTGAAGGGACACGCACTGTCTGGTCCGGTTCTGATCACTCCAGACAGTTTCTGGAAGAAAAAGATGAGAGTGATCCTTTAACCTGCTGGTGTCAAACTGGTGTCCAGCAGTCCCAAACTTCCTAACTGAGGAGACCACTCATCATAAAAATAAACGCAGCTTCTTCCACCTTGCAACTTCCTGAGGAAGAAATAGATGGATCCACGGAAGTGAAAACTCACCAGGACTGATCAATCCAACTGTGTCCCTCCGAGAGCAAGTATCCTAGGAGCTGGGGAGTTACTCATCTGTAGCTTTTCCACATGTGTGTGCATATATACACATCAGAGCGTACATACAGGTGCACAGGCCCACATGCATGTACCATGTGTGTGGAGCAGAGGACAACCTCAGGGCCATCCCTCAGAAATGCAGTCCACTTCCTTCTCAGGTGGCTTCTCGCCCTGGTCTGGAGCTCACCAGCTCGGCTGCACTGCTGGCGAGCAGCCCCAGGATCCTCCTCCTCTGCCTGCTGCACTGGGGTTGTATTGTGCATTGCTACATGGCCTCAAGACAGCTCAGGTCCCCTTGCTCATGTGATGAGCAGCTTGCCAGCTGTCCCATCTCCCCATAACTTCTACCTCTCAATTCTATGGCTTATAGCATGCAATTGGCAAGTTTGTGTAAGTGAAATTAGCTCAGTGAAAGATAAACAAGTGAAAGATAACATTAAAGAAACAGGGTGTGTGCCAGGGGAACTGTGTGTATAATTTCTGTGACCCTTACAAGAGGTTGGGCGTTGGCACTGGGCTCATTGCCAATAAGGAAATGGGGCGGGGGTCAGGAAGGTAAGTAGCTCTCCTGGGGTCTCTCAGACACAGATTATATGATTGGATTAAATCTATCTGCTTCCTCCTGCTGTGCTCTGATAGTCACATGACAGGGGCTGGCCAATCATAGTCCTCTACCTTCTGTGACAATGATTGTCTCCGGGAGAGGAAGAGATTCAGCTGGGCCTCCTCCATGTGTCTCATGAAAATGATCAGAACTGCTTATAGGCGTTCCCTTTTCTCTAAGAGCTGTGAGGATTCTGCACACTCCAAACTGTGGTGACCCTTGTGTGTGGGCTCTGTGAGGAGCAAACAGGGCTGAGACCTAGGTCAATAGAGATGCAAAAAGAAGTGTGAGGAAAACTGACACCTCCATCCCAGGGAACCCCCAAAGCCTACAAATCAACTCTAAACAGCAAAAGCACCTTCCTTTGCTGAGCCCATGCTAAACTCATAATGCAAGGCTTCCTGGAGTCGTCATAGGAAAGTGAATCACTTCTAAGGCAGTGGAGGAAGGGGGGATGCAGGTAGAAAAGAATGCCCTGGGTGGGTGTTCTTTTCTATGAGATCTAATGAAGACTAGATCTTAACTTCCGGTGTCTCCCCTACATATCTTAAAGTTTAAATGTATATTTGTTTGTTGGGGAAGGGTTGTAGGTGCCCACGTGCCCCAGCAAGTGTGGGGGTCGAAGGACAACTTTTGAGAGTCAGTTTTTAGGTCCCAGAGTCCAAACTCAAGTCACCAGGGTCGACAGCAAGTGCATTTACCCTCTGAGCCATCTCTCAGACCCGTAAATGTGTTAGTTTACAAATAAATAAGCTGGAGGTGTTATCTCCTGGGGGTGGGGGCTCCCCTAGGCTCCACCCAGGAACCTGGCAACAGTTTCAGTTATCTGTCACCTTCCCTGCCAGGTGCAAGTGGCAAAGAGAAGGACACTGCCACCCCAACTCTCTCTGTGTTTCCATGTGTTCTCTCTCTCTCTCTCTTTCTCTCTCTCTCCCTCCCTCCATCCCTCCCTCCCCCATCTCTCCCTCCCTCCTTCCCTTCCCCCCTCTCCCCCTCCCTCCTCTTCCTCTTCCTCTTCCTCATCCTCTGTCCCCGCTTCCCTGTCCTCCTGACTCTGCTCCTGTCTGTCTGCCTCTATCCCTTCTCCAGGTCCTCATTCCTCTCTCTTCCCCCAGATAAACCCCCCTTCCACTAGGTCTGCTATGTGCCATGATTTGTCAGGGGGCACCTTGGCATGGGCTCACCAGGTACCCCACCCCCACTGATGCACTTATTTCATAACAGAAGGGACCAAATACTTATCAGATGATATGTCCCTGTAATATATAGGATTGACCCTGGAAATATGACTTAATGTTTAAGCTGATATAAGTAAACCACAGAGAAAGGGAGACACGCAGAGAGAGAGAGAGAGAAACAGAGAGAGAGAGAGAGAGAGAGAGAGAGAGAGAGAGAGAGAGAGAGAGAGAGGGAGAGAGAGAGAGAGAGAGAGGTCTGTTTTCTTTAAGTGGCATATTGAAAGGTCTGCTGCCTTACTTTGAGAGACCAGGCTATTAAACACTTCTAAGGAAATGTTATCATAAGGCTCCGAGGAGACATTAGAATGGAGCTGTGCTTTAAAACTCCTCTGAAGCCCCTGGAGAGCAAGCATGAATCCAGCCACAGTGAAAGAGCGGGAGGATCTGGATCCACATGCCAAGCTGCCTGCAAACTCACTTTTCTGTTGCTGTGGCTGCTCCAAGACAACGTGTTCTCTTAGGAAGTTAAATGCTAGTTAAATACTAGGGTTATGCATATAACCCTAGTACAGGAGCCTGAGGAAGCACTGCAACTTTAAGCCAGCCTGGGCTACATAGATTCTATTACAAAAATAAATCCGTACATCAATAAAATTTAAAAGTTAAACCTTAAACTGCATTCATCTAAAATGTTAGACAATTATTGGCGATGGAAATCCTAACCCACTGTGTGTGTAAGTCTCTAAAATCCTGAATTGAAATCAATATTTTGCTCATATAATGATGAAGCTGATCATACGCCCACCTCAGATAATGACCTTCAGACAGATGGTGCTCTATGTGGTTTGAATATGCTTGGCCCAGGGAGTGGCACTATGGGGAAGTGTGGCCTTGTTGAAGGAATTGTGTTACTGTGGGGATGGGCTTTGAGAGAGCTTCCTCCTAGCTGTGTGGAAACCAGTCTTCTCCTGTTTGCCTTCAGAACCAGAGATAGAACCTCCTCCAGGACCATGTCCACTTGGACACTGCCATGGTTTACTTCACACCACAATGACAATGGACTGAACCTCAGAACCTGTAAGGCAGCCCCAATTAAATATTGCCCTTATAAGAGTTGCCTTGGTCATGGTATTTCTTCATAGCAATGAAAACCCTAACTAAGACACCCTATTCAAAACCATCTCAGAAACAGGCTAAACAATTTTAAACAGAGCAAAAACTCTGCCCACTGAACACACAGTGAAAAAACAACCACATTTTCCCTACCATGAGACAACCTGAAAAATCAGAGATAAAATCTCAATTATTTGTACTTCAGTGTCTTCCAGGCTCTAAAACTAAAGGGTCTCATCAGCGTGCACAGTAACTGGAGAAAGGCCAACCAGTTTCATTCTGATCAAGAAAATCAAACACATTCAAACTCTTTCTCAAACAGGAACTTGTCAGAACCAAACCCAGGACTGAATAAATCACAAGATGGTGTTTCCTGACATTTTATTACTGTGATATCAAGTCTTAGAGACATCCCCCAGCCGTGACGTTTTACAGTTTGAGCATCTCTGTCACTTCCATGAGATATCTTAGAGACTGTTTCTCAGCCTTGCTCCAGTGCTGTGTGAGAGCAGCCGAGAGGTCAGAGGGCACAGCTGAGAAATGTTAGCTGGACATGATGGCACATGCCTGTAATTCTACCATTCAGGAAGCAGAGACAGGAGGATTGCTGTAATTGCTGCAGGTTCATCCCAGTCTACAAAGTATGTTCCAAAGATCCTGTCTTTAAAAAACAAAAACAAAAACAAAACCATTGTTTTTCAGGGACTCAGCTCTTGGCCAGCATGGTCATGGGCGTGTTACTCAAAACAGACAACCTGGTGTCTGTCCACTAGTGATGAATAGACACAAAAATCCTCTCAGACAGGAAGGGAATTGCAACATCTGGGACAAATATGGATGAGAGTTACAGCTACTCTAATAAATGAAATAAGAGACAAATACTGTCTGATCCCACGTGAGATGCACAGAGCAGTCAGTTCACAGAGACAGGAAGTAGAAGTTTGTGTGCCTTGCAGGTGCTGGGAGAAGAGATGGGAGTTGTTTAATGGATATAGACTGTGCCTGTGTACTCTGTTAGCCAAGTGTCACCAGGCAGGAACTGGGCCCAGAATTATATGCACATATTTCAAGAGAAGCCTCAAAGCCACATTTTTAGATAAGACATTCATTGTTGTTGTTGTTGTTGTTGTTAAGTTGGCAATACGTTTTTAATTATTTTAAATTAAACAAAATGTGTGCACAGGTCTCTGACTTAGACAGTAGGTTGACAACTGTTACCTCCCCTGTTGATCCCAGGAAGAAAACTGAGTCCTGATACATCAGCTGATGCCACCAAGCACTTCCTGTGTGGGGAGCACCGTGCCGAGATTTTCCTTCATGAGAGGAGGCACGGGGACGGCGCATTCCAGCCATAACCTTGCTCTGACGTGGCAAAGAGGCTTTGATGTGAGTGTTGTCCCATTTCTGTTTATATTAAACATGAGCCTCTAGAACTCTTTTTATTTTCCCACATTTATTTTCTGAGGCACCGCTCTTTACCTACAGAGGTCAGACAGCAACTTGGGAGTCTGATTTCTCCCTCCACTTCATGGGTCCCAGGGATTTAACTAGGTCATCAGACCCGGCAGCAAGTTCCTTCACCACCTAGTCATCCTGTCCGTCTCCATGACAACTCTGTACTCAGTGTGTAAGAAGAGGCTGTTCATTCATTGGCTAGTATGATGGATTCTCACTGTCCCGCTGAAGAATGTAAAATAACAATTGCAAGCAGCATTATCTAAGGGGATAGAGAGCGTCTGAGAGCATTGTGCACAAACTCTTACAGATGAAGGGGTCTGAGCACTATAGAAAAAAAAAATCACATTTTCCTTCCTGTCTTATGAAGGTGAAGCTGGAAATAGAGCTGAGAAAATGGTAGCTTCTGTGTAATAAAATGCCTTAGCATAAGCTCCTGTAAGTTATCTCCAGATGCTACTAAAACACACCTATTAGATAACGGAAACATTGTCTGCTCTTTAAAATAACCGGGTTTTAATGTTTATTGCACACCATATAGATGAAGCAAATATCTGAGAATAACTACACAACTTGAATTAATTATTGTCAGTTCAATGTAACAAGTTTATATATGCTCAGTATTCCCGTGAGAGTAGTGGGTTAGAAATAGGAGTTGTGTCAAGGTCCCACAACTAACTAACTACTAATTCCAGCCTGCTTTTACCCTCCCCCCACTATTCCTTCTCCCCTGCACCCCGCCCCACCCCCACCCCGCCCTGCCCAGTATGGTTTTTCTAATAAACTATCTTAACTGGCTTTCTTTTCTATCCTAAAATTAAGTAACTCTTCATTCCACAAAGCAGAAGTTTCATCAACTCACATTTCAAATAGGGCAACAAGGAAGACAGACATGAAGGCGCTCAAGCCCAGAAGACAGCATAACCTTCCTTCCCTGTGGCTCCTAGGTTCACTTTGGGAAGGAAACCAGTAGTGCTATGGCAACACTTGGAGGCGGGGCTTGATGTAAGATAAGGTTGACAGAGATGCCAGAGGCCCATCAGCTGTCTTCACCTTCAGGTTCTCTCCTCACTGCTCAGGGAACTCACCTGGGGCTCAGTTAAGAGCTCTGCCTACAGGCACATGATAAACAAGAGGTCTGGGAACCCATGTTCACTTTGGCCCACCCTGTGTCAGAGCCCTGCATTGCCCCGCCAATGCACCCTTCCCCAAGCATTTGAGAGCACCACGTGACCGCCTTGCACCTGACAGCTTCTGCCCAATCCCATCCGTTGTTTGAGATGCAGCTTTTCCGTTTATGAAAAGTTTAGAAACAAGATCAAGGGGGAATCAAGAATGGGTGGGCCAGCTTTCTGTTTCCTGCTACACCTTACAATGCCCACGCTTCAGAGGGGTCACCATGGGTCCAAGGCCAGGTCTTTAGTTTTGTACATTAAGGAATCTGATCTTATCTGATTGCTCAGATATGATGACACTCAGGGGGACAGGCTCACACCAACCCAAGGGCCAAGACACTGAGTGATAAAGCAGAAGGCGGGTTTGCGAGAGGACAATCTAGAAGCATGATAGGTGGGTCAGGATACGGTACTTGGCTCTGGAGCCCTAAGGAAGCCAAACCAGGAAGAGGAGACTTCTCTGTAAATATGAACTCTGTGCCGCGATGTAGCTCTGCAACAGAGCACTCACCTAGCACGCAGAAAGCCTTAGGTTTAATCTCCAGTGCAAAAGAGGTGGAGGATTAAGAGTGAGGGTGAAGTGGGAGGGGGTCAAGGAGGAAGAGGAGACAGGAGGAGGACTGTGCCCACCTCAGGCTCACACATATCCCTAACATACAAACGCTACCTCCCTCCTCCCCAAATACACCCAATGCCCGCTCTCTGCCTTTGGACAAAGTGAACAGCTTACACCGTAGAGAACTCACTCACTAGGACGTGTCTTGCTCTGCTCCCTTGCATGAATAATCTCATGTAATCTCCCATCACTGTGGGACAGGTACAGACGACCATACCTTTTAAGAAATGCAAGCCGCAAAGGTAAACAACTAGTCTCTCACACAGCTAGCAGACCAGGACTCTGGTCCAGGCACTGAGACCACTCACTCACTCTCTTTACCATCAGAGACTTTCCGCAGCGCCCAAGTTCCACTGGTGTCCCACCCATGGCCCTCCGCTGAGGAGGCTTTAAAAATCCTTTGGCCCAAAGCGTCCCTATTATGTGCCTGTCTCCTTTGCTCCTCTAGCTTTGACTACACAAGAAACTGCCATTCCACTTATCCAATAATGAATTATGTTATAAAATAAGCCATGTCATTGGAAGTCTCCATTTATAACTACTTTGTTTATGTAACATATCCTCTCAAGCCACATCCACAGGGGCAAAGACACAGATAAACTCTATCTCTTATCTTTGAAGAGTGTCTAGGTCAGGGTTTGAGGCTCAACTGAAACCTTGACGGCCCTCTGCCCTGCTGGTAGGGGAAAGGGGCTCTGCAGACGAACTTGGTCTCTGAGCACCAACCGCCTCCTCTGTTCTTTGGAGGATACCTTTATGTAGGCCCGGAGACATAGTTATCTGACATGGATGAGGTAGCCAGTAAAAAGGTAGGAAACTTCACTCTCTGATTCCCTGTCACCTTGAGAAACAACCAAAATTGTCACTCACCAGAACCTAAGCAAACGGCACACCTGATCTTAGATTTCCAGCCTCCAGAGCTACTATAGATAAAGCTCTTCCTTATGAAGTACCCAACATGAGATAGTCGGTTGTAACAACGCAAGCTCTCTGCTGAGGTGGCTCAGTGACAGATATGCTAGAGGTTTCTGGGGCTTCCTGATATCACGAAACAAGAATCTACCACAGAATGAAGCCAATCAACAGAAGCACGGAGCCAAAGCCGTGACAAGATTTGGACTCTGGTGGTTTTACTATTTGAGGCTTTTGCCTTTGAGCCAGTTTTCACTTTACCTACATCCCCTTGATGCTAGGTTACTATTTTCCATCTAAAGAAAAATGGATCAGTAACTGATACGGATTCTTTTAATTTGAGATTTGATACAGATAACAAATATGTTCATTGATATGTGAATGTAGTTCGATTTAGAAATAATACTTTTCTGCTGTGAACTCCTTCCCATCACCCCCTGCCCAGGAAAAAGCACTGGGGAATAGACTCAGCAGACTCAGCAGTCAGTCCAAAGTCATTACTTGCTGCCGCCTCCCAAAGCCTGCAAGGCCCCAGATGTGAGACCTGAAGTAGTGGGGGTTATTGGCATTTAGTCTAGGCTCCACCCCACAGTTACCTGGCAACAACCAGGTGTGCCTGACTCACAAAGGACCTGCTTGCCCCCTCCTCACTCTCTTCTCTTCTCCTCTTGCTCTTGCTCCCTTACCCTTCTTACCCTCTTCCCCCTCTTTCCCCATTCCCCTCCCCCTCTCTCTCCAGGTGTTCATGGCCAGCTTCTTCTCTCTCTCTCTCTCTCTCTCTCTCTCTCTCTCTCTCTCTCTCTCTCTCCCATCTCCCTCCCTCCCTCCTTCCCTCCCTCCCTCCCTCACTCCCTCCCTCCCTCTCTCCCTCCCTCCCTCCCTCCCTCCCTCCCTCTCCCTCCCTCCCTCCCTCCCTTCCTCCTCCTCCCCCCTCAACTCCCTTCCCATGCCTTAAATAAACTCTAGTCTATACTATACCTCAGGGTACCTCAGGGGGAAGGAATGCCTCAGCATGGGCCAGCCGTATGTGACACCATACCGCACCCCCACCAAACACATCCCTCCCTGGCTTCTCTTTCTTTTTATAAAACACAACAGGGGTGGCTTGCTTATGGGTGTGAGCAAGAGTTGCTCAGGGAGCGTAAGACTCAAGCTTCAGCTTTCTGGAGCATTTTGATCATTCAGGGACCACAGGAAAGCTGAAGAAACAGATGGTAGGAGAGAAAGAGAAACTAACTGAGCAGAAACCACATGACCTCCAAAAAGAGAACAACTTCATTCTTCGCCTTCCAGTCTTTCTTGTTGAGCTGCAGAGCCCAGCTGCCCTTGGATTCAGTCATGGGTTCCTTCCTAGCAGAACAGTGGCTGGAGACCACGTCTCCACAGTGGCCTCCATGATGTGAGTCCTGACTTTCTCATGCTGAGAGCACATACTCTGAGCCCTAACACCTTACAGTAGATGGGCCAGCGAGGTCCTGTTCCCAGACCTAGCAGCCTGAGTGTGATCCCCAAGACCCACAGGCAGAAGGAGACAATTGGTTCCCAAACATTACCCTCTGACCTCCACTTGCATGTTGTAACATGTGAGCCACTGGTTTCCCATAAGAACAAAATAATAAGAGTGGTAGTCATCTCTGTTACAGTGAACCCCATTTTCTTCAAGTGGTTTGAGCAACATCTTAGCCCTTAGCTCTGAAAAGACCAAATCAAAACATTAATTTACAAAATGGTTAGCTTAAATCAGTGTGTGTGTGTGTGTGTGTGTGTGTGTGTGTGTGTGTCTATCTGTCTGTCTGAATGGTTGGCTAGCTGGAGGGATGTGTGTGTGTGTGTATGCACATGTATGTGTATGCACATTTATGTATGTGTGTGTGTGCATATAAAGAACAGAAGTCATTGTTAGATGCCTTCCTATTGTTCCCACCACCCACCTTTAAAAACATTTTATGTGTATGGGTATTTGCCTGTATGCTTATCTGTGTACTGTGTGTGCCCCATGCCCGCAGAGGCAAGGGGATGTCATGTTTTCATCTTCACTTCGTATCATGCCCAGATCCTCTTGCTCTAGTTTTCTCTGGGTACCAGTTACTGTATTTGTCAGGTCCATAAACCAGCTTCCAAGACCTCTGCAACTGATGTAAGCTAAGCCTCCTCTCCATTGCATCTGGGCTCTGGTCAGTTCCCTGCTGTCTGCTCTCAGAGGTGGGAGTTGGGGGGCTGGGCATCACCCTCCAGAAGCGCACAGGTGCTTGAGAAAGAGGGTTTTCCATGAGTCATTTTGTCTTCCCACTTGAGGAGAGCAGATCAGCTGGATCCAAAACCCTTCTCTCATTACCCACACCACCGTCCTGTGATCACTTCCTGTTTCAAGGAACCCATCTTTTCTGAGGTTGGAAAGTAACTCACCTAAAGGCTGGGGGGCTTTGCCATGTAACTGGTTTGTGTCATTCTGTTAAAGCTACATAAGACCGCAAATGCAGTCCCTCTCCAGGTAACTACTGTTTAATCATTCTATGCTGTTCATCTATGCTTTCTGGCTTAGAAAAATATACTGATGTTACTAAAGGAGGATGGTGCAGATAATTTGCAAAGAACTTTATTTTTTTGAATCTATTTCCATTTTTCAAAGAAATGATCTTCAGATCTGTTTCCTAAAATGCACTGAAAGTAAGAAGCAAGTGCGAGGGGTATCAGTCAGTCAGTGGTGCAGCGCACACCTGTCAGGTGCAAAGCCCTGGGTTCCATCAAGCCCTGGGCAGCCGGGGAGGAATGGAGGAGGGGGCGATCCTGAAAAGAGAATCTTGGATTTTCTTGTTTGTTTGTTTGTTTGCTGTTTGTTGAGGCAGGATCTCTTGTAGCCTGATCCCCCCCACACACCCGCCCCAAGTACTGACTCTGAATTCTTTAATTAAAAGTAGTAATAAGGGAAATAAATATGTATCCTCAAGGCCTTTCCTCCTCTCTTCCCTGAGAAAATCAGGAAGTGAATGAATGATTTAGTACAATTGCTAGTCTAAAAATTAAAGGAATTTTCGTAGAACTTCAGAGACACTGGAGACAAAAAGGACTGGGCATGATCCACAGTGAGAGCACTGGGCATGGTCTGCAGTGAGTGTACTGGGCATGGTCCGCAGTGAGTGCATTGGGCATGGTTCGCAGTGAGTGCATTGGGCATGGTCCGCAGTGAGTGCATTGGGCATGGTTCGCAGTGAGAGCACTGGGCATGGTCTGCAGTGAGTGTACTGGGCATGGTCCCCAGTGAGTGCATTGGGCATGGTTCGCAGTGAACAAACTGGGCATGGTCCACAGTTATGCACAGAGACAACCCATGTAGCTTTCCATTCAGAATCAGCCACTTGACATATGAGCTGTTCCTCTGTTTCTTCACAACCTGAATTCTTACCCAACAATGTATATGGTGTACGGCGCCCCACGGGGGCTTTCTAACTTGAGAGCTCCTCAAGAGTTAGCCACACTCCTGCATAAGCCCCATAGTCTACCCACAGTTCAGACAAGTTCAGACACAGTATCCCAGTGCCTCTGACCCTGCTCAGCCTCACCAGTGCCAAGACACCGGTTGTGGCCAAGGCTTGCCCTCCTTCCTCTCACCCCACCCGTGCTGACCTAAAAGGGAAAAAAACCTCCACCCATAAGTGTGGGAGCAGACAGGCTGCCCTGTCCTTCTTTCTGGTCCCCACAGGGCCACCAGTAAAGAAGGCAGAAAGCAAGAACTAGAGGACCACAGCACACAGGAGAGCAGATGGAAGGGGCACTCACTGGTACTTGGCTGGCGAGCAGCCCCATCTCGGCTGAGATGGCCTGCACTCTTAGCTTTCATTTCCACTGTTGGTTGCTAAGCACTACGCATTATGCAAAAGTAAACAGTTATACCATGTGGCTTAGAACACATGTCATTCACAGCAAGGGGAGTGCCTCCCAGTGCTTCTAAATTTATTTTTAGATTCTAGTTGATCAAGTGACTAACCCACATGTCCAAAGAGGGTGGCGTTGAGGCTGAGAAGTGTGGTTAGAAACAAAGGCCTAGACATCTAAAGTTGATTCACCAAGGCCACCTCAGTTTATAAATTGTGCATCATCCAGCATCCCATGCTGACCTATGGATAGCACATGGCACCCAGAGACTCACAAGACTTGCGAGATGAAAAGCACCTCTCTGATTTGGCTAAGGGTGTGATGAGTGCAGCATAAAATAAAAATATCCCTCAGTGAAGGTCTGAAGTCACAAAAAGTAACCAAAACCCGATGAAAGTAAAATTTTGAGGAAAGGAAAAGCGCATTTCCCACAGCCTCTGGTTGGCACCCTGGACTACATAGGCGCAATGGTGGTATGCAGTTGAACAATAATAAAACTCTGGTGGGAAGAGAGCCTGATCTCCAGAGAAATTCGCTGCATTTTCCACATAGTGGTCAAAAGTATCCCACTGAAGTCCCAAAACTGAATGTGTTGCTGAGAAATAGAAATCAGAAGAGCACCCGAGATAATGTAAACGGTATGGGACAACGCACTAAGTCACAGAGTGCAAACAGTCACGGGTAGGGGCGAAGGGTGAGCCTGAGGGGACCCCTGAGGTCTGCTCAGTCTTCTCAGCTGAAGATGAGGTTGTCTTTGTGTCCCTTCCAACCAGCAAGAGAGTGGTGGTGTCTGAGAAGTCACCCCAGTGACATTGGGATCTGTAGATCACGCAGGCCCTCAGCATCTCAAGGCAAAGACAGGGGGGCTTGAGACCAAGTTATTCTCAGTGTGGACACAGAATCTCCAGTCACTACAGAACTGTCCTTCCCCAAGAGGTTTCCAGTTTAAGAAAATGCTCAAGAAAGTATGTTAAAGAAGGAAAATGAGCAATCTTGATCTTCATTTCCTCCTCGCTCTACATAAAAATGAATTACAGTCAAATTAAAGGATGATTTTTTTGCAGTTAAGAATATTTTATAATCAACAGACAAAATATTGCTGAATATTGATCCAACTCTGACAGGGTAGAGCAGCCTGTGCTTCAGGAAGAAATTGCAGGGGAAGGTTTCCCCCATCCATAATGCCAGACTGGCAAATGGCACAGCGAAAGTATTCGCAGCAAATGTGCCAAGGAAGGCACACGTGGCTGAAGAGCTTCTGCCCGCAGTCTAGATCTAAAGTGAAGACAGTGGAGCAGGTCACAGATTAACGTCTTAACAATGCATCTGGCTTTGAGAGCCAAACCTCTAGGCATCTTGGAAGAAAAGTATTTGTTGTAGCTACATTTTATATATGTGATAAAATACCGTGGCTAAGAGTAAACTGGGGAAGAAAGGTTTACTTTAGCTTATGGCTGAAAGTCTACCATTGAGGAAAGTCACGGCAGAAACTGAAGTGGAGATACTGGAGGAATGCTGTTAGCTGGCTCGCTCCCTGTGGCTTTCTCAGGCTGCTTCTTATGTATGGATAGCATCGCCTACAGTGGTCTGGGCCCTCCTACATCACCTAGCAATTAAGAAGATGCCTCACAGACATGGCCACAGGCCAACGTGATCCAAGCAATTCTTCAATTGATGTCCTCTCTTCTCGAGTGACTCTAGGTTCCGGTCAGGTTGACAACTGAAACTATGGTGCTGTCACCCTTCCTTCATAGATTCCAAAGTATACAGGTACTCAAGTGTCATGTAGTCTTGGCACATGACCCAGGCACTATGTCCCTTCATTTAAGCCATCTCAAGATTAGTCATAGCAGTGCACCATGAGTGCTAGTAGATAAACGGTATTGTTTAAATAATAGATAATCGGTATTGTTTAAGTAATAGTGGTAGCAAAGAAGCCTGAGTATGTTCAGTGGTGATAAAAATTCTGATTTTTAAAAACATTCTACTAATTTATTTATTTAGTATTTCTACCCATGTTTGTTTGAGCACATAGAGAAAAGAAAAGAAGCCCCCACCCGGCCTAACATTGCCTCCTTTAAGACCCAGAAGCAGAGATGAACCCAGACAAGTCGGGCCTTGCACATCCACACCCGGAGTTGTGTCTCTTTATTGCAAGCACACTCTGCTTCTTTCACTTGAAAAGAAGTCATTTTAACTGACATGAAAGACATCCAAGACAAAGAACCTGTAACTGAAAGTCAGGGGAAGGAGAAAAGCCACAGGTATGCACCAATAAAAATACGTTTAGCCTTATTCATAATCAAAGAGATGCACAGGGGAAGACAGTGCCTGTGGCTCCAAAGTCATCAGACGTATTCTAGCGATGGTATTCCAGACTGCTCAATGCAACACCCAGCATGCATTGCTCCAACCCACAAAGAAAGCAAGTTGCAAAACTGTGTGAAGAATCTCCATAATGCTCAAACCTTCAACCTAGAAATGTATACCGAGAAAGGTTACTATATAAAAATCATAATGACCAGAATACTTCTGAAAATTTTAACCAAATGACCAAAAATAAAATCACTAAGCAGGAATTCCTACTTTATGGATATTGTATGTGCAGGAAAGCATTATCCGCAAAGATTATAAAATAAAATGAAAATTCTTGGCACAGATAATGAAAAAATAATGTTGTCTCCATTTAAACATGACCATGCAACGAAGAATGTTACCATGTAAGACAATTTAGAGAAACACTCCAAGTTGCCTCTTAATATATGGATTATGGGTGACTTTTTCTTCTTACAAATTTTCTGCATTATGAAAATATAATGCATTATATTCATAACTTTGGAGAGGAGCAGCTCCTGGGCTGGGGACACAGTCCATGAGTGTCTTCCTGTGCCTTTCCTGTGCATGTGTGCTGGCTTCAGGGGGCAGCATGGATTTGATTCTCACTGTTTGAATTTTGGTCCAGTGTGGAAACGGTCATCACAGCTTCCATAGGACAAAGCAGTGGGAACTCAGTGTCCATCGTTTCCTCCCACCCTCCAGTTCCAAGTCACGTGACAAATGCCCATGGAACAGCTCATGTACTGGGCTGGGTATGTGGTGTATGTGGGCGGAGGGTATGGCTTCCTCCCTCTTCTTTCCTCACGTGCAGTAAGATAAACTCTACAGCAATGCCGCAGCCATCTGTCCTCCAGCACCAGAATAAAGTGAGGACCAAAGCCACCCGGCCCAGACACATTAAAGCCTCCCTCTGTGCTCACACTCACCCTAATGTACACAGCTAAGACCTCACGTGCAGTACTCACCCTGTCCCTAGTACTGAACAAGGTTCGTTCTCCTTTAAATGCATGCAGTGGTCAAGCAGATTTCCAAAAATATCTTTCATAACACTGTGGCTACACTATAGACATCCTATACATTGACTCATACAAAAGTCTTTACATGCAGATAATAACAGAGAGTACCCCAAATGTTAACTCTGGGTGCCTTCAAACATCAGATGCATGCATGATAGCCTCGCAGTCATGTTCCTTAAAGCGCAGATGTGAGACGGGGATTTCTCATTTCAATCCTGCTGAAAACAACACCCGCGAATACTGACCTTCAGAAGAACGTCTCCAGAACATGTGTTAGAACAGGAGCCTTTGGTAAGGAGGACAGCAAGCTCCAGAAGCGTCTCTTTACTCTAGGTACCTAGAATAATTTACGTACAATTATTTCCCAAAAGGTAGGATCACCTCTGGTCTTACAGAGAAGCAGCACGCAGCCTGTATGAGACATCCTGCCTGCAGCCTGTATGAGACATCCTGCCTGTGTCTGCACAGGGAAACCCAGTTCCCTCTCTCAGCCTTCCGGACAGCTCCGTGGGGCAGGGACTGTCATTATTACTACTGTAACAGCTGTCACCTGGCAATCAAGCTCCATGGGGTCCGCACGGCTACCACAAGCAGAACTAAGTGGGAGGTCTGGCTAGCCTGGCTCCAGAGGGGTTATGTTCACCCCACGGCAGACCTCAGAAAGCCTCCACATTTGCTATCTCTTATACAAAACAAACAAACAAAAAACCAACCACAAACAACAAAAAACAAAAAGACCTTTGTTTAAGATTGCTCTGACCAAGCTGTGAAAAGACACCAGGTGTCCACAAACTGAGAGACAGGCATCAATCCACAGGGAGCCACTCTGAATGCAAGAACTGGTTCACTCTGTCAAGTAAACTGAAGTGAGCCTCAGATTAGAATGGCAGGAAGGGAGCTATACATGGTCTTTGGATCATGAAAACTGAAAAAAATAAATAGAACAATTAAATGGTTTGGCACAGAAAAAAGAGAGGTATAGAAGGGCCTAAAAATAGTTCCCAACACATTTCCACTTTAATAATAGCAGACTAGCATACATTCTCTTGTAAATGCCACCCAGGCAACCAAAAATATGAAGGTATTTGGAAAAGTGTGTGTGTGTGTGTGTGTGTGTGTGTGTGTGTGTGTGTGTGTGTGTGTGAATTTGCCATCTCTTGAACAAAAATGATCACTACTATAAAATATATTAATTAGAACATCATATAAAGAGTAGGCATAGAGGGAACGTCACTAATAAATAATAAGTATACAGTTGTAAGGCAATAAAGGTGTCTCTATCTAGGAGGCAGAACACATTACTGCCTCAACTTCAGACCAACTTTGGACCAGTCTGTTAAGAAAGATGTTCTTTAAACTATTTGGGGGCCAGCAAGATGGCTTAACTGATAAGGGCACTTGCTGCTAAGCCTCGAGGCCAGAGTTCAGTCCCGGAACTCACAGGGTAGAAGGAGGGCACTGATAGGTGTCTGCTGCCCCCGATGCCTGGTTTGTGGTATCCTGTGGGGCATACATTCACATAGTCACACACTAAATAAATAAATGTTTACAAAATCTCTAAAGACAGAGACCATGGGTTTGAAGATGAGCAGGGGGTAACTTAGGAGACTTTGGGCAGAAGGAAGAAAAAGAGGACATGATGTAATTATGTTATAATCTCAAAAACATTTTAAAAGCTTAAAATGTTTTAATTAAATGAAAAACACCTGGGCTGGCAATGTGACTTAGAGGGTTGAAGTAGTTGCAGTCTAAGCCTGATAGACCCAGTTCAAGTCCTCAGAATGACATAAAAAGGGAGGAAAAAGCCAACGCACAAAGCTCTCCTCTGACCTCCTCAGCTGTGTCCTGGCACCCAAGCATACCTTCCCACATACACAAACACACACACATACACCAATATAATAAATACAATACTTTTAAAAAATTAACTTTTTTCTGTTTTTCAAAGTTCAGGTTTTCATTTCATAAACCAAAGTGTGGTAGGTTGGCAAAATATAAAAACATTTTTAGAGCCGGGCGTGGTGGCGCACGCCTTTAATCCCAGCACTCAGGAGGCAGAGGCAGGCGGATTTCTGAGTTTGAGGCCAGCCTGGTTTACAAAGTGAGTTCCAGGACAGCCAGAGCTACACAGAGAAAACCTGTCTCAAAAAACCACACAAAAACAAAAACAAAACATTTTTAGAAAATTCTCTTCTGTCCTGGTTAACTAGGGTGGCTCTGCACAGCCGCCATCTGCCTTGAACGGTCACTCTGCACTCCTTTTCCCTCACAAGCGGGTTCTGCTGTAAATGCTAGATCACGTGATCACCTTATCCCCATCCCCCCCTCCCCCACCCCCCACCCCGCCCCTGAAGCCCTTCTTGACCATTTATAACCTGTTAGCAAGGAGTTGCAAAGTTAGATGAGCAAAGCAGCCACTGGGGACACAGGGCCCAGCCCCTCATTCTGTCTGCCCTCCCCCCACCAAGAAGGGAGCAGCTTCCTATGGCCGCTGCGCTCCCCCAGGCTAAGCAATGAAAATAAACTGAAATTTCCAAAACTACCAGTCCCAAGAAACTAACTTTCTTTTTAAACGGATTGTTGTAGCTATTTTATTACAGTAACTAAAGCTAACTAATACAGACTGCCTGTCCGGTCCTGCCCCTGAAGCTGGTCCGGAAAACTCATCAAAATTATTGGCTTGGCTTTCTGCTCTGCATTAGCACAAGGTGTGGTCAACTCCTAGTCCGGAGCTGCTGAGTCCATTAGGATCTCGGCCAGACTTCAAGGATGTTCTTTGGTCCTGCTGAGAAATGGGGTTTAGGTAAACAGTGAAACCCAGGGTAAGGATCTAGGGTGGCTTTAGCATGCCTGCATCTGTAGTCCTAGAGGAAGTGGCTATAGGAACTCAGTACGCTGCTGTACCAAGAAGGCAGCTGGCAGAAGCTGGTGTGCCTTGGCATACAGACTGGCAACCTCCAACATGATGACCGGAGAAGGAACGAGAGAATTGTGCCCTGCCTCCCCTCACACATCTGTCATCTGCTGGACCCAGTGTTGATCAGAAGACAGACACTAGTACTGATACCACTGACCAAGGCTACGTCTAGGACACAGGGGGGGGGGGGGGGGAAGGGAGCCAGCCAAGATGATATGGAGGCAACAACTGGAGTTACCCAGCCCATACACTGCCCGGTCCCCTACCAAGAAGCTGTGCTCTAAACAGGCAAAGTAAGCTGCCCTGGTCATTCTCTGGGAAATAAGCTGTCAAAAGCAGGATGCATCAGTAGCATTTGTGTAGGGCCAGGCCAGCTTCATGGTGTACAGGACCCCATACTAAGAAGGGCACCGCTACAGCCTCACAACCTTCCATCCTTCCCATCACCAACTTGAACTTTTCTCTCTCTCTCTCTCTCTCTCTCTCTCTCTCTCTCTCTCTCTCTCTCTCTCTCTCACACACACACACACACACACACACACACTCTGTCACACACACACACACACAATGGCTCTTGTTTTTTTATTTCTTTCAAACCCTACAGTTTATGTAGCTGATTTCCTGCTGTAAGGCAAACCTTTTCCTTCAGCTGGTGAGCTGGTGAAACTTAATTCTCTAAGTAACTTTGATCAAAGCAATGAAGATTCAGCTGATGTGGCGGGATACAACAGAGCAGTAGCTCACCTTTTATTTTTTGTTTCTCTTTCTTTTCCTTACTCTAGTTCAAAGTCAAACAGCAAAGTGGTTGGAAAACCAAACTCAGGCCCTCCCCTTCCCCAGAGAAACAGAACTCAAATACAATTGCCTCTCAGTGACTGGGTTCAGGTTCTTCCTCTGGGTAGGTGTTCAGTGCGGGAAACCAAACTCAATAATTCATGCACTAGCATGGGTGTTCCTGCTACAGCCCCCTTGGTGGGCTCCTGTCATTAAATTAGTAAGGCAGATGACGGAGCTGCACTGAACCTTACCTTGTACCCTTGGTACATGTATCTAGGCACCTGGCCGAAGGGTGGGAGTGCTGACACATGGTAAGGCTGGCTGAGGACCCAGCTGCACCTGTATAGAACATTTCTGAACAATGTTCTCTAAAGGGAGAGAAACTTGAGTCTGGCCTGCTTCTGAGTTCTTTCCTTAAAATGTCTCCAACACCCTCAGCCTTCCCTCAGACTTTCTCAGGGCATTTCTGAAAGCACTTGGGCAAGCCCTCAGCAGGAAGTGTCTGCAGCCTCTCCCCTCCATTCCCTCCAAGGCCATCGAGCAAAGCCAAGTGCAGAAGACTCCCTGTGAAGGTCAGGTCGGGCTAATATTGTCAGCCCCCGAACCCCCACTCGGTTTTGAAACAATGATGTATTCTAGGTTCTGGAGGGAGATAAAATCTAAGTCTGACACAGAATAGAGAATCAAGAAAGGCATGTGCACCCCTAAGCCTGGTGGTAGAATGAATGGGCTCCCCAAACTATGCCCCAGAACCAGAGAAAATTAACTTTTCTTTAGAAAAAAAAAAAAGGGACGCTCTTTGCAGATGCAAGTAAGGATACTGAAAAAGACCAGTGTGGGTGCTGAAGGTGGGCCTGTACCCCACGGAAAGTGGGCCTGCACCCCACAGAAAGTATCCTCAGAATCAACCACAGAGGAGAGGAAGACAGACTTTGGAGGCCAAAACACCCACAGCCAGCAGAAACTAAAAGAGGCAAGCCACCAGGCATGGTGACACACACCCAGAGTCCCAGAGGCTCAGAAGGCTAAGGAACATCTGAGCCCACAAGTTCAAGAGCAGCCTTGGCAACATAGGACTGCCCCATCTCTAAATAAATAAGTTAATTAATTAATTAATTAATTAACTAACTAATTATAATTGAAAGAACTATTTCTCTTTGAGCATCTAGAAAAAGTGGGGCTCAGCAACACCTCTGCCTCTGGATATAGAGCCTGCACAGCTGTGAGCGAATCAATGTATGTCTACTGTGTCAAGGTGCCTAGTTTGTGACAGTCGATTCCATGGACACAGGAAGCAAGGCCTGAACCCTGTGTGTCACTCATGACATCAACTTTTCAGGCAGCAGGGAGGGAAGCTCTGAGTCTTCTAAAAGCAGCCTTTTCCACATGCACAGAGGACTTCAGTCCAGTCCCAGAACGAGACCAACCTCTTTCCCCACTTCAGATGGCATGCACTTGGTGGCACTAATATCTGGTTCTCATGGAGCTTTCTTGGGCTACAAACCCCTCAAGCCATGCCTGAGTACTCAAGGGACCAGGTCCACCAGAACAACACTAGACATCAGATCACCTGGGCCTAGGGATGGTCTGCTACTGTAGAGCCAGTTAGAAGAACAAGAAATGTCCCTACTATTTCCACTGTCTGCCCAGACTCTCAGCCCAGTTCTACCGATTGTTCCCTGATCCCTGACCATTGGTGAGTCCCTCCATCTCTGGGTGCCCTGGTTCCCTTCACCCTTTACATGGGGTGGACCATGGGGCTCCAAAATGCCATGTTCTCTGCTCTGCCACCCTCCAGCCTTTCTTCTGTGTCCTTCAAGCAGTGCACTGGCTACAGCCCACTTAGCTTATGGTCAGGACAGTTTCGCCACTTGGGAGGTGCTAGGAGGTGAGAACAAGAGTGGCTAGGTACTTCCTGGACTACATAACTGCCTGCCAGGACAAAGCTGAAGAGCAGAGTTCTGTGGGCAGCACTCTGCAGCCAACCTGACTCCCAAAGTACTTCGAGAAACTGTTTTCACACTCCCCAGGCATAACACCACAAAAACACACACACACACAAACACACACACACACCTCATATACATACACACCTCATACATAACACACACCACACACACACACCACATATACCACACACATAACACCATACACATATACCATACATACACACTACACACATAACACCACACACACAAACACACACACACCTCATATACATACACACCTCATACATAACACACACCACACACACACACACACACCACATATACCACACACATAACACCATACACATATACCATACATACACACTACACACATATACTATACACACACACAAAACACACACTACACACACAGCACACAAACACACCACACACACACACTTCATACACATACACACCTCATACATAACACACACCACACACACACACACCACATATACCACACACATAATACCACACACATATACCATACATACACACTACACACACATAACACCACACACACATATACCATACACACACACAAAACACACATTACACACACAGCACACAAACACACCACACACACACATACACCATATGTACCACACACCACACCCACACACCACATGCACACACACACACAGACAGACACACGTAGACACACACATAGCCAATTCACTATCCCAACAGCTATATAAACAGCCCATTAACATAAGCTTGCTTCGTTTCTGCCACCCTTCATGGGACAAATGACAGAGTTTGCCAGACTAGATTGAATTCACACTTAGAATTCCAGGAGGTATTTCCCATGAACAACTGGTCAACCTATCTGAGGAAAATGTCTCAGATCCATGTCTACTTCTGCTCCCAAATTTAATACCACACAGGACAAAGATGACGATGTTTCAGTCCTGTGGGTGTGGGAGAAACCCCTCACACCTCTGCAGCCTTTTCTCTCCTCCCACTCCCTGTCAGGATCCTTCTGGGTGTGCGACATGGAGGCATTCTGGAAAGCAATCTGGTAGTTGCAAGAGATTGAATATAGAGTGTCAAGCGATCCAGCAGTGTCAGCTCTGAGTGCTCAGCCAAAGGAGAAACATGAACATACACTTACATGCCTATGTTAGTAGTGTGTTATGCACAAGAGCAACAGATGGGAGCCGCTGCCATGCCCAGCAACAGACAAATGGAGAGCCGGTCTGCTGTATGCAGTCAATGGAATGTACTCGGTCTTAATTAGGAAAGAAATCCCAGTATCTATCACAACATGGAGAACCTAAAGGCATTCAGTTAAGTGGAATAAATCAGTCACAAAAAGGTGAATATTAGGCACCACACCAATCACATGCTCTGACTCACGGGGCAGAAAGGAGGAAGGTGGCTGTCAGGGACTGAGGAGAGAGAAGAATGGGGAACTACTGTTAATGAGCCCAGAGCTTCAGTTCAGAAAGAGAAAAAACAGGCTGTAGAGAGGGGTGGCCAGAGACACAGTAACACAGATGTTCTCAGTGACACAAAATAGTCCACTTAAAGTGATTAAAATGGCAAACTTTATACCATTTATATATTGTCACACTTTTAATGTATTTAAGGAATACTTATTCCTCATTTAGTACACAAGCCATGTTCCTGGGACTACTTCAGCAAATCTTAAACAAAAGCTCTTTGTCCCCACCAAATGAGCTCAGCTCTTATGCTATGCCATTACTGCTGTTATGGTCCAAGCTCTTGTTGATCTGTTCCATGAATTAATTAAAAGGAAGAAGCCATGGTTGCAATAGGAAAGGTCTCCCATAGACTCATAGGTCTGCACTTGGTGAGGCAATTTTGGGAGAATCTTTAAACTTTCTCAGGTGGACCTAGCTAGAGGGAGTGGGGTAGGTCAGTGGGGGCATATTGCGCCCCCCCTGCCCCCCCACTTCCCGCTGCTTCTTATCCCAGTCTCTGTTTTCTAGCCATCATGAGGTGAACAGTCTGTGCCAGCCACTCCAGTTCCCAAAGTTTGTTCCCAAAGCACTAAGCTACAGAGAACCTTCAGAAACTAAGCAAAATATGCACTTCCTCTTTTAGAGTTACCCACAGTAGGTATTTGGTAACAGCCACAAAACGACTAACACAGGAACTCAAGCCAGTTCTGCTGCATCCTGAGAACCTAGCGCAGTGTAGAGCAGGTCCAAACTGCTCTGAATCATCCTTTGAATGCGTGGATGTGAGAAGCCCCCCCACCCCCCGCCACACACACGCACACACACAGAGAGAGAGAGAGAGAGAGAGAGAGACCTGTGTCTTCCTTTTCCCTCTTTTCTCCAACCCGGAGATGCTTTTAACTTCTCAAAGTTATGGAGTTGTCTTTTTGGAAACAGAGAATCGAGCCCTAGTAACCCCCCTTTAACCATCCTGTTCACGAGTAATACGTGTGTATATCTAAGTGCGTACATTGTGATTCTTCAGTCCCAAATTCCACTTATTATAAGCCATGTGACCTTTTTAAGTTTTTTAATTCTCCAAAGCCTGGTCCTCTCATCTGGAATGTAGATGTGCCACCAGAAGTCTACAGAACATCTGTTTCACAACCCACAATTAAAGGGCCTGTCTCCTGATGGCATCAGGTTTCTGCAAGAGAAGTAGCCTTGCTCCTCAGCCTGTGGCTCAGGAGTTAAAAGATCTAAGATGCAACAATGAGCTGGAGCGAGCCACTGTGAGCAATGTCAAGGTAGAGGCTCCCTCTTCCTGCCTGATGTACAAAACCCAGACCATGTAAAGGTTAGTGCCCCCCAGATAGCCTACAGTAAGAAGGAGCCCAAAATGCCACCAACTCCAAGAGGGCAAACCAAGATGAGCAAGAGGGCAGGTTCTGCTAACGATGCTTGAGTCACAATTCCAGTTCCAAGGGGGTCTGACTCATGTGTGTTGCATATACACACGCAGGCAAACATCCACACAAATAAAATAAAATAAAATAAAATAAAATAAAATAGAAAAATTGTCTGCGTTGGGGAGTTCCTAACACAACAGACTTGAATTCTACTTGAAATAAGGTTTTCTGGGGCTGGAGAGATGACTCAAGGGTTAAGAACCCTTGTTGCTCCTGCAGAGGACCCAGGTTTGATTCCCACGATCACATGTTATAGCTCCAGTTGCAGGAAATCCAATGCCTTCTTTGACTTGTCCATGCACCAGCACACACATACATGCAGGCAAAACATTCATACACACAGGATAAAGTCAATTCGTCTAAAGAAAAAAATTGTTTCCTAGAGGGAAAAAGTTACTACAAATATTATACTCTAGGCAAAGCACACAGAGCTCACAGAAAATGTGTTGTCTGCGTGGTGGTTTATCATCACAGTGGAAAGTTCCTGCTTTCTTTTATGGGTCCCTTCTGTCCCTGAATTCTGCCTTCACTGTCCTCCAATGAGAGTCTCTAGGATAGGAAGAATGAGGACAAAAGCTGTCACCACCTCCAAATCCCATACCCTGACAGACATCACTAATTGACCACAGCCTCCTCTCCTGCTGAGCCTGGCCCCAGCTTTCTAAGCAGCCACTACCAATCAATCAGAGATGACATGTAAAATGAAACCCACTTGTGTGGCTCCAGCCTAGGGGCTGGCTAGGTTTTTCTATAAAGAAGGAAGTCTGTATTGCACATTCTTATTTCTGTTTTTGTTTCATTCGTAGTCCTTTAAAACAGGGAAAGGCAGGCTCTTCCCTCAAACCTGCTTGCTAAGCCTTGAAGCCAGCCTGAAGGCCTGTGGAGAGCAAGGTACCATCTTAGCTTACTGCAGGCTCCTTGGGGCAGCTGCAGAGTGCTCAGAAATGGAAGCTCTGAGACATATCCTAAGCACTCAGCAAATTGCCTGAAACGTGACATCAATGACAGGTTTCTTACTCTCATCAGACCCTCGGAAACCCACGCCAGAAGGAAGTGATAACCCAAGGAAGGGCCAGAGAGTCAGGCTGGCCCTGACCTTTCTTATCCCCTGAACTTGATAGGTATTCTTCCACCCTGTAGCCAAGCTTGAGGAAAAGCTAAGGGAAGAGGAGTTAGGATTTTCTCCACTGCTCATCTGCCTCTAACAACTGGAAGAGTGCATCTGAGCTTGGACCAGTAGCTCTTATCTATGAACCCAGAGTGTACTATATGGGAGCAGGGGTCTGCAGCTTAGCCTCAGCTACAGAGCAGGCTGGGGCTAGGGCTGCTTAAGATCCTGTCTCAAAAATATTGGGAGAAAAAGGACAGGTGTGAAAACTAAGGTGAAATGCCCGGCTTGCGACTCCCCCGCACTCTCTGATGCTTTTCTTATAATGAATTAAGGACAAAGACTTGCTTGGTCCTCCTTATACTCTCCGTGTTCAATTCTGGCTTGAGAGAAAGCGACTAGATTTTGCTTAACTTATTCATTCAGTGAATACCTGGCTAAACCCCAAATCTCTTTTCCCAGTCCTAGCAGGAAGATTCATCCATAGGTCACTATGCAGGGTGATTCTGTGCCTGTGTACCTATGCCTAGGATGCTACAGCAGCGTGAAAAGGAACAGCCACCTGGAAGGGCAGTATCCAGCGCCTGCTGACTGCAGTGGGTAGCATCTGGATAGGAAGTAGATACAAGAGTTGACAGGAAGGAGGGGGCTGACAGGTGCTCCTGCTAATGGGGGTGGGGTGCTGCCTGAGAAAGGCTTGGTGAGATTAGGACAGCGTTGCATGTGTTCTTGAAGTCTGGGTTTTATCTGGAAAGCTTCTGACAAGCCTTCAAAGGAAGTCAGCCAGAGGGACTAGCTTAGATTTTTGTTTTCAGAATGATTGTCCACAGGATGTAGAATGAACTGGAACAAGAAGGTTTTGATTGGGAGCGGTAAGCCAGCTGGAATGTAACCGCAGCAATTCAGGCAAGAAGGAAATCAATCAACAACCACAAAAATAGGAAAGGGTCACATTCACTTGGTTCTACCTATACCCAGCTTGATGGATCTGAGGGCCACATCCAATTTGTGTAGCATCCCTGAGGTAAGTTTGATACCTACCAGCAGCATCCTTCTCGCTCCAGGAACCACAGGAGAGGTGAAGGCGGCCAGCTCATAAGAGCTGTTCTGATCTGAGCCAGAACTCAAATATAACATCTGGCTGCAAAACCCTTGCTGGGTATGTCCACAGCTGTGTTGGCTTGCGTATCTGGATATTGAGTTACAGCTTCTCTACCCCACCCCACTACACTACACTCCGCGTCTGTGTGCGTCCCTCCCCCTCTCACCTTTCTCTCCACCACATATGCCCCTCCTTTGCAGTCCCTGGCATCATTGCCTTGGGCATGAAACTCAAGCATCTCCCAGTTGGAGTAAAAAACTTCACAAGCCTTGCCAATTCGGCCTAACCAAACTCGGCCAGCAACCCAGCTCCCGGTTAACACAGTGCCCTATGACTGTTCTTTTCAATTAGTCAGAATCAGGAAAACTTTGAGCAAAGGCTTCTGTGGTTTCCTTCTCAGAGAGCTGAATTTGGCACCTCGGCTTCTGTGTTTCATACTAGTCCACTGAAGACTTGAACCTGCATCTTCAGTTGGGGGGCTGTCCTTTAGGAACACAGGCAGACTAGCCTGCAGCCTCGGACAGATTCACCCGCAGGAAGAGCATATGAAGTCTTCCTCCATCCTCCCCACCTCCTCAATCCGCCCCCTTCTCTGCACGAAAGTTACAGAAAGCATTTGCAGCGAGAAACTTGTGTATTGTTTCCTGCGGACAGGGAGACCTCCTGCCCCTCCCGGGCTGATACAACCCACTTTGCACATCCTGCTTCTCCGAAGCTAAAAATAAATCCGGTATGCACTGAAAACTCTCCACGTCTCCCTAGCACACACTTCCCCCGCCCCGCGAGGTTCCAGACACGAGAATCTTTCTCTTTAAAACGCAGCGGATTTCTGCCGCAGGTTCCAGCAGCACCTTCGGCGGCCCTTAGCCCCCTCCCCAGCCACCCACCTCCCCCACGGGCTTCCTGCAGCTTTTCACTGTGGACTCTGCAGGCCCGGGCCGGTACCGACGTCCCTGACCCGGGGAGAGCATGCTCCGGACATTCCCCGACCGCCAGGCTCGCCGACGCCCCCTTTCGAGCTAGCGCGCCTCGCCGGGTCCCTAGCAAAGTTGCTGTCTCCTCTCTAGCCACCAGCCTGGGGCGTATCGGTTTAAAGCTTGTTGGTCCCTGCAAGGCGCCGGCGTGGGGTTGTGGGGGAGGGCAGGGAAATTGACAAGGTGGGTGGCACTGGGGAGGAGCTGCAAGGACCGGGTTCTGGGGGGCCCCGCGATCCCCGCCATCCTGGGCTCGCGCCTCACCGAGAGCTCTTCTCCCCCTGCCGCCGCTCCCGGCTCGGGTCCCGCTGCTAACCCGCCCAGCTGCGGCTCCCGCTCCCTGCTAGAGGAGGGAAGGCGCTGCGACTCACCGCCAGGGCCGCTCCCAGCGTCTGTGTCGCCGCGGGCGAGGCGGCGGCGCCTTTCCTCCTCCCGCCTCCCCCTGGACAGCTCGCCGCAGCCGCGCCCCCCTCCCCAGCCTCGCTCGCTGACCGCTCCCCACCGTGGACGTGGCCTCTCCGTGCGATGTGGCTCGGCTGCTTCTGTCGGGGTGAGGGGACCAGCCGAAGCTGGGATGCACAGGTGCAGGGGCAGCCCCGCCTTGTACTGCTGCAGCCGCTGGCCTCAGCCGGGTTCCCTCGGATCCTAGCCCACCGCAAGCTTCAGCCAAGCAGTGCCCAGTGGGTGTTATCTGTGTGCTGTTAACGTCAGATTCAACTTAGAATTATTCCCCATGCTTTCATTGCGAGACCTGGCGTTCCTGTCACCTCTCAGTTATTCAAGGGATCCTCGAGAGCCTTTTAAAAAGCACCCCCCAATCCCACCCCGCAAAAAACCCTCTCTTGCACCAATAGGTCTACGATGAGGTGGGAAGCCTCCTCTTTTTTACTGGCCTATTCTCTTCTCAGCGCTTTCTGTCAAGGGATGGCTTAGCAAGGACTCGCTCAGGAAAGATGGACAGCAAAGGGGCGTGTTTCTTACACTATTCCTCCCTGCAGAATGTCACCAAACTCTGTCCCTGGTGAAGATAGTGAGAAGCAAATGTCTTGTCAATGCAATCATCCAGTGTTTATCAGGTGTCTTCTTGCTGTGTTGGCCACTCATGACCTCGGAAAAGCCACTTTAACTTTTTTTGTTGGTTAACCCAGGTGACGTTTCATCAATTAAAAAAAAAAAACAAAACAAAACAAAAAAACCAAAATCCTTCTTATTTAAAAATAACAAAGCAGTAAAGAAACGGTGCTTGGGTCATGCGTGTTAGCAAGATTCCTGGCCTTGCGTGTTGGCAAGATTCCTTCATAAGATGATCAGAGAAATGGCATTACCAGCCGAGGAGATAACTCCAGCAAAGTACTCGCTAGACAAGCATGGCCACCTCAGAGATCCACCACCAGAACCTATGTAAAACTGCCTGGTGAGGTGGTATGGGTTTGTTAACACCAGAGCTGGGAGGTAGAGACAGGCACCTTCCTGGGGCTCCCTGACCAGCTAACCCCACCAGGCGAATGAGAGACCCTGTCTCAAAACAGCCAGGTGCACAGTGACTGATGAAAGAGACTCAGGGGTGACCTCTAGCTCCCCTCACCACACCCACAGCCCCGCCCCCGTCCCGTCCCCGCCCCCCCCCCCCCCCCCAAGCGCGCAGAGACAGAGACTTTTAGATCCTTGCAGTCGCTTATGCCAAAGGGTTCATCTAACTGAAATCACTCTTCCCTAGGTCTAATTTGACTGAAGAGCAAATTGAAATTCAGAATTTTGCCTAAAGTAGATTCAAAGATTAGCCCAGCATTTTAGGCAAGCTCTGGAGTTACCTGGGGAGTTATGTCTTTGTTTGTTTATGTATTTAAGCGCTAGCCCCGGACCCTCTCCCGAGGGATTCAGACTTGTAGCTCAGGGGTGTGACCTAACAAGGATCTGTTTTACAAAAGCCCCCAGAGAGTCTGTGGTACATATGGTATTGGAAGTTACCATAGGTTTAGCCTGAGACAACTCCAAAACACAGTTTTGAGGCCAGAAAAGATCTCAGCTGCTATTGCAAACTCAAAGGTCCCTAGAGATGAACGTAGGTGACGAATCAGTGACCTATTGTGGGTTTACAGAGGCAAATGGGAATGGGGGATTGCTGTGATCTCAGTGCCTCCTCCCACATTCCATACCAACCACAGTTGCGCAGTGTGGCAGTTTGGGAGGTACTTCCCAGTGGGAGGGGTAGGGTTGGGGCCAGTGAGTTTCAGATCTCTGGAGCCCTGGCTAGTTACTGTCATGTCAGCCTGGCTAAAAGCCCAGTTAGCCCTAGTGTGTGTTTTTTCCCAGGGTGCTATTTGCCCTTCCATGTTTCCTACCATAAGTTGAAGGCACACGTGGCCCTCACCAGATGCAGTTGTTGCAACTTAGACTTTCCAACTGCCAGAACCATGAGCCAAGATAAACCCTTTTCTTTATAAATTACTCAGCCTCTGGTATTCTGCTATGGCAACGGAAACAAACTAAAGCAAGGATCCGTGGCTCTGAAGAGGGCAGCCTCATTTTTCCGCGTGAGACATGCATGTCTGGTACAGCCATCATTTTTTTTTTCAATTTATTTTTGTTTAGGTTAATTTTTTTTCCCCAGAGAAGTCAGAAGTTCATTGTTTAATGTGTGTTTTTTTCTCTAATTTTAAAATAATAACTAATTTCAAGATATTTTCAGGCTATGTAAGCAAAAAGAAGGGTTTGTAGGCTACAGAATGCTCCAGCCATCAGTTTCTCGTCCGTGGTACCCGTGTTCTCAGTAAACAGCGGAAGAGCAATGGAAGGAGGCTGTGATGAAAGTGGCTGTTCCTCTAGCAGAGAGCTTTTATCCACTTTGTAATTATTTAATGGGCTTGACTTTCAAAAAAAAAAAGCTTTATTGAGATGCAAATGTGTTAGTCTCTCCTTATTTGATGTTTTGCTTCCTGCTCCATTTATTCGAAGTCAACCCAGTCCTAAGTTTTTAGATGCATACTGTTTTGCAGACCAAGATGAACTCACACACCATCCTGCCCAGGATATGGACCTTTGTATCCACACTGGCATACAGCACTCACCAGTCACTCACTGTCAGACCCATTTACCAGTCGGCCTCTTCAGTATCTCCGTGCCTGTGTGATCCTTCCTTTATTTACTAATGGCCCCAAAGTTCAGGAGGTTTGAGGGGTAGAAAAATAATTAATTAATTATTCTCAGCAGCGTGATTTTCTACCCACTCAAGTGGCTTGTGTTCCTGAAAGAAACACACACACACAACCTTTATATTTTAATATGCCTTAAACAGCACAATAGCTGGGCATTGCCTAACCTCTATACTGTTAATATACTTCCCACCAATAATTCTGAGTTATTACTTACTAATCCTGTGTTCTATCTTGGCTGCTCTAAACCCAGTTGGGCACCCTCTGGGCCTCACTCTCCGGGCTCCTTCACGTGGTGGCCATGCCTCTGTCCTGCACTAAGCTTTCCTGGCTCCTTCACGTGGTATAAGACTCTGGGGAGCCTTAACTTACCAGGGACCCCCTGAGTGAACCACGTGGAGCTGGGATTGATGCAAAAAGCAAGAGGAATTTATTATTCCGGTGCACTCGGGTCCTCCCAGACCCCCAGACCCAAAGGGGCGGCGGCGACCCCCAGTACCAGTTCAGCGAGTTTTTATATGGTTTCTAGGGGCAGAATAGAGTATCAGCAACTAGGCGCAATATGATTGGTGGAACAGTGCACCCTTTAAACTGATTGGTTTTTGTTTGGTTTGGTTTGGTTTGGTTTGGTTTGGTTTGGTTTGGTTTGGTTTGGTTTGGTTTGGTTTGGTTTGGTTTGGTTTGGTTTTTCAAGACAGGGTTTCTCTGTATAGCTCTGGCTTTTAGGGAATGAGATGGTGACAAGGACTTCCCTTGTCTGAAGGTGAGCAAAGATCAGTCCTATGGAATGTGTCCCCACCCGCAGGTCTGTTCCCACCTTGTCGTCTGAGAAATGCTAATTAGCCCCTTCCTTCCAGAGGGATGAGTGTTTCATGACCTTCCCAAAGTTCCTATGCTGACCTTTTCAGTGGCAGCCATGCCTCTCTGTCCTGCACTAAGCTCTCCTGGCTCCTTCACTGTGGCGGCTAAGCCTCTCTGTCCTGCACTCTTCCCAGGCTTGGCGTCTCTCCTCTCCTTCACACTCTCCTAGAGTGGAGGACCTCCTTCTCCCTCCTCCCAGTCCTAAATCCAGGAATCCTAAAATCCTGCCTCTGTCTGTCCTCCCCAGCTATTGGATGTTGGCATCTTTATTTACCAATCCGAACCAACTGGGGACAAGTTCCCAGAAGCTACTTGAAGACACTCTCATGCAAACAGTTTTTGGGTAACATAATTAGCATTCATAATACAAGCAGCTACATTGAGGCACAGGAAGCAACTGGGCATAAAACATGAAAGGAGTCATTAACTGGGTATCATGCCAGCGTATTGGGATGCTTGTATAAAACATAGTATATACAGGATTAAATAGTCTCTGAGGTTTCCAGCTCCCACCAAGCATTATGGGGCACACAACCTAAGAATACAAGACGTTTTTCATAAATACACAAAATTATATAACCATGCCACAATTGTGTTTAGAGTTAATGCCATCCTCCCCCAAAGAAATCTCCCACTGATTCTGATGCCTTACACCCTACCCCCTACCCTGGTCCACTGTTACAAACTCTCTTGACATCACCTTGGGTTGGCACCATAGCAAACTTGGCTGCCAACCGCCATCTCTACCAGTCTGCTGCCTCAGACTAAGGAGTTTGCTGTATGGCTGCTCTTAGTCCTCCTAACCACAAGGTACATTAGAGTATAACAAGTGTACCTTTCTTCCTGCAAGTACCATTTGCCTTCCACCTTGGCACTGAAGATGTCAGTTCAGGACCTTTTGGAAAATTCCACCAGACCCCTCCCCTCTGGAAGGGGAAGGCTAATTAACATCCCATAGGACTGACCAACCATCGGCCACCTGCAGGTGAGGGAGGCCCACAGCAGTTAAACACATTGTGCAGGACAGACCCTGCCATCTCATTTCCTGAAGACCAATCAGTTTAAAAGTCACACCGTTCTACCAATCACTTTGTGCCTAATGGCTGCTGCTCTGAAAACTGTATACAGACTGACCAAATGGGCTGGGGGCAGAAGGGGTTGGGAGCCCGCCATCTCTCCTTCTGGAGTAGGATGACCCCCAACTCCTTGGAACAATAAATTCCTCTTGCTTTTTGCATCGATTTGTGACTCCTCGTGGTTCACTCAGTAGGCTAAGGCTCACCAGAGTCTTACAGCACTTCCCTGATACTGTGCAGATACCTACTTAGTACCACTAACACAACATTCAGGAGTACTTAGTGCTGAACAATGGCTGAGTGAAGCCTGCACCAGCTTGCTTCCTCCATCTTGCTAGGAATTTGGAGTTTTAGAATATTGCCTTGTTTCTATGAAATCCAAAGTCAACTTGATGAGATTTAGAGTCACCATGGTAACAAAACTCTGGGCATGTCTGTAAGGCCATTTCTAAAACCATTTAGCTGAGAAGGGAAAACACGCTTTAAATGTGGGCAGCATGATTACAGGGCCGGGGTTCCAGAGGGAATAAAAAGGAGATGAATATAGACCAGCATTCAGCGCTCTCTGCATCTTGACTGCTGGTGTGATCAGCCTCCTCACGTTCCTGCTGCAGTGACTTTCCTGTATTGATGGTCTGTATTCTCAAACTGTGAGCTAAAATAAACTTTCCTTTCTTTAAACTGATTTTATCAGGCAGTTCGTTGTAGCAAGGAGAAAATTTAACTGACACAATCGGAAACCAGCACCCGTCTTGAATCCCTTCCAACCTCGCCAGTAACGGGCGCACAGTCTGCTACTAAGCTGAGGACTTTGCAGCCTGGCACAATGACCATGGGGTGGCATATGTCTCAGACCTGCTGGCCCAGTTCCTGCCCCTCTGCTCTCTGTCCAGCTTCCCTGCCACTTCACTCACCTCTGCTGTGCCTGATCTTGAGCACAGGCTCTGTTTTCTAGAGACTCCCAAGATATCCAGTAAGCTCCAGCCATATTAGCTTTGTTTCTGGATGGGCCCTGGATTTTCCCCCCAATTGAGAGCCTTCGCATGGTTTCCTCCTGGCTCTTTCCTTATTTGTTTTAAGGTGTTTGCCTATACAAATTGTTGACATGCATACTGATCAGCTACATCCCCTTTCCCCTATATGTCTGTCTATTATTTCCTCTTGGTAAATTATAAGTTCCACAAGAGCAAGGACATTGTCATGTTTAGTGCTTTTACAGAGAGCCTATGGGAGTCCCTTAGGAAATAATTTGGAATAAGTGGGCACAAAATTGGCACTGTGATCTCACTAATCCAAAATCAATACATTTAGCTACTCCCTTGATTAAAAAATAGCTACTTAGTTCCTAATGTTGACCAAAGGGGACAGTGCCTGCAACTGCTGATTTCACTGAGCATAATGTAGTCTGAGGTCACCCATGCTGTCATAAATGACACTTGCTTTTTAAAAAAAGCTGGAAGATATTCTGTCCCATTCATGCATATCACCTTTTCTTCTTATTTGCATCTTATGGATGCTCATGTTGGCTCTCGAATCTTCTTAGCTGTTCCTTAAGAACTGTTGGGATTCGTGCTGCAGCGAGCCTAGGGAGTCTGGCCGGGCATCTCTTGGGCATAGTGGTCATAACTCCAGAAGGGAGATTGCTGGGTTTTGTCGTAATTCTGTTTTAAGTTTTTAAAGGAATTTTCATAATGTTTTCCATAAGGAGTAAGCTAATTTGTATCCTCACCAACAGTGTGAAACAGGCAATGGGGGCCACTCCTCTTGAAACACTGGACAGGTATTAAGCATTGTTTAAAAATATTAAACTCACTACCAACATCACTGGTGCATTCTTTATGTTCTGTGCTAAGAACTCCTGATGTTCCTGGTCTGTAAATAAGCAAAGATGTTGGAAAAGGAGCTTTCTGACTCCCTAACTAACTAGCAGCTCTTGGACTCTTCTTTGTTGCCCTCTCTGTCCTGAGCAAAAGAACTGTCAGTCAACAGAAGCAAGGCTACTTTTATGTCACATTAGCCATTCTGAACATGCCGTAGGTTCCCAAGAAAACTACACAATGAGCTTAGTTGATGTGCCAGCTCCTGAAGGTGAAGCCATAGCCAGGGCTATTTCCACTTGTAATGGAGTTGTTGGTATCAGATTTCCAGATGACCCAACAACCATTTCCTCCTAGGCCAGAGGGGGAGCATTTGCTCCTGCCTACCAGAGAGGGAGGACCTGTGCTAGAGTCAAGCCTGTGTGGTGGGTGACATTTCACCTTTATTTTCCCAATGGTTAGCAGTAATGGGCATTTTTTCATCTATCTTTTGTCTATTCATGTGCCTTCTTCTCAACAATGTCCATATTCAGGTTCATCCTGTTTTGTTTTGTTTTGTTTTGTTTTGTTTTGTTTTGTTTTGTTTTGTTTTGTTGAGACATGATCTCATTATGTAGCCCTGTAGTTTGAGTTTCTTGTCTGTTTTAAAATTTAAAAATCACATTTGTTTGTTTGTTTGTTTGTTTGTTTGTTTATGGATGGGAAGGCGTGTTCCACACATGCATGACGAGCCTTTGGGAGTTGGTTCTTTCCTCCCAACACACGGAATGGGAAGTGAATATAAGTGGGAAGGCTTGGTTGTAACCATCCTCTACCTATTGAGCTATCTCCTGTCCAACCCCATACATGGGATTTTGTTCCTTGTTATGTTTTAAATTTAATATGCCCCCACGGGCTCATTTAAAAACAACAACAACCAGTCTTCAGGTGGTGGCTCTATTTTGAAGATATTAGAACCCTTGGGACTGGGTTCTGAATGGAAAACAAAAGTATCCAAGGATGGGTGACCTTTACAAGTTACTTAGAGCCTCTCTCTTTCTCCATCTCTCTCTATGTGTGTCTCTCTGTCTCTGTCTCTCTCTCTCTGTGTCTCTGTCTCTCTCTGTCTCTCTGTCTCTCTGTCTCTCTGTCTCTGTCTCTCTCTCTCTCTCTCTCTCTGTCTCTCTCTCTGCCTCATGGTCTACAGCGGTGTCAATAGCAGCTGCCACACACTCCTGTCAGCATGGACTCTGCCATGATGGGCTGATTTGAATGAAGCCATGAGCCAGATCAGTCCTTCCTTAGCTCAGTTCTTACTGTCTGGTATTTTGTTTATTACAGCAATGAGAAAGGTAACCAATACAACCCTGACCAGACAGACGGCTTGCATTCTTTTTTCTCCCAGCCCATAGTGGCTGCTATTGCCTCCATCACAGGATTTTAGGTTGATATGTTTCCCCAGAGTGTCTGAGGTCAATACAGTCCCATTTGCTGATTTTTGCTTTCATTGTCTGTGTTTGGGGGCCAAATCCTGATCTCTCCCACAACCCCCCAAAGCTCACCAACAAACCAATGTTGCAGGCTCTCTCCCGTGTGTTTCTCTTAGCAATTCAGCTTCAGGTCTTTAAATCACTTTGAGTTAATTTTGAATACAGTACAGACAAATGGCCAACTTCCTTCTTCAGACTGACACCAAGTTTTCTGTTTATTGAGATGTCATCCTTCCTATTATGTGCTCTTGGTGTCTTGGTGGGTTCATTTCTGGACACACTATCTTATTAATTTATGTGTCTATTTTTATCCCACGACTATGCTGTTGTTAGCACTAGAACTTTGAAATCAAGTAGTGTGGTTCCTCCACTCATGTCTGTTTATGATTACCTTGGCTAGTCCGTGCATTGTGTGGTTTCATATGCATTTACATGTCATTTAAAATTTATATTTATTTTATTTTATTTATATGTATGGGCTTTTTGTCTTGTAAGTGTGTGTGTGTGTGTGTGTGTGTGTGTGTGTGTGTGTGTGTGTGCCACATGTGCCTGGTGTCCTCAGAGGCCAAAAGAAGGCATCAGATAGCTGTAACTGAAGTTATAGATAGTTGTGAGCCACCAAGTGAACACCAGAAATCAAACTCAGGTCCAGAGCAATAATTACTTTTAACTGAACTGTCTCTCTAGCCTCATGAACACCATTTTGTTTGTCTTTCTCTTTTCCTGGAGTCCCAGGTGCCCCCCTGAAATGATGAACACAAAAGACGCGTGAGGCTTCGCCATTGCTAATGGGATTGGAAGATGGTTTGCTCACTTTGGAAAACCACTGGCAGCTTCTCAAAAATGTTAAGGATAAAGTCAGAGACAAGTTAGAATCCCACACCAAGAAACAAAAGAAATGTGAGCATGTACCCACACAGCATTAGTCATTATAGAGAATGAGTTCAGCCTACAGCCCCAAAAATTGATGGAGGGAAAAATACAATGTGGAATAAATGGAATAGTATTGGGCCATAATAATAATAATAATAATAATAATAATAATAATAATAATAATAACAACAACAATAACAGCAGCAGCAGTAATAATGAAGTGCACTCTGGGTGGTTCCCTTGGAAGGAGTGAAGTGTGTCTTCTGTGTTTTAGAGCCACTATTCATAAGCACACCCTGCTCTCCCACAGGTCATCCCAAGCTTCATTGCATGCTGGAGACCTGTAGGCTAGGAGCCCCTTGTTTCTTCACTCTGTTCAGATCTCAAGCTCTGTGAGACAACCTGCTGTGTGTACAGAAGTGTTTACTCTTGTTTTCCTTCCTTCAGCTCCAGATTTATTGACTAAAAGCAGCAAAGCATCACAAGATGTGTGTGAATTTATAAAGACTCTTTCTTGCCTTCACAAATACAACAGTCTTGCTCTTGTGTGTTACAACAGTCACTTGTCTTCTTCGTCTTCAATCCTTGGAATCGATCAACTTGAAAGATGAGAGACTTCAGAGGGCCATCTGCCCATGGCAAACAGTTTCCAGAATGGCGCTTCAGCATCAGATCTGCCCGTTCTCTTTAAAAATGTCATTGCAAATCGACAATTGATTGCTGCAACATGGTTCAGGACACAGAGGGTTGCTGCGACTTCGGAATGAACTGTGGAGAAGGGAGCTTGAGCAGCCAGGTAGTCTGGGGTCTTCTATATGCAGAAATCAAAACTGAGACCCACTCTCACTAACCTTGGAGTCTAAGGGAAGACATGTCTGTGTCCCTGGACAGAGCACACACTTCCTAGAAAGCACAGGCAGGCTTCTGCTAGCCAAACCTGACTCCTGGCCCTGGCAGAAGCTCTCATCAGCACAGAGCTTCAGCCAACTCCACTGAGATGTAGGGCAATCCGACAGCCCTCAGGACCACCCAACAGCCCATCTGCGGGCAGGGCAGCTGCTCCCTACCCAGACTAATCACTTTCAACTGCAGTAGCTGATTGGTTTCATACATTTCCTTGATAATAAAAGATGAAAATTAATAAATTATTTTCTTAATTAATCCTCTCCATAACAACCAATGATTAACTTAGTAATGATTGTTTTGTTTCTTCTTAAAAGATATCATGAAAGGAAATGAAAGATGTCCCACATGCTGGAAGAAAATGAGACAGGAAACAATCAGGCATCTAAGAACACTTAAGTCATTGAGGTCTTCGTAATGCCGGAGATCAAACCCAAGGCCCCATGCATGCTGGGAAATTGCTACATCCTGACCATGTCCAGTGCTTTTCATTTGTCTTATGGTTAGGGAAAAAAACTTATTTTCCTCTCTTAGTGGTGACACACTTCAATCCAGTCACTTCTTGGGAATTCTTCATATGCTAGGCTAGGCTAAAAGGATACGGGGACTGTTTAGTGATGAAGAGATGTTCAACAGATAATATTGTAGTGTTAGGTATGCTATGACCAGGAAAAGACAGGCTTCTGTAGAGTTGAGAAGAGGGGTTCTACCCCAGGCCCATCAGATTGCAAAAGGTCTCAAATAAAACAGCCAACACTCACTGAGTGCTTGTGTGTCCTAGACAAGCACATGGCCCCTTCACCAAGCCTCCCAGAACTGGTTCTGCTATTACCCCACCACTAAATAAAGTTTTTGAAAAGATTATTGACTTGACAGTGTCTCTGCTCTGGTGATACTGAGTAGCATTCATAATAAAGCCACTGGGCACTTAACAGACCCCATAGATATGCTACCACAATCCCCAGGACCTGACAGAGAATCAAAGATTCCAGGTAGAATTAAGATTGATAATCGGGGTGGGGGGTGGAGAAATGGCACAGCAGTTATGAGTACTTGATGCCTTTCTAGGTAGGCACCAGGAAAGAAAGCCCATGATGCATTCTGCTATTTGCTTGCTTTTCTATTCTCTACCTCACTGCCGCCTGCACTCGGAGTTGTTCTCCACAGACACTTATCTGACAGCCTCACTCACCACCATATCCCTACAGACTTTCATCAGCAGGGTATACTCAACAACAGCTAAGGTTGGGGATGTGGCTAAGTTGGTAAAAATGTGTGTCTAGTATGTCTGCATGCACCATATCTAGGTTCAGAAAACCAGGAGACGGGGATCATGTTTGTAATCCCAGCCAAGAGCAAAGAGGCTGAGAAGTCAAAGTCAGCTTTGGCCAGATGAAAAGTTACAGAATGTCACAAAATACAATAAGTAAATGTCAAATGTATTCACATACATAAAAATGGAGTGTGGTGATCATTGGGCCTTACGCGACAGTGATGTCACAATCCACTGAGGAGACTAAGAGCTTTAGAGACAAAATGGGATTGAAGCTGCACCCTAAAGTGCCTTTCAGGCTCCTCTTGCCTACTGATTGGCCCACACAATCACAAGGAGTGGATCCTGGGAGGGGAGAGCAGAAATGGCCATCCAGGAGTGGGAGTGTTATGCCCTGAGTCAGCGGGAAACCCAGATGAGCCCAAGAATTGCTTAGTCCACTGTAATTTGCAAAAGAGTCTTTTTAATTATTATTTCGAGTCTGGACTCGGATCGCCAGCCTCCACCGGCATGAGATAGAGAGTCCGGAAAGCATTGGGTTTATATACAGTGCAGTTAGGGATTCCTTGAATGCTTGGGGTGAAGGAGAGTGGAGGGAGGGATAGCCAGCAGGGTGTAACTCAAACCATTTGGTGGGACGGGAATTAAGCTGGGAGGGGGATTGAAGAGCGTCTTTTGTGGGGTAATCAGGAACTAACTTTTATGGCCGGCCATAACTGTCTGTGACCTTCGATTACCTTTTCTCTATGATTTAAACGTGGGGACGTAATCTTCTTTGAGTTTTTTATTTCTTTAAGGTCCCAAGGACAGGAACCTGGAGAGTTCGGCAGTTTATCAGAGGGAGAGCTAGTTTTTGGCGATGCAAAGGCAGGGAGGCTGTCTCAAGCTCCTTAGGGTGTTTTCATTAAGGGAGTTTTATGGGCAGTGCCAATCTAAGGGCAGGCTGGATTTTCTCAAAGCGGAGACTGGGAGGGAACCCTGAGCTTGCTTCAGGGGGACACAACGCAAAAACCTCTGCCTGCGTACTGCGCTTGCCATGGAAGGGAGGGAAGATGGGAGCTTTTGCGGGGGGGGGGGGGGGTGCGGGGGGGGTGAGGGAAAACGAAGAGGCAAACTGCACACCACACTGGAGTCTCTTGGGTGAGACTTCCACGAAGCAGGACAATCAACAGCAGAAAGTTAGCATCAGTAATTTGGAGGCTACCACAGAAACAGAAGAGAAGGACTGCTGAGCAGTGGAGAGCTGAGCGCTATGACTCTCAGGAGGCCTTCAGTGAGACAGCTCCTTTAATGAGGATAACATTGTCGCGGCCAGGGTGCTGGAGATGCCTTATTGGCAAAAGCAGGAAGTCCAGGTGCTGGTGAACATGACCTTAGAAGGAGAGAGGAATTTTAACCTGGCTACTAGGCCACATGACCTCCTGGGGTGGGGGTGGGGGACACAGACCCAGGGCAGGGGAGGGATTGATCCTACTCCCGCTGATCGCAGAGGAGATTTCGAGATTTCGGGGTTTGGACATGCCTTGACCCCATACTTCCTCTAAATCTGCTCCCAGCTCCCCTCATGCCACCCTAGCCCCACATACATAGACAATAGGCACACAGAGAGATCGGGTACCAGAGTTTAAGCAGACAGGCTGCTTGGGAAAAGATGCCCTGCCTCTAGTATTATTCAGAAGCCGTGGTTCTTGGACAGGAGCATCTTATCTTTTTTTCTCTCCTTCATGTAGTGATTGGAAATGGAGATTTACCAGGTCCCCCTTCCGGGGCAGCATGGAGGAGCAGGAATGTTTACCTGGACTCCCCCTGACCCCGTTTCCCACTTCATCCAGTCTGTTTTATCTTCTGTGCCTGTGTGCTTTCAAAGAAGTCAGGTCTTGATTTCTCGTTTTATTTTTGCTGCATGACAATTAATTTTTTTTTGTTGTTTCTTTAGATTTCAACTTTCATGTTTAAAAACAAAGCATTTCTTTTACATCTTAAATGAGCTTTCCCTTCAGAGATCTGATACCTGTACCATGCACAGGTTTTCAAAATAAAGACTTATTCTTTTAAGAGCACTTCTGAAGTAGTCTTTCACCGACACATCTGCAGGACATGTTTGTAATTATGTCAAAACACAACAAGGCCATGTTTAATGAGGTGGAAATGAGGCAAATTTACTTCAGCTTCAAGGTAAAAGAAATCTCTTTTGAGTCCTGGGATAGCATGCTAAACTTTAAGAATCAATCAAAGTAAATGGAACAGCTGTAAAATATTCTGAACTGCATTCAAAAAGGAAATTACTAAAATCCAGGGCAGCCTTATCACACAGACACTCACAGGCAGGCTTGGTCTTGCTCCTCAGTTCTTTTAGATTGAAAGACCAACCCGTGCCTCTCTTTCTTACCCTGTGATTTAAATACCAATTTCCTCATAGACCACATCTTTTATTTCCATTTAAAAGGCCCCTGCACAATCCTTTACCTGTCATGCTCTGATCAAGGGATGTTCCATTTTATCTCCATGGTATTAAGAACTGCCAGTCCTCAAAGCTTCAGAAACTTTGTACTTAGCCAGTGCTGGTGTGGTGTTAGAGGCTGAGTCTCTGTTATATGAAATCCTAAGGGATACAACTGAATGGGGATAAATTATGTTCACCCAGGGCCCATTTGTATTTAAGAAATCCTAGCAAAGTAAATATGTTGGTGTTCCTGATTGAGTAAAAATTTTGCAAGTTAAGAGCAAAGTCTGACACAAATTCAGACTTCTGTGCTAAAGAGCATGATTTCCTGAAATGTGGCTCACTCTGCCTCCCACCTTTTGCTGATCATTGAATCCATTGATTGGCAACTGCGGTTAACTTCACAATTTACCTCTGTGTACCAGAATACTCATATGGCCCTGTGTCCACTACTGTAGTTCATCATTTACTCACAGATAGGCTCCATGATTCTAGGAACTTTCTGTCTCTTATTTTTTCTTTTTCTTAAGATGGTGAGGACTCTTTTTGGTCATGTAAAAACATTTACACTTGCTTAAGTGGAGGCACAAGTAAGTCTGGTTGCTATGTGGAAATATAAACGTATAGACGGGTGATTATAAATTCGGAGTAGCCAGAGGTTAACTGTGTCACTTACTAAAGTATTCTTTTTCAAGCCACTGAGAGTCTCCAGCTGGAAGTCTAAGGTGACAAGAGCATGCATGTGTGTTTATTTTGTGAGGTACTGCAGCGTGCCGCCTACACAGTTCACACTTGAGAGCCTTGCAGTTTACAGCTTCATGTTGGGCACATTTATAGTTATTGTGGGCCACATGCCCCAGACCACAGGCTCAAACCTGCAGAGTAAATATGCTGGTGCTAGAAAGCTCAACTGCTACTCTTGGTAATTAACAGAATACACAGAAATAGGACATACGGGTCCTGAACAGCACTAGCGACTGGATATTGACACACTAGAGCAGTCCACACAGCAGTAACATAATGAGCATTCTTTTAAAGTGCATATTGCCAATACCTGCTTGGCCATGTGAAAGCAACCATGTGACATGGTTTCCTTGCCCCTGGAATAGAGCCAGCAGGGCATGGGCCTTCACGAGTATTGGCAGTTGCTGGTTATGAGGCTTGTTTGTATAAATAAATATATATTACTTCATGTTCCTCCTTTGAAGAATATTCTCCCTGCCAAGGTTACCAGTAAATATTCTCCTCCATGCCAAGGCTATCAGGGAATGCTCTCCCTGCCAAGATTAAGGACTCCATGACAATCAGAGACGGCATGAGTCTAGGAGTCGAGGGTGTGTCTATGTCCTCAGCAAAAATGGTAAATGCTGTGACCTTCAGGACAGCCCTTAAGGCTGTGGAAAAGAACTCTGGAAATGTGAGTTCAAAATTATATAATTTCTCAACTATACAAAATATAAGGATGCAATATGAATTACATGAGGGGCTTCATGAACCTAAAAGAACAGAGGCAGCTGCACTGTGAGCCAGCTTGTCAGAAAAATATAAAGGCAGGCAGATTCCTGAGCTCAGGATTTGCCTGGACAGAGTGAGTTTAGGCCCAGGAGTGGTGGGGATCCCACCCAGGTAGCTTACTGTCTGTGTTTACATAGGCAGGTAGATCTCCAAATTCATTTGCAATGTTTTAAAAAATGTGCTTGCTGTCTTTTTCTAAGAATCTGGGGCTGGGGTCACGGAATGTTGATTCATGGGATAATCAAAAGGGATGCTGGAGCAAATGACTGACTTAATATGGAAATAAAAGATTGGGCCTTGGTGTGTGAGAGCTGAGCTATCTGGATGAGATGTCTGGAGGTCTCCAGAGAAAGCTGTCTCAAGCAGAACACAGGCTGTCAGCTTGGACCCATGATTTTTTGCCACTCTCACACATCTTTTCTCTCAGGAACCCTCAGAAAGCTGAGGCTGGTCCTTGGCAGTGTATGGCATAGTAACCATGACATAATAGATTCTTGGCTATAAACAAGCTTTACTGACTTTATAAGAACTGGAATTATGCCCTATATATTTTCTGAGCATGAAAAGGTTAAACTAGGATAACAGAAAGTTATCTTGCAAAATCCTGAAATGTTTGGAATTTAAGCCTCCCTAAATATTTGGAAAACAAACATCATATTACTCCCTCCAACATTACTTGTTGGATAAAGAGAAAGTTCCAGAGGACTAGAGAATCAATTGGGGAGAATATTGCCAAATGGAACTGAAGTTATTTATCTGTTTGTGGAACAAACCCTTCAGCTCATTTCTCTATGTGTTTGAGACTCTGTTACATGTACTTATGTGAAGAAGAAAAATAAATAAAATTTATTTGAACAATTTTGTTTTAAGACATTTTTAAAAATAAACATGTCTTATATTATCTCTTATATTTCTCATTTCTGGTCCCTTCACTCATCGGTCTCCAGTTTGACTTTGCTTACCGCCTGCCTGAAGGACTTTCTCTAACATTTCCTGTGATGAGGGGCCTCTGTTAGTAGAGTCTTTCAGATCTCCGGTGTCTGGAAAGTTTATCTTCCTCTTCCATGGCGTTTACTTTGGATGTACGTACAGTTCTGAGCTGCAGACTCTGGGTGCTTGGAATAGTCCCACCATCTTCTGACTTCTGGTCTCCCCTGAGAAGCCTGCTTTTAGGCTCCAGACTCCTGTGTCTTCTTTCAGTGATGACTTTGGGGACATTTCTGTTCGCCACTAGTTTCAAAAAGTGCTACAAAGATACATAAGGCATCATGTGTTTTTCTTGGTGCTTCTTGTGATTGGAGTTTATTCCATTTCTTTGATCGATACATTGTTTTTTTCCATCAAATTTGGAAAACTTTTGACAACTCTTTCTTAGCACAGTCTTCTACACACATTCTTTAGGAACTCAAAATACATCTTTGAGATGTTATAAAAAGTTTTTGCACAGCTCAATAATGTTCTGTTTTGTTTTGTTTTTACAGTAGAGCACTCTGACTCTCTGTGTGTCTCTGTCTCCCTCTACCTCTCTCCATACTTTTCTATGTCATCAGATTGAATCATCTTTTCTCTTTTGGTATCCAATCTAGCTATTAACACTACCTAGTACACTTTTCATTTCTAAAATTAAATCCTTGGTCATCTCACATTTTCCCATGTATCTGCATGACATAGTTTTTACAATCTGAAACACATTAGAAGAAATGTATAATAATTGTTGTAATAGCGATTGTTGTCTGCTATCATCTGTATCATTCCCAGGTCTCATTACATAGGTTAACTTTTACTCCCATTTTAAGTTATATTTTCTGCGTCTTGCATGACTGATGATCTTTACTGAATGCAAGATATAGTGACTTTCACTTGTTTTGGTTTTAGATATCTTCTAATTTAACTACTCTCGAGCTCTGCATGAGGATGGAATTCAGTAACCTGGCAACAGTTTGATGCCACTAAGCTTTGCTTGGCAAGTCACAGGCAGCCCTTACTCTGCCATGAAGCTGGCTCCTTTTAACACTCTATGCATTCCAAGGCTTTTCCACCTTGGCCTGATGGAATATGAACCATTACCCCTGTCTGTGTGAGCACTCAGGGTGCTCTGCAGTCTGCTGATCATATTCTCTCCCAGCTTCATCTCCAGATCATGGCTCAAAGTCTCAGGGAGGCTGTCTCCTGGCCTCTTGAAGTCTTCTTTCCTCAGCTCCTCTCTCAGCTATATACCTTAGAAGTCCTAGACACCTGCAGCGACATCCCAAATCCTTGTCTGCTTCTCTTCCACTCTCTCAGCTGGGCTCCTGACCCTTGAGCTTGGGTGGGAAAACTTTCCAGGTCACGAGCCTGAGTAAGTAGGTTCATCATGCTTAGCTCCCTTTCCCTGACGACCTTGCCCTGTGCTCGCTGTTGTCTTCTGTCTGGACAGCTCTGCTCATAGATTCTTGCTTCTTAGAAGGTTGATCCAAGAGGGCAAATTCAATCTTTGTTACTTGACCATTTCCAGAAGTAAAGATCTGGTTTTAAGCTGAAAAACACTTGAACATGGTAAAGTCAAAAAAAATTTTAAAAGTCTCTGTAAAATATCACACCACTAGTCACCCCAAATCTCCAGTTCCCTGTTTAAGATTCAATAACATTGATGTCTTATAAAGTGTCAGGAATATTCTTTGAATGGATCCACATACATGTGAAAATTCTGCACATGATCCCATGCCATCCACACTTCATTGTGCTTAACAATAAGTGTGGAGAAACTTCTATATGAGCATACATAGTTATATTACCTTAGTCTTTGTAGCTGCTGAATCTTTATAGTGTGGTTGTAACATGTTGATTTTAATCAATTCCTAATTAAGACATCTGACTTTTTAGACTTCTGTTATTATAGACAATGCTGTAATGAACATTTCCATACATACATTTTAGGTGCATATATGACAATCCTTTCGCTTTGTCTAGTCAGGATTCCCTCACAAGATGCCCAAGACTGTATAACTTGTAGACCATAAAAATTTATTCCTCACATTTGTAGAAATTCAGATTTCTTGTGAAATCAAGAAATTATGAAAAAAATCAAGATGCCAGCAGATTTAGTAAGTGGTAAGGTTATATATCTTGGCTCATATGTGATGGGTTCTTGTGTCCTCTCATGGTGGTGGGTAAGAGTCTCCCAGGAGGCTTTTTTTCATACAGGCACCAATTCTACTTAAGAAGGGTCCACCTCTACAACCAAATCACCTCCCACGGGCCTCAACCCCTAATTCCATCACTTTGGGGATTGGGATGTTTGACCATTAGATACTTACAGAGCAAGCTCCCAAAGGTAAAATTGCTGACCAAGAGAAGTATGTATTTAAAAGAGATAGCCACAGTTAAGTTGTCCTCAGGAGAAGCCATGCCCACTTGCCTGGGTTAAAACAGGAAGTATTTACAGTGGAGATTGCAGGAAGTGGGAGACAGAAATAGCAACAGTCTGAGCAGGATGAACTTAGAAAATCACAAGGAGACAAGAGAGAAAGGAAATAAGGATTTCAGATCATGGGTTGTCAATAAGGTTATTGTCCTGGTCTCTTTTCTGTCACTGTGATGAAACATCATGATAAAAAGCAACTTAGGGAAGAGAGGTTTATTTGAGCTTACAATGCCAGGTGACAACCCATCACTGATGGGCAGGGTAAGGCAGCAAGAACTTACATCGGCTAGTTACATCACAGCCATAGTCAAGAGCTGAGAGAGAATTGATGTGTGCATGCATATTGCTCAGCTCACATCCTCTACTTCTTTACAATTTAGGACCCAAATTTAGGGAATGGAACCACCCATTTTTAGGCTGAGTCTTCCTACACCAATTAGTATTCAACACAATCCCCACAGACATGCCCGTGGTCAACGTGACTTAGACAGCTCCTCATGGAGGCTCTCTTCCCACATGACTCTAGAGTGTGTCAACTTGCTAACTAAAACTAACTGTCATAGTTATAATTGTGATAAAAATATAATAGACAAATAAATGTTCTCTTAAGTTTCAAGATTATTTATATAGGAAGAAAAATTCCTTGCATTACAATGACTTTAGTATATGTAGAACAGTGCATATAAAATTGTACCATAAAACATGAAAAAAAAAAGGGTCAGTCAGAAAGCCAACAAATGGAACTGGAGAAATGGCTCAGCAGTTAAGAATCATAACTGTTCTCACAAAGAACCTAGGTTCAATCACAGGCACTCACATTGTCTCTCAAAACCATCTGTAACTCTAGTCTTTGGGAATCCAATGCTTTCCTCTGGCCTTCAAGGGCATGAGCACACAATGCTCCACAGATATACATGCAGACAAAACACCCATGCACATAAAATCAGTAAAATTACATTTTAATAAAGTAGAATATGACTGAAGGAATTGCACGGTTAGGACTATTTAAGATCTTACAGAAACCCACAGGCAACAGGACTGACAAAGTCGAGGATGGTAAAAGAATTAATGAAAGACTCTGACATGATTCAGCAAACGTTAACTTCAAACTTGTCTGCCTAAGATGCATTTCCAGTATACCATGCTGTTTTTCAACCAAAACCTACAAGACATGCAAATATACAAGAGAAACAACATAACCATGAGAACATCAAGAACAAAGATGCCAGCGAGGGTCACACCTCCCACAGCATTGCTCACTGGCCTAGAGGCAGCCATCTTTTCCTTGTGTTGTCACATGACCTTCTCTCAATTCTCTATATTGCACTGGGCCAGCCTACACTAAGAGACCTTAATTGTCTTTTCAAGGACCCTTTATGAAAGATGATATCTACAGAGAGGGGCCTTAGGGGCTAAGACTTCTTCACAGCTCCTTCCAGGAAACATTTTACAAAACACCTAGCTGGTACTCCTCAGAGGTGCCAAGTTATAAGAAACAAGGGAAGTACAAAACAAAACCATCCATAGTTAGTTAAATTGCACACTCACTAAATTAACTCCATATGCACCCTAGCAAATGTTGGCCAGGACATAGATTCCCTAGGACCCCCATTGATCATTGAAAGGATATAAAAACTATTGTCAAAGTAGCATGATAATTTCTTAAAATATTAAATGTGTCCCAATCACAAGACCCAAAGTTTCTACCCCAAAGTATTTACCCAAGGAAAATGAGAGCCCGTGTCTACAAAAGGACGTTGCTTTACATGTAAAATCCCCAAACTCACAATAACTCAACTATTCATCAACAGTTGAATAAGTTTAGTACAGTCAGTGACCAACTGAATATCCCTTGTCAGTAAAGACGAATGTAGGGTCTAGAGACAGGGCTCAGAAGATAAGAGCACAATGCTCTTGCAGAGGACCTGAGTGAAGCAACACCCATTTTCGGCAGGTCACAGCTATTTGTGACACCAGCTCCAGAAGCCTCAGCAACCTCAGCTGGGCTCTGAGACAGTGAGGTGTGACATCAGCAGGGGTCAGTGCTGAGAGCAGCTGATGGGGTTAGCACAGAGGGGCTGACAGGGGTTGGTCCAGATAGCAGCCAACAGCATTAGAGAAATTACTCATCTGGCTTTTCTTTGAGGGAACAAAGTTTGATTCACTGGGGCTGGCATTCCCTGTGGCCAGCAAAACCTCAAAACCTTTTGAACTCTTAGGGATTGGCTAGAAAGAAAAGGAAAGAGGAAATTTACACAGGAACAATTTATATACAAACACACACATACACACACACATACACACACACACTGAGTGAATAAAACAAAAGACAGACTCTAGCAACCTCACACATACAAATACATACATACATACATACATACACACCTGCATATACATCATACATATACATTCACACACGGAATGGCTGAAGCAAAGCTCCTAAAGCAGGCTCCAAGCATTTCACACACACACACACACACACACACACACACACACACACACACACACAGTTGGTGGATGGAACAAGTCCCAGCCACACACCCACACAAGCTTTACCTATATACATACATGCAGATTTGACTGATGTGACAAACTTCCAAAAACTTTATTCTTCTCCCATAGCTTCTATATCCCAGGAAAATCTTTCAAGCAGTATAAAATTACAGTGTGGTTACAATTTAGTTTTCTTCTAGTGAATGACTATGAAAAATACTATTTCCCCAATACTTTTACAGGAAAAAACATTTCTTTACAGGTAAAGAAAACAAATTATTCCTAAGGACCCATGTACATTTGTAACTAAACAAAGTGTTATAAATTAACAAAATGTGAACAAGAAGATAGTTTTCTCAGCCAGCTTCTCTTACTGCCAGGCAGCAATTTGTGATTACAAAGAAAGGATTATTTTATTACTTATCTTTTAAAGAATCACAAATCTAAACTTTTATATAAAAAATCAGTCATGTCTACTTTAAAACCTCAAGATGCATATCTTCTCATCAGCAATTCTTAATAAATCATATCAGGAAGCTGAGGGGGAAATGGGTGTAAGAAATCAATTATCACCAGTCCAGCCTCAGTGAGAGTCACATCAGTCAGGGCTGCCATTCTTCTTGTTCCCTGATCTTAAAAAGTCTCTAGTTTAACTCTTCAGAGTGTATCTTTCTGAACTTGAAATTGTTCCCTAAGATCTTCTACATCAGAGCCAGTAGCAAAATCTTCACTAACAATTTTATTTTTCCAAATGCTTTCTAAGGACAGTGGTCATTGCTGACCATCTATGTCTCTAAGTTCTTTCCTAGGGTGGTGATTGGATCATTAATCGGCTCCAGCAGCAATGCCTGAAAGATCTAGCATTATTATTCTGAGTGCCAGTGATATTGCCCAGTGAGTTTTCATATAGTTCTTAGATTAAGAGGGATGTGAGGGCAGCAAGCAGAGCAGAACTTGTTAGCAGCATGACGTCCTCAGGACATGTGGTACTTGGGGTTTGCCTCCCCAAGGCTCACAGATGTAGCTGTGGTAACCAGTGGGTAGAATTCCATCCGTTCTAAAGCCATTTATTGTACCTCCTGCATGACCCTGGGCATGTGAGCTCATGTGCCTGCACACACACACACACACACACACACACACACACACACACACACACACAATTAAATCTAAATAAGGGAATAAGATCTATTAAAAGCTAAAGCTGATGAATGCAACATGTATGAAACTCAGCAGAATTATGCTAACTGAAAGGAAGTATACCAGCTCCCCAGAAAACCACATCTACATAAAATTTTGAAAAATGTAAACCAATCTGTGACAGACAGCACACCACCACTTAGCTGGAGATGGATGAGAGGGGCAGAAAGGGAGAGAGACAAAAGACTCAAGAAATTTTGGGAGGTGATAGACATGTCCATGACTTCAGGATACAAGCTCCATTGATGTACAAGAACATTAAGGTACAATTCTTGAATTGTATACTTTGGACAGATGCAGTTCACTGCATGCCATTTATGTCTCAATATAGCATTAAAATATTTTTTACATTATTTTTCCTGTTTCTGTTACAAAATGCTTCCCACAAGCAACTATGAGAAGAAGAGTTCTTTGAGCTCACAGGGTGAGGGTGTTTTCTGTCATGGCAAGGGAAGGAGCCTGAGGTGGCTGGTCAGGAAGCAGAGGCAGGTGAATGCCGGTGCTTACATTTTCTCCTTTTTATGCAGTCCTGGTTGCAGCCCAGAGAATGGGGCTATCCACATTCAGGGTGGGTGTGCACACCGCAGTAAATGTTCCCAGAGGTTTGACTCCCGGATGATTCTTAATCCCATTAAGTTAACAATAGAGATTAGCCATCACATTTACTAATAAACCATCTTTGGAAAAAAATAATAAAATAGATTTCTGGAATTTGATTAGAACAATCCTTCAAAATATGATCCCTTCCTGTCAGCAGGATGTACATTCCTCTCTTAGTTCTCTTTCCCCTCAGATGGGCTTGCCCAAAGGAGCCACCAGGAAGGTGGCTCAGCTTCCATGCCCCACCCCTCACTCCTCCTACCGAGACCCAATGCCCCACCTCTGACTCTGCCTACCCAACTTCAACTGTTCCTTCAGCTAATGACCTTGAAATATCTACAATCAACAGAGCTGACTGTCCTAGTTTGCTTTCCTGCTCCTGAAATAAAGCACTCTGACCAAAAGCAACTTGTGAAAGGAAAGGTTTATTTAGCTTATAGGCTACAGGAAGCCAAGGCAGATAGATGCTCAAGGGATATCTAAAAACTCCTATTACCACCTCACTTCGCTCCCAGAGCTTCCCTTTCTGCAGTGCTTCATCCTCACGAACTCTCAGTGGTGGCAGACTTGGAGTGGTCTTTGTTTTCACTATCATACCCTTGAACTAAATTAGGGGGTATTGGAGGATATCTTTGACAGCTTACGGTGTCTCATGTGCATGGTAACCAGAATGTCCTCACAACCCCTTAAAAACCACTGGAAACTATGAGAAAGGCCCAGAAAATGCTAGAAAATGAGACCTAGGGAGAAAGAAGGTCCTGGCTCCCCTTGCAGACAGCTTCTCTTGAACTCTCACTGCTGATGAAAGAGTCTATAATTTGCTGCTCTGAAGTTGAAAGGCTTTAGAAGAAACTCACTTTTGCTTAATGTCTAGGGTCTGCATTTATTCACAGTCTTTTTGGTCTGGCTATATTTATAATGTTCTGAGGCTAAAGGGAAATAAATTGCGCCTAATTTACATAAAGACAGAGGCCAGGGAAGAAAGGCTTTCATCTGACTGCATGAAGTACTGTAGACAGGAACAGAAGCACATACACGCAATTATTTTATTTATTATGAGCTCCTACTTATTGAAGGAAAAAAGAACCCTAAAACATTTCTGAGCTTTTTACTCCTGCTCAATGCACTACAGAAAAATCAGAGCCACTTAGGGAAGAAACCACTCTGTGCCCTGCTTTATCTATGAGCTGCCTTTCAGCAGGTCCTCCATTTGCAAGGACTGAAGAGCAATAGCCACCCTGCAAGAAGCCTAGAGCCCACTAGGCAGACACTGTTCCTGGATCATACTGGAACTGCTAACTAATACATAATAGCGTACCCTAAGACCCAACCTGTCTATTGTCTAAAAGTATCAAAGCTCCCTGTATCCAGTCACTATGGAAACTTGAAGCAAAATGAAGCTCCTCCTCCAGTCAGGTTCCTTTCTAATTGAGTCTGTCCTAAGGCAGGAGTTTCCACATCCACTGTCATTAGCAGAGAGTTTAAGAAATTAGAGAAGGATATTCAGCACACGACAGAATAGGATACATGACAGTCCTTGAAATATGGGTTTATTGTTCTTGTTAAGTTAAATAAAAAGTGCTTATAGGGATGAGCACAGCCAATGTTAACTGAGTACATCTTCCTTAGCTTAGGGTCACTAGAAAGGTACAAGGCAAAAAGAAATTGAGGTAAAGAAAAATACGTGTGGAAGTAGTGATTCCTACTGTGAAGCCTATTCTTTGAGAGTCTCACACTCATCATACACACAGGCATATAAACAGATACATGCACACACGGAGACACACATGCATATACACATATATCATGCATGCATACACACTTACAAACACATATGCATCCAAACAGACACATACACACACATGCACATAGAAACAGAAACACACAGAGATGTACAGATTTTATATATATATATATATATATATATATATATATATATATATACATATATATATATGCACACAAACACATATATATATGCATATACACAGACACACAGAAACATAGACCTACACATGCAGACACATGGTATATATACATACATGTACACACATATGCACAGAAACACATACAAAATATAGCATTGTTTAAGCATATTCATTTTCTGAAACTGTGAGGATTTTCCAGAAGGGCTACAAAGTAGAAATATGCATCAGACAGTACAAAAAGAAAGGGAGTGGCACTCATCTGCTCATCTCATCTCATCTCATCTCTCCCATCCCCTGCAGGCTGAGGCTTACCTAACAGGCAGCTGTCTTAGTTGCTTTTTCCTGCTGCTATGATGAAATTTCCTAACAAAGCTTAAGGGAGAAAGGGCTTTTTTTAATCCCACAGATCCCTTGTACAGCTCACCATGGCTAGAAAGCCACAGCAGCAGGAGCAGTGACAGCGTGTGTTCAGATGATGTCAGGATTCTAGTGTAGGAAATGATGCCGCCTACAGTGGATGGTCCCATCTCAATTAACCTAATCACAGTTGCTAACCTCCCTCTACTGTCAGGCTGTGCCACCCAGTCCTCACATGACCACTAGCGAAGCCAAACCCCACATTTACAGGGGAGCAGTCCATCCAGACCCAGAAGCAGAAAAAATGGCATGTTGGGATGGAGGGGTTCAAATAGGAAAAAAAAAAAAAAGACTGTAGTTAAGACTATTGTATTTAAATTCTTGGCCCAGAGGGAGTGGCATGATTAGGAGGTATGGCCTTGCTGGATGCAGTGTGTCACTGTGGGGGCAGGCTTTGACATCTCCTATGCTCAAGTTATGCCAGTGTGGCACACAGTCTCTACTTGCTGCCTCAATATAAAGATGTAGAACTCTTAGCTTCTTCTCCAGCACCATGTCTGGATGCAGGCTGTCATGCTCCCTACCATGGCAATAATGGACAAACCTCTGAAACTGTAGGGCAGCCCCAATTAAATGTTGTCCTTTATAAGAGTTGCCTTGGTCATGGTGTCTCTTCACAGCAATGAAACCTTAACTAAGACATAAGTTGACACTAGGATTGAGGTGTTGCTATGAGATACCTGACCATGTTTTTGTTTGGAGGAATGTGGATTTTGGAGCTTTAGACTATGAAAGCAGTGGGATGCTTTTAACTCTACTTAACGGGCCATCCTAATAGGAATATGAAAGACAGTGATGCTGAGGGTGATTTGAACCACGAAGGTCTGGATCAATAGGTTTCAGAGTACAAGAACTTTAGTATAGTGCCTAGAGATCATTTTTGTGATATTTGGTGAAGATTGTGACTGCTCTTTGCCCTTTTCTGAAGAGTCTGCCTGAGGCAAAGCTGAAGAGACTTAGATTAATTGTATTGGTAAAGGAAATCTCTAAACAGCCTAGTATAGACTCTACCCTATGATTCACTCTTATGAAGAGGGTTTTAATGAAAAGAAGCCAGCTGAGCAAGGAAAAATACGAAATGTATGGTTTGAAAGAACCTAGTGGGGAAACCCCCATTCAATTCCCCGGTTTGGTGTGGACCCAAAGAATCACGAAAAGATCGTCTTGATGTAAATACACGAGGTAGTTTAATGGTGGAGCTCCAGGTCGAAATGTATCTCACGCAGGAGACAGTGGATTCAACCACGAGGCTTGAAAGCTAGGGGTTTTTATAGAAAAGGGTCTGGGGCTGGGGGAGGAATTGGCACAGTTTCACACGATTGGTTCATTTAAACATCAGCAGACTGTACATGCAGATCGAGGTAACAGCAGAGCATCTGGTTAAAATTTAACTTAGGTCAGAAGGACGGGAGATAGGGAGGCACCAGGCCAGTCTGGACATTCTTGTATGTCTTCCCTATCTTTATGGCTAGTTGGTTCCTGGGATGACTTTACAGCCTTTGTTCTTTGCTCTAAGCCCAAAAAGCCCTCCTAACTAGCAAGCCGCATGAGTCATGGACCTTGAATAAAGTTTCTGGCTAGGGCTTTGAAGTCTTTAATTTAGTTTTCTTTCTTTCAGGTTCAAGGAGAAAGGGGCACCAGAAAGTGGATTGGAACTAAGTCTTGTATTCAAGGAGGTAAACAGATTAAAGATATTAAATGGGATAAAAGGAGTGGTGACCTCAGGACAAGAGTCCCAGCTAAGCATACATATTGTGAAAAGAAATTAGACAACAGTTTAAATCCAGACATGATGGTTACACCCCTTTAATCCCAGCACTCAGGTGACAGAAGCATGCAGAGTTCAAGGTCAGTCTATAGAGCAACTTTAGGACAGCCAACCTTAGGAAGTAAAGGAAATCACTGAAAACAGAAAGCTGGTGAAGATGTAATTGAACAAGGTGTGTGTGTGTGGGGGGGGGGGCGGCAACTTCTAGCCCCAGCAAGCTGCAGAACTTGGCAACTTTGGGCACAAGGATTCTGGCTGAGTCAAGGACAGAAGAAAGGGGTTGTGGAATCTCCCTTTACAACTAAGAAGAGCAGCTGATACCAGGAATGGGTCGGGGTGCTTCTGCATGGAGATCCAGAGTGGCCATTGTATGAAGCTATGAAAGTGACGTGTAGATTGCCTTGGAGACCCCAAGATGTTGTGGATGCCAGACCCATGGGATACCTGCCAATGAGAGGTGCCATCAAGGAGTGGTACCAGCCCAAGAGAAAGAATATGTCGCAGTCAACAAAGCTGAAAGAAGTAGGAGATCTGAAGAACATTTTGAGATAAGACATGAAAATGCAGTGTTTAGATTTGCCCAGCTGGTTTTCAGTCTTGCTTTGGTCCATGATTTCCCTACTGTGTTTCCTTTTTGAACAGTAATCTATATCCTGTGCCATTGTATATTAGAAGTACATGATCTGTTTTTTTATTTTGATATTATAAGGGATTAAGAGACTTAAATTTGGACTTTTAACTTTGTTAATGCTGTAAAAGGAAATATCCAGAGTAGGCAAGTTTGTAGAAAATAGATGGGTTATTGTGAGGGGCTGAGGGAGAGGAATGGAGGGTGGATGTATTAGTTACTTCTCTCATTGCCACCACCAAATACCCAGCAAGAAGTAACCTAAGGAGAGAAGACCTTGTTTTGGGTTAAGAAGGTAGGGCCCATCATACAAGGGCAGACATGGCAGACACCGAGTAGCCGCTAGGGTGGAGAACTCGCTGGTGGCTGAAATCAGACTGAAATACCAATTTTCCTCTCTCCCCTTGACTTCTGAGCTGTGTGCACATAGGAGCCATTCAAACATTTCACAGTTACATTTTGAGTAAGACTGTGCACTCTGTCTTAAAGGGTGGATAGATTTGATAAGGCAGAAGTGATAATACTCTCTAATGGAAGAAAAAGCAAGAGAGAGAGGCTGAAACTGGAAGTTTGTTAACCACAAACAAAATACCCTGGGGTTGGCTTCCAGTCTGGAGCAGTGGTGTCCTCCTATTGGTACAAGGATTGACAGGTAGACTCCAAAGTATGGAAAAACCAGATTTATCCAGAAGGCCAAAGAAAGCCCTTGGAAGGGTGCTGGCAGGGCATCCACAAGATGAAAGCAAAGACTTTAAGGGGAAGACAGCCAGCTGCGGCATGGGCTTCACTTCTAGAACAGAGGCAGTGGCTGTTGCCTTTGCACTTGACAAGTCGCGTATAGTAGAACATAGATAGGAAGACAGCAAAGGAAAAACGAAGAGCAGAAACACATCAGCAAAAGCTAGAGGCAAGAGGCCAGAGCTGAAGGTGGATGAGGCTAGACCCAGGCCGGTAGAATAGAGGCAAGAGGCCAGAGCTGAAGGTGGATGAGGCTAGACCCAGGCTAGACCCAGGCCGGTAGAAGAGACTGGGAGGAAATCAAGAGTGGGTTACTGGCCCATAGTGACCATATTGAAACCTGACCATGCCACCAACACACAGGAAGGGCTTTCCAAAGATAAGTATTTTAATAACCAAGGTTCGACCATGTGACTCAATTGCTGAAAACTTTCCCTGCATTCTTATCCCACTTAGTACATGACCCAAGTCCTTCCTGTCGCCTGGAGGCTCCTTATTTCCTGAATCCAGCACCTGCTTCCATTGCCTACTTCTTCTTTTACCCCAAACTACATATCTTCACTACTGCTCTCAGTTTTGAAGAAGAAAAAAGGAAATTAAACAGGTATGTTCTCACCGCATAGACTTTGCCGTGTCTCTTTGGGACTGTAATCTGTCACCCTTTGAACTAAAATGGCCAGAGGTATCAAAGCAAAGAACTGAACCCTGCTGAGTGTCCATTAGGAGATCATAAGTGACACTTTCTGTGTACCTGGAGCGTCTCCCCACTTACAGAAGGTTTTCTTATTCCATCTCCAGCCAGGCCACAGCCAGACCACGGCCAGGTTGGAAGGTAGTGCTCACACCAGGGAGACCTCAAAGCCTACCCCCACAGTGACACACTTCTTCCAACAAGGCCACACCTACTCCAACAAGGTCACACCTCCTAATAGTGCCACTCCCTATGAGCCAAGCATTCAAACATATGAGTCTGTGGAGACCATTCCTATTCAAACCACCACACAGGGTTATCCACCCCTAACCAGAAAGCTATTTTCAATTGATGCCTACTGGCAAACAGAAAATCAGTTTTCTCCACTGAAGTGTCTTTTAATATTTCAACCATGCTCCAGGCAGTACAGAAATAGTTGGTCAACACAAAACAAACTCTATGTGTTTGTTTGTTAATTTTGTGGGCTTTCATTGGTTTGGCTTGACTTTTTTTTTCTAATTAGTTTTTCATCCTGATTTTCTTTTTTTTTTTTTTTGGTTTTTGTTGTTTTTAGAGAAAAGAACACAAAGAATCTAGGGAAGGAAAGAGAAGACGTGATCAAAATATATTGTATAAATAAAAAAACTAATAAAGGAAATGTAAACTGGGCACATCAGCACATGGTTATAACCACAGTACTGGGGATATGGACATAAGACAATCCCTGGGACTTGCTGGCCAGACTTTCTACCAAAGCAGTGAGCTTCAAGGTCAGTGAAAAACCTGGTTTAAAAAAAAAAAAAAAAAAAACCACAAGGAGCAATTGTGAGGAAGAGACCGAATGTAAATTCTGGCCTCCACTGAGCATGCCTAGAACAGCGCTAGCACAGAACTCTAACCTCCACCAAGGAGTTTTAAAGTAGAAGAAACCAGAAGTTGAGAGTGGCTGCAATTCACATATACACAAGCCAAAGCCATGACACCCTAGCTACCAAGGCTCAACAGAGGCCACAAGGTGACACAAACCATAAACAACAAAAGCATGGTGTGTTCCATGCTGCGACTGGGGAGAACAAAGAGAAGTAGAAAAGGTTATGGAGTGACCAAGATGCCAGTAAAGATGTAGGAAAGGAGAAAAAAAAAAACATATTTAACTCCTTGAAAGAAACTAAGTCAGTTGCTAAAACTAACTTGTATTCTAAAGAACAAATTTCTCTCCTTCCAAAGCTGGTCATGCGGCTGCTCTGTCTCTATTCCTTCCCCAAATACTCATAAAATATAACCTTGTCACACAAGGAATCCTGTACATAGCATGTTCTTTGCAACTCAAAGGGAGCTTTACTAGATATCCTCAAGTAAATGTTTGCTAAGCTAAACTGGATGGGTGAGTCCTTTTCTGGGATGTTGAATTAATATTTAATTAATAAATCCCAACACATAGTTACTACCCACCTCAGTGGTTTATGTTCCCAAATAAAAGACACACACACAGCAGTTATATTTTAATATGCTTTGTGCAGCACAGTAGCTGGGCAGCTGCCTAGCTTCCATGCTGCTAGAATCTACCTCCCACTGATAATTCTGAGTTACTACTTATTAACCTATGTGACAGCCATGCTTCTCTGTCCTGAACTCTTCACAGTTATGGCGTCTCTCCTCTCCTTCACACTCCCTTCTCCTCCTCTTGGTCCCAAGCCCAGGAATCCTAAAATCTCACCTCTGCCCTGTCCAGATTTGGCTGTTGGCATCTTTATTTACCAATCAGAACCAACCAGGTTGGGGGGGGCAGGTTCCCAGAAGCTACATGCAGACCTCATGCAAACAGTTTCTTGGGGACATAATTAGCATTCATAATACAAACAGCTTCACTGGAAAGCTGTGAACTACTAAAAAATAATGTCTTCATGAAGGTAGTCAGTTTATGCTTCGTAAGGCTTGGGGATATACCATGTTTTCTGGGTAGCAAATGCTCTCATGAGATCCCCTATGGCTTCCAGCAAATGTCTCAGACAGCTGTCCTCCATGGTGGTCAGAAGCCTCCATTCTGACTTGGGGAATGGAAGACTCTCTTGGCCACATTGTCACTTTTGTCACTTCTGCCTATTGATGGAATGCTTCTTCCAACAACTCTATTTACCTTAATAAGTGATTTTTCTGTCAGCACAAGCAATCTCATAGGAAGAACGAAATGTTTCACATTTTTAATTAATCAGGACGCCAAAATTGAGAATCTCCATATCCAAACACTGAAGGTCCTTGTCCCCAGTTGGTTTTTGATTGATCAATAAAAAGCCAATGGCTAATGGCTGGGCAGGTGGACTGAGGTGGGACCTTTGGATTAGTGTAGGCTAGGAACTGAGAGAAGGAAGACAGAGAATCGCCATGACTCAGGGAAGGGTGGATGTAAGAGCTGCAGGAGAGAAAGCCAACCAGCCATGTAAGAATTCAGATAAATGGCCACTGGCCACTTCCCCAGTTGGGCCTGGGGTAGCAGAGTCTCAGGAGTGCTGGAGGGAAGCATTTGCTGGCAGAGGAGGATTTAGGAGTGCCCAACCTTTAAGCTAGTCACGGCATGTCAAAAATTAACTGACACGAGAGAGAGAGAGAGAGAGAGAGAGAGAGAGAGAGAGAGAGAGTGTGTGTGTGTGTGTGTGTGTGTTTCATTCTCGAATCCAGATAGCTCCTGGGAGGGTGTGTGCACATGACCCATTGGGAACCAAAGCAGTGTAGTTATATTGCCACTACAAAAATAGATGTGCAACTGAAGAACAATAGGATCTGAAATATGGTTGACTCCTACTTACAAGAGTTCCCTGGTAGAATAATGGGGTGGTTTGAATGAGAATGCCCCCCCCATGGGCTCATATGATTGAACATTTGGTACTCTGTTGGTGGAACTGTTTGGAAAGGACAGGAGCACCCCCCCCCCCCCAGATCCCTGATTAGGCACAGACCACATTCAAATGCCAATTTCTGAGCACTAACCAAGCACAATGAAATCTTTATCAAGCAAGGCAAAGAGACAGGGCAACTAAATCTGAACTTCACAGAAATAGCAGTAAGTAGCCTTGCAAATGTTAATTCTAAGAGGGGAAAAGGGAGAGATCTGTGTTAGAATGGGCTAGGACATGTTGAGTTCTGATAGGATATTTTAGTTAGGTTAGTCAAAATAATGAACTTTGATTTCTGGACTTGATGTTTTGATATCTGGACCATAGTGATCAGCCTCAGGAATGGGTCAGGCATAGCTAAGTGGACAGGTCAAGTAACAGACCTCAGTGGTCAGCTTTAGGAAGGCAATCTAATAGTTTGGCAAGGAAGAGGGAAGGGGAAAGTCAAAACCTGTCAGCTCCATGTTTAGACCTGTGCTGGCTATGCTCAGCCTGTAGAGCCCTTCAGATAGGAAGCCATCTACTCAGATACAGGTGGCCACAGATAAACAATGGATGGAGCTTGGAAACTTTTATGGAAGAGTAGGAGGAAGGATTGTGGGCCCTGAAGGGGATAAACTCCATAGAAAGACCAACAGAGTCAACTAACCTGAGCCCTTGGGGCTCTCAGAGTCTGAATCACCAAACAAAGAACATACAGAGACTGGACCTAGGCCTCTCCACTCATATGTCACAGATGTGCAGCTTGGTCTTCATGTGGGTCCCAAACAACTGGAGCAGGGGCTATCCCAAGAGCTGTTGCCTGATCGTGGCATATGTTCTTCTAGCTGGGCTGCCTTGTCTGGCCTCAGTTGGAGATGAAACACCTAGCCTCCCTTAAATGGAGCATAACCAGGGGCCCCCAGTGACTCAGAAGAGAAGGGGGGAAAATAAATGTGAGATATAAAGTGAATACATAAAATAATAATAATAAAAGTAAATTTTTAAAAAATCCATCTGCCTGCAGCAGGTCCTGATTTTTATGTGTTTTGTCTGAGTGGGATTTAGAACTAACTCATGACTTAGCTATCCCAGCTGACATGAGGAAAGAGCAAGGCTTTTTTCATTAGCTCTGTCAGTCTCCCTTGGGTTTCCCTTGGTCTTCTTGCTCTTTCCCTTCATGGAGTAGCTAAAGGTTATATATTCTAAGTACAGGAAAGAAAGCTTTGAAGGCTTCCTCAAGAGCGATGACAACAGACCAGTAAAGCCTGAGCTTACCTCCACACAGGGCCAGGCTCTGTCACTGAAGAAACATGTGAGTCCCCACCAAAGCCCAGGTGTGTAAACGCTGCCACAGGCATCCTGGGAGAGACGGTTGTTATCTCTCATCATGCTGTGCACCTTTTTTTTTCCTAGCAACAGATGAAAATCTGGAGACCCAGAGATTGCGAATTTGTCTCCAGGGATGTATGCTTCTTGCCGACAGGTGTGAACAGTATCTGAACAGCCTGATATGTTTCCAGGAAAACAGGTTGTTGAATACTCTAAATTGCACACTTGATCTTTCTCCTCCGTCACACAAAATTTGAATCCATTATCTAATCCTATCAGCTTTGCATTGCTGCTACAATGAGCTTCCATCAACATAGTGGCTCGGAACAATGAAACTCAGCACTCTATAATCCGTAGGTCAGAAGTACAAGACAGGTCTCTCTGGGTGAAAAATCCAAGTGTCAATAGGGCTGACTGGAGTTCTTGTTACTAGAGTGACAGCAGTTCCTGCTGGAGGCTTTACCAAAGAAACCTATTCAGGTTCTAGGGTCTGCCTACATTCCTTAATTCATGGTCTCTTCTTCCATCTTCATGGGCATTGATATTCCACTAGTTGAATTTTCTTCTGTGTCTGTGTGTGAGGAATATGATCATGTGTCCTTGTATACAAGCATGAAATTCTCAAGAATAAAGAATTATCACAAAAAAGCCAGGTGTGGTGGCATACACCTTTGATCCCAACACTCAGGAGGTAAAGGCAGACAGTTCTCTGTCAGTTCTAGGCCAGCCTGGTCTATGAAGATAGCTCCAGGACAACCAGGGCTATTATACAGAGAAGCCAAGTCATAAAAAAGAAAAAGAAGAATTAACACAAAAAATAAATAAAAGAAATGTGATCAGATTACTCAGATAGTCCAAGATAATGTCCCTTAACTATACTAGAGAGTTCCCTTTGCTACATAAGGTAACAGTCACAGCTTCATGGGGCTAAGCTGTAGGCATCTTTGTAGGAATGTACACACACGTGCATGCAAACACACACACACAAATAAATGGAAATTATTTAATGTAGTTGAGAGTGGTAGAAGACAGCAGACAAAAGAAGCTACATCCTTGCATGCAATTAAGGACAGACATTTAAAGCAACTGCAGTGCTGTTTTATACCTTAGAACTAGAGGAGGGAGAGGAAGAAGGAAAGTCCAGCGTGAAAGCAGTTTTGGGGAAGTGCTTCTTCAGGGATGCTGTGAATTCAGAGTGGTGCTTGTTAGAAAGCAAGGTGATGGAGAGGTGTAGCCACCAACAGCCACAAGTTACTGGCTTCCTGAAAGGAAAGATGGGGTTTGGGATGGGAAAGACTGCAAGAGAAATAACGAGCCAAGTCAAGTTCTCTGATCAAGGCCAATGTTTACTTATGAGTCCGAGCTTATAAAGTGGGGGGACTCATCCCCTATCACGCCAGAATCTCCTTGATTTGCCAGGATTGTGGCTTTGTCAGGATAGTGTCAGGAGAACAGGTTCAGCCTTTCAGCAGGTAGTGGCATCTTGGAGGAAAGCTGCAGATGTGGCAGAACAATAGACTTTACCTAGGTCAAAGACTCCACCGGAGGTGGGCTAGCAACTGTGGCAAGCCAGGTCTGAGCAGCCTGCAGCCTGCAAAAAGCTGGGGGAAGGGCACAGAGCGGGGGAGGGGGTCTCCTCTCTCCCTCTCCCTCTCCCTCTCCCTCTCCCTCTCCCTCTCCCTCTCCCTCTCCCTCTCCCTCTCCCTCTCCCTCTCCCTCTCCCTCTCCCCCTCTCCCCCTCTCCCTCTCTCTCTCTCTCTCTCTCTCTCTCTCTCTCTCTCACACACACACACACACACACACACACCTTCAGAGCTATTGGCCTAAGGAGAGGAGCCATTGATCTAACTAAGCTTTCACAATCACATTGTTTAGATAGGAGGAACCTGGAAACCACCTGAATGTCTAAAAGCAGAGGCAGGGATGAGCAAGATGGCTTCCATAATGGCTGCTCTGAAACCATTTGAAGATGTGTTTATGGATGGTGTTGACTCTAGGTTACACAGGCCTGAAACACTGTTCATAAAGTGATAAAGTACAGAACGTCAAGTGCAACGCTATCTTGACTATCCACAAATACAGCCTTTGTATCATCATTAGCCAAGTAAAACATGCGAATGTAATCATTTCAAGTTTAGTATGTATAAAATTAAAGCACTTGACTCAATATCCGACTTTGAAAAGGGTGAGGTGTAAGGTCTGTCAAATTACTTGAAAGGGCTATTTCAGGGACACTAGAATATTTATATACATATATGTAGGAAAATATTCCATTTATTTTTATTTATTTTTGAGATAGGGCCATGCAGTGTAGGCTAGCTCATTCTTGAACTCACAGAGGTATCCTTGCCTCTGCCTTCCAGGTACTGGGATTAAAGGCATCTACTGCTCCAATATATTTCCTTTTTTCATTAATTTATTTATCCATTCACTTTCCATCCTGATTGCACCCAGTATATTTTTTAATTAAAAAGTATTAGTTTATAATGTACTCTATTCTGAGTCCAACTCTCAGCAGAATTAGGTAGGGCCTGAGACAATAAATACTCCAGAAAGGTCACAATGTATTCTAATAGGGATGGTTTTCCACTCCATTCTATGGAAAAGACTAAAGGGGGTCTGTTTGTTTTAGGTCTATGTGTGTGGCAGAGTGCTTATGTTCAGTTGGCTGGTACCAGGAATTGAACCCAGGACTTCCTCCATGTTGAACACAAGCTATACCACTGAACTATCTATCCCCAGGCCCTAAAGCAGCAGTTTTCAACTGTGAGTCATGACCCCTGGTGGTGGTGGTGGTGGTGGGAGGTAACATACTGTACATTTTCGCTAAGATTCATACAATAGCAAAATTACAGTTATGAAGTAGCAACAAAATAACTTTATATTTGGGAGGTCACCACAACATGAGGAACTGCTTTGAAGCGTGGCAGCGTTAGGAAGGTTGAGAACCACTGCAACTACAGGTTTTCTTTTTCATTGTGGTTTTGGAATCATTAAGTTTCAGGAACACTTACAATACAGTCCTGTGAGATAGTTTGTGAACAGAGCAACGGATCTTAGTGAAATTACTTACCTTGAGCTGTTATTTTTGTTTTAAATGTTTTAACATTTAGCTGTTGCTTACCGTGTAGGAAAAGGAACAAAGAAGAAACTGAGGCACATTGGCTAAAACCCATCCCAGTTGCCATAGTTGGAGTTTCACTGCTGTGATAAACACCATGACCAAGAGCAACTTGGGGAGGAAGGGGTTATTTCACCTTACAGCTTATTGTCAAAGCAGGAACCCAGAGGCAGGAACTCAAACAGAGGCCATGAAGGAATACTGCTTACTGGCTGTTTCCCTGTGGCTCACTCGGCCTTCTTTCTTATGCTACTCAGGGCCACACACCTGGGATGGCCCTGTGCTCAGTGGCTTGGGCCCTTCCACTTCAATCATTAATGAAGAAAATGCCCCCACAGACTTGCATACAGACAATCTGATGAGACATTTTTTTCAATTGAGGTTCTCCTTCCTAAATGACTCTAGCTTGTGTCATGTTGGGAAAACAAACAAGCAAACCCTAACCAGGACACTATTCTTAAGAAGAGCAATCACTACATTTGTAGTCATTAGCCTGATTACAAACATCAACTTGGGCCAGTTCATCCCCATCATAGCTCAGTGGAGATCAGACTTTGGGGAGGTATTTATAATGCTTCTTGTAGGGAGTGGGTTTACACAACTTCAGGAGCTGGCTAGCCAAGAGCAGGAGCTGCAGGCCAAACCAGGAGGAAGGTCAGGGCAGAACAGCCACCCTGAGAGGAAGCAGCTGAACAGGCAACATCTGGTCTTCCTCTGGGAAGCCAACGTGCTCTGCTCACAGGTCGTTTGACTAAATAAGATATCTATCTTACCTAAAGCCAATTGGCTGTGAACTTAAATCATATCCAGGAGGAGGAGCGGAGTGGGGGGAGCAGGAGGAAGAGGAGGAGGAGGAGGAGGAGGAAGAGGGGAGAGGAGAGCGAGGGAGAGGAGAGGAGAGAGAGAGAGAGAGAGAGAGAGAGAGAGAGAGAGAGAGAGAGAGAGAGAGAGAGAGAGAACCTCTATGTTGCATGCTGACACCAAGGAGAGTGGCTAATGAATAACTCAGTTCAGTCTAATAAAGTCATGTGGCAAGAGAACATCACATTCCACCCCTGAAAACTCGATTTTGAATATATCTCCTTAAATTATTTATCTACAAATAAAGACAAAAGCAATGCCATACTTTTGCTTAATGTGATACAGTTATCCTATTTACAACCAAAACGAAACCAACCCTTTCCCCAAAGGAAGATACAAGGCCATCTTCACTGTTCTCCACAAAAACATGCTGTGTCAGACAATAAGAGGTAAAACTGATCCTGGTCCTTGCTGGAGGCAGCACTTTAGAGATCTGTCCCTGCCTGTCATCTGGTCAGTGCAGGAGAGCTAGCCCCAGTGGTGTGGATGTAGGAGAGCTGGTGGGCTGATCGACTCAGGCCCAGGTCCAGAGCTCTGAACTGACCCACCCCAACATCTACCCCATCTATGAGCTGCTGGAACACGTGAAGGCACCAGTTCTGCAGATCCAAAGCTGTAGAATATCCATAACACAGGGTAACAACAGGATATACAAGAGGAGTCTTAGAAGGATCCAGTGTAGCAGAAGTCAGAGTTCTTGAACCAAACCAATGATTCTTTGAAATGAACATTTGCAAGTAAAGCTGTTTGGACAAAGGGGTATACTGTGTGACACACCATGACACACCAAAACTTCCCACAGAGAGATATTTTTTTTTCCTTTTTGAGGGGACAATACAAGGGTAGGGGGCAGATATGTAATGACTGAGAAATGAGTGGGATTGGGGCATATAGTGTGAAATTCTCAAAGAATCATTAAAATATAAGATAATAATAGTCATCATGATGATGATGATGATAAAGAAGTAAGACTGGGAAGAAAATAATACATTCTCAGCAGAATAAAGTAAATCTGTGACAATAAAAACTAAACAAACAAGTGGACACAATGGGTATAGATAAGTATCCTATATCTATGGAAGTAAACAAGTATCCTATATCTATGGATGTATACAAGTATCCTGTGTCTATGGATGTAGACAACTATCCTGTGTCTATGGAAGTAGACAAGTATCCTATGTCTATGGATGTAGACAAGTATCCTGTGTCTATGGATGTATATAAGTACCCTGTGTCTATGGATGTAGACAAGTATCCTGTGTCTATGGATGTAGACAAGTATCCTGTGTCTATGGATGTAGACAAGTATCCATAAAATATGTGTGTTATGTATATGTATGTATAAGAAAAATATAGTCCCTGTATTAAAACTCAGTATTAATATAACTCATCCCACTGCTCTTTCCCTTAGCAAGTACTGCAATTGACTACCTTTTTACCTTGTTGAGATAACCCACACTTTTTTCCTGGGGCACACGCAGTCTGAATTGAGAGTTAAGGATTCTCACTGACTGTCATCTCCAGAGGGAGGATTTAGAGAAATCCTATGAACTTCTGTATTTCCGACTCACCCTTCCCTTCCTCTGGTGTGATGTAGAATTGATCTGGAAATCAGGATTGATCAGGATCGATCACCCCACACCTGTCTGATGACTCCAAAGCACAGGAACCCAAGATGACAGTGTGGCTGTCTCAGCTACAGGTCAAATGCATGTGGATCTAGCTACTGGTAGAAATGTCCCACCCTTTGGAACTAAACCCTCTAGATCAGCAGAACTGGACCATGTGGGGACAGAAGTAAACTCTGCTCGTGTGTTGCGAGCTGTTCTCACCCCTTCTCTTTGACTCATGGCTTCTTGAATAATGATGGAGAGAAGCTGCATTCTATATTGAACACTGTGTAAGAGCCTAAATACAGAAAGAGGATGGGATCTGCCCCAACGTGCCAGGCACCAGCAGCTAGATCTCTAACTGAAACTCTTCTGCCATCTCATCAAAAGAAATGTCCGTGTGTGTGTGTGTGTGTGTGTGTGTGTGTGTGTGTGTGTGTGTGTGTTTCTGTGTGTATGTATACACATGTGTTGAGTGTCTTCTTCCACTTTATTTTTTAATACAGAGTCTCTCACTGAATGTGGAGGTCACTGATTGGCTGGGCTGGCTAACAGGCTAGCTCCAGGGATCTGCCTGTCTCTGATGTCTACCCTTCCACCAGCACTATGATTATAGTGAAACTTCCCACCCCCAGCCTCTACGTGGTTTCTGGGGATCAAACTTGAGCTCTTGTGTTTTCCCAGAAGGAACTTTGGGGATTGATGTATCTCTTAAGTCCCAAGACGTGGAGAGGAACACAGCCAAGATGAGCAAGCTACCATACAGAGCAACAGAGTCAACATAATTACAATAGTCAGATTCACAGAGACCTATTTATCTATGATAGCATCCCCTGACAGATTAGTAATCACCAGACACTAAGAGAGGTTGGGGAATAATGGACACAGGGTTGGGGGAGGGGTACTGGAAATGTCCTGGAATTAGTGGTAAGAGTTGTAAAATCTTGTGATTTTACTAAAAATAGCCAAATTGAACATTTTAAATGTTCAATTACTAATGGAATGAGTAATAAATAAATAATTTACTATGCTCTAACCAAACAAAACATAATTATATTTCCATATATAATTTCTATACAGTCAAACATAAAGTTCTACAATAAATGGAAAGCACATAGGGTTTCATTTGCAACTCATGACTGAATTTTTACATACTCCTGTGTTAGCAAGATCCTAGAAATAAGTAAGGAAGAGGCTTATTAAAAGAAAATTGAAGAGAAATATAAAAATAAAATATTACATGTGAATAATAAGACAATTAAGTTGATTAACTTACTATTAACAGGGGGAAAAAACTTTTAGAAAAAGATTCTTATTCTGTAGCCAAGCCTGGAGCTCACAGTATAGCTGAAGCTGACCTCCAACTTGCTGAAATCCTCCTGCCTCAGCCTGTGAGTGCTGTAACTATAGGCATGAGGCATCATCTCCAGGTAGTAAAATCACGTTCTCTGCAACTGCATCATTAGTAAGAATATATGATTATTCCTCTTTCTCCACATCCTCTCCAACATGTGTTGTCACCTGAGGTTTTGAACTTAGTCATTCTGACTGGTGTAAGGTGGAATCTTAGGGTCATTTTAATTTGCATTTCTCTAATCACTAAGAACTTTGAATATTTCTTTAGGTGTTTCTCAGCCATTCAAGATTCCTCAGTTGTGAATTCTCAGTTTACTTCTATACCCCATTTTTTGATTGGGTTGTTTAGTTTTTTGGTGATTAACTTCTTGAGTTCTTTATATATTTTGGATATTAGCTCTCTATCGGATAGTGGGGTTAGTGAAAGTTGTTTCCAAATCAGTAGGTTGCCAGTTTGTCTTATCAACTATGTCCTTTGCCTTACAGATGATTTCCAGTGTTATGAGGTCTCATTTATCAATTCTTGATCTTAGAGCATAACAACACATGTTGGAGAGGATGTGGAGAAAGAGGAACACTCCTCCATTGCTGGTGGGATTGCAAACTGGTAAAACCACTCTGGAAATCAATTTGGAGGTTCCTCAGAAAATTGGAAATAGATCTACCTAAAGACCCAACTATACCACTCTTGGGAATATACCCAAAAGATGCCCCACCATGGAACAGGGGCACGTGTTCCATTATGTTCATAGCGGCCATATTTGTGATAGCCAGAACCTGGAAACAACCTAGATGTCCACGACAGAAGAATGGATACAGAAAATATGGTTCATTTACACAATGGAATACTACTCAGCTATTAAGAACGAGGATATCCTGACTTCTGCAGGCAAATAGATAGAACTAGAAAATGTCATCCTGAGTGAGGTAACTCAGACCCAAAAGGACAGGCATGGTATGTACTCACTAATAAGTGGATATTAGAAAAAAAATCCATACAGAATACACAAGATACAGTCCACAGAATTCAAAAGGCTCAACAAGTTGAAGTGCCCAAGTAAAGACTCCTCAGTTCCACTAGGGAGAGAGAAGAAAGCAATCACAAGTTGGGAGGGAGGGAGGGACTTGGGAGGGAAAAATCGATGGTGTTGGGGGGTAGGGGGGTTAGAGGGGAACCTGATCTAGTATTGGGTGAGGAAAAAGGACTGAAGTCCTGAGGGCCAGTAGAAAAAATGTAAACAGGCAGCCTCAGGAATTAAGAGGTTGGGAAGACCCCCAGAATGCACCAGAGACCTGGGAGGTGGGAAACTCCCAGGATTCATAGGGAGGGACCTTTGATGAAATGCCAGGAGGGAGAGGGATGTGGAGCAGTCAGAGGGCAGATGGAGAGGAGCGGGAAGTGGAATATGGAGTGTACAAAATGAATTACAAATAAAATTAAATTTTAAAAAATGTAAGCGACAAGGAAAATAAGAGTATATGATTAATAGTTGTGCTACTATAGGAAATGGGGCTCATCAAGAGCTTAGTCCAGTTAAGAAATCTACTCATATGATGTCAACTCATTTACTATGTGTTCATCAGTGAAAATTTTGAAGATATATAGAGAAGAGAGCCCTGTGCCATGGGCCTGGGCTGACCAATTCAGCTGCGATCCCAGCCCAGATCTGCTGCTTTGAGTTGGTCCACTCCAACAGCGATCCCCTTTATGAGCTCCTGAAGCTCCTGGAGGAGCCAGTCATGCAGAACCAACAGCAGGATATCCAAGCCAGGCCTTGGTGATGGTCCAGTATTTATGGCATGTCAGAGAGCAGAGACCTTGAACCAGACCAAAGATTTACATGCAAGGAATGTTTGCATGTAAAGCTGACTGGGGAGAGAGAGAGAGAGAGAGAGAGAGAGAGAGAGAGAGAGAGAGAGATCGTGTACCACACTGCAGTTCCCAGCACCACTGTGACAAACGAATAAGTGATAGAGAAAAGAGAAAGATGGAGAGACAGGGTGGCACATGTGCAGTGTTGAGAGGCAGAACTAGAAATGCAACAGTGGTGACAGGTTTGAGAGAAAGCTGCAGTCAACCGGATCCATGTTTCTGTGCAGGGTCAGCAGGGTGGTATACAGCAGAGTAGGGTCTGAGCAGATTCAGCCCAGCAACATGCTGCTCAGTCACACAATCACTCGGGCTCTGAGCCTGTTCAAAATGCAGAACTGTTCATTCTCTGGACATAGTTGATATTTGTGGCCAGTGGTTCCAGGCCATTGTCCCATCCTGCGGGACAGACGAACAGGGTCTGGTGAACCACCTGTGGAGGAGAATGGGGGACAAGAAACACAAAGAACAGACAGCAAGTCTCATTGATCAAGCTGACAAATTTTATTTTTCCCAGTCAGATTTTATACCCACAGAAGCAGGATATGGGGAGGAGGATGACGCAGAATCGCTTTGTTTCTGGGGGAACACACTTGTTCCCCAAAGCAGGATAGTGGCTAAGTAAAAAGTTCAACAGGAGGAACAGAACAGAGTGGGTTGCTAGGTACCTGTCCATAGGATCTATAGCTATTTGTTCTTAACTGGAGGTAGTACTTTCCTACAGAGGCCTCAACTTTTCCCACAGAAATCTCAAGTAAGCTAATACTTTTCCACTAAGGCCAAGACTTTTTAAGTAAGCACTTATGGCTGACAAGGCAGTTATCATTCAAACAGAGTCACTCCCAACATCTCCCCTTTCCTTTTAGTATAGAAGGACCGTGGCAATTTTATTCTTGGCTAAGGCATGGATAAAGGCCTGACCTCCAGTGACTAAAGGGAACCTTATAATGGCTCCGGTCTTCCTGGTGTTGTCCAGTGAGGCATAGGGGTTCATACCTGTCCAGATGACTTTTTCCTGGAGAGGGGATAGTTTTTGGATATAAACCTCTTTGCAGTCAGGTTTGTCCCTCAGGGAACCAAGAAATATGTTTTTAATTTTTGCATTATTTTTCCTTGCAGTGCTTTGCCTCTCAGCCCAAGCAAGAACTTAGGTCACCAGTCAGAGGGGGTTCTGGGTGGTCCCTCTCTACTTGGTCCTGGGGAGGGAGTCCCTTTTCTTAGGTTGGGTGGAGATGATCTTTAGAAACATCCTGAAGGGAATAACAACCTCATCTCTAGTCTCTTGGTCCTCCATAGCTAAATTATGATAATGCACCTGTGTTGTGTCTGGCCAGTAGATCACAACCTGGGTTCTAGCCTGGAAAGGCATTTTGGAAACCTGGAAGAGAAGAGGGGCTGGGCTGCACGAGATAAGGAAGGAACCAAGACAAAGCTCTCTGCTCAAGGTTCAATTTTTACTATTTCGGCACTCAGTTATAAAGGAAGGGGGAGGGGTCCAATTCCCGACAAATAATCTTGGAGTCCAGTAGCAGGGTGATCATGTGATGGCTTCGGAACAGCAAAGCAGCAGGTTCCAGCAGTGGGCGTGGCAGAACGATTGAGCGGGAAGCTCCACCCCTGAGCAAGCAGGTTTCAGGCTGGGGGAGGGGAGACTACATCTCCTCCCTGTTGTTAATAAAAATAAAAATTAAAAAAAGGCTGGCCTGAGGCAAAAAATTTATCTATGCTCAATAGTTCTGCCTGAATTCTTAGGGCTAAAGAAAAAACCTGTCTCCGTGGGATTCCCTAACTTTTCTTATGGTAAACTGTATGTGGATAAGAGTGTCCTTTCTATCCTAGTAAACAACTAACAGAAAAGCCCTGAGCAGTAGGCTCTGACTTTATAATGCTAATTAGTGCTGAGTAGGTAACTTCCTAGTTGAATTTTAAATAGGGCATTGGAACCCTGGCTAAGCTTGACTGAACAATTTTGAAATACACTATATTAAGAATAACACTGAGTTGATATTCCTCCGCATTTTTGGATGACAGGCGGGAAACAGGGAGAAGGGGGTAACGACCGGCTCTGTAGTACAAGGCCAATTGGCTTTTTTAGGGTGGGAGGCAGTGAAGGGCTTGCCCTTCCAACAGTACGGTCTCCAACCTCTCTCCCCCCTATTAATTAAGTTTAATAAGACAACGCTTAACTGAGGTGATCAAATGATTTTCTCATCCGTAGATGAGTGGGCTTTTAACCTTGGCTTGGGTGGACATTGACCCGAATCCTCCCGTGGGTGCTATCACGACCCACATCTGTGTCTCTTGGTATCTTTTGGGGAGGGGAGGCAGAGCCTTAGATATTTTTGGTTTTTAGCTGGAATTAGATACCAACCTCCATTTTAAACCGGGTATAATGCACAGGGGATTCAGAACTGGTCAAGCTGGACCTCCCCTTGCAGTAGTTCTCTGCACCAAGTGGTACCCATACCGTATTCGTATGATCACGAACCAGTATGCACAGTTCTGAGTACTGTGCAGCTCCTAAAGAAGAATTGTCAACCTCAGATTTAGCAAGGCCTAGACAAGAACTATATCATTAGTAACACCACGATTTGTGGCTAAAATAGGAGCTGGAAGTCATTCCTCCTCATCCCTTGTTATTCCCACAGCCTGAGGAACTAAGGGGACCTCGCAGTAACAGCAAGGGTGAAAAGCCAGAGGCCAGCTAAGGGACTAAGCCCGTCTATCAGAATAAAAACCAATCTCTTTTAATATTAGAAATATCTGCCTTACTAGCCCTCTTGGTAACCCTAAATTTCAACTCAGACTGAAAACCACGTGCTGGAATGTCCTTGGAATAAAGATAGCAGTTGCCACCTGTGTGTTTGGGGGGGGGGGGGGGCGGGGATGCAAGCCCGCTGCAGTCCAGTTGGAGGATGTTGATTGACCTGCTTGAAAAAAGAAAGATCTAGAAAATGAGAAAGTAGCAATGCAAATTTTCTTTTTGGGGAAGTCCAGGTACTTTATTCAGTTGCAAATTGTAAGGCTAAGGCTAGTCTCAGGCCTCCTGTGGGGGAGCTGGCTCAGAGAGTATCAGGAAAACAGCTTTCCTGGGAGCTTTAGTTTCCAGCTGAATTTTAAGCAAAAGAGGAATTTTAGTCCTCAAGGTGATACTTATAAGAAGATTCAGAATCTGTGTTCATCTGATGAATTAATCTCTCTGGCAGCCACTGTGCTCTATCTTCATCTCGTGAAAAAACACAAACGGAGCCCCTTCCCCAGATTAGAACCAGATCTGGACCCTTCTATTCGCTGGTCAGTGGGTCCTTTCATTTTACCAATGCATAAGAATTAGAAGTAACTAGATGTCAGTGGCGATCCACTGCAGACTGACCTTTAATATCGGTTGCAAAATATTTAGAACAAATAAGGTAAAGGCAAGATGAGCCCTTGGTGACCTTGGGGGATGTGCTCTGAATTAACTTTGCTAGGTAATTTAGAATATAGGAATCTCTAACATTGGACTGAATATTAGACCAGTCTAAGATTGAGTTAGAATGACTGTTCACACTGAAGAAAAGAGAAAAATCATTATGACTCTATTAAATGACTAATTTTACTAAGTCAGAATGTACAGTCTCTGATGTACTATTGCCATAAAGTTAAAAGGCTAGAAGCTAGTCTAAACTGGAAAAATGACAAGCAAGGATGGATCTAAAACATGAATTTAATTTAGTTTTTTTTGTCATTTCAATCAGGACACTGAGTCAACTTACCTGCCAGCTTGTCACACGAATTAATATGCTTCTGCAGCGTTCTGTGGAGAGAACCTGTTTTTCCCTTTCCCAATAAGGTAGCTGTTTAGGATCAATCTATAAGCCAATTAGTAGATCCTTTTAAGATACTATAAAGCAATTATTAAATTCTTTGACATTTAAATTTCAAATTTCGAAAATATAAAGGTATGATTTAAATAGTGTGCATGGGAATGCACTAAATAGTATGTATAGGGATACAATTTCTCTCTTTTTTGTCTTAAATTTAAGAAGTTAAAGTTTTAAAATTTCACAATACCTAACCTTTTGAATTAATAACTTGTTGACAAAACATTTTAAATACTTGGCCGTAAAGGGGCAGTGACTAATTGCACTATCAATCATTTTTCTTAAGGAACGGTTGTAACTAGAAAGCTTGCAAAGTTATTAAGAGTCACATGTGCATAATTTATTTATTTATTAACTAGAAATATGCATAAGCAATTGTAAATTTGAGAATTAATAGTATCTGAGGGATGAACAATTTAAGCAATTGTGAGCTCAGAGATATGGCATTGACTATTAATATACAAATTAAGGTTTGATTGTTCAGCATTTTAAAACACCATCTACAGCACACAACTAAATTATTTGTGCTGGAACAGGGGAAACTGCATGTCTTAAGACTCTGCCCCACAGCAGCTAGTTGGGCCCACATGGGCCAACGATCGGCTGGGAAGATGAGAAAAATGACTTTACAATAATGGTTTTTCTGGCCAAAGAATTGTCTTGGGCACAACTCATATTTAATTACCAATGAATATAATTAATAACAATTATAAAAGCTTTCTTTATTTTTTGTAAAACCTTTTGTAGTAAACTAAAACCCTAAGTAATAAAAGTATATTATCTCTGAATCCTTTGGGTGAGAGCAAGGATTTAAGGTAAACTTCCTTTGAGAAGCATTAGTTAATAAAACACTTTCCACTTAGGAGACAATATACACTGAAAGATTAAAACTCTTGGCTTCTTGTATAGAAGCAGAAACAATAAAAATTTTTCTTACATAATGTAAAGCTATATTAGCCATACCTAGAGGCAGACTTTTCTAGTGATTACAGTTCACTAGAAGCAAAACTCTTTGAATTTAAACATTACTAAACATCTGAATAGATCTGCAACACTGTTAAAAAGAAATTTTCTTGAACACAGGGAAAAACTTTCTCAGGCACTGTTTGCAAAACACAAGAAGGCCACAAGCCACTCTGGGGCTGCCCAGAGCCCTGCATTGACTCAAATGTAAAATACCTTTTAATCTGAGCATCCTGGCCCTCCTATAATAAGGACCGATTCTAGAGAAACAATATAACTGTCTACGCCTCTAACTTTTGATACTCTTTTTTAAGATGACTTACAGTTAAAACGTTCTTCACAACTTTAGTGTTGTGAAAAAATTGCCCATAATGCAGTTTCCTGCCAGGCTGCAACTATAGCCAAACTGATTGTTTGAGGGTCTAATCTATTCACAAAGACAAACATAACTAGATAACTTTGTCACAGTTTTGTATGAAGTGAGCTGTATTAGCACTTTCAAAAGATGATTACTCTTATAATTATCTTAACAATATATGGGTGAGTAGAAAATCTTAAATTTGCAATCAAACTGCAAGCTGCAGTCAATGGAACACTGGCAGTTTTAACCATAATTTTTAAGTTTCTTGTGCAAGGTTAGGATAATACCTACAACCTTGGGAAAGCAAAACCCAAGTTTAAAACAATTTATCATCTTTAAAATCAATATTAGAAGCATTACCATCATATTACGAAGTTTGGCTGCCAATTAATACCTATGAATAGCTATTAAAGCAAGCTTTAATGCTTTAATAAAGAGGCATTGCTTTAAATCTTATCTTAAGTTTTACTATTTAGGATAGGAACCACATTAATTATTATCTAAACTAGAAATATCTTTAGAGACCCAGCCTCTTGGCCTGCCTTATGCCACGTGTCAGAAGGACTCTAAACTTGAGTTATCAAATTTAACACTAACCATCTGTAGCAATTTAACAATTATTAATCTTAACCAACAACTTATGAGCTGATTGTGAAAACACTCAGAGCACATTACCAATAAAAAAGAACCAAATGAAGCAGTTAATTTTAGACCAATCAGAGAATATTAATTTTTGTAGCTATAATCATAGAATAAAAGGCACTTTAGCATTTGTCAAACACATTAGTCACGAACCATTTATCAGCTTTTTTACCCCGAAACTAAGAGGCTGTGCACTCGCCCTTTTTTCCTAAAATGAACAGTTTTCCCAGCAGGGGCCCTCCTGCCATGTGTCTGATTCCTGGCTGAAGCACGTGGCAGCTCTCGGCTTTGCAGATAAAGTTTTTTATACCATCTTTATTATCCAACATAAAACATAGAACATTCATTCATACAGACTGGACACGAACATACATGAATTGAACACGAGAACAGATTGGTGCACCAGACATTAGACAAGACACAAAAGGGAACAGAGTACTCCTGCTATAAGGCCCAGAGAGAACAAAGCATGGCACTCCTGAAATTTCTCTCTGCTTTTTGGGACATTTTCCTCCCTCATGATGCAGTTTTTATTAACTGCGGCAATCTGCCTGATTATTAATTTCCTTTTAATAAACCCTTTCTTTTCTCACGCCTAAAAATGTAGCTCCGGAGAGCCACGGCCAACCGCTTGTTATAATTCCCAGCTCCTCTTAAGCTTCACTGCTGAACCTAAGTGAACCAGCGCTCAGGTTTAACGCTGTCTCAGCTTAGCCCATACCTTCTCCAGTATGAATTTCCTTTATCCTTTAATTATTCCATGGAGCTCCAAACCAGCAGTGCCTCTTCCAAAAATCCTTTGCCGTTTCTCAGTCCCGCGTTGGTTCACCAAATGTTGTGTCTGGCCAGTAGATCACAACCTGGGTTCTAGCCTGGAAAGGCATTTTGGAAACCTGGAAGAGAAGAGGGGCTGGGCTGCACGAGATAAAGAAGGAACTAAGACAAAGCTCTCTGCTCAAGGTTCAATTTTTACTATTTCGGCACTCAGTTATAAAGGAAAGGGGAGGGGCCTAATTCCTGCCAAATAATCTTGGGATCCAGTAGCAGGGTGATCACGGGATGGCTTCGGAACAGCAAAGTGGCAGGTTCCAGCAGTGGGCATGGCAGAACGATTGAGCGGGAAGCTCCACCCCTGAACAAGCAGGTTTCAGGCTGGGGGAGGGGAGACTACACACCTGGATAGGTTTTGCTGATAAATCATCTATCTGACGTTTCACAAAATTGGTAAGTCTATTAAGGGCCCAGGTACCGAAAGAAATAAGAAAAAGCAATCCAACTAACAGTCCCAAAATGGAAGGAAGTAGGGTTGACAAACATGGAGAGGTTGAAAACCAATTTTTATTCCAGCTCTCATCTCTCTCTCTCTCTCTCTCTCTCTCTCTCTCTCTCTCTCTCTCTCTTCTAGTCCTTCTCTGACTTTTCTCATGCATTCTTTGACCATCCCTATCTTATTTACATAAAAGCAGCTTTCTTCCCTAAGAGCTGCACACAGCCCTCCCAGCTGTAAAAATAGTAAATCAAGTCCTCTGTGGTTTTGTAGGACGAATTCAGCTAAGGAGGACAGGGAATCGGAGAGGTTGTCAATGCCGTGTAGACACTGGACATCTCTGTCAATGGTGACACTGAGTTCTTGATCCCTAGACTTAGAGAGAACATATGAGGAGATGCCAGTCCCAGCACCCACGGCACCAAGGCCTAGGAAGACTGAAATGGTGATGGCAGTTAGGGGCTCTCTTCACTGGTGAACCAGGAAAGGGAGGAATCAGTGGACTGATCCCACAATTGAAAAAAATCTTCTGAACAATAATAAATAGATCGAGGAATCAATTGCACAAGAATGCAAAAATCAGAATTTTCTGTAAAAAAGGCACTGGCTGAAAGGCAGGGGGTGATACCATGAAGGCAAACCCACCAAGTATCATTTGGAGGAACTACATACTGGCTACTAATCTCAGGTGCAAGGGTAACGTTACAAAGATGGGCATACTGTGGAAGAGGTGTATTACGAGTCACACAGAGGCCCAGTCCCGAGACCTGAGAGAGGGATAAACCATTCCACTCTCCTGGATGCCAGCGGCAATGGTGAGAGTTATTTGTAGGGATAAAATGGTCAGGAACAGCAATACCTTCATAAAAAGGTGGTTGGGTATGATAACACAGCCACCAATCATCAAGATTAGGGGAGGTGGCATTAAGTGTAAAGAAGGTTTGGCTCACTAAAGTAAGGATAAGGTTCTTGGTCTGAATGAAGAGGGGAGGACTGGCTATGAGAGCAAGGGAAATTTCTGAGGTTAAAAATATGAGCAGTTTTTGTAAAAGATGGAGGATCATGTTTTTTGGGTGGCTGTGGATGGGGGACTAGAACAGGGTTGGGACCAATAGGAACTGGCAATTTGGCATAAACGGGTTCTTTAAGGAGCTTAATAATAAAGGTGAAGCCAGTATCTGTGCCTGATTAAGGCGGAGACCCCATGAGAGTCCTGACTCCCAATCTTTGGACTTAGCATGGTCTGTAAATGAAATGGACAGGGGGAGGCACCAACCCAAGGAGACATGGTCAGAATTTTTACAGAAAGGATTGACATCTAAAGAATTCTGGGAGCGTGAAAAATTTTGGGAGACAATAATATAATCCCAAGAAGATGTAGGATTCCAATAGACCGTCGCTAAGGTCTCACAACCCCAGCTGGCACAATAAAGGTCAACTTTGCCACCGTACTTATGATGGAAAGCGCAGCCATGATGGTGCCCTAGATAAACATTAAAATCTGTATCTTGAAGTAAGGTTCACCTAATGGAATTATCACAGCCAGGTTTGACTGACCAATGATCTGAAATAAAAAAAAAAATTATAAGGATTATAACTCTGGGTGCTGGGCATATTATCTTCTGGGGCTTTAGATAAATCTAGCTGATCTTCAAGATCCCAAGGGGCCTCTACTCCCTGCGCTAATTTGCAAAGATTGGGGTAAGGCTGGCTGGCCACCAAATATTGGTGGAAATCTTGGAAGTGGTTCAGACAACATCATTTCTCTCTGAGAGGACCATCCGTGTATAATTCCAAGGGAGGTGTCTATTGTTAGGAGATTTGGGTGGAGGCAGTTGACGATTGGTGGTCCTTCTGGCCAGCCACAGGATCAGGAGTGGGATCAGGAGTATCTTTATGAACAGTGTCTGGAAAAGAAATAAGATTCGTCTCAGGAGGAGATGATTGCTCCATTCTGGACACAGATGGGTTAACAGTTTTTAGCATCCTCTCTGGTAACCATCTTGGGCCAGCATTTTCTTTGTCATGCAAGTAGACCCTCATCTCCATATAAGGACAGGATCTGGTCCTTTCCATTGTCCAGTGAGTGGATCTCTCCCTTGCACTAAATGCGTGAGAATCTTGTGACTTAGAATGCCACAGGCAGTCAGTTGCTGACCTGCCTTCATTATCCAAGGACAAGAAGTTAAGAACAAAGAGAGCGTGATTAAGCCATTTCAAGGCTTCAGGGGGGAATAAGCATCTGCAACTTTAGTCAACCACTGAAGCATATTTTTTAGAGTCTGATGGGCTCATTCTATGATGCCCTGGTCCTGAGGATTATAGGGAACACCAGTGACATGTTTAATATCAAACTGGGAACAAAACTGTTGAAACTTGGTTCCTGTATAACCGGGGTCATTGTCAGTTTTAGTAAACTGTGGTTTTCCCATTGCAGCTATGCACTGTAAAGTATGTGTTATCACATCACATGATGCCTCTCCAGAAAGGGGAGATGTGTGTATAAATCCACTATAGGTATCAACTGTAACATGCACATATTTTAACCTTCCAAAGGAGGGAAAATTGGTAACACTCATCTGCCATCGTTCATTAGGAATGAGTCCCCTGGGGTTGACTCCCAAGTGAGGAACCGGCAGCAGAGTGGCACATCCACCACAGGACTTAACAATTTCTCTTGCTTGATCTCTAGAAATCTTGAACATTTGGCATTTAAATGATGCAAAGCATGAGCCCGTTTAGCGAAATCTATGGAATCAAGTAGGGTGGAAAATGCTGCTCGAGGGCATTTCCATGTGACAGAGGACCACCCAGGCCAGAATGGGCTCTCAAGTGTCCCTCAAAAAAAATGGCACCGTCCTTTTAATAATTAGGGATTGAATCTCCTCAAATAATGTAGAAGCAATGGAAGCAGGCTTAATACATGGGACTGTCTCTAAAACAGGAATAGAATGAGCCGTGTAAGCACTGTCAGTATACAAATTAAATGGGGTCATTGGTAACATTTTAAAAACCTGAAGAACTGAAAACAATTCCACCAGCTGGGCAGAGGAATATGGAGACTGCACTGAAGTAACCTGATCTTGTACAACATAGGCAGCTTTGCCTGTTGAGGAACCATCTGTAAACACCAAGGAGCCTTCAAGGAGTAGAGTCTTGGAGATAACTTTGGGGAAAGTTAAGGAGTGTATCTTTACAAATTGTATAAGGGGATCATTTGCATAATGATTTTATATAATGCCCACAAAGGAGGCACAGGCTATGGCCCAATCATCATTAGAATGAAGAAGCCATTTAACTTGATCTGAGGTATAGGGACAATGATAATATCAGGATCCTTGCCAAAATATTGTCTGGACATTTTTTTCCTTTGACAATTAGGAAGGCAGACAAGGAGTAATAGGTTGCCAAGACCTTACTTTGGCTCGAGGGGAGACATACCCATAACAAAGGACATCCCTTTTTTGTGGGAGTCCAGGGCTGCTGCCAGAAGACCCCCACTGGAGTATGTGTTATAGCACAAACTATAAAATAAAGTGGGGCAGTGTAATGAATTTGAAATGAGGTTTGGGAAGATATGGCTTGACTTATCTGCTGCAAGGCTGAAATGGCTTGGGGCATAAAGGCTCGGAGGGACAAAGGATGGGAGTCTCCTGAGAGGAGTTCATTGAGGGGAACTAAAACCTCTAGAGGAATCTTTAGATAGGGGTGAACAAACTGGAGGTTCCCGAGCAACTGTTGAAAATCATGCAAAGTCTTAAGGGAGGAAAGCTGAAGCTCAGTCTTTGGGGTACGGACCTGTCCCAACTCAAGCTCATATCCCAGATGGAAATAAGGATCTTTCATCTGAATCTTTTCAGGGGCAATTTTATGTCCCTGAGAGCTTAACAGCTGTTGAAGTTGCTGAAAACATGAAAGGGCCTGTTGTCTATTAGGGGCTGCAAGCAAAATGTCATCCATGTAATGAAGTATGTGTATTTGTGGCCAAGCATTTCTAACAGGTTGGATTACATGAGGCACATATTTCTGAGCTAGGGTAGGGCTATTTGCCATGCCCTGAGGGAGAACTCACCAATGAAAGCAGTCCATGGGTCCCTAGAAATTAATTTGAGCAAAGCTAAATGCAAAATGATGACAATCATCTGGATGAAAGGGTATGGAGAAAAAGCAATCTTTTAAATCGATAACAATTTTTAAAAGGTTTGCTGGGATTGCTGCAGGAGATGGGAGACCAGGCTGTAGGGCTCCCATAGGAATCATAACTTTATTAACCACACAGAGATATTGTAAGAGTCTCTACTTGCCGACTTTTTCTTAATAACAAAAATTGGGGTGTTCTAAGGGGAGGAAAATGGCTCACTGTGACCAGCTGCTAACTGTTCCTGCACTGTTTTGCAGTTGCCAGTTTCTCTTGAATTAGTGACCACTGATCAACCCAGACTGGGGCAGTATCCTTCCAGGAAATTTTCTCTACGTGCGTCTGAGGAGCAGGCATGACAGCAGCCATTAGAGAAAAGGCTGAAGCTGAAATCCCAAGCCTTGCCGGTCAAATTTCTGTGTCAGAATCAAAGGTTCTTTTATGCCTTGTAATTATTTTCCTAACCCTTGTCCTGGCAGGAATCCCTGTGCCAGCATTTGTTTTGTCACCACTTCATTGAGGCTGCACATGAAAACATTCATTTGGGAGAGAATATCTCTCCCCCAGAGATTGACTGATAAATTGCGAATAATGTATTAAACTACGGTGCCTGAATTTCCTTTTTGATCTGTCCACCTAAGAGTCTGAGCGCTGACTTGGGGGCTTTTGGAATGCCCAATCCCCTGTAAATGGGTGACTAGATCTGTCAGTGGGCAGGCAGCTGGCCAGAACCTGTCAGAAATGACAGTGGCATCAGCTCCTGAATCTAAGAGTCCTTGAAATGTTTTCCCATTTAGTCTCAAGGTAAGCATAGGACAAGAGGAAGTAATCTTTTGGGCCCAAAAGGCCTCTGCTATTCCCCTCTTGCCTAGGGCCCTGGTGTCTTTATGGTAGGGATTTGTAGTAGAGACCCTGGGAAAAAGCAAAAATGGGCAATGGTTTGTTGTGCTGGTATAAACACAGGACCACCTGTGGTATTTGCAAGAATCCAAATTTCTCCCTGATGGTCGGGGTCTATAACTCCACATGTGATCTGGAGTCCCTTTAAGGAAAGTGAAGCTCTTCCCAGGACTATGCCAAAGGTATTTGGGGGTAGCAGGCCGTGTATGTCTGTAGGCACAGCCTGAATGACCACTTCAGAGGTCAGTATTGTGATGGAGGTGGCACAGAGGTCCAATCCTGGGCTGTTTTTTGTAGCTTGCCAGAGTTGGGCAATGGACTGGGTGTGTGAAAAAAATCTGCTGGAGGACAAACCCTACCACCCTGGGGCTTGTCCTGAAAATGGAGGGGGCTGGAGGTTGCCCCCTCAGGATGTTTCCCAAATGTCATGACAGTAAGGGACATCCCTGGCTGTCTGTTTTGGATCTACACTCATTGGCCCAATGTCGGCCCCTGTTACAGTGGGAGCAGAGAGTGGTCGGTGTTGCTCATGCAGGAGGGTCATTTCCCTGGCCCCCAATGGGAAGTCTCTGAATTTGGCAGGGATGGGGGCATTCCCACAGAAAGTAGCCAGGCTGTTTACAATTAAAGGAAGTCCTTTGAGAGAACCAATCGCCAAGCCAATGGCTTGGCTTGCTCAGGTCCCTGTGCAAAGGTGGATAGACTCTGCCAGTGACTTAGAACGATGATGTTTAAGAATGTCTTGGCAAGTAGGGTTGGCATTTTCAAAGGCGAGTTGTTTGATAAAGGGGTTCTCAGGCTTTTGGACCCCAAGCAAGCGCTCAGCTGTCTCTGTCAGGCGACTAATGAAAGAATTATAAGGTTTGTCAGCCCCCTGTAGTGAGTACAGCGGAGGAGCCCGATTTTGGAGGCAACTTTTTCCAGGCGGCCAAGCACACCTGGTGGACCTGAGCCAGGAGGCCAAGGAAATAGATCATTTGGGCCTCCAAGGTGTTATAAGGCGGTTCACCCAAAATCTTCCTCGTGGTCCATGACTTAGTGTCTGGTCACGCATGGTTTTCTATCTCTTTTGTTGTTTCTGCCACTTCTGATTTCCACAATTCAAAGTCGCTGCCAGTGAGTCCAACTCGACAGAGCAGAAAAATTCTTTAGTTTTAACAGAGGCCTGAGGCAGCTGCTGGGGGGAGGGTGTTAGATCATGCAATTTTGCCTCCAATGACGGGAGGGCCCCAAACAGTTGTACCTGTTCCTTTCGGGTCACTACCATATGGCGCAGGAACGCTATGTCAGCAATCAACTGACAGCAGGTGCCAGATATCATAGCAGGTGGATCAAAAACTGCATCTAAAGTCCCATAATGTGGTGGCAGAAAGAAAGGCGGGAATGTGACAGCGCTCCTCAGAGGAGGAGCCAAGGCCAGGGCAACGGTGGCCATCCTGGGTGGATCACAACAGCGCCCTGACTCACAATGAGCCACTCACTCCACGAGAATCATACCATCAGCGGGTGGCAGCTCGCCACCAAAATCAATGAGGGAAGGGCAAAGGTCCACTGCCCCAACCGTCCCACCCCCCCCCCGCAGGTGGGGGCAAAGAAAGATCCTCAATGGGTGGTAAAGGGGGGGTGGGGGAATCTCTGACGCCATCAGCCACAGAAGGCTGAGCGGGCAAAGTTTCTTCTCTTAAAGCGGTGTATGAATCGCTAGGTTAACAGAAGGAGGAAGGGAGACGGATTCTTTAAGAAACTGCTCTTTCAGGGATTATGGCAGGGGAGGAGCGGGAGAAGCAGATTCCTTAAGAAATCGCTCTCCCTCAAACACTAAATGCTGGAGATCTGGCCATTCAGGGGTGGTTCTAAAAATGTAATTAATAAGGGACCAGTAGCTAAAGGCAATAACAGGTATCTTTGTAGGTTCAAATGCTTCATAATAATCTTTGAAACAATCATCAACTCTGCGCCAGCGTTTCTCATCAATTGTCCCCTCTTGGGAGAACCATGGACAAATGTCTCCCACAAAACCTAAAAATTTTATTAAATCCTTTTTCTTAACCCTAGTTCCTCATGTTTTGAGTGACTCCTTGAGCCCTATCACAAAAAGTGACTGTTTTGAAAATGCTTGGTCTACGTCTTACCGTATTTCTCTTAAGATCTGCCCCGCTTGATTTTTTTCCTCCCAGACTGTCTCACGGTGGGTTGGTCCGTGGTGTCCTGTCTAACCAAAGTTGCTCTCTGGCACTTCTCAAGATGAGTGAGTAGGTCTACCCTCCAATGATGAACGTCATTCTCTCCTTTACGATCCCCTGTGGTCCCTGTTTGGGTACGGGTTTGTCCTGTCCTGCAGGATAGTCAAACAGGGTTTGAAAAACCACCCGTGGAGAGACTGGGGGACAAGAAACACAAAGAACAGACAGCAAGTCTCATTGATCAAGCTGACAAATTTTATTTTTCCCAGACAGGTTTTATACCCATAGAAGCAGGATAGGGGGAGGAGGATGACGCAGAATCACTTTGTTTCTTGGGGAACACACCTGTTCCCCAAAGCAGGATATTGGCTAGGTAAAAAGTTCAGCAGGAGGAACAGAATAGAGCTAGGTACCTGTCCACAAGATCTATAGCTATTTGTTCTTAACTAGGGGTAGTACTTTCCTACAGAGGCCTCAACTTTTCCCACAGAAATCTCAACTAAGCTAGTACTTTTCCACTAAGGCCAAGATTTTGTAAGTAAGCACTTATGGCTGACAAGGCAGTTAACATTCAAACAGGGTCACTCCCAACAGGCCATGTTAAATCTGAGATTCATGTCCACAGTTTGGGCTACCACTGGAGGCCATGTTGATGTCCATGGTCTGGGTTACCTCTGGAGGCCATATTGATGTGTGAGGTCTATACTGCTACCTGAGGCCATTGGTGTCCATGGTCCATGCTGCCACCAAGGGCTATGTTTGAGACCACAGTCCTGCTGCAGCTAGGGACTGTGTTGATGTCTGTCTTGCATGTTAGCACTGAAGACCTTGCAAATATTCATTGTCTGTGTTGCCACCTGAATCCATGTTGGTGTCCATGAGCCATGCTGCTTCCAGGGACCATTTTGATGTGACTGGCTTGTGTAGCCATATAAGGCCATGCTGATGTCTGTGGTTCATGCTGCTGCAGTGGACCATGATGGGGTCCGTGGTCCTGTTGCACCTAAGGGTTGTGTTGATGTCTGTGTTACCACCAAAGGCCATGTGGATTTCTGTGTCCTATGCTGCCATCTGAAGCCATTTAATGCCCATGGGCCCAGCTGCTGCCAGGACCATGTTGGTGTTGATGGCTCTTGTTGTCCCAGAGGCCAGGTTGATGTTCTTGGCCTGTGCTACTGCTGAAAGCTATCCATGTGGGTGTCCATGGTCCATGCTATCACCAGAAGCTGTGCTCCCACTGACTGTAAAGGGCAAGGGGGTTATATTTGTAGTGGTATCGATGATTGCAGATTCACAACTAAGAAAAGGGCACATAGAAGGTTTCTGTGGACCCCTCCCCACCCCATTCCACCCCCAAAAAAGTAACAGCCAATAAATACTTAGAACTATGGATAGCTGAGTTACACCTATATACACGTATTTACAATGGCCTAGGGGAAAGGTGGACTATACAATAGACTAGAATAGGAACTATGGCAAGGGCACGAAGCCCTTGGCCCTGGCTTCTAAGATTAAGTGGATCTTAGGTGGAGCTCTTTTTGATCCCAGTTGTTAACAATGAATTCTATCCCAGGTGGTTCCTGCCAGACCTTCTGTGTTTGTATTCTTCTGTTTTGTGTAAGAATCCAGTAATCTCTTTGTACCTTGCTGGTGTGTCACCCAACTTCCCTATTCTCTTCTGTATAAAAAGTTTGATGCTCGATTTGACAAATTACATTCAGATTCTACACAACCTCTCCTGTGTGCATCTGTCTGTCATTTCATCCAACGCTTTGCCCACCTGCGACTAGAGACCCATTCCACGCAGACAAAGGGGCCCAGAGGGTCTGCGGCAACAGCCTAGACAGAAAGCCATAGAAAAGAACTCTTAAAAACTGTGATAAGGATGCTGAAGTAGCTCTGCACAATTGATGGCTTCTGGCAGATGTGGGGGTGAGGAAGGACACAGTATTCTCTAAGGGGCTGGACACTAGGAGTCTGAGTATGCTCCAGCGGGTAAATGAGTAACACAAATTAAACGTTTCTTCTCCTTCTTCTTTTCCTCCTCCTCCTCTTCCTCCTCTTCCTCCTCCTCTTTCTTCTCGTTCTTCTTCATTCTCCTCTGCATCCTTCTTTATTTGCCTCCTTTTTGGAGGGACATTACAAGAATTAGGGAGTATACTTGAGAGGACTGAAAAGTGTGATCCAGATGCATGATATGAAATTCCCAAACAAATCAATAATAGCCAATAAAAATATGTTAGAAAATAGCACAGCTATTTCCTGTGGAAAGGTGAAAGTCACCCAATTGACAGAATACCAGCAAAGCTGACCCACATGCTGAGATTGTTGACCTTTACTTTCAGTTTGAGGCTCTTTGTGTTACACTCATGGGGAGGCTATTGGTATAGTGATTCACCCACATCTCTGACACTGTTGCTTGTGTATTCCCCTGAGAGTCCTGAGTGTACTTCTCCTTGCTCTCAAGGACGTCATCTCAGTTGACTCTACTTGGAGTCTTCTCTGTGCCTTGGAGACTGTTATCTGTCTCTATACAAATTCATGAAAGAAAATAATTAGAATAGTTTGAACTTAGAGGAGGCTAATAAGGTTCAGCAGGACAGGAGAAATGACAGTGGATCAGAACACAGAACTCCTTTTACAGTATATTTAGAATTTCTCAGAATTATCAACTACAAGATAAAAGACCATATATACTAAGCTCCTAGTAGGAACTCAGAAAGAAAAGCTAGAATGACTAAGGTAAGACAATAGCATGTGTAAGTGGTATAACAGAATGTAAGAAGAATAAGGTATTAGCATTTGTCATTCTTAGAAAGATTGGTTTTCACTAGGCTGCTGTAATGTTAATTAATATTGAAGCAAAAGAATTCCTTTGTTAAATAAGTTCTTATGAGATTGTAAATAACAGCTACACTGATTCCTAAGCCTGAAACTCTGCGATATGATTAACCATTAAAAGCTAATAATATACTGCTTAAAGCAGGACAGTTCCCTTGGCTTGCTCAGATTCTGTGTACTCTCTGTCTCAGCATCCTGCTACTACAAAGTGCTGCTTGTCAGAGAACAGGTGACTATATTATGCTTGCTTAAGTTAAAATGATTTGCAGAATTTTAGGATAAGGATACAGGGCTGATGATGATAAAATCTTTCTATCTGTGCTTATCCTGTAACCCTGGGCATACTGGAAACATATGCCCAGGACAAAATGATGAGATCTGTATCTCTTGAAATCATGAATTTTTTTTTAATCCATATAAAGAAATTTTCTTGTTGCTAGCTGGTCAGAGATATAAAGCCTCCCGGTCTTGATGTCTGACTCAACCTTCCCTTCACCTGATCTTGATATCTTTTCTGGAACCCATTCTGGTGCTTCATATTGGCTAATGAAGAGCAACTCAGCACATAAAGTGTGGAGACTGTGGCCCTGTACTCTCAAGCAACCAAATTTCTTAGTGACCCTTTTCAAGATGTTCACAGATGGCATAAACTTCCTAGCAGCCTTTCAGCCTCACATCCATCCATGATAATTGATGGGGAGATTCCAATCATGCTGCTGTCTCCAGAAACATGACCCTTGCCTTCTGCCAGTGTGCAAAGATGGCTCTGAGCCCAATGACATCTATGAATCTGACTCTAGTCAGATGACTTTGTAAAGAACTTTTCACCTTTGAAAATTTTCGTGTGTGTGAGAGACATATAGACTCCAGCATATGTGCCACAGAGCATTTGTGGAGGTCAGAAGGCAACCTTAGCTATCAGTCCTTGCCTTCTGACTTCTTTGAGACAAAGTCTCTTGCTTGCTGTGAATACTAAGCTAACTGGTCCTTGAGGCTCCAGAAACTTTCTTGCTCCACCTCAGGTCTCACTGGAGGAGAAGTGGTGTTACAGACATGTGCCCCTACTCTGGTGTTAAATAGGTCCTAGGGATCTGAGCCAGGTCCTCTGTTTGCACACCAAGGGCTTCTTTCACTGAGTCATGTCCCAGTCCAGTTCTATAATTTGTGATTCAGGCTACAGTGCATAACAATTCTTATTAATGTTTGTTTCTGTCTTGAGTTTCCCGGGAAATCCTAAAGAACAAAGAACAGTGTTAGCCAGACCCCTCTACTATGCCCTAAGTTGTCACAGCCTATCATCACACACACACACACACACACACACACACACACACACACACACACACACACAACACACACACACACATACACACACACACACACATACACACACACACACACACACACACACACACACACACACACACGAGAGAGAGAGACAGACAGACAGAGACAGACAGACACAGACACAGACACACACAGAGAGAACAGCTACTGTCACCAAGGAAACTTTAGAATGTGCTCAAGTGCGGTATGTTCCAGGCTGTATCTGGTCTCCTGTTGTTTTGGTGCCATTGTTTGGTCTTTCTGGGATATCAAGATAAAACATCATGGACCGTTTGAGTATTTACTCTCCAGAGAAGCTAAAGGATCATTACTTATAGACATGTTTCTCAGATCTCCCTCAGCCCCTCCTTTTATACTCCTCAGCCTGCTGGCATCTCCCATAGGCTGCAGTTGGGAAAAGCTCAGAGAAGACCCCCCCCCCCGCCCCTCACCCCTGAATCCTACACTGAGGATGCTGAGCTCACAGTTTGCATTTACTATCCACAACCTTTTTCTCATACTAATGTAGTCCAAGAATATGTCCTTCCCCTGACACTTTCTGCGCTGTTTTGGTTCAGAGAAGCTAGCTAAGTGCAAGTACCTTATAAAATCTGTCTGTTTGGTAGCTAGAACAGGAGAGAGGCTGTTATGGCAGGCAACACTGGGAGAGGAAACAGGAAAAGGCTAAACCTCCAGGCATCAAAGGCTGTGTTTCCTTAGTACTCACCTCCTACTCTCTCCTTTAAATATCTATTCTTTTGTTTCTGCACCCTGGAAATCTGTTCATGTCAGAGGCAATTGTATTGTGAATTTGCACCTTGTGTTTCCCTAGTTCTAGGACTAGATGAGTTCATGGAATATAAAAAGATCAACCTGAGCAAAGTCCTACAATGAGAGGTGGTAGAAAAGAGGAAGAGGCTGACAAAGCCATACTCCAGGAAAGCCTAAGACAGATAGCCTTGGAACAAAATTAGCCAGTGGGGTATGTGAGACGTGGGGAAGTCTTGTTTGCACACAAGTCCAATGGTATAGCAAGGTGATATGTAGCTTGTCTTTTGCCACTTTGTGGGTTCTTCTTCCTTCTACCTTTCTCTACCCCTTTTCTTCAACCCTTTCAACCTCCAACACTGGATAAGAGAGAAAAAAGAATAGAGAAGAAAGGAAAGGGGAGAGATCCCTGAATGAAGTCAGGGGTTTGAAAGGGGGTGACATCATTAGATTACTTCCTGCCAATTATGAGTGTCAGGTTTCTTGGGATAAGTTTGATGTTCGTCGCCAGGATATGTAATTTCTTCTTGTTGCTGTTCCTTCTTTGCACATGATTACTTAACGAACTACAACCAACTAACAGCCAATAACAAACAACCCACCCCACATCTCAGACCCCTAACAGTTATATACCCTCTAAAAAGTCCATAGAATTCCAGGTATCAAGGAGCACTCACACACCCACTGGGGAGTTTAGAGTGGGATTACATACTACTGCTCCAGATGGCATCCAAACATATGAAGATAGAGAGAATAGAATGAGTGAGAAAAATACATTGAAAGAAATTTGAAAAAGTCTATGCTAGGGCAGAACTTGGGATCTTTTGAACATGGTCTACAGGGAATTTCTGGAATTGCTTAGACTGGAATGACAAATTGAGAGCCTAAAATAGGCTCATGCAGAAATATAGAAGGAAACCTAAGTGAAGTTAAATACATAGGAAAGGATATTAATTCAAGTTATATAAATATATGTGTGTGTACACACATACACACATATATATATCCACAGAGATATTAATCTCCATAGAAAGGAGAATTTAAATATATGTAGATAAATAAATAAATTTAGGTCTTGATCTCACTATTAAAATAAGAACAAGGCAGGAGATAATGTGAGAACACTGCCTCAGTGGATAATATTATTTGTTTAAATTGCTTTAATTGGTTTGAATTGTTTATCAAAATGTGTGTGGTTATAAGTTTGGTGGTTATTATAGTAAAAGTCCTCTGGAAGAGAGGGCAAAATAGGGCAAGACTGAAGGAAGCTGCCAATTTCAATCAATCTATACTTTCAATGATTCCAAGCTACTAAGCCAAGGTCATGCTATTATGGGAGGGAGCCTCTGCATTTGTGTTAATATGAAAAAAGAAAAGACTTTAGACCCCTTCCAGAGTGATATGGATCAGATATAACAGGGGAGACCGCCTGAAGATTTTGTCTACAGAAAAGAAAAATTCAAAAAAACTCAAACAGTACACGTAACCTGATTTTCTGCTTCCTACACATGGGATCAGCCCTGTAACTGACTTAGACATAAAAATGTCACTAGCCAAAACTTCAGCTAAAATTAGAGAATAAATCTTGTTGGTTGTGGAATCAAAATTCATCATGCCATCCCTCACATGGCATAAATGAAGACTTATTACAATTTGTTATTGATCAAATTAGCTTGTAAAGGGATAGTTGTCTTTTATCTGCTCAAACAAGGAGCAAAAAATTCATCCTTAACTGATCTGTGCACCTTGTACAATCCATATGAATATCTTTATAGTACTAAAATTTTGGTTGTAAGATTCATATATTACAGAATGTACACCTGTGACAAGATTCATCTGCAGGGATGCTGAAATGCTACCTGCCTCCCAACACAGCACCAGGAATAGCTGCAGATTTCCAATGACCTCTGTTCACCCAGTCTTCAGACAGAGCCAGTCAGAACTTCAGTTAAGCCCTAAGTCTTCTAAGCATACGGAGACTGGATAACAGATGCTAAAGCTAGCTTTCTTAAGTCTAACCAATTTTTCTAATTTTCCTAACCCTCGCCATCCCTTTAAAAAAGTTTTCATCACCCTAATTCAGCAGGAAGAAGTTGTGAGAGTCGTCATCCCAATTCCTTGGGTTTGGGTGTCTGGCTATGGTTATTTTATAGATTATAGATAGGTTGTCATTTGGAAATGCTCAAAATTGTGAACAGGAAGGAAACAGATGGAATGGATTGCTAAATTTATTCTTGAACAAAACACTGTGTAGCCATAATCTTACATTGATAGAAATCTTTATAATTGATGCAAATTGAAGTTATAATTTCTTACATTGGTACAGAATTTATATATTGATACAGATTTAAGGTTTCCATTGGTATAAAACTTTGTATATTGATACAAAATTCAATATTAATATTGTTACTCTTAGATAGGCATTGTGCCTATGCATGTCATTTAAGAATGCAAAAGCTTTGACCCAGTTCTTCTATAGCTGCTATTACAAATCATTTAGGATGATTAAATGCAAGAGCCAGATAGTAAACTCTTGGTTATGGTAGATTTTGCTTTAATTATAATCAATTGTTTTCAATATTATTAAAATAGAAATAGCTAAAAGTAGTCAGGGTTTAACAGTTCAGATATACTTGTCTTCAAAAACATCAGAAATCCACAGAATATGACATTTGTAACCATTTCATTATTGTTAGATTTTTGACTAAGACACATGTAGCTCTTGACAGTGCCCCCTTCATGGTTCAAAGAAGATAATAAACATTAAAACCTCCATATGGAGTTGCTCCAGTTGTGGCAAGGTAGCCACTGGGCAAGAACTGCCCTAATTCATCTACAAACAAAAAAAAAATACTGTCTAGGAAAGGACACAAGGTGGTGGGATAGTCAACAGCTTAGCTCTGCCAATACAGAGTAAGCTAGTCCTTTGTAGTTCCTGCTTCACTTAGGGTCTGTCAGATAGTCTGTGCCAGAAGGCTGAAGACAGATGTTCTAACATTTTGAGGACTAGGGGACTGTCCAGGTTTTCAGCTGCCTCCTCAAACTGGTTAAGTTTTGGAAGTTGTGTTTTTGTGCTTCTTATATATTTTGATTATTTAATTCATTCTCAGATCTCTGACAGGGTTGAAGAGTAGTCATAGTTTCATAATCAAACTTAAGTTGTTTAGCATTGAGGAAGATGATGTAGATTTGAAAGGACAGTTTCCATATGATAATACAAGTTAAAATTGGAACATAATGCAGGGATAGAATTGTAATCTCTTTAAGTTAGGATAAATGTTAGAATAATGTACCTAAGTTGACAAAATTGATAGACTGGACATTATTAGTGTATATCATACCTTATCGTTTACATAATTGTTATGACTATGTTCAATGTATATCTGAGAGAAAAGGCCTTTTTAATGGATGAAAAGGGTAAGATGTTGTGGATTTGGTTTATTGCTTACATTATGTTAATTGGGTTCACAAATTACAAGAGAATTCACACATCTGCGTGTGAGACATTGACAGTCCCTGCCCTCAGCTGGTTCTAATTAGTAAATAAAGTTGCCAGTGGCCAAAGGCTGCAGAGGGAAACAGAGGCAGGACTTTGAGGTTCCTGAGCAAGGAACACAATGGAGGAAGAGAATCATCATGCCAGGAAAGGAATAGGATGCAAACATGACAGCTGCAGAAGACAGAAAACCAGTCATGTGAGAATCGGGGAAGAACAGACCCAGAGACCACTCCCCTGACTGGGTCTGGGGAAGGAGAGATGAAATATTGATTTTAGAAAGTAATAATTGAGGAATTTCAGAGGGGAGGTGTTAGCAATGCAGAAGTTTGGGAGTGGCCCAACCATTGGACTGCTTAGTACATATTAAAAATAAGTGTGCGTTGGTGTCTTTCATTCTGAATTCAAAGCACTTGTGTGGGTAGGTAGCAAGGAGCACACACACACACTAGGGAGTTTAGAGCAGATTAACACACTACCACTTCTATCACCAGGATATGATCTTCATTCCTTCCATTTATATTCCCACTTCTCCAGTATTGGTTCCAACCCCTAGGCCTACATAGTAGTGGATGACTTTGCAATTTTACATAACTACATTCCCTCTCTTCCATGTTCCTCTAAGGGAGAATAAGATGGTCTTTCCCAGGATTCCTGATGAGCATATGGTTTGCATATCATTGGCTTATTCCTGAACAAATCATTGCAAGCAAAAGAATGTCATTGTAAAACACTGCAGCAGCAACTGTGTTCCATAAAAGCTACCTCAGAGCTTCCCTAAGGGAATTCACTTCTGTTTACTTAGAAAGCTTTCTACTAGAGCAAGGGACTATGTAGATATTTCAAGGATGTCTACATTGAAGTTAATACTCAGGAACCCAAAGTGCTCACATATTTTCATGCTAGAAGAGGTGGTCACACAAGAACCAAGCAATAAATGGGATTATGCCCCATGTCTGGCTCACAGGGGCCTGAGGTGCTCAGTGCTGTCCAGTGTTCTCATATTTCTCATTGGAATGGATACACTTGAAGATAAGCAGAACAGAATGCTTTCATTGGTTCCTTAATAAAAGAATTCTCTGAAACTGCCCAAATTCCTGAGAGAGGGAGTGCATAAGCATTAGAAATGCTTCATGAGGAAATGACACAGATTAGTGTCAACCTGAAAAACTATTCGAATGTAAGGCTAGTGATCTAAATCATAGCTATCCACTTTGACCTTGGCAATAATAATAATAATAATAATAATAATAATAATAATAAACAGAAAACAAGCAAAAAGATATAAGTCAGTCAAGTAATCTGTTAGAGCAGACTGGCATGGCGTCCACGGTGTATAATCATGGCTGCATTGGTGTTCATTCCCATCATGAAGAGAATGCATAGCACACATTCCCGGGACAGAAAATCCTGCACAGTTGCAGTCTCACTCCAGGGATGTACCAAATTCCTTGCCTCCTGGCATCGTTGGCTTCTTCTCTCCATGCTGTGATAAAACCCAACAGAAGCAAAGTAAAGGAGGAGAGCTTTGTTTTGGCTCACAGTTTTGTAAAGAACAGTCAGTCCATCTTTGTGGGACAGACATGGAGGGCAGAACAGCGTGTTCAGTGGTAGTAGGAGTTTTGGCACAATTTGGTTTTATCTTGATGGATCTGGAGAAAGTTTCCAGCCGACACCAGGAGCATATGTCAGTTTCCAGGGCTGTTTCCAACCCCATGACTACTTCTGCTGGCTAAACTGCATATCCCAAAGGTTTCACAACCTTCCAAAACTGTACCACCAGGTGGGGACCAAAGGTTCAAACACATACACCTGTGCAGAACACTTCAGACTCAAATTATAGTAGGTAGTATAGTACAGTACAGTATAATATAGTAGCACCTGGACTGTCAAGATGTTCTAAAAAAACATGAGTAATATCTCCTGTATCAGTGTCATAATAATTAAAATTGATGGTCAAGAGTTGAAAGTACAAAATATAAAATGTATAAATTCTGGAGGGTGAAAGTTAAATCCTAAAGAGACACAGGAGACACATCTTCAGAGAGTCTAGATTGGTCCAGGGCATGCTAGAGTATCCTCTTCTGTACAAATTTTTGCATACTACATTTCTCACTACTAAAACGTAAGCATACTTGGCATGGTTTTACCAAGTCTGATGGAGATTGCCTGTAACAGAACAGAGACCAAACAACCAAGGGACAGTTTGCTGGTTATGTGTACTGCCACTGATATACTCTGCCAACACCAGAGGCAATTTTCCTGATATGACACCATCCTTCAGGGAGACCAAATCTTTTGACCTAATGGCAGAAATGTATCCTATATAAGACAAAGAGACTTTTTATGTAAGTTTTCTACATGTAGGACTTTACTCAGGATCACCATGCAAACACTTGCAGTGTTTGACTCTTCTATACTGAATCCTGTCAAGTCCAAAGGAAAACTAAGGACAAAAGACTAACTGTGGTGCTTATTAGCAAAGCACATGCTAGGGTGGTTCCTAAATGAGGGGACTGAAAATGTGGAGATTGACTGAAAAACGCTGTCTTTGTGGAGCTCCACAGAAAATGGAAAAAGTTACAGTATCCTGCATGGTGGAAAGCAACCAACAGCATTAATGCTAGCGCTAGCCATAAATTTTATTTTTTGGAGGCTGTTGTTGCAGGAGTTGCATTAAGAGAGGATACAGGCTAGGCCGATCAAGTGTCAGACCCAATGCTGAATTCACCTAGGGGTTATTAGCAAAACTGGGACAGTGGAATTCTATATAGGCATTTGTCCACAGCCAAGAACTGCATCAGGTAAGAAGAGCAGGGTTTAAAATAAAATAAATAGAATAAAATAAAATAAAAATAGAACAAAAAAAGGAAAAGATGTTTGAAAATTTCTTAGCTCAAATAGATTGATGCTGTGCATAGTTCCCAGAAGTAGGAATGGAAGATATACAAATGACATGAGAAAGAGAAAGAGAGAAAGAGAGAATAGGTTTCAGAAAAGCAATTGTCCCCTGTCTGGGGCACGTTAGCAAAAAAAGAAGGAAAATGGATTTCAGAGCTCTCCTAGGAACAAGAAGAAATCAGGAGACACCCTGCTTCCTCTCTGGCTCCTACTGGAGATATCCTAAGTTCTAATTACATCAAGTTCTCTTCCCTCTCTGTCTATTGTCCGTCTTTGGTGCACCAATCTGTCCACATGTGTCAATTTATGTCTGTTTTTTGTTTCATTGTTTGAATGATTGCCTATGTTTCATCATCAAAAGAAAAATGGTTAACACTTTATCTGCTGGCTATTCATCACTTGATTTAGTTTAACTTGTTTAGAAGGCAGTCTCAGTTTGCACAGCAGAGACTGATAAGTTAGTTACCCTGCACTGTAGCTGGGAGTTAAGAACAGCTGGAGAAAAACTGCTCTTAAAGGGGCCAGCAGCTTCTCAAGTTCTATGGTAAATAAACTGACGGATGGTTTTTTCCTAGAAAAATATCTGTAATTATGTTTATTGGGTTCAGAAGGTAACAAGGTACTCCTTTCTTGAAATTATAGCTAGAAAGGATAAGAGAATTCTGTTTGGTCTAAATATATAAGATGTGTATAGCCACTTCATTTTTGCTTCTGGCTGGTTTTAAAGGTATAAATATGTTCTGCACATCTTGACTGTAGAATATTGGATTATACATTATTGTGTATTATTAAAATTTTGTAAAATTGGCAACAGAAAGTTAGCTTAAAACTGGCGACTCGAGTCTGAACAGGTCAGAGGGTGCGCCAGAGAACCGGACAGCTTCTGGGACAGGCAGAAGCACAGAGCCGCTGAGGCAGCACCCTTGGCGGGCCGCAGACAGCCGGCCACCGTCCGGACCAGAGGACAGGTGTCCGCCTGGCTTGGGAGACGGCCTCAGCCTCAGCAGCAGTGGTCGCCATCTTGGTTCCGGGACTCCACGGGACCTAGGAAATTAGTCTGAACAGGTTAGAGGGTGCGCCAGAGAACTGGACAGCTTCTGGGACAGGCGGAAGCACAGAGCCACTGAGGCAGTACCCTTTGCAGGCTGCAGACAGCCAGCCACCGTCCGGACACAGAGGACAGGTGTCCGCCTGGCTCGGGAGGCGGCCTCAGCCTCAGGAGCAGCGGTCGCCATCTTGGTTCCAGGACTCCCTGGAACTTAGGAATTTAGTCTGCACAGGTGAGAGTCTGCACCACAGAAGCTGACAGCTTCTGGGAACTGCCAAAGCAACACAGCTTCTGAGAGAGGCCCTGTTTTGGGCCTTCTTCTTCGACCAGGAGGAGATCCAAAAACAAGATATCTGCGCACCTTCCCTGTAAGAGAGCTTGCCAGCAGAGAGTGCTCTGAGCACTGAAACTCAGAGGAGAGAATCTATCTCCCGGGTCTGCTGAGAGACGGTAACAGAATCACCAGAAGAACAATCTCTAAACAGAGTCAACTATAACTACTAAGTCCAGAGATTACCAGATGGCGAAAGGTAAACGTAGGAATCCTACTAACAGGAACCAAGACCACTCACCATCATCAGAACCCAGCACTCCCACTTCGCCCAGTCCAGGGCACCCCAACACACCCGAAAACCTAGACCTAGATTTAAAAGCATATCTCATGATGATGGTAGAGGACATCAAGAAGGACTTTAATAAATCACTTAAAGAAATACAGGAGAACACTGCTAAAGAGTTACAAGTCCTTAAAGAAAAACAGGAAAACACAATCAAACAGGTAGAAGTCCTTACAGAAAAAGAGGAAAAAACATACAAACAGGTGATGGAAATGAACAAAACCATACTAGAGCTAAAAAGGGAAGTAGACACAATAAAGATAACTCAAAGTGAGGCAACACTGGAGATAGAAACCCTAGGAAAGAAATCTGGAACCATAGATTTGAGCATCGGCAACAGAATACAAGAGATGGAAGAGAGAATCTCAGGTGCAGAAGATTCCATAGAGAACATCGGCACAACAATCAAAGAAAATGGAAAATGCAAAAAGATCCTAACTCAAAATATCCAGGAAATCCAGGACACAATGAGAAGACCAAACCTACGGATAATAGGAGTGGATGAGAATGAAGATTTTCAACTCAAAGGACCAGCAAACATCTTCAACAAAATTATTGAAGAAAACTTCCCAAATATAAAGAAAGAGATACCTATGAACATACAAGAAGCCTACAGAACTCCAAATAGACTGGACCAGAAAAGAAATTCCTCCCGACACATAATAATCAGAACAACAAATGCACTAAATAAAGATAGAATACTAAAAGCAGTAAGGGAAAAAGGTCAAGTAACATACAAAGGCAAGCCTATCAGAATTACACCAGATTTTTCACCAGAGACTATGAAAGCCAGAAGAGCCTGGACAGATGTTATACAGACACTAAGAGAACACAAATTCCAGCCCAGGCTACTATACCCAGCCAAACTCTCAATTACCATAAATGGAGAAACCAAAGTATTCCACGACAAAACCAAATTCACACATTATCTCTCCACGAATCCAGCCCTTCAAAGGTTAATAACAGAAAAAAACCAATACAAGAACGGGAACAATGCCCTAGAAAAAACAAGAAGGTAGTCCCTCAACAAACCTAAAAGAAGACAGCCACAAGAACAGAATGCCAACTTTAACAACAAAAATAACAGGAAGCAACAATTACTTTTCCTTAATATCTCTTAACATCAATGGTCTCAACTCCCCAATAAAAAGACATAGACTAACAAACTGGCTACACAAACAAGACCCAACATTTTGCTGTTTACAGGAGACACATCTCAGAGAAAAAGATAGACACTACCTCAGAATAAAAGGCTGGAAAACCATTTTCCAAGCAAATGGTATGAAGAAACAAGCTGGAGTAGCCATCCTAATATCTGATAAGATTGACTTCCAACCCAAAGTCATCAAAAAAGACAAGGAGGGGTACTTCGTTCTCATCAAAGGTAAAATCCTCCAAGAGGAACTCTCAATTCTGAATATCTATGCTCCAAATACAAGGGCAGCCACATTCATTAAAGAAACTTTAGTAATGCTCAAAGCACACATTGCACCTCACACAATAATAGTGGGAGACTTCAACACACCACTTTCACTAATGGACAGATCATGGAAACAGAAACTAAACAGGGACACACTGAAACTAACAGAAGTGATGAAACAAATGGATCTGACAGATATCTACAGAACATTTTATCCTAAAACAAAAGGATATACCTTCTTCTCAGCACCTCATGGTACCTTCTCCAAAATTGACCACATAATAGGTCACAAAACAGGCCTCAACAGATTCAAAAATATTGAAATTGTCCCATGTATACTATCAGATCACCATGCACTAAGGCTGATCTTCAATAACAAAAAAAATAACAGAAAGCCAACACTCACGTGGAAACTGAACAACACTCTTCTCAATGATACCTTGGTCAAGGAAGGAATAAAGAAAGAAATTAAAGACTTTTTAGAGTTTAATGAAAATGAAGCCACAATGTACCCAAACCTTTGGGACACAATGAAAGCATTTCTAAGAGGGAAACTCATAGCTCTGAGTGCCTCCAAGAAGAAACAGGAGAGAGCACATACTAGCAGCTTGACAACACATCTAAAAGCTCTAGAAAAAAAGGAAGCAAATTCACCCAAGAGGAGTAGATGGCAGGAAATAATCAAACTCAGGGGTGAAATCAACCAAGTGGAAACAAGAAGAACTATTCAAAGAATTAACCAAACGAGGAGTTGGTTCTTTGAGAAAATCAACAAGATAGATAAACCCTTAGCTAGACTCACTAGAGGGCACAGAGACAAAATCCTAATTAACAAAATCAGAACTGAAGAGGGAGACATAACAACAGATCCTGAAGAAATCCAAAACACCATCAGATCCTTCTACAAAAGGCTATACTCAACAAAATTGGAAAACCTGGACGAAATGGACAAATTTCTGGACAGATACCAGGTACCAAAGTTGAATCAGGATCAAGTTGACCTTCTAAACAGTCCCATATCCCCTAAAGAAATAGAAGCAGTTATAAATAGTCTCCCAGCCAAAAAAAGCCCAGGACCAGACAGGTTTAGTGCAGAGTTCTATCAGACCTTCAAAGAAGATCTAATTCCAGTTCTGCACAAACTTTTTCACAAGATAGAAGTAGAAGGTACTCTACCCAACTCATTTTATGAAGCCACTATTACTCTGATACCTAAACCACAGAAAGATCCAACAAAGATAGAGAACTTCAGACCAATTTCTCTTATGAATATCGATGCAAAAATCCTCAATAAAATTCTCGCTAACCGAATCCAAGAACACATTAAAGCAATCATCCATCCTGACCAAGTAGGTTTTATTCCAGGGATGCAGGGATGGTTTAATATACGAAAATCCATCAATGTAATCCACTATATAAACAAACTCAAAGACAAAAACCACATGATCATCTCGTTAGATGCAGAAAAAGCATTTGACAAGATCCAACACCCATTCATGATAAAAGTTCTGGAAAGATCAGGAATTCAAGGCCCATACCTAAACATGATAAAAGCAATCTACAGCAAACCAGTAGCCAACATCAAAGTAAATGGAGAGAAGCAGGAAGCAATCCCACTAAAATCAGGGACTAGACAAGGCTGCCCACTTTCTCCCTACCTTTTCAACATAGTACTTGAAGTATTAGCCAGAGCAATTCGACAACAAAAGGAGATCAAGGGGATACAAATTGGAAAGGAGGAAGTCAAAATATCACTTTTTGCAGATGATATGATAGTATATATAAGTGACCCTAAGAATTCCACCAGAGAACTCCTAAACCTGATAAACAGCTTCGGTGAAGTAGCTGGATATAAAATTAACTCAAACAAGTCAATGGCCTTTCTCTACACAAAGAATAAACAGGCTGAGAAAGAAATTAGGGAAACAACACCCTTCTCAATAGTCACAAATAATATAAAATATCTCGGCGTGACTCTAACTAAGGAAGTGAAAGATCTGTATGATAAAAACTTCAAGTCTCTGAAGAAAGAAATTAAAGAAGATCTCAGAAGATGGAAAGATCTCCCATGCTCATGGATTGGCAGGATCAACATTGTAAAAATGGCTATCTTGCCAAAAGCAATCTACAGATTCAATGCAATCCCCATCAAAATTCCAACTCAATTCTTCAACGAATTAGAAGGAGCAATTTGCAAATTCATCTGGAATAACAAAAAACCTAGGATAGCAAAAACTCTTCTCAAGGATAAAAGAACCTCTGGTGGAATCACCATGCCTGACCTAAAGCTTTACTACAGAGCAATTGTGGTAAAAACTGCATGGTACTGGTATAGAGACAGACAAGTAGACCAATGGAATAGAATTGAAGACCCAGAAATGAACCCACACACCTATGGTCACTTGATCTTCGACAAGGGAGCTAAAACCATCCAGTGGAAGAAAGACAGCATTTTCAACAATTGGTGCTGGCACAACTGGTTGTTATCATGTAGAAGAATGCGAATCGATCCATACTTATCTCCTTGTACTAAGGTCAAATCTAAATGGATCAAAGAACTTCACATAAAACCAGAGACACTGAAACTTATAGAGGAGAAAGTGGGGAAAAGCCTTGAAGATATGGGCACAGGGGAAAAATTCCTGAACAGAACAGCAATGGCTTGTGCTGTAAGATCGAGAATTGACAAATGGGACCTAATGAAACTCCAAAGTTTCTGCAAGGCAAAAGACACCGTCAATAAGACAAAGAGACCACCAACAGATTGGGAAAGGATCTTTACCTATCCTAAATCAGATAGGGGACTAATATCCAACATATATAAAGAACTCAAGAAGGTGGACTTCAGAAAATCAAATAACCCCATTAAAAAATGGGGCTCAGAACTGAACAAAGAATTCTCACCTGAGGAATACCGAATGGCAGAGAAGCACCTGAAAAAATGTTCAACATCCTTAATCATCAGGGAAATGCAAATCAAAACAACCCTGAGATTCCACCTCACACCAGTCAGAATGGCTAAGATCAAAAATTCAGGTGACAGCAGATGCTGGCGAGGATGTGGAGAAAGAGGAACACTCCTCCATTGTTGGTGGGATTGCAGGCTTGTACAACCACTCTGGAAATCCGTCTGGCGGTTCCTCAGAAAATTGGACATAGTACTACCGGAGGATCCAGCAATACCTCTCCTGGGCATATATCCAGAAGATGCCCCAACTGGTAAGAAGGACACATGCTCCACTATGTTCATAGCAGCCTTATTTATAATAGCCAGAAGCTGGAAAGAACCCAGATGCCCCTCAACAGAGGAATGGATACAGAAAATGTGGTACATCTACACAATGGAGTACTACTCAGCTATTAAAAAGAATGAATTTATGAAATTCCTAGCCAAATGGATGGACCTGGAGGGCATCATCCTGAGTAAGGTAACACATTCACAAAGGAACTCACACAATATGTACTCACTAATAAGTGGATATTAGCCCAAAACCTAGGATACCCAAGATATAAGATACAATTTCCTAAACACATGAAACTCAAGAAAAATGAAGACTGAAGTGTGGACACTATACCCCTCCTTAGAAGTGGGAACAAAACACCCTTGGAAGGAGTTACAGAGACAAAGTTTGGAGCTGAGATGAAAGGATGGACCATGTAGAGACTGCCTTATCCAGGGATCCACCCCATAATCAGCATCCAAACGCTGACACCATTGCATACACTAGCAAGATTTTATCGAAAGGACCCAGAAGTAGCTGTCTCTTGTGAGACTATGCCGGGGCCTAGCAAACACAGAAGTGGATGCTCACAGTCAGCTAATGGATGGATCACAGGGCTCCCAATGGAGGAGCTAGAGAAAGTACCCAAGGAGCTAAAGGGATCTGCAACCCTATAGGTGGATCAACATTATGAACTAACCAGTACCCCGGAGCTCTTGACTCTAGCTGCATATGTATCAAAAGATGGCCTAGTCGTCCATCACTGGAAAGAGAGGCCCATTGGACACGCAAACTTTATATGCCCCAGAACAGGGGAACGCCAGGGCCAAAAAGGGGGAGTGGGCGGGTAGGGGAGTGGGGGTAGGTGGGTATGGGGGACTTTTGGTATAGCATTGGAAATGTAAATGAGCTAAATACCTAATAAAAAATGGAAAGAAAAAAAAAAAAAACTGGCGACTCAGGGTTGGAGTCATTCTAAACAACAGCACTTGGAATGAGTCAACCCAGGAAAACAGGCCTCTAAAGATACGTCTAAATTGGGATAATATTTTGTGTAATTCTTATCCTAAAAATCATACTAGGAATTAGGGCAGTGTCTTTTTAAGGTATTGGAGGATGCACAGGAATTGACAGCCAAAAACTTTGTAGCATGGGGGCGATGCACTTGTTGATTTTGGAGAGATGTTGAGTTTTGTTTTCCAAAGTTGTGATTGTGCTCTGGTGTTACAAAAGAAACTTAAGAATTATAGTTAAACTGACAGTGTTCCATTGGATACAGTTTGCAGTTCGATCACAGGCTCAGGATTTTTAACTCACCCATATTTGTATTTTTTTTTTTTAATCAAGCAAGTGGAGATGATTGCAAGAGTAATACTGGCCAGCTCTCCCTTTTAAAGGAGATCTCAGTGGGAGGTTATCTAATAGGGTCCTGATTAACTGCTAAAATCAGCTGGTAGAATTTTTGGAGACAGAAGTTGGACCCTCATATAATTAGGTTCTGGCAATGGCTGCTGCTTTGTAAGGTGCTACACTACAAGCAATGCTTTCACAGCACTGAGATGATAAGGAATGTTTTAAGTATAAGTCATCTTGATAAATACTGTCCAAAAAAATAGAGGCACAGGCAGGCAGCAGAGTCACTCCCCTAGAATCTGTCCTCATGGCAGGAGTAGTAATAATTGGGCCAGGCCTTAGGAAATAGGCCCAGATTAAGAAACATTTACAATTGAGTTAATGCAAAGCTTAGAGCAGCCTCAGGGGAAGCTTGTGTGGCATTCCTTTTGTCTTTCTGACCAACGCCTAGAAAGGTGTTTACCAGATGGAGAATTGTTTGTATACTGTTCCTTTGCATCCTGGTGATTGTAAAGGGTTTGCTTTTAGTGAGCTCTTAATTTTAAAGAGCCCATGAAGTGATATCATTGGAAAGTTTTCCTTCAAGGAATGACTAATAGCCTTACATTGTGTAAAAAAAAAAAAACAAAAAAACAAAAACAAAACTGTTTCTGCTTCAATACAAGAAGTTAGGGCACGGTGAGTGAGGGCTCTGGGTCTCAACTGTGTGAGGGGCCAGGGTGCTGGGCTTTCTGGCCCCAGTGCTCGTGCTGCGACCACGGGAAGCCCAGTGAGGGTCGCTCCGACCCCTGGAGCTGTGGCCACATGCAAGCGGCAGGCCCGGACGTGCCTGATCACCGCAATCTGGGAGCCCAGAGGGTTAGGTGGGCAGCAGAGGGATGCCTGGAGTTACTGTAAAAGACGTTGACCAGCAGTTCTTCAGAGCTCTGGCAGCCTTCCTCAAAAAGTCCGGGAAGCTGAAAGTCCCCGAATCAAGTCAAGCTGGCCAAACATAAAGAGCTCTACACATGAGCTGCTTCCACAGCACAGCACCTGTACCTCCGCGGTGGTGCTGGGGTTGGTTCCATGACCAAGATCTATGGAGGACGGCAGAGAAATGGTGTCAGACCCAGCCACTTCAGCAGAGGCTCTAAGAGTGTGGCCCGCCGGGTCCTCCAAGCCCTGGAGGGGCTGAAAATGGTGGAAAAGGACCAAGATGGGGGCCGCAAGCTAACACCTCAGGGACAGAGAGATCTGGACAGGATTGCTGGACAGGTGGCAGCTGCCAACAAGAAGCATTAGAACAAAGAATGCTGGGTTAATAAATTGCCTTATTCAAAAAAAAAAAAAAGGACTTTGAATCTTTCAGTGTATATTGTTCATTATATGGAGGGTATTTTATTAGCTGATCCTTATGAAGGTGTTTTATTACAAGCCTTTGCTCTTATACAAAGGGCTTTAAAATTTGGGAGTAGTTGTTGCTCTAGAAAAGATTCAAAGGCAATATTTTTTTCAATATTTGGGGCCTCAGTTATATCCTAAAAATTGTGGCACGGAAAATTCAAGAAAGAAAAGATGATTTACTTCAGATTATTTTCAAAAGCTTCTAGGAGATGTAATTGGCTAACACCTTACTTAAGCCACCACAGGAGGACTTAAGACTCGTTTGATATTCTCAAGGGGAGATGCAAATTAACTGGTGAGGGATGAATAGTTTTGCAGGAAGTAGAGGAAGCATTAACCAACAACAGATAAATTATATAAACTATAGATCAATTGTTGGCTGTTTATATTATTACTACTTATGTGCCCACCACAATTTTTTGGCAAAAGGGCTATTAATATGGATTCATCTTTCATCTCCAAGTAAAGTTTTAACACCCTATTATGAAGCTGTTGCTGTGTTAATACAGAATTGTAGGATCGAATCATGAAAGTATTTTGGAAAGAATATCTTAAGAACCTAATGAAACATTATTCCTTATTTCAACAGCAATTAAATTGGTTATTGCAGAATACTGATATTTGGCTTATTGCATGGCAAACATTTTAGGTAAAATTGATAATCATTATCCAAAGGGTAAGCTGTTACAATTGCCTCTATGAATGCTTTTATATTTGCAGTAAATTTACCCATTCATCCCATAAAGAATGCATATTTATAAACAGCTCATCTATAGGAGAGAAGCATATGTAATTGGATCACACGTTCATTCTCTTGAGTTTCCCCGTGCCTCTCAAATAATTGAATTATGTGCTGTAGCCACTGTTTTTGAAATGTTGAAAAATCAAGCTTTCAATATGTATACTGATAGTCAATACATAGCACATGGCTTATGATTGCTTGAAATTGTTCCTTTTTGAGATACTGCTAATACTCAAATTTTTCAGTTATTTATGCAAATACAACTCAATTTAAAAGAGTACTACTCTTTAACTTTATAGGATATTTAAGAGCTCATACTGGATTGCCTGGATAGACCCCTTAGGGCAATGCCACAGCAGCTTCATACACCAGGAAGATTATAGGCCTTACACAGGAACAATTGGACAGGCAATCTCATACTTTACATCATCAAAATAGTAATAGCTTGAGACAACAATTTGGTATTTTTAGAGACTGTCCACGTCAAATTGTAAAGACTTGTCCTTATTATCTTCAATTTCTACCTGTACCACATAATGGTGTTAATTAATCCTCAAGGGCTTATACCTAATTAATTACAGCAAATGGATGTCATTCATATTTCTGATTTTAGAAATTTAAAATGTGTACATGTGACTATTGATACCTTTTCAGGCTTTTTAGTTGCAACTGCTTTAACTGGAGAAACAACTAAAAATGTAATTAGTCATTGTCTGCATTATTTTTCTATGCTTGGTGTTCCAAATCAGATTAAAACAGATAAAGGAACTGGCTATTACAGTCAAGCATCTGAAATGTTTTATAGGCAATTTAATATTACTATATGCTGGATTCCTTATTATCCTAAAGGACAAGGTATTATGGAACAGGCTCATGGAATTTTAAAATAATAGCTTCATAAAAAACAAAACAGGGGGAAGTATATCCCCATATACCACATTATTTTAATCATGCTTTTTATTTTTAAAAAATAAATCAAATTTTTAAAAATTTTAAAATTTGGATGCCAAGGAACTCTCTGCTGTCTATGGCACCCTACAATTAGACATACTTGTGCCTAGGTGAAATGGAAGGATCCACTTACTGGCATAAGGCATGATCACAGTCAGGTATCTAATATGGGGGTGAGGTTCTGTCAGTGTTTTTTCACAAAAAGAAAATGGAGCCAGATGGCTGCCTGAAAGGTTGGTTTGTCAAGTGAACACAGATCCTGAGCCTTCTAATGATAATAATACCAATAATGGAGACAGCTCAAAATCCCTATCAGCCAGCTGAGTTAACCTGGAGTGTAGTCTGCACTCTTATTGGAGAGTAAGTTCTTTCTATCAATTCTCAAAGCCATCCCCCCCCCCATACACCTGGTAGCCAGATTTTGTGTTTGATCTTTGTCAATTAGCAGCTAAATTAAATACCTGGGATATCTCCACAGACAACTTTAATTTCTAATTATAATCTTGTTGCTTTTAACTTTTGGACTTTGTATCTTAAACAGATTTGTTGCCTTCACACAAGATCACTTTCAGCAAGCTCAACTATTCATCATGGCAGTCATTTATCACTATGAAGAAATGCATTGAGGCAAATTCATATGTCCTTCGTGGCTTTAGTCTGAATGGGAAAGAGTATGTTTTTGAAGGCCGGTTGTCAGGAACAGGTCAGAGTGTTCTTGAGCTCCTATCACCCTAAGACAGAGATAAACATCAAAAAGCTATGTTTGTCCTCCATGATGGGTAAGAAGGAACAATATAGAGACAGACCTAAGACAGGCACAGTCACCTAGCCACTCTTTACCCTAGATGGGATTATGGAAAACAAGTAAATCTTGTGCCCCTTGTGTCCAGCTCATCTTTAAAAAACAAAAAGGGGGGAATTGTGCTCTTCCCCCAGCCTTGAGCAGGCTAAAAAGACCTTAAGTGTGTGCCACAGTTAGTCTTCTGCCATGATGCATCTGCAATTTCCTACAGGAGCAGACTGCCTGCTGAGCTTGCCTTGCAACATAATTCAGGTGAAACAAAGGATGGGTCTGTGGTCTATATAAATGCAGTGCTAAATATTTAAATTTTGAGCCTTGATCAGAAACCTTTGTCTTGGCTTCATCCTTCTCTCACCTGCCCATCCTTTTTCATTTCCAGCCTCCCTTTTAGGTACCCAGCTCATCCTTGGCTGCTGGACAGCAACATGCAAGCCTCCAGGATCACCCAGTAGCTGTGGCTCCTCCAAGCTCCTCTCAGTTCTTTTGCTCCTACTCTAAATTTCTCTAGCTCATGGGTTTCTCTTCCTCCATCTTCTCATTCCTGTATAACCTTGCCATTTTGGTCATATACTCTCTTGGTTTTTCTCTCTCTTGGCTCTCTTTCTTTTGCCCCTCTCTCTTGGTCCTCCTGTCTTTCTCTCCATGCACCCCTCTCCTTTTATGGCTCAGACCATTTTTCTGTCTATGTTTAGAATACTACTTTCACTTCCTCTCTAGACTTTTCCAGATGCCTCAAGCTATTCCCTCTCTCATACTTATAATAAAAACCTTCTCTTCAACCATACCTTGAAGTGGTTTACACATTTTACACATATGGTATCATAACATTGTCTCCTTATGAAGGACCCACTCTCTTAGAATGTGATAAACCAGCCTGCCTCTATTTTAGGTTTAAAAGCCATCTTATAATAAAGACGAACTAGGCTCATTCCAGTTTATGATTAAACCTGTTTTTCAAGAAGTGGGCTATGTCTCACCTGTAACCTTAACTAAAAATGGTTCAGTACTACCTTTTCCAGGAAAAGGCAATGGTGCCTTCATTTTAAAAATTGTAATTACTATCTTGTAACCCTACCTTTGTTTCAAAAGGTTGTTGTGATTACCTTTTGACCACATTGTTATGTTCTATCTCTGTAACTCTGTAAGTCAAATCCCCCATTTTGACTCTCCTGAGTTATAAAAATGTTGTCTTTCTCATGTCGAATGCTGACCTCTTGAACCTCACGTTAGGGAGAGGAGGCCATGTACACAAATAAAAAAGTTTGCTTTAATTAGTTTGGCCATGATGATTTGGGTCAGTATTTTTTTATCCTTGCATCTATGGGATGAACATTTGGAGACCCCAGCAATATCAAGGCCCCAGCAATATCAAGATCCCAGTTAAAATTCAGAAATTCAGAAGCTGGACCCTTCCCTCTGGCCCTCCCAAACTGAAGAGCTGCTCTCTAGGAGTTTTACACTTTGAAGACATTCCAAGGTCCTGAGGCATTCTGTCAATAAATCAACTCCCTGAGCTATCAGCTATATCAAAAAAAAAAAAAAAGGAAGAAAGAAAGAAAGAAAGAAAGAAAGAAAGAAAGAAAGAAAGAAAGAGAAAAAAGAAAAAAAGAAAAGAAAAGGGAAAAGAAAAAGAGCAAGCATGTTTGTTTGTTTGTTTGTTTGTTTGTTTGTTTGTTTTCCATTTTTTAAAAAGACCTCCTTTGGTAAGTAATAGGAGCATTTCTAACTTTGTTTTTGTGACATCTGGTTCTTTTATGGATTTGTTGGATCTTTATCTGGGAATGTGGGAGGATCTGATCAGATTCAACATTCCTAGATGCAGGGTATTGAGTAAGATGTCACATGGCCCATTTTGTGATCTCTGGTTACTTGGGAGTAACCAAATCTACCAATTTTTTTTATTACCTGCCTTGGGACCTCAGGGAAGCCCTCATGAGACTGGGGGCTGAGAAATCCGAAAGGCCTAATTTCTGGGTGCCCAATTGGCAGGATTTCAATGCAAAAGGTACACAACAGAGTCTAGAATCCCTGAGGACAATCTGTGATACTGAGGGCCAAAAGGTTGGACAGGTTTAGCACAGGATGTCAAATGTTACAGTGAGCTGAGACAGAAATTAGAGAGGCCGCCCTAACTGAATCACAGAAACAGAGACTTAGGAATCCTCTGGTGGGTTCTCAACACTTCGGTTATGCTAAAAATATCTCTGTCCGACTTATATACCTAGCCTTCTGGACTGAAAAAAATAATGTTTGTGCTTTTTCACTGAAAGCCATGAGTCTACTCCAGCTGTTTTACAAACATATGTTGGCTGATCTATTCTACAATATGGACTTTAATGCAAATTACAAACAAGCTTCAAGGAGTCAAGAAAGTCAGGAAAAGACTTAAACCTACCTTTCCTGAATCTAACAGACTTCAGACTTCCTATCTATCAACAGCCTAAGTTTCCCTGCATATTTCCTATTCTGAGGGGGAAGCTCCAAATATAAAAGTTTGCTTTAGGTTCTTTAACTTTAATTTCTGTCTCTAGCCTGTATCTATCTCCCACTCAGCTTGTAGACACCATCCAGAAATCAGCTATGGACTATAAACTGCTCCAAAGGTGATCTATGCCATGCCAGTGGCCTTCCTACAAAACCAGAAAGCTCTGGACCAGGCAAGCCAAGGTGATTGCTCCCTGTCTCTTCAGCTGGATCAATGAAAAAGATGCTTCTGATGAGTAAAGACCTCATTTCCTAAGTGTCTCTTTATCTTTGGCTAACATTCCAGCCTTCCTGGGCCCTGACAACAGCATCCTAATTTCAGCAGAAGTAGTTACAGAGTAGAGCACGTTGCCCCTTGTCCTTAACAAAGGGCTGGGATATTAAGTCCAAGGGAAACTCCCTGGCAAAGGGGACAAAATGGCTACTTATAGTATCTATTGGCATACCAAGATTATATGACCTTTAAAATTGTGTTCTTTCTATGCTAACCAAACTGGTATAGCTTCTAAACAGGACATGCATCCTTTCATTGCATTACAAATTTTATTTCCTCCCAGATAAATAATGCTAAAAAAAAAACTATCAAGGATTTAACAAGTTCATATAAGACAAGTGGGGAATGATAAACAAGCTTTCCTCCATTTTAGGATTAAAAGCCATCTTATAGTAAAGACAAAGTAGGTCTGCGCCTGTTTGTTTCTCAAGAATCAGGCTATGTCCCTGTACCCTTAGCTACAAATTGTTCCGTACTGCCTGTTCCAGGAAGTGGAAGTCATGTCTTTGTTTCATGTCTTTGTTAGTAATGACCACCTTGAAATCCTACCATTGTTTTAAAAGGTTGTTACAACTGCCTTGCTTTGACTTCCTTGTTGTATTCTGCTTCTATAACTGTGGTGATTTGAATAGGTATAGTCCTTCTAGACTCATATTTGAATGCTCAGCCCAGAAGGAGTGACATTAATAGGTGGCCTTGTGGGAATAGGTGTGGCCTTGTTGGAAGAAGTGAGTCACTGTGTAGGTAGACTTTGAGGTTTCATATATCCTCAAACTATGCTCAGTGTAACACATGGTCTCCTGGCTGCCTTGGAACAAGATGTAGAACTCTCAGCTCCTTCTCCATCACCATGTCTGCCTACATGCTGCCATGCTTCCCTTCATGATGATAATGGACTGAACTGTTATCTAGATCCAATTAAATGTTTTCCTTTATAAGAGTTGTCATGGTCATGTTGTCTCTTCACAGAAATAAAACCCTAAACAAGACAGTAACTCTGTCTATTTTGCTCCCCATATCCCCCATTTAGAATCTCCTGAGCTATAAAAACCTTGTCATCTTTATGTCCAATGTCAACCTCTTGAACTTCACTTTAGGGGAGGTTATCCCATATACACAAATTTTTTAAAATCTTGCTTTAATTAATTACTTGCTTTAATTAGTTTGGTCATGATGATTTGGGCGAGTGGTCTTTTTCCCTTGCATCTTTGGGATTAACAGAAGAAGTAGAGGTCAATTGAAACAGCCATGGCTCCTAATCCTAACAATCTATTGCTCTTATCACCACTAGAAGGATGGCTTGATAATAGCAAGATAGTTTCATAAAGACAGGAATGAGATAACAAATTAGAAAGGATCTCACAACAGATTTGGGTGCCCCCAAAATCAATAGCCACTATATTGTGCTACATTTCCAATAGGTAGAATGCCTATGGGGCAGGAGACCAAAAGATAGAGGTAGAAGTGCCCATTAATCTGCACTCTCAAAACATCTATAATCAGAATCCTATGAAAGCAATTTCCAGTCAGGCAAACTTGTTCCAAGGTTCAAGCCAAGGAAAATATAACATAGCAGTAGAGTTGTTTCCTAGCATCCATGAGGGTGTGTGTCCAACTCCCAGCACAGGAAAGAGGGAGAGACAGCAGTGGGGGGTGGAGGGGAAGGCAAGAATCACATCAGCCTGAAAAGCACAGGGAATCTACAGGCACCCATACAAATTTCTTTGGGCCTACATGCCCCAGATGGTGAGATTATGGCTCCGGTCTCATTAATTTTACCTGGGGACTCAGGAGAGTAAGGTAGACTATATGAAGAACAGTAGTAGGCATTTAGCGATGTGAACCATACATGCTAGGTCTCAACAAGTTCTGCTCTGAAAGGTGCTACACCTCATTGACCTAAACAAGTCACATGGCCACATCTGAGTGCAACAATACAGGGATGTAAAATATTTGTGCAGACTATAGTTAAGAGAGCCAAATTATAGGTAAATGGTAATACAGACAGCAACACATTAGTTTCTTTTGTTGTGTAAAAAGTAGCCCTTATCCCCCCATATTTAACAAAAATGGGTCTTTGCATTTTGTCTTTCTTCTTTATTGGAATTTAAATACTAAAGGCACCAAAGGGCCCTCATTACTTTAGTATTTGGTAAATATGTACCTATTTATAATCATCAGAAAATTGGCATCTCAAAATCTAAAATCTGTCACTTGATATGCACTCACTGATAAGTGGATATTAGCCCAGAAACCTATAATACCCAAGATACAACTTCTAAAACACAAGAAAATCAAGAAGGAAGACCAACTCATGGATACTTCATTTCTCCCTAGAATAGGGAATAAAATATCCATGGAAGGAGTTGCAGAGACAAAGTTTAGAGCTAAGATGAAAGGATGGACCATCCAGAGACTGCCCCACCCAGGGGTTCATCCCATAATCAGCCACCAAATGCAGACACTATTGCATACGCCAGCAAGATTTTGCTGAAAGGACCCTGACATAGCTCTCTCTTGTGAGGCTTTGCCAGTGCCTGACAAATACAAAAGTGGATGCTCACAGCCATCTATAGGATGGAACACAAGGTCCCCAATGTAGGAGCTAGAGAAAGTACCCAAGAGCTGAAGGGATTTGCAACCCTATAGGTGGAACAACATTATGAACTAACCAGTACCCCAGAACTCGTGTCTCTAGCTGCATATGTAGCAGAAGATGGTCTAGTTGGCCATCATTGGGAAGAGAGGCCCCTTGGTCTAGCAAACTTTATATGCCCCAGTACAAGGGATCGCCAGGGCCAAGAAGTGGGAGTGGGTGGGTAGGGGATCAGGGCAGGGGGAGGTATAGGGGACTTTTGGGATAGCATTTGAAATGTAAATGAAGAAAATGTCTAATAAAAAAATTTTTTAATCTAAAAATCTATGACAATACATTAGAAAAAAACAAGCTGGACTTTCCTCTTAATGCCTCTCTAATTCACTGACACATAAAAAGAAGGGAGGAGGAAAAAGAGAGAGGGGTTATTATAGGTATATGTCCTAAAAATAACTCCCTTTCCCCAAAAATATGCTCAGTAAAAAGAGGTAGAAAGTAGCTAATTAGAATTGGCAAGAAATCCAGCACCATGTCTAATAGTGGAAGACTCTGATGACTTAATGGGTTTTTAAGGAATCATCATGGACAGTAGTTACTTCTTATTCCCTACATTTTAGGTCTCAGGAAATTAGAATATAGTAAGCCACTCAAGGTTTCTAGCTTAAACAACTACTTTTCAAAAATCACGACTCTCTCTCTCTCTCTCTCTCTCTCCCTCTCTCTCTCTCTCTCTCTCGCACACACACACACACACACACACACACACAGACAGAGATACACACAAACAGGTGTGTATGTGATTAGCTGTGGCGGCTACTGCGGAAGACCGACGACAGTCCTGGACAAGCTCCTCCCACACAACCCCTTATGTAAAAGAGACCCTACTTGTAATTGTTGAAAGGTGTGGAGTTCTGAGATAAACAGTTAGCTTTATCATCTTTCCAGTAAAAGACAAATCTGAGTCATAGAAAGCCACCTGCAGCATCTAATGATACCAACATATTTGGGATAAAAGCAGTATGTCCGATTTATGAGATATTAGTGGAATTATAGCACTCTGACTGCCTAATGCAGATGCCCCTTGAAGCAAGATCCTGCAGAGCAGGAGAAAATGAAAAGGGATTCTATATCGGTTGTGTCCACTACAAATAAGCGATGACAACCCATCCTGAGAGTAGCTTGACAACTAGTTCAAGACTCTGGAGTTGATATGACTATTCATGAATTGAATGGTTGTCTTTTGTGGGAAGCCGCCCTCACATTCGCCGTTACAAGATGGCGCTGACATCCTGTGTTCTAAGTGGTAAACAAATAATCTGCGCATGTGCCAAGGGTAGTTCTCCACTCCATGTGCTCTGCCTTCCCCATGACGACAACTCGGCCGATGGGCTGCAGCCAATCAGGGAGTGACACGTCCTAGGCGGAGGATAATTCTCCTTAAAAGGGACGGGGTTTCGCCATTCTCTCTCTTGCTCTTGCTCTCTTGCTCCTGAAGATATAAGCAATAAAGCTTTTGCCGCAGAAGATTCTGGTTTGTTGCGTCTTTCCTGGCCGGTCGCGAGAACGCGTGTAAGAGCTGGTGCCGGAACCCGGGACGAGAAAACCCGGGACAGAAACTACCATCACACCGGCGCAAGGAAGATCCCTCATTCTGGAACCAGAACTGGGGTCATGGTCATGAAGTGTTCCCGTAAAACAGACTGTTGAGAAGGATCCGGCGTGGATTCAGAACTCTTCAGCTGAGGAACGGTGGTAATGAAGTGTTCCTGTAAAACAGACTGTTGAGAAGGATTCAACTGCGTGGATTCAGAACTCTTCAGCTGGGGAACAGGGGTAAGTACAGCTTTACAAGGTACGTCTGACCTTGAACTTTCTAACGAAATTCAAGACAGTCTATCAGAAGTAAAGTGGGAGATAGCTTTACAAGGTATGTTTGGCCTTGAACTTTCTCCAGTGTTAGGAGCCTTTTTGTTCCTTTTCACATGTTATCAAGTGGTTAAGGCAGGGCTGAAAATTTTGGATGAAATTCAGGGCAATCTATCAGAAGTAAAGCGGGGAGAGAGAGTAGGAGCAAAGATGAAATATGGTGCACAAAATAAGTATACAGGCCTTTCCAAGGGTCTTGAACCCGAGGAAAAGTTAAGGTCAGGTAAAAATACCTGGGGAGAGATTGGAAGGAAGGAGAAGGAAAAAGAAAAGAAAAAAGATCAATCAGCGGAGGTTTCTAGGAGAAGGAGCCTATACTCATCACTAGATGAGCTCAAGGAGCCAGCTCTTAGTAGCTCTGAATCAGATGAAGAATTCTCCTCTGAAGAAACAGACTTGGAGGAGGAAGCAGCTCGTTATGAGAGAAAAGGGTACCAGCCAGATAAAATGCTAGCTAATCAGTTAAGGAAAAAGCCAAAAGCGGCTGGCGAAGGCCAGCATGCTGTTCAGCCTCGGGGCAATCGGCTTCAAGGTCATAGTGCACTTCCGTCCTATGCGGAGCCCCCGCCCTGCGTAAGGCGTCAGCCCTGCGCAGAGAGGCAATGGACAGAGAGGCAATGCGCAGACTCGTTCATTCCCAGAGAGGAACAAAGGAAAATGCAACAGGCATTTCCGATCTTTGAAGAAGCCGAGCAGTGGTGGCGTACACCGTTAATCCCAGCACTTGGGAGACAGAGGCAGGCTCTTGCAGCCTACAAGGTCTTATTGTCCACCCTGGAGTTGTAGATCAGGATTATAAAGGGGAACTTCAGGTTCTCTGTTCTTGTCCTCAGGTTGTCTTTTCTATATCACAAGGGACAGAATAGCTCAACTAATAATTTTGCCAAGCCTACATGGCTGTTTTTCCTTCCTCTAGTATTCCTTGAGCTGCCAGAGGGATTGGTTCTACTAGAAATGATTCTGATTACTTAATAATGCCTTTAGATTGTTGTCAAATTTTATCTACTCCTCATGTAGGGGTAAACCCTCGTGGCGTCAGGCCATTACAGGTCTGGCAAATGGATGTCACGCATATTTCCTCCTTTGGGAGAAATCAATATTTACATGTCTCTATTGACACCTGTTCTGGCATCATGTTTGCTTCTCCGTTAACCGGAGAAAAAGCCTCACATGTGATTCAACATTGCCTTGAGGCATGGAGTGCTTGGGGGAAACCCAAACTCTTTAAGACTGATAATGGACCAGCTTATACATCTAAAAAATTCCAGCAGTTCTGCCGTCAGATGGACGTGACCCACCTGACTGGACTTCCATACAACCCTCAAGGACAGGGTATTGTTGAGTGTGCACATCGCACCCTCAAATCCTATCTATTAAAACAGAAAGGGGGAGTCCAGGCTCTACCCCGAGTACCAAGAGTGTCTGTGTCTATGGCACTCTTTACACTCAATTTTTTAAATCTTGATGCTCATGGCCATACTGCGGCTGAATGTCATTGTTCAGAGCCAGATAGACCCAATGAGATGGTTAAATGGAAAAATGTCCTTGATAATAAATGGTATGGCCCGGATCCTATTTTGATAAGATCCAGGGGAGCTATTTGTGTTTTTCTACAGAATGAAGACAACCCATTTTGGATACCAGAAAGACTCACCCGAAAAATCCAGACTGACCAAGGGAATACTGATGTCCCTCGTCTTGGTGATGTCCAGGGCGACAATAACAAAGAGAGAGCAGTGTTGGGGGATAATGTCGACATTTCCACTCCCAATGCCGGTGATGTATAATGCTCAAGTATTCCCCCGCCTTTTTTACCACTAACAAGGAACTGGCTTTGGCCTTGATTCAGACAGCCTTGGCTCTGTCTGGACAGGTCCAGACGACTGACACCATTAACACATTGTCAGTCTCGGTGACCACAGCCATAGATAAACAGGCCTCAGCTAATGTCAAGATACAGGGAGGTCTCATGCTGGTTAATCAATGCATAGATCTTGTCCAGGAACAACTAGATGTATTATGGCAAATAGCTCAGCTGGGATGTGAACAAAAGTTTCCAGGATTGTGCGTTACTTCCATTCAGTATGAGAAATTTACTAGGGCAGCTAATTTGTCAAAAAGTCTTTCTCAGTATATGTTACAGAATTGGACGGCTGAATTTGAACAGACCCTTCAGGAATTGAGAATTGCCATCATTCAGGTCAACTCCACGCGCTTGGACCTGTCTCTGATCAAAGGATTACCCAATTGGATCTCCTCAGCATTTTCCTTCTTTAAAGAATGGGTGGAGGTGGGATTATTTGGAGATACACTTTGCTGTGGATTAGTGTTGCTTCTTTGGTTGGTCTGTAAGCTTAAGGCCCAAACTAGGAGAGACAAGGTGGTTATTGCCCAGGCACTTGCAGCTCTAGAACATGGTGCTTCCCCTGATATATCTATGCTTAAGCAATAGGTCGCTGGCCATTCAGCTCTTGCACCCCACGAGGCTAGTCTCATTGCACGGGATAGAGTGAGTGTGCTTCAGCAGCCCGAGAGAGTTGCACGGCTAAGCACTGCAGTAGAAGGGCTCTGCGGCATATATGAGCCTATTCTAGGGAGACATGTCATCTTTCAAGAAGGTTGAGTGTCCAAGTGTCCTTCTCCCCAGGAAAAACGACACGGGACCAGACCAGGACCCCTCTGGGTGATGAGCCTGGGAGGAGGTTATGTGTACGGCTCTTTTACCTGCACACTGGGGATTTGACCTCTATCTCCACTCTCATTAATATGGGTGGTCTATTGCTCTTATTAAAAGAAAAGGGGGAGATGTGGGGAGCCGCCCTCACATTCGCCGTTACAAGATGGCGCTGACATCCTGTGTTCTAAGTGGTAAACAAATAATCTGCGCATGTGCCAAGGGTAGTTCTCCACTCCATGTGCTCTGCCTTCCCCATGACGACAACTCGGCCGATGGGCTGCAGCCAATCAGGGAGTGACACGTCCTAGGCGGAGGATAATTCTCCTTAAAAGGGACGGGGTTTCGCCATTCTCTCTCTTGCTCTTGCTCTCTTGCTCCTGAAGATGTAAGCAATAAAGCTTTTGCCGCAGAAGATTCTGGTTTGTTGCGTCTTTCCTGGCCGGTCGCGAGAACGCGTGTAAGAGTCTTTGTTTCGTTACCTAAACTGTGATTAAAAATACCCTTTGAGGTGGTTTAAATAGGTTTTCCCCTTATGTGTTTGAATGTTTGGTCTATAGGGAAAGGCACTACTAGGAGGTGTGGCCTTGTTATAGTAGGTGTAGCCTTGTTTGAGGTGTGGGCTTTGAGGTCTCCTATGCTCAACTGTAGTAATAAATTTTAAAAATCCAGGCCCAAGGCTTCTTCCCCACTTTAGACTATTTATGTTCCCATATAAAAGACACACACAGCCTTTATATTTTTAAATAGCTAGGCAGCACAATAGCTGGGCAGCTTCCTACCCTCCATGCTGTTAGAATCTACCTTACTATTGATAACCCCAACTCATCACTTACTATTAAATACATTCCATCTGGGCTGCTCTTAACCCAATTGGGCATCTCTCAGGCCACTCTCTCTTGGCCTTTAGCCCATGGCAGCTCTCCATCTCCCTCCTGCATGTTCTTCTTCTTCCATGGTAACTTCTCTCTCTTCCTTCCCTCCTCGTGATCCTCTTTCCAAGCCCAAACCTTAACCCTACCTATGTCTCTTCTGCTAGGCTATTGGCTGTTGGCGTCTTTATTTACCAATCACAATTAACTGGGGGCCAGGTCACAGGGGTTATGTGCAGATTTCAGATCTTGGTGGCCCATACTTAGTGTTACAATAGAAAGTAAAAGAAAACCTCAACATGGGCTTTGCCAAGTATGGAATCTATTCTCTTGACTGCCTGAGGATCAAGATATAAAACTCTCAGCTCCTTCTCCAGCATCATGTCTACCTGCATGTAGCCATTCTTCTCATCATTATGAGAATGGACTGAAGGTCTGAAACTGTAAGCCAGCACCAATTAAATGTTTGCCTGTATAAGAGTTGCCTTGCTCATGGTGTCTTCACAGCAATGAAACCCTAACTAAGACAGAAGTACCCTGCAAACTGCAAATATAATTTAAGGTGGGGAAGGTTTTCTTGGTTTTGTTTTTTGGAATTTTGCTTCACAATTCCAGATTGCAGACCATTATAGCAGTGAAGTCAAGGCAGTAGGTGATGTGTTAGAATGGAGGGTCACATCTCAACAGCACATTAGGCCAAGGCAGTTCCACATGGAAGAGGTTTTATTGGGGAAAGAGAGAGAAGGTGGTGGTAGAAAGAGAAGAGGGGGAGAGAGAGGGAGGGAGAGGCGTTCTCTTATTTATATAGAAAATGACATAACGCAGGTAAAGGTGGGAGGTGAGCCAAGTGCATGCTGGGAATTTGGTGCCTGTTGTCTTGGCAACCAGTCTGCAGGTCACAGGTCACGCAGTCGCCTATGTGATGTCATAGGTTTGGGATGTCCTGATGCCAATAGTAGGAACTTGAAACAGCTAGTTACATCCACAGTCAAGAGTAGAGAGGATATGAATTCATGCATGCCTGTGCTCATCCACCTTTCTCCACTCATAAAATTCAGGATGCCCTGCCCAGGAAACAGTAGTACCCACATTGGACAAGTCTTCTCATCTCAATTAATGTAATGAAGACATGCTCCACACACACTTCCAAAGGCCTCTTATATATACTCCCAGATATAGACAATATCTCACTGAGACCTCTTCCCAGATTATATCAGTATTTTTTATGTAAAATGATCGCAAGAGTCTTTGAAGTCAAACATACCTGAGTCTGCCATTCACCAGCCTTGTGACTACGAACAACCTAATCTCTCTGAGTGATCTCCAATTCCGTCCTCTGTAAAATGGGATTAATAACAGCCCTTATTTGTGTGGTTGTATCAAATATATAATGAGGTCATACAACCTGGGAATTGTATCATCAAATGTCAGCATCAGCACTTCCACCTCTGTAGCCTCCCCTCCCCAGCCTGAAACCTGCTTGCTCACTGGTGGAGCTTGCCGCTCAATCACTCAATCGTTCTGCCATGCCCACTGCTGGAACCTGCCGCTTTGCTGTTCCGGAGTCATACACGTGGTCACCCTGCTACTGGACTCCAGGATTATTTGGCGGGAATCGGGCCCCTCCCCCTCCTTCATAACTGAGTGTCGGAAATAAAAAATTGAGCTTTGATCAGAATGACTGTCTTAGCTACATCTTCCTCTCGTGCCACCTAGCCCCTCTTCTCTTCCAGGTTTCCAAGATGCCTTTCCAGACTAGAACCCAGACGTGTGATCCGCTGGCCGGACACAACATACCTCTACCCCCTCCCCCTATCATGTGGAGCCACGGCATAGGGAGAACTGAGGAGGTATACGTGTGGTTCGATCATGAAGCAATCCACAGGCTGAGAGAGGATGGTAATCTTTACAAATACTCCCAGAGTGCCTCTATGTCCTAGATTTCTGATTTCAAACAATATGATCAGTATCATTAACCAACTGACTAGAGATTTAGTGCTTTATTTAAAAGAGTTTAGAAAAAAAAATCTGGGTATTACAATCCTAATTGTTTTTCAATTAAATTCAATAGGCACCATAGAGTCACACACAAAGCAGTAAGTGTCTTCATAATCAAACTGTTTGCATTCTCACTGAGAAGTGTCTGGAATCTGTGGTCTCATTAACTGGAAGCATTCTTTGTCCTCATTTAGGCAGATAAGGCATCTGCTCCCTAATAACGATGCCACAGGGAAACTGCCTCCAAAATCATTTTGTATTTCCTTCTTGGATAAATTTGCCAAACTTTGTAACTTTGTAGGGTTCTCTCAAGAGAAAAGATAAATTTACATCCATCCAAAAATGTTGCTTCTAAATCAAATTGCTCCCAAAGTGTTTCATTTGCATACTCAGATGATGAAGCACAAAGTATAGTTCTGTTGTTTTTTGGTTTTTGGTTGTTGGTCTTTGGTTTTTGGTTTTTGGTTTTTGAGGGACTGGTGGTCAGAAATGTGTAGTGGCAGGGACTTAATCATAGTGATCCGGAGTTTACTAGCCCAACAAAATAGAAAATATGGGTTGGTGTCCTTCCTAACTTTTATGTTAACCTGACACAAACTAGTTATCTGGGAGGAGGAAGTCAACTGAGAAAATGCCTCCATCAGACCAGGATGTAGGCAAGCCAACAGGGCATTTTCTTAATTAGTGACTCATGGGGAGAGCTCAGCCCATGGAGGGTAGGGCCATCCCAGCACTGGTGTTCCTGAGTCTATAAGAAAGCAGGCTGAGCAAGCCAGGGGAAGCAAGCCAGTAAGCAGCATCAGCTCCTGCCTTCAAATTCCCGCCCTGTTTGAGTTCCTGTTCTGACTTCCATTAGTGATGAACAGTGATGTGCAGGAATAAGCTAAATAAGCCCTTTCTTTCCCTTTTTCTTTAGGTCATGGTGTTTCATCACAGCAATAGAAATCTCAGCTAAGACAACTAGTAAATGACATCACATGACTAATTAGAACTCATAGGTACATTTCCTGAAAGAGGAATGAGTTTTTCCTGGTTATTTTGACTCAGTTGCTATAAGACTGAAGTATTATAGTTTGAATATGAAATGTCCCCAGTAACAACGTTCAGAGGTGGGGCCATTAAGAAGTGATTGGACCATGGGGTTCTAACTTAGCCAGTGGGATAATGAGGCTCAAGTTAAGTATGTGCCTTCAAACAGACACCTGCTACTTGCTATGTGACTCTGGACAACTTTTTCAACATCCCTGAACCTCAGGGATGGATCTTCATTTATACTCAGTAGAATACTAATGCCTGACTTACAAGGCTGCTGTAAGACTTTGTAGAGCAGAGTTCATAGTTCCACAGACTGTTGAAGAAAAGCCTTCCTTAACAGCTGGAGGAAGTGGTCACTGGGGATGTACCGTTGAAGGCTGAGGTTTGATCTTGGCTGCCAATGAGGCTTTGTTCCACCACAAACTCCTTCTCACGCTGCTCTGCCTTAACATAAGCCCACAGCAGCCAGCCATGCAACCATTGACCAAACCTTTCCAAAGCCATGAGCAGAGTTCAATCTTCCCTCCTTTAAGTTGACTTTGCCTGGGAATTTTGTCACATTGATGGACAAGTGATTAACGCAACGGTCCACAAGTGTCAGGGCACACTATAGGCTTCATTCCATCCAAACGCCAGGTCATATCAGTTCTCTGTTTGGCCATTTTGCTTAGAGTTTAATCTGAACTACATTTCTTTACTTAAAAAGACAAAAATAAATGGATATGCTTCCTTTATTAACTCTTCCTTCTTGCCCCCACACCCAGGGGAGGCTATTGTAGATGGACATGTTATGAAAAAAATAACAGCCCTCAGACTCTTTAGAGATCTGCTGCACATGGCATTTAAGATGTTCAAGTTTTCCATAATAGACAGGCCCCTTCCTAATGGGAATCCCATGGTCTCTAAGGAAGACATATTGGGCGCAATGACTCTACCTGGATTATGGTAACACTAACCATTGGCTCACACTTCACCTGCCACCAGGACTCTGCCCAAACTGTGGATATTTTTGGGTTGATTGCCCTACTCTACCTGGTCAATGTCAAGTCAATTTCTCCAAGTTCCTCTATAGGAAAAATCTCTCTATAGGAAAAAGACCTGGGTCTGACAGCCATAGGCCAATGCTGTTCTGTAGTCACCTGAAGATTAAATGCTGTCCTGTATGACAGCTGAAGACCTACAACCACTGCCCCCAGAAAAACTGTGGAAATCACCAGAGCCTACGGTAACCTAGGTAATGGGTCTCAGTTGTTTTAATTGATTCATAGGCCAGTTAGATTATACTTCCAGCTATAGTTTATCTTTCTCAGATCTCTGATGGTTTGAGATCTGTAGCTTTAACAGCAGCAAGCATACTAGCCACTTCCCCAAGGCACGAACTGCCTGCTCAGTTTCCTTCATACATAATAACCAGGTCTTCTTTACCCTGAGACTCAGCTGAGAAAGACAGTTTACCTTGCGACCAGACTCCAAATAGAGATAAATTCACAAAACACATTTTAAAGTAAGTTTTTAAAAAATACTACACACACACACATACACACACACACACACACACACACACACACACACACACGATACACTGTAGCTGTCTTCAGACACACTAGAAGAGGGTCCATTACAGATGTTTGTGGGCCACCATATGGTTGCTGGGAATTGAACTCAGGATCTCTGGAAAAACAGTCAGTGCTCTTAACTGCTGAGTTATCTGGACAGCCCCTCAAAGTAGCTTTTTAATGTTCCTTTAAATTAATTTGCTTTATAATGACTGTTGTCAGTAATGTCCGAACTGTGTCTCATGGCAAATAATTAGATTTTTAAAAACTTAAAAGTTTATATAAGTTCTGGGGGTCTTAAAATATTCTAAGGTATATAAATACAAGTTGTAAAGGTCTAATGAAGTGTTTTAAGCTATATTTTTTAAAAAATGTTCCAGATTTTCCCCCTCTCTGTGCTACTGCTATATTAAGAATTCATAAGTTCAAAGTTTTAACATTAATCAACAGAGTTCTAATGCACTATTAATCTAGTTCTGGTAAACTACTGTTAATGTTATAATCACAACTTCAATATTTTAATTATCCATTGGTTGTTTTTAAATATAAACTTGAAAACTGCTTCTCATTGTGCTAAAATAAATCTCTGTCTAACCTATACATTCAGCATTCTGGAAAGTGTGTTAATGCCTTTAACCCAAAATCATTTTGGGGTGTGCAAAGCTTTACTATATGTAGCCTCTCCCAGCCTTGAGCAGGGTGGTTCAGATCTATTTTGCCACTGTGAATGAGACCACCTGGGGTGGAATCTTCCCTTCTATTGCTCTGTCACCTGCGAACCACTACCCGCTGAGCGGCCGAACCTGTCTTCCTGAGATATTTCTGAGATAGCTGACAACCTGTGGAATTGGCGACCTAGTGTTAACAACTTGGCAACAAAGCATCAAGAAGCCTGGTGTGGCAGGGGATGAGCCTCCCCTCTTTATAAGCACAGACTCTTAGTAAACATTGGGCCTTGACCAGAAATCTGTCTTGGTTTCATTTCTTCTCTCGCCATTTCCTCCCTTATAGCTCCAGCCTCCCACTCAGTTCGTGTGGCCACAGGCAGCTACAGATGGCGTCTGAACAGGAACCTGAGTATGGGAGGACAAACTGAGAGAACACTGTCTCGGTAGAGCTCTACAGGAAGATTAAGAAGAAGATGTATCCAGCACACTGAGCAACACTTTGTGTTCATGTATTCACACTAGCCCTGGCTTTAAACTTCATCCTTTCAAAATTGTTGCTGTAGGTGCAAAAGGATACAAGCTAGATTGAGTCAGCATTGGCCCAGCGCTGATATCAGCTAGGGGTTGACAGTGGAAAATGGGAGTAAAAAAGAAAACAGGCATTTGTCCGCAGTTAAGAACTGCATCAGGTGAGAGGAGTAGGGCTTAAAATAATAAAATAAAATAAAATAAAATAAAATAAAATAAAATAAAATAAGTAAAATTCAAAAAATAGGGAGATACACAAATGACATGAGAGAGAGAGAGAGAGAGAGAGAGAGAGAGAGAGAGAGAAGAAAAATGGATTTCAGAACTCTTCCAGGGACAGAGAGAAATCCAGAGACATCCGGCCTTCTCTCTGGCCCCTACAGAAGACACTCTGAGTTCTGGTTACATCAAGTTCTCTACCTTCTCTGTATTGTCTGTGTTTGGTGCACCAATATGTCCAGGTGTCCATTCATGTCTATCTTTGTTTCGTTGTCTGAATGACTGTTGTTCTATGTTTCATGTTGAAAAGAAAAATAATGTTTAAAACTTTATCTGTTGGCTACCCATCTCTAGATTCAGTCTCAGTTTACACAGCAGGGGCTGATTTAAGTTGCCCCACACCTTAGCCAGGAGTGACGCACAGCAGTGTAGCTCCTACTGAAAAACTGTTTTCGAAGAAAAAAAAAGTCAGAAAGCTGTCTGAAATGGTCAGATTTGGACACAGGAAAGCCAATTGCCAAGCTCTGCCAAGGCACAGTAAGCAGTCCTTCATATTCCTGCTTCACAAATATATCTGTCATATGTAGGCCAGGATGCTGAGGATGGATGCTCCAGTGTTATAGAGAAATTTTGGGTAGCTGTCCAGGCAGCCAGCAGTCTGTTTTGGAAGCTATTAGTCTTACATTATGTAAGAAAGATTTTTATTGTCTCTGCTTCAATACAAAAAAGCTAAGAGTTTGAATCTTTCAGTGTGGAAAGTATTTTATTAGCTAATGCCTCTAAAGGGAAGTTTACTTCAAATCTTTGCTCTCACACAGTGAGCTTTAAAGTTCTTGGGAGTAGCTATTGCTCCAGAAAAGATTCAGAGGCAATATCTTTTTAATATTTAGGGTTTTAGTTATACTAGAAAATTGTGGTACAGAAAATTTAAGAAAGAAAAATTGATTTGCTTCAAATTATTTTCAAAAGCTCCCAGGAGATGTTAATTGGCTAAGACCTCACCTTAAGGTATTAAGGTGATTTAAACCTTTGTTGGATGTTATCAAGAGAGATACAAATTAACTGGTAAAGAACAAAAGGTTTTGCAAAAACTAAAGAAGCTTTTATAATTGTTATCAATTATAATCACTGGTAATTAAATATTAGCTGCCTATTTTAGTTATGGTTATTAAATGTGCCCACAGCAATTCTTTGGCAAAAGAAAACATTAATGTAAAATCATCTTTTTTAATCTCCAAGTAAAGTTTTAACATCCTATTATAAGGCTGCTGTGGTACTAATTAAGAATTGTAAGATTAAAAAAAAAGAAGAATTGTAAGATAAATTCATGTATTTTAGAAAAACTGTAACAAAAAAATTGTGTTTTAAAAAACTGACAAAGCATCTGTGTTCCTTTTTCCAAACAGCAATTAAATTGGTTATTGCAGAATATTGATATTTGCCTATTGCATACCATCATTTTAGATAAAATTGATAATCATTATCCTAAAGATAAGTTGTTAAAAATTGCTTTCATGTATGCTTTTGTATTTTCTATAAATTCATGCATTCATACATCCCATTTACTGTATTTTGAAAATAGCCCAACCGGGCGTGGTGGCGCGCGCCTTTAATCCCAGCACTTGGGAGGCAGAGGCAGGCAGATTTCTGAGTTCGAGGCCAACCTGGTCTACAGAGTGAGCTCCAGGACATCCAGGGCTATACAGAGAAACCCTGTCTCGAAAAACCAAAAAAAAAAAAAAAAAAAAAAATAGCCCTTCTATGGGAAAAAAAGTATATGTGATTGGATCACATGTTTATTCTACAACTATAGCTCAAAAGCATGAGTCTACTGCCTTTTCTACAATGTGGATTTTAGTACAGATCGCAAATAATTGTAATGCTAAAATATCTAAAACTTTTGTCTCTATTTGTAAACTTAAAAAATAAATCTTGTAAGCTTCAAGAAATCTACTTGGATCTACCCTTCGTGGGTCAATCGGACTCTAGATAAGTACTCTTGTCAATCAACAGCCTAGATTTTCCTGCCTAGTGCCTAATCCTGAGGGTGGGATCTCTCTCTCTATCTATCTATCTATCTTTCTCTCTCTCTCTCTCTCTCTCTCTCTCTCTCTCTCTCTCTCTCTCTCTCTCTCTCCTGGTCTTGTGACTCCTTCCTCCAACTACCAGGACCATGAAACTATAAAAGTTTCAAATGTACACCCAAGATAATAACTTTCTCCTAAATTCCTTAGCTTTACCTTCTGGCACTAGTCTATCCAGTCCAATAGATTTCAAATCAACTACAAACTGCTCTAGCACCAGCTCCAGGGGTTCCCTCAAAATCTGCATCCCAGACAGCTTCAAAGCAGCTAGTCTGACCAAGCCTGCTCAGTCAGTCAACAGGTTCTCCAGCACAGGAGTGAGGATTAAAAAGAAAAAAGACAGGAACTACTAGCAAAGCAGCAAGCAACTCCTATGATAGTTGTTAAAAAGGGCTTATCATAATGGCCGAAATACTTGAGCCCACTTCCTTGTCCAAGCCCAAAAATCTTGTCTGAGGCCTAGTTCCACCCTAAGACTAAAATTCCTGCCTTATCCTACTTCCCTATCACAGCCTAAAGTAGGATTCTTGCCTTATCTTGCCCTAATGTCAGATTCCTGCCTGAGCTTACTTCCTTGTCCTAGGTCAATATCAGACACCTGCCAAGCGGTACCCCAAAAGGCTTTCCACACTATTCCCTGGTGGTCCAGCCTCAGGAACTGCTTCAACTACTGCCTACATGTCCCTGTCTCCCCACACGGCCAGCTCAGCCTGGTCATGTCTTCTCTGGACACTCTCGGCTGTCCCTGATTCTGACTATGCTCTCCCATGTATCTCAATAACCCTCTTTTCTACCATACCTAGGAGAAGCCATGTTCCTTCCCTTTTAATTTCTTTTTTTCATTCACAAAAAAGAAGTCTCTACAACTGGTCTATAGGAACGCTGAGGCATGTATAAGGTAACTATAGTAGTGGCCTCCCTTCACCTCTGTCATATTCTGTCAGAGACATAAACAAGTTACATTGTAAGACTCTGGTGAGCCTTAGCTTACCTGGGACTCCCTGAGTGAATGACACAGATTCAGGAATCGATGCAAAAAGCAAGAGGAATTTATTGTTCCAACATGTTGGGGTTGCCCTGCACATGGAGAGAGAACGACCATGCACAGCCTGTCCAGTGAGACTTTATACAGTGTCTTACTCAGGGTTTCTATTCCTGGACAAATCATCATGACCAAGAAGCAAGTTGGGGAGGAAAGGGTTTATTCAGCTTACACTTCCATACTGCTGTTCATCACCAAGGAAGTCAGGACTGGAACTCAAGCAGGTCAGGAAGCGGGAACTGATGCAGAGGCCATGGAGGGATGTTCCTTACTGGCTTGCTTCTCTTGGCTTGCTCAGCCTACTCTCTTATAGAACCCAAAACTACTAGCTCAGAGATCATACCACCCACAAGGGGACCTCCCCGCTTGATCACTAATTAAGAAAATGCCTTACAGTTGGATCTCGTGGCAGCATTTCCCTAACTGAAACTCCTTTCTCTATGATAAATCCAGCCTGTGTCAAGTTGACACACAAACCAGCCAGTACATACAGTTCTCCAGGCAGCAGCCCTTAGGCACAATGTGATTGGCAGAACAATGTGACTTTTAAACTGATTGGTCTATAGGGAATGAGGTAGGTTGTCAATGGTCTTGGACTGAGTCTACCCCTCCCCACAGGTGGCCAGTGGTCAGCCCCTCCTCCCTCTGGTCTGAGGAATGTAATCAGCTCCTCCCTTCCAAAGGGGAGGGGTACCTATGCTCTTTATGACCTTTCCCTTCCAAGAGAGGAGGGGTCTGGTGGAATTTTCCAAAGTTCCTGAGCTGACCTCTTCAATATCTCATCAATAATCAAGATAAGGGAGTGCCACAAAATCATGAATACCTGGAGCTGAGGTTATGGGTACCATGTTAGCGAGTGCCTGTCACACAGCTTCTGTCAATAAAACACACCTGTTGCTATATGTGAAGAAGTTCAGCACAGAACTGTTCACAACAGTGCAACTACTTAGATAGCCACCACAGATGTGCAAACTCAATGTGGCTGAAGCATGATGTCTGAAGTGTGTCGGGAGGGGACCTACTAAACCAGAAGGAATGGGCAACATTCTTCTGACTCCCACAATCATTTTGGACCACAAACCACTACTAGAAAGTTGACCTCGGCACAAAAGTCATAGGACCCATAAGCAGAAGTCATGAGACAGTGCTGGTCAAGCTCCAGCCTGTTGTCCACAGTCTGCCTGATGGGCTTGAGCTCGAGTGAGGACAGGAAAAGCCAATTTTTTATTCCCTTGTTTCTGAGAGGGACCTTTGCGGCCAGTTTGAGGATTTTTTTAGATGGGACCTTGAAGGTTCCCCATGAGGGCTCTTTGTAGACTCTGAGTCTCTATACTGAAGTCTTGTAGCTCTTTTTGAAGTCCTAGAACATCTTTAAGATTGGTAATCTGAGTCTGAAGCTCCCTTTTAGTTTTAAGTAATCGCTGAACAGACGAAGGGGCCAGCGATACAGGCCGAGGATTAGGCTGAGGATTAGGGGGAAAGGGGGGCAAATAAGGAAGAGGGTGGAAATTGAAGGGCTCGATGGTAAGATAGGCACTGGGCCCGGGACCATAGTGGTCTTGTTCATATTTAAAGGCTTCCTCATCCAATTCTGCCTCTGAGGCAGGATCGAGGGTTTCATCTGACAACTCCTTATACAAAATGGGGTAAATTCTTTTTGGTCTAACAGGGGGTCGAGCAGTAGCCCTTTTTCTAGAATCTAATGTAATTTGGGGAGAAAGAGGGGAAGGCAGGGAGTCCTTAGAGGCCGGGGCATCGATAATCGATGATGGCCGAGACTGATGATTCGCCGGCGGCTCAGTTTCGCTTTTGTGAGACGGCGATCGGGAGTTTTCTAGAAAATCTTCAGTAAGGGCTAGGAGGCGAGCGCCCTCTCTGCCCTCTTCTGCCTGTTAAAGGAGATCTCTGACGATTCCCCAATAGCTAAAAAAGGACTCAGGGACATCTTCTCCTTGTTTTATCAAAGCATTGATGTCTTTGCCTACTTTATTCCAAGTTAAAGGGTGTATTTCAGGACCATTCAATACCAGCCATGGACATCTCCTGTCCACAAAACAAACAAAAAAAAATTATTAAATCCTTTTTCTTAATTCTTATCCCTCTCTCCTAAAGAGACCCCTTCATCTCTTGAATAAAAACTGTCTCTTTGGACAGAACATTCCCCATGGTGAATGGGACAACAATTTTATGCCCAGGCTTACCTCTCAACGTCTGCGACACTCGAACGAAGTGGCAGGGAACTGTCTCACTGTCTGCGCAGTACCTCTCGAATCCGTTGTCCGGAGGGTGGTAGTACCTTGTGCCCTACGTTGGGCGCCACTTGACCCATCCAGCAGGACCAGTTATTCGAGGGTCTCGAGGGGACCTTCTCCTAAGAACCAAATGGGGGGGGGGGGGTTAGAGAGAGACGAGGACCAAGTGCAAGAACAACACACGGAAGCATTCTGAGTGGCATCAAGGTCCCAATGTATTGAGCAAGGCCCAAGGCTTAAATGCACAAGCAAAAGGGGAAGTGCCTTTCAGCAGGAGGGGTGGGGCAATAGAATTGCACAAGCAAAAGGGGAAGTACTTATCAGCGGGAGGGGTGGGGCAATAGAAATTTTTCTTTTGGCAGCTACACAGGGAAGCAGGAACTTGGTGGTATCAGGGTGTGGTCAGGACATCTGGCGCTGACTTAGGGCTGGAACATTCTGTGGTTGTTCTCGGAACGGTGTGTAGGTGGCCCGCTTTTGACCCCCTTTTCTTCTCGGGGGTGAGAGGCCCAATTCAGAGATCAGGACAATAGTGTTGTCTTAATAGCTCCCAACAATTCCTCAAGGACAGTATCAGGCGCCATGGTTGTATTCTCTAAAACTGCATCATCATTATCATTAACTCTATCAAGGTCTAAGTAAAGCATGCTCCCAACCCACTCCAGCCAATCTTATCTATAGTCAAGCTTTCAGTTATGACAGCCTAATTCACAGATTTTCAGAGCCTTCTTTCCAGAGTGGGTCCTCTGATTGTTCCTGCTATCTCAAACATTTACTTCTGACCCATCAGCATTTTCCCTGAGCAAGGCTGCCTCTGTTAAAATGCAGGTTTCTCTTCCCAGCCCCAAACTCCCAGAAAAACAACTCAGACTCAAAATATGCTTACAGATATTTAGGCTATATAGCTAGGCTCTTCACTGACAAGCCAATAATTTTAAATAACTTATTAATCTAATCTACATTCTGCCACATGACTGCTCAGGTACCATGCATGTCTTCCTCATGTCTTCCCTGGTGACTTCTCCCACACCTGCCTCTATCCCAGAATCCTCTCTGCCTACCAGTTGTCCCACCTTCTATTCTACCCTTTCCTATAGGCCATAGTTTTTTTTTTTTTTTAGTTGACAGGTGATACATCATACAATACACAAGATATTTTCTCTATAATTCCTCCTTTCCATCCAGTAAAAGGACAATAAACTTCCTTACAATAAACTATATACAATAACAATTATGAAACCATTATGAAAACTATTCACAATGTCCTGTCCATATGCACTTTGCAAATTTGAAGAAAGTATTCTATTATCAATCCTATCTTGATGAGCTCAGTATTCTATACCTAAATCATTTCTATCATAATTTTCATTACTAACCTAAAAGCATCTTCTAGATCTAAAACATCTTCTTAAATCCTAAACAACTTAAGCTGAATTGTAAGACTATAACTATCTAGTTTTCAACCCTATCAGAGACTGGGAAAGAAACAAATATTACCTGAGTATGCAGGAACTACAGAGTAAGCAGCCTCCAAAACAGAGACAGCTGGCTGCCAGGACAGCTACCCAAAATTTCTCTATAACACTGGAGCATCCATCCTCAGCCTCCTGGCACACATATGACAGGTATATTTGTGAAGCAGGAATATGAAGGGCTGTGTACTCTGCCTTGGCAGAGCTTGGCAATCGGCTTTCCTGCATGCAAGTTTGGCCATTTCAGACAGCTTTCTGCCTTCAGTCTGAGCAAAAGCAGTTTTTGCCCAATGGCAGCTTGTCACATTTGAAGTAAACTCCAAATGAAAGTTCTTCAATGCCCATCATCTTCTTTGAAGTAGAAATGGGGTGCTCCAGGAGCTGACATGTCTCATTGTCAAAAACCCCTAAAATCAGTAAGATATCTTTAAATGCCATATTCATTTGGAGTTATATGTCTACGTGTGGCCCAGTTATTAGGTATCTGTTTGACACATAGTGAGTGTAAGCTGTAGCTCATTATTGCTTCCTTAAACCATTTGAATTCTTGATAACCCTGTGGGTTTTCCTCATCACTTAATAATTCCTTTATCAAGGCTGGTGAAATCATTTTAGGTTTTTTTGTTTTGTTTTGTTTTTGTTTTTTATTTTTATTTTTATTTTTTTAACCCATATAGACTGCCCTTAAGTATTGTTACAATAAGGTGTTGTATGATCTGGCCTTCCTTCCTCTATCCCTATTAGTACCTATCACAATTTTTTGTAAATTTTCTTTTAAGACTTATCTTCATTTTTCATCCTTTTCCTTTTCTGTCATCATTATCATCTTTGTATCTTTTTCACTTTTAATTATAAACCTTTCTAATTTTTCTTCTAAAGTTTGTTTCCAATTTTTATTTTTCTCATTTTGTTTCATTTCTGGTATTCTAACATTTTTCTCAGTCTGATCTATAAAATGTTGTAATTTTTCTCTAAAGTTTTCTCCTTTGAGAAGATGTTGGAAAGCCAAAATGATTATTAAGCTAAAATTGGGAACTATTAATGTGATAATAGTCATAATCTGTAATAAGATCTCTCTTTCACTTCTATTTCTATCTTGGAACCATTTAAAAGAGAACTTGACAAACTCTAACATCTCTGTGTTCAATTGTGTTTTCTTTTTTTTTTTTTTTAATTAATTTTTTTTTTTTTAGAAACAATGGTAACTAAATTGCTGGGCACAACTAGAATCCTAATCTTGTAAACTATATTAAATCTAAATCCTCCTGTGGAGAATCCTGGCAGATTCACCATCTAAACCGGGAGACACTAGTAGCTACATCTTGTCCTCTCCCTGTCTCCATCAAAAAAACAAAACAAAAGCAAACAAACAAACAAACAAACAAAACCCTATCCCTCTCCTGCTTCCCACCTACTCATCCAGTGATTGGTTCCTTTATTCATTAGGGGAAGGTTCACAAGAAGTCACCTGAGTACACCACTCAATACTCATCCAGACAACCCATCCTGGGAAAGTGGAATTAACATCACAATACAACCAGTACCAGAGTCATCCACAACATTTCCCCCTTTCTGTCCACTTAAAAGACTCTTTTATCTCAGATATAAATTGAGCACAACTATTACCATTTTGTAATTTATAAAGTATAAGATACACTAACACTCAGTCCGTCATTTTTGTAAAGTAAATAGAACACTGTCATCTATCGTAACTTAAAAGACTTATAAATCCATAAGTTAAGTCCTAGTTTAGCTTGTATACTATCTGAAAACTATCTTCTCAAATACATTTTTTTTCAATGTTAAATAGCCTCGGTTGGCTATGAGACTATAAGTAGACTTTCAACCCCATCAGAAATCCAAGAGTGACAAATTCTATCTGAAAATATAGGAAGCCTAACACCGCTTCCAGAACTGAGACAAACTGCAGAGACAACTGCCTACCTATACAGCTCCAGTATGTCAGGAAATTGGAGAATCAGTCTTCAGCCTTCTGGCCCAGGATATTCTGATAGACCTTGAAAAACAGGAATTGTTAAGGACTAGCTTATTCTGTCTCGGCAGAACTAAGCTGTCCTAACCTGCAACTTGTGTCCTCTCAAGTTCAGTATAGGCCTGCAGGAGGGATAGTCAATGTCTGCCCAGTGGCTACCCAGCCACACCTGGAGGTATAGATGCTCAGCTGCTTCTTCGAATTTACAAATGGGGAACATTAGGAGCAGATTTGTCTCAACAGCAAGTGAATAAATAACATTAAATGTCACATGCTGTGCATTTTTGAAAACCATCTATCTATGCAAAGTAATGTGGACTGTTGTCCATTAACTACCCCCAGCTATTTTTAATTAAAATATCTGAAAACACCCTAACAATAAACTCAGAGCCATGAATTTGCTATTTGGCCCTTAACTCACAGGCTTAAACATCTCAGATTAGTTTATTATAACAGTTATAGAAGGACTGGGTCCAAGCCTTACAGTTTTAGAATTTTTGTATCAATAGAAGAAATTTATATCTATGAAAACTTGATTCTGCATCAAAATTAATCCTGTACCAAAATAAGAAATCATGACTCAACTTAGTAACTATTGTAAAGATTTCTACCAAATGAGATCATGGCTACATAATAAATTCTAGCTAATAATAAATTCTCCCTGTTTCAATTATGACCATTTCTATGTTCCCCAGAAAGGCAACCTTAGAATAACAACTTCCAGCCCCAAAGCCCAGGGAACTGGAATGATAACTCTTCATAACTTCTTCAAGCTGAATATGGGCGTTGAGATATCTTTGAAGGGGAGGAAGGGTAGAAAAAAATGAGGGAGTTGGTTGGCCTTAAGAAGGCCACCCCAATGATTGTTACAGTCTCTGATGTCTGTGTCCTGACTGGATCCGGCTGAAAGTCCAAGACATCAGGAGATCAAGCAGGTCAGTTCAGCATGTCTGATGATGAGACTCACCAAGGCTGTATAGTCTGTAATATACAAATCTCAAAACAAAATTTTAGTATCATCAAGATATCCTTTTTGTTTGATTCTCTGGAATCTAGTCCTGGGGGGGAGGGGGTCCCTCTATCAAATTTGATCCATATTACTCTGGAAGGTGTATAGACACCAATCACCTTCTCTAAAAATGCAAAGACAAAACCTTTCTCCCAAATCAGCTTATGCTTGAGCCAGTAACCAGAAAAACCTTTATTTTGACATCTCTCCCAGAAGGATAATATAACCACAAAACTCAAAATCACACCCATCTTGAAAATTAATCTAAAACAAATGAAGCAAACTAAAATACTATTATGTGCCTATTCTTAGGCTTTTTCTATTTTGTCATGCAAGATAATAACCCAACGTTCCCATGGAGCCCACGTTAGAGAATATGAGTTAGGTATCTTGAAGACCTTTCTATGCCATCTTTAAAATAATTGATTCACACTTCTGTCTATACTTGATTATAAGCAGGCAGCTATTCAAACCAGGATTTAAATTCAAAATTCCCGTAGAGCCCATTTTAGACAGAATATGAGTATCCTATAACACTTGTTAGAGCAATTTATCTTTATACCATCTTTAAAGCAATTAATTCAAACTTTCATTAATATCTGCCTATAGGAAGCAGGTAGTTTTTACTTGTTAAGCTCTCCACCTAGAGCAGCCATCTTGTTATAACATCTATTGCTTGGGCTCTCTACCTGGAGCCACAGACATTTATTTTATTAATACCTGTTATAATACCTATCTGTTGAACTCTCTACCTGTAGTCACAGACTTTTAATAATTAATATCTGTTCATAGCAGGCAGTTATCACTGCTCTCTCTACTTGGAGTCAGTGACTAATTTTCCCTATCCTAGCTCTGAACCACAGGTGAAATTCCCCACATGATTTAAACAAAATCTGTATATAAATCTATCCTAAAAGCAAATAATCCCAATGTTATAAATTCACAGTTAAATCAATATCTGCCCCAAGATAAAGGCAGCTTCCATTCTCCAGCTCTCTGACTCAGAGCAGCCATCTTGTCTCTTTCCACAGCAGGGGACCTCAGAGCCCTCTTTTTTTTTTTTTTTTTTGTTTGTTTCAAGGCTCCCTCGCTTAAGTACACATGACTCATCATCCCAGCACCACCTTTCTCTCACTTAGAAAATAAAACTCTAACTCTCAGGCTAATAATCTTAAATTTCTAGTGGATTCTTGCCTAACACGTTGGTTTACCACATGTTGTGGGAAGCAATAAAAAGGAACCTTGCCATGCTATGGCCAGTCAAGCACTGGTGGGCAAGTCTCTCTGACTCAGAGCTCCAAAATCTCTCCACCCAGATAAGTTCCCACTGGCAGGTCACTACCACACCAGCCCCGTGCTTCAAAACTCCTACATCCTTTTGGGGGACACATCAGGCAAACCCATGCTTTGCTGCCATACCTTTCTCTCTCTCTGGAACACCGCCGAGCCACCACATGAAGGAAAACAACACAAAGTTAGTTCAGAAACAATGGTAACTCAATCACTGACTACAACAACGAGAATTCTAATCTTGTAAGCTTTATTAAATGTAAATCCTCCTGTGGCAAATCCTGGCAGATTCACTATCTAAACTGGGAGACACTAGTAGCCAGATCTTGTCCTTTCCCTGTCTCTGTCAAAAAACCCTTCTCCTGCTTCCTCTCTTCCTCTGACCAACCCCGGAAGTCCCTGTGTTTCCATTTTCTTGACATAGAAAATATATTTCTTTTTTTTTTATTCTCTAAAATTTTTCTTAAGGACTTCACCCTCTTATCTTTAAACCAAATAGTTTTTCTTTCTTTCTTTCTTTCTTTTTTAATTCAGTTTCCCTTCTCTTTTATAGTTTTCTAAACTCAATACCTTACCTGCTCAGATGTCTGTGGCTTTTCAATCCTATTGCAGCTCAGGGTAAGTGCTCCTCTGTCCTTCTGCACATTTCCAGGCTCCTCGGACTAGCATGTATCTGTAGTGGCCAGCTCCACCCTCTCAGCTCAGTTCAGAAGGTTGTCCCATTGGCTTTGCCTCCTGCCAGTTCTAGACAGGCCACTCCCACCTGCTGTGCTTCTGTGAGGGTTCAGGCCTTCACCCAAGGGCACCCATGGGTATTCTTGGTGCCCACTTGCCCTGCCACATTTGGCTGGGCTGCCACCTGTCATCAAGCATCAGGATGGGGGCTCAGTGGGCCTGGACTGGGGTGCTGAATTTCCCATAAGCCTCAGCATGAGTCATACCTTCCACCCAGCAGAGCACTGGCTCCCCAGAGCAGCATGCAACATGAGAAGTGTTTCCTGTGGGGCTGTGCCTTGAGGCTCTGGTTCCTCACTCTACTGCCTCATACAGGCCTCTGCTCTCCCTAGAAGATGGCCATGGTGCACCTTGGAGGGATAAGAGGCCTGTATTTCCATACTCAGCCTCTTCATGTTTTTTTGCCTCCACTGTTCACTGGCTTCTGTGGCCAACCACACCAAACGGAGCAGCCTGCCCACCATCACAGAGCAGTATGCTAAACCATCCTTCCCAATGGCTTCTCAGGCTCTAAACCTGGATAACATGCCCCACATTGGGTGTCATCTATTAAAGTGTTTGTTTTTCCTCCTGGTTCCAAGCTCCCATAATAACCACTCAGACTCAAAATATATTTACAGATATCTAGGCCATATAGCTAGGCTCTTCTCTGATAACCCACTTATATTAGCCTATATTCTGCCATGTGGCTGGTCACCTCTGCTCAGGTATCATTCATCTGTCCTCCTCACATCTTCCCCAGCAACTCTTCCCACACCTGGCTCTTTCCCAGAATCCTCTCTGCCTACCAGTTGTCCCACCTTCTAGTCTACCCTTTTCTATAGGCCGTAGGTTTTCTTAATTGACAGGTGATTCGTCCATAAAATACACAAGCTGTTCTCTGTACACACATTCTCACTTCCTACTGCATCAGAGTCTGTGTGCATGACTTTCAGAATCCATATCCAACGACCTCTTCCCTAAACCACTCTCTCACCTTACCTTAAAATACACACTGGAGAATTTTAAATGTGGTTCCTTCCACAACCTAAATTCCATCCTTATCACTCCAGAAATTAATTTTGGTATCAGATTACCAGTTCTCTGTCTCCCTTTGTATCATGGTTAAAGTATAACCAAACACAAGAAAGAGCTGTTTATCCTGACAGGAAAAAACCCTTTAAGGACTGCATTGTTCACTCTGTCTCCCGCCACTGAACAGTTTGTTATAATTTCCTGTTTCCCTCTAATTGCTTTCTCCCCTGGCTGCTCAGAACCAGAGTTTTAAAGTTGAATTCTTCTCTCTGAGACTAATAGAAACTACAACTATTCACAACTAAAGAAATACTACATAATGCTTCTTTCCCCTTCCCTCCCTTTCCCCCACCCCGTTACTCTCTTCCAGCACAAATAACTGTTTTGACCAATCAGGTGAGTCCATCAACTCATTCCAGCCAGCTTTTCAGACCTGCTTCTTTCTCTTTATGTATTAGCACAAATTGAATAGCAATCAAAATATGAGTTCACATTTGTCACCCAATGACATTTGAAAGTTGGTCCCCAATCATTATGTAAAGACCTGGCCAGTACCACGGCCTTTTCTAGTCCTTGAGTTATGGACTCTCCCAAGAACTTTATGAAGCAAACAGCTATGTTTTAGAGTGGTTTCAACTTATCTCCTTTTTTCCTGTTTCAACATGTTCCTACAATGGCAAAAACTGATACAGGTGGTTACATGTTGAGACAACTGCACACAGCTGTACAAATTAGAGACCTCTCTGGTAAGGAGAGAGGACTGCCTGCCGTTCCTGCCATAGACTTTCCCCCTTGCTTTCATGAACACTCTGTTAGGGAGGGGTGATTTCTTAACCTTCTGTGTGCTCCAACTGGCCTAGATCAGAGCAGGGATGTAGGTCCAGTGAGAGACAGGAAATGGCCCTTAAGCCTGTTACCCCCTTAGTCTTAGGATTTTGTTGCTATTATGACCAAAGCAAGTCTTATAAAGAAAAGCATTACTTAGGGCTGGCTTACCGTTTCAGAGGTTTAGTCAGTTATTCTGATGGTAGGAAGCATGGCAGCATGCAAGCAGACACGGTCCTTGGGAAGGAGGTTTAAGAGTTCTACATCCAGATCAATGGGCAGCTGAAGGAGACTGTATCACTGGATATAGCTTGAGCATAGGAGACCTCAAAGCCTGCCTCCATGGTGGCACACTTCCTCCAACAAGGCCACACCCACTCCAACAAAGCCACACCTCCTAATAGTGCCACTCCCTATAGCCCAAGCCTTCAAACACATGAGTCTATGGGGCCATAGCTACTCAAACCACTACACATGCTAAGGATTTAGAGATGCATGGCTGGAGGGGCGAGATAATGACCTCAGTCTGTATTGCTTTTGAAATAGGAGGTTGTTTTAATTGAGGTGCATTTATTATAAATGATAGATGCCCTGAGTAAGAATGGCTTAGGTTATCTTGGTCCTTATGTCTCAGAACAGAAGCACAGAGGTGGGAGGTTGCAAGGAAGTGTTGGGAAATGGTTGTGTGCTTTGTGTATTCAGATGCTGATTACTGTGCCCAAAGATCTGGGTAGAGTCTAGACTTTGGCTTTGTTAAGCATCTCCTGTCTCAATATTGCCCAAAATTCATTTTCTATCACCTCTGATTGGTTAGATTAGTTAATAAAGACCTGATCAGCCAATATCTGGGCAGGAGGAAACGGGAGGCAGGACTTTCTAGCCAGTCAAGGGGTCCTGAGGGAGGGGGGGAACAGAGAGAAAGAGAGACTATGGCTGTGTATAAAATTTCTTATACATATGCACAGAGAGTGAGGGGGGAGGGAAAAAGAGAGAGGAAAAACATGGTTTTGTATAAAACATATACATGTAGATAGATAGATAGATAGATAGATAGATAGATAGATAAGGAAAACCCATGGCTATGTATAAAATGTAGCAGAAGATGGCCTAGTCGGCCATCATTGGGAAGAGAGGCCCCTTGGTCTTGCAAACTTTATATGCCCCAGTACAGGGGAACACCAGGGCCAAGAAGTGGGAGTGGGTGGGTAGGGGAGCGGGGGGCAAGGGGAGGGTATGGGGGACTTTCGGGATAGCATTTGAAATGTAAATGAAGAAAATACCTAATAAAAAATTGGAAAAAATGTCATATGCATGTGCATACAATGGCAGAGAGAGAGAGAGAGAGAGAGAGAGAGAGAGAGAGAGAGAGAGAGATCCATTACAGATGTTTGTGTTACAAGCAATTGAAACAACCCACACAGTCTTACTCCTTCATCTTGCTCTGCCAGGTACTAAATTGGTCTGGAGAGAAGAATGCCCCTCCCTCAATGTGTTACCCTCTGTGCTTTGTGCCCCCATGTGGGCAAAGGGTTATGAGAAACACTCTTGAGTGCTACCTTCACCCTCTTCTTTGTCTGGGAGGGTTTGCACAATGGCCTCCATGATACATTCAGGATATCCATTCCATCCATCACCGGGCAAACCTGTCAGGCTTGTCTCCTCCCTCCCTCCAGATACATACTGCAGGCAAACCACCGCAGCTACTTTTCCCAATGACAGGCTGCACCAAAATCCTAATATGTGTGGGGTGAGATCTCCTGGTGCTAAGGCCTCTCCTTGGAGCAGCAATACACATGCTACTGAAGCCCCTTGCTGAGAGTAGTGGGAATTACGCATTATTGGGGTTTATGACTTATGCATTAGCCTTAAAAGGAACCGGTCATGATTACAGCAACAGAAGACATTAAGCCTGCACAGATAATTAATGTGAGACAAGCTTCACTTGCTCTGAATGCCATAGGCAGAATATTGCTTAAGAAAACATAAGGAAATACTCCCCAGGTGGCAAAAATTCTGTGCAATTTAAAATTTTTTTCAACCCTACTTTTGACAATGTTTTTTTCAATGTTTTAACCTCCTTTCTTGCCTACCACCCACCAGAGGTAGTGGAAAAGAAAGGTTAGTAGGCTATGAGAGAAGTGGACCTGTTTAGAAATACTTCTTTGGAGCAAATCTCATCTGCTTGTCAGGAAATCAACAGTTCAGTTCACAGATCAATAACAGCAGCTCCATCCACTCGCAAACACTTCATGGATATACCAGCAGGACAGTTCAGTAGTATCAGGACAGCACGACCTAGCAGGAACAGCCAGGCCTCTGCCGACAGCACAAGTCAGCAGGAGAGAGTAGGAACACCAGGGATGCCAGGAGAAACTCTCGGTGGTGCCTCTCTCAAGGAATCAGCGAAGACGTAAGACCAAGAAGCAGTGCACAGCTAGCTGTACAAGCAAGCCTCGCTCACAGTCTGTTGAGTCTATTTATACTCCCTCCAAACATTACATGTCCTCTACAGGTTTTGTCTCATCATGTGGGTCTGTCTTAGCAAAACTCCACATGATTCTATCTCAGCTGACGTCACTCTGCCAATTGGCCCAGTCCGTGAGAGCAACAGAAGCCACCAGCACACCACCAGAAGTTTTTTGGTGCATTTCTCTCTATGGGGTGACAACAAACTATGCAATGTAAGGCAGAACAATACACGCGTTCTTTCACATGCTTGCTTTAGCAGACCAGCCTTTCTCCTGTGTCTGCTTCAGCTAAATGTTCCTTTACATGTCTGCTTTAGCAAAACATCCTTTCATTTCAGGAAACACTCCTTCACATGTTTGCCCCAGCAAAGGACCATCCAGCACAACTGACTTTCCAAAGAACCCTTACATTTCCACTCCATTGCTGTGTTAGAAATACATGCTAAAAATGTGCATAGCCAGTCTGCAAAAATGGAAAAAAATGCATGAAGAATAAATAAATAAATAAATAAATAAATGCATGAAGAAATTGTTACCAGGAAGGTAGTGTACACCTGTAATATCAAGAAGTGGGATGCTGAGGTAAGAAGATTGCCACAAGTTCAAGACCAGCCTAGGCTATGAGACCCAATTTCCAAAAAGAGAAAGAGAAAGAAAGGAAAGAAAGAGGGAAGGAGGAAAGGAGGGAGAAAGAGAGGGAGAGGGAAAGGAGGTAGGGAGGGGGAGGAGAGAGAGAGAGAATGCTGGGGTAGGGGAAATGGCTCAGTGACTAAAAACGTTTGCTGTGAGGTGTAAGGACCTAAGTTCAAATTCCCAGAATCCACACAAAAGCCTCGAGCACTGTGCACCAGCATCTGTATTCCCAGTGCTTCAGTGGGAGGTGAGAGACAGAAGGCCAGCTAGCCTGGGGTACATAGGTGTGAGACTCAAGAAAGTAGAAAACAAGGACCAACAGCTGGGGTCCTCAGCCCTCCACAGGTACCCTGTGGGGTGAGGTGCCCACATTCACACATGAATGTGCATGTATACACACAAACAGAGACAGAGAGGAAAAAACAGAGAGACAGACAGAAAGAAAAGAAAAACAGAAAGGCGACATGTCATGTGCCCACAGATCGACTTAGCCCTAGCTAACCTATTGACAGTGTTTTCTAGACTAACAGGGATGTTCTAGCATGGAGTTGGAATTTCAATAATTTTGAGAAATAGCTTTGTTTACCTAGCACTGTGCCCTGAGTACTATTTTAAGTACCTTTAAGTACTTGTACCACACAAGAAACCCATACTGTTATTCTGCCCAGTGACAGGTCTTTAACTCAAGGCAGAAATAAGACAAGTAATGTGCCAAAGTCACACAGCCAGTAGGTGCAGAGCCAGAGCCGGAGCCAGAGCTTGGCTCTGCAGCCCTGCTCTTCCTTCCTCCCTCACAATGCGGGAGCACCCCACATTTTGTGGTATTTTCTGTGAGTGGAAAGTGAATGAATGACCTGAGTCAAAACAGAGTTATGTCTCAAAAGATCAAGCCGTATTTAATAATACCCCTCAGCTCCCGAGAAAGCTGCCTCCCACACCCAAACTACAAATCAGTACCCACCACCCATTGGCTTGACTTCACATTGGGATGAATGACCCTCGAGTTTACAGAGCCAAAGGGACTCAACAGCCCACCCCGCTGACAGCAGTTAGAACAGCCCCCTCTCGGTGGGATTCTCCAGAAGTACAGCCGGCTAGGGGCCGTCTTCATTCCTCATCTGCTCCCCTTCCGCCCAGCTGACTGTCCCAGTGACTCTGTGACTGCGCCAGGCCTCCTGACACCTCGCCGGGTTTCTTGGCTTCTTGACAGTTGTCCTGTAACCGCTTATGAAAATAGACTCGTTCTCTTTCAGTCTGAACCAAAAATCAGGCTTTCCCCCTCTGCCACTGTCTACTTGACTTTGGTCTCTGAGCTTCCAGCTGGTCAGGGATGTAATACCCCAGGGGCTTCTTCTGGAATTCTGTTCTGGAGGAGAGAGGCTAAGCCCACAGATCTTTGTGTCCAGGTGTCTTGTGAGAGCGGCTTCCTGAGTCCCTGCAGCGAAGGAGCCACCCTCCAAGCTGAGACACCGGTGGCTCAAGAGCGCCACCGTGTGGAAGCCAGGAACACAGCTCTAAGCAACACAATCCCATAGGTGCTGGTAGCAGGTCTTCCCACGTGAGCCCCAGGAAGTCCCAGGAAGCAGGTTGGAAAAACAGGTAACCATATCTCCCCTTTTTCCCCCGCTTTTCTCCCTCCCTCTTTTCGCCTCCAGGCCCTAGGGAAGGCAAGAGAACGCAGCAACCTCTGGTACCTAGCTTTCCTCCCTCCCCTTGCTGGTACATGGGGCTGGCAGCTCTGAGCGTAACTCATAGCTGGAAAGATGGTGAAACTAATCCTCCCTTTAGGAGAACTAGATAGAATTGACTCAGTAAATTCTCCATTAGCCACATAACAGTAAATTCCCACTGAGTGCAACAGCTCTGCTGGCCAGCAACTAGCAAGGGTGTTCTCACCTCTGCAAGCTTCCCCTGGCTTCTCCCCTGAAGCCTGGCAAGTCTCTGCACACTCATCTCTCACCAGCCCCTTCCAGGCGGGCAACCCTTGGAGGTGGCTACTCAGCAGTGTAGCGCCATCTTGCCTGGGGCTCTCTAAGGAAATTTTGTGGTCTTTGATGTCAATCTGCCCAGAATTCGGGCCTTATCACTTTAAGGTGCAATAGCTCCTGAAACTAACTTGAAAAAGAAGACAGTATTTTGTGCCCTTCACTTATTGTGTGTCGACCCTCCTAGGAAATTAGATCCTGATTTTTGTCTCCAGCGAGTGACCAGGTGTTTGTGAAGAGGAGGGGGAGGAGGAGGAGGAGGAGGAGGAGGAGGGGGGGGGGGGGATTTCCTGCTAGAGTTGTTAGCAAATTAAATGATGCTTGTGGATATCAGGTGAGTAATAATGATGACTGTCTGTTATTCTGACTGTCTGTTATTCTGACAGCACGCTTCACCATGCAACTCATTCTGTGCCTTGCTGTTCACCAGATAACTGTTACTGAGTGTCAGCAACTTGTCACCCAGGACAACACAAGGGTGTTTGTTGCTGCTGCTGTAGTTCTTTTGGTGCTAGACAAGCATTCAACCACTCAGGACAATACAAGTATAAAGACCATAGGTCCTGACCCTAAACTGGACCAGTCCCCAAATCACTGCAACATGTGGCAAAATAATTATAGGTGTAAGGAGTAATAAGCACAGAGAGTCACCATTAAAGAAGGCAGGGGCCACATAAAATCCAAAAAATCTTATTCTACTGTGACCCACTGGCTATTCTGAGTCCTCAAAGATGAGATGATGAATTTTAGTATGCACATAAAATATGCTTGGAATAGAGATTTTATGAGTCTGTTCTTTCAGAGATGGGAAGGCTAATTCTATCTGTATCTCAGATAACTATGCAAAGAACACTGTGAGCCTTCTGAGATTTTAGGATTCAACCAGGTATGATGGTTGGTTAGTGTTATCAACTTGATAGAATCTAGACTCACCTGGGAGGTGGGCCTCTGGTCATGCCTTCGATGGCTTATCTTGATTACATATATAATCAAGATAAGATATATCTTGACTGAGGTGGAAGGATCTGCCTCCATGGGTGACACCATTGCCTAGGCAGGGGATCCTGGATTGTGTAAGTGTGGAGAGAGCATTGAGGTTAGCATGCATGTGTGAATTGCTTTCTTCTGACTGCAGTTGTAACTAACAAGCTGCTTCAAGCTCTTGCTGCTCTGAGTCCCCTGCCATGATGGCTGTAACCTGGACTTTGAGCCAGAACAAACCCTTTCTCCCTTATGGTGCCCTTGTCAGGGATATCACAGCAGTGGAAAAGAAACCAACACAACAAGAAAGATAAGCCAACAGATGGTAAGAATGAGGCTGTCCCTCCTCCCTCCTTCCCTATCTCTTCCCTTCCTCCCTTCCTCCCTCCCTCTCTCATCCCTCCCTCCCTATCTCTTTCTTCCCTCCCTCCCTCTCTCCTCCCTCCCTCCCTTTCTCATCCCTCTCTCCCTCTCTCATCCTTCCCTCCCTCTCTTCTTCCTCCCTTCCTCCTTCCTCTGTCCTTCCCTTTGGTTGTTGATGGTTGTGGTAGTCATCCTTGGTTGGTTGCTTTTTGTTTGTTTGGCTTGGTTTACATTTTTAAAACAATGGTCTTATTCCGTAGCCCAGTCTGATCTTGAATTCACAGTTCTCCTACCCCAGCCTCCTGAGTGCCGGGGATATAGGCACACAGCATTCCACCTGGCTTTTGGTTTGGGTTAGTGTTTTTTTTTTTTGTTTTGTTTTGTTTTGTTTTGTTTTGTTTTGTTTTGTTTGTGTGACTACATAGCCCAGGCCAGTCATTAACTCTCCTGCTGAGACTCTGGACATGCCATACCATGTTTTACTTGTACCTAATACTTTGAAATGAAATGACTTTTTACTTAAATCTTTTCCAAGAAGATTCATCCCCCAGATATGATTAGCAAACAAGTATCAGTTACCCTCACAGGTGAGGCATCCACATACACTACACCTGCTGCAGCCCCATCCCAGCAGACAAACCCACTCTATGACCGATGCTTGATGCTCGGCAAACTGTGGAGCAGCCCCAGGAGAGACGGGCTAGACTCTAAGGTAACACCCACCAGTGGAGTGCTGTGAGTGTGCACAGCTGTGGAGCAGCCCCTGGAGACACAGCTGAGGCTCTAAGGTGACACCTACCAGTGGGGTGCTGTGAGTGTGCACAGGTCAAATGGCACAGGTCAAAGGATCTTTTGGAGTACCACTAGCAGTAGGACAGAAATATGGATACCCTCAGTAATTAGATGAAGAGATTTTGCCATGCCAACTTGGCTGGAATCTTGTTGCAAATATGTGCTAGCATTATGGCCCTGGATAAGGAACTTGACTTCTCTGTGTCTCAGATCTCTTAACAATAATATTGTCACACTGATCAGTGAGCCAACGAAGTGATTTCAATAACATGAGTGCAGAAATCACCCCAGGAATGCCTAAGTTTTCATAAATGTTGATTTTAGTGAAAAATAAAATTCAAGATACATGAAGCATACATGCTTATTCACAGAACTATCATTCTTGATGAGGGACCATTGAGAGCCTGGCTAATGCCTCCACCAGTACTCAGACAACTTGAGTACAAGCAGCTGGAGACTCCTTCAATTACTATTTGTTCCTATGATGTTCAAACTCACAATTTGGGGAAGTGAACAGAAACATAGGGTGTGGTTGTGAGAGCCCATCCATCAGAACACAGAAACAGCAGGTGCACCACACGTGCTTTGGTGAGACCAAGTCTCATGAGAGGCCTTGGGGATAGAACAGCTGCTTCTCTGTCACAGTGTACTAGCTCTTCACTGCCACCTCAGGGCTGCCATTTTAACAAGTCACCTCACCATCGTCCCCACAGTATTTCTCCATGCCCCATTCTCGATTCAGCTTTAGCTGTCTAGTCCTAAACTAGTGAATATCTCCTCGTCTATTTCTTTCTCCTCTTCTCTTCTATCCAAAGCAAGGCATTGCTCTGCAAAGTTCACCTCATGCAGCCTTCCTCCCCAAAGACTCTTCACAAGGAGCCTATGACAGGAGGTAGGACGGAGGCTCTCCTCCATCTTTATCGTCACCTCCTAACCATGAGCATCCTATTCTTTTATAGCAACCTTGCTCTTCTGAGATGAAGACCTCAGTTGCTCTCTCTTTACCTGGTCCTCCTTCAGTAACTTTCTTCCACTGAAGAGCCCCTTGGCTTTCAGAATCCAACTAAAGTACAAACCCTGGACCCTCTTGATCTTGACGTTCTTGGACTTCTCTCATCATGCCTCAGGCTTGTTATACTCCGGATCTGTTCCACGCCCTAAATTAGTAATGGTAGGATCCTACTGTGGTCAGTCTGCCCCTCTCAGAGAGCTTAGTCAACTGTGCATTGCCTCAGTCCTCAGATCTAGTCCTCTCACTGGTGTACATCCAACTGCATTCTTCTCTTTCCTCTATGCATCAAACTGAGTTTGCATATCTAGCGTGTTACAAAAAGCAGCATCCTATCAAGACCCTGAATCTGCTCATCCTCTGCATTGTACTGCATAGAAAGAGCCAAACAAATCCTTAACCCTGTTATAATGAAACAATCCTGTGTTGCATTAAATAACAATAAATCCTGGCAGCAGGTTCACTACCCACTTCAATAGTGCATGTTCCTGAAAGAAAGGCACACACACACACAAGCACACACACAGCCTTTATATTTTAATATGCCTTAGGCAGCACAATAGTTGGACCACTGCCTAATCTCCACTACTAATAATTTTGACTTACTACTTACTAAGCTCTACACTCTATCTTGGCTGCTCTGGACCCAGAGGGTGGCCCAACGGGGTGGAGCTCTGCTCCATGCTCTCCCAGCTCCTGCACATGGTGGCCACGCCTCTCTGTCCTGCACTCTTCTCAGGCATGACATCTCTCTCCTCCACACTCTCCCAGCATGGCATTTCTCCCTTCCTACCTCCTCTTTCTTCCCAGTCCCAAATCCTGGGATCCTAAAGTCCCACCCCTGTCTGCCCTGCCCAGCTATTATTTGTTGACATCTTTATTTACCAATCAGAACCAAATCAGGGCAAGTTCCCAGAAGCTACGTGCAGGCTCTCTTGTATAGCTTTTGGGGGAACATGATTAACGCTCATAATACAAAGAACCCCAATCCTGTGTTCCTGTATTTGTGCCCAGCAGCCAAATACTAATAGATGAAGACAAAGCAGGCCCGTTTGTCCTCCCTCCTCCCCAAGTGTGTGCCCCTCACACCTTCCCCCTTTCTGTCTGTACCCCAATTCACTAAGGATACCACCTTATTATCAGTTTTATAGACAAACCGATTCAACAGAGGAAATGCTCAGTGTATCCCTTTGCAGTGATAGCAGCATAGACTTCCTCCCAAATGGACATCCCTAGAAGGAGACAGGAAGAAAGGAGCAAACAATGAAGTTATCTATTCTCAGGCTTCTCAGCTACTGCCTCCTCAAGCCCTAGGTAAGGCCACCCTCTTCTCTCATTACCACTGTCTGATACAAACACTCCTTCAATCAACTTCTTTAGCTGGCAAGAGTAGCAATCTCTGCTCTGCACTGCCATAGCCCCAGGCACTGGAATCTTCCTGTGGAATCCTGCCTACAACTCTAAATTGTCCTTTAATTAAGAGCAATTAATTAACTCCTTGATTTATTCTAATTTGAGTTTCCTGAAGGGCCCAACTAAAATACTTCTGAGTGTATAAATATCTTGATATTAAAAACTGATACTAAAAAAAAAAAAAAACAACCAAACAAAAAACCCTACAGTCAGTTTAATTGCTAATCAAAACACTTAATCCATATTCTGCAAAATTTAACTTGATCTGTGTCCTGCCAAAAGTAGCCATTTCTCATGTTGATAGCGAAAGAAGGCTGAGAACAGAGTTTTGTGGAGAGCCGGTATGTGCTGCAAGCAATCGCATGTGTGCCGCCAGTAATCTCTGAGGAGAGCCGTGTGTGCCGCGAGCAATCACCATTATAAGATGGCGCGGGCCTCCGCTGTGCCTAACTAGTAAACAAGCCTTGTACGCAGGTGCGAGAGTGAATTCACTCCTAGTCACTCCCATTCTCGGGGTGTAATAGTGGGGTGATGGGCAAGCAACGAATCGGGAGCTGTCACGCCATATCAGGTGCTGAAACGTCACGCTGCGGGTTATAAAAGCAGCGCCATTTTCCCGGTTCGGAATCTTCCTGAGAAACAAGCACTAAAGCTTTTGCCGCGGAAGATTCTGGTTTGTTGCGTCTTTCTTGCCGGTCGAGCGGGACGCAATAGAGTTTGGCTTTTTGGATTCTCTCCTCTTTGTTATCCGCAGATAAAAGCAATCATCTTCTTTCAGGTTCAGTTAGAGAGCCAGAGGGTGAAGGGCAGCCCCAGTGGACCAGGAGCCAGAGAGTGCTCAGACAGGGAGGACACATGTAGAGTAGAAACAGAAGACTCCAGAACTAAGTGGCCATTAGGCCCAGGTATGTGCACATGACTCTCTGATCATTATGACTCCAAGACCAAACCATATACAGAAGTTTGTAATGTGAATTTGTTACATCTGAAGAAAACTCATTTCCCCAGATTCCAGAAGGCAGAAGGAACAAAAGGCTGCCTATGGTGGCTGTTCACACACAAGCACAGCTGGCCTCCAGGCTCCCTCAGTATCACTAGTACTTGTTACACAGTTCTTTTTTTTTTTTTTTTTTTAAGATATTTTCTTTATTTACATTTCAAATGCTATCCCGAAAGTCCCTGATACCCTCCCCCCGCCCGCCCTTTTCCCCAACCCACCCACTCCCACTTCCTGGCCTTGGCATTCCCCTGTACTGGGGCATATAAGTCCAAGGGCCTCTTATGCCATGGATGGCTGACTAGGCCATCCTTTGCTACATATGCAGTTAGAGACACAAGCTCTCGGGGTACTGGTTAGTTCATATTGTTGTTCCACCTATAGGGTTGCAGACCCCTTTAGCTCCTTGGGTACTTTCTCTAGCTCCTTCATTGGGAGCCCTGTGTTCCATCTTATAGATGACTGTGAGCATCCACTTCAGTATTTGCCAGGCACTGGCATAGCCTCACAAGCAATAGCTATATCAGGGTCCTGTCAGCAAAATCTTGCTGGCATATGCAATAGTGTCTGGGTTTGGTGGTTGTTTATGGGATGGATCCCCTGGTGGGGTGGTCTCTGGATGGTCCTTCCTTCTGTCTCAGCTCCGAACTTTGTCTCTGTAACTCCTTCCATGGGTATTTTGTTTCCCATTCTAAGAAGGAGCAAAGTATCCACACTTTGGTCTTTCTTCATCTTGAGTTTCAAGTGTTTTGCAAATTGTTATCTTGGGTATTCTAAGTTTCTAGACTAATATCCACTTCTCAGTGAGTACATATCATGTGTGTTCTTTTATGATTATGTTACCTCACTCAGGATGATATCCTCCAGATGCATCCATTTGCCTAAGAATTTCATAAATTCATTGTTTTTAATAGCTGAGTAGTACTCCATTGTGTAAATGTACAACATTTTCTCTATCCTTTCCCCTGTTGATGGGCATCTGGGTTCCTTCCAGCTTCTGGCTATTATAAATAAGGCTGCTATGAACATAGTGGAGCATGTGTCTTTATTACAAGTTGGAACATCTTCTAGGTATATGCCCAGGAGAGGTATTGCTGGATCTTCTGGTAGTACTATGTCCAATTTTCTGAGGAACCTCCAGACTGATTTCCAGAGTGGTTGTACCAGCTTGCAATCCCACCAGCAATGGAGGAATGTCCGTCTTTCTCCACATCCTCACCATCATCTGCTGTCACCTGAATTTTTGATCTTAGCCATTCTGACTGGTGTGAGGTGGAATATCAGGATTGTTTTGATTTGCATTTCCTTAATTAATTAAGGATGTTGAACATTTTTTCACGTGATTCTGAGCCATTCCATATTCCTCAGTTGAGAATTCTTTTTTAGTTCTGTACCCCATTTTTAATGGGGTTATTTGATTTTCTGGAGTCCAGCTTCTTGAGATCTTTGTATATATTGGACATTAGTCCCCTATCAGATTTAGGATTGGTAAAGATCCTTTCTCAATCTGTTGGTGGCCTTCTTGTCTTATTGACAGTGTCTTTTGCCTTACATAAGCTTTGCAATTTTATGAGGTCCCATTTTTTAATTCTTGATCTTACAGCATAAGCCATTGCTGTTCTATTCAGGTATTTTTCCCCTGTACCCATATCTTCGAGGCTTTTCCCCCACTTTCTCCTCTATAAGTTTCAGTGTCTCTGGTTTTATGTGGAGTTCCTTAATCCACTTAGATTTGACCTTACTACAAGGAGATAGGAATGGATCAATTCGCATTCTTCTACATGATAACCGCCAGTTGTGCCAGCACCATTTGTTGAAAATGCTGTCTTTTTTTCCACTAGATGGTTTTAGCTCCTTTCTCAAAGATCAAGTGACCATAGGTGTGTGGGTTCATTTCTCGGCCTTCAATTCTATTCCATTGATCTATCTGTCTGTCACTGTACCAGTACCATGCAGTTTGTTGTTTTTTTTTTTTGTTTTTTTGTTTTTTTTTAATCACAATTGCTCTGTAGTACAGCTTGATGGCAGGCTTTGTGATTCCACCAGTGGAACTTTTATTGTTAAGAATAGTTTTTGATATCCTAGGTTTTTTGTTATTCCAGATGAATTTGCAAATTGCCCTTTCTAACTCGCTGAGAATTGAGTTGGAATTTTGATGGGGATTGCATTGAATCTGTAGATTGCTTTTGGCAAGATAGCCATTTTTACTGTATTAATCCTGCCAATCTATGAGCATGGCAGATCTTTCCATCTTCTGAGATCTTCTTTGATTTCTTTCTTCAGAGACTTTAAGTTCTTATCATACAGATCTTTCACTCCCTTAGTTAGAGTCACACCAAGGTATTTTATATTATTTGTGACTATTGTGAAGGGTGTTGTTTTCCTAATTTCTTTCTCAGCCTGTTTATCCTTTATGTAGAGAAAGGCCACTGGTTTGTTTGAGTTAACTTTATATCCAGCTACTGCACTAAAGCTGTTTATCAGATTTAGGAGTTCTCTGGTGGAATTTTTAGGGTCACTTATATATACTATCATATCATCTGCAAAGAATGATATTTTGACTTCTTTATTTCCAATTTGTATCCCCTTGATCTCCTTTTGTTGTCTAATTGCTCTGGCTAGGTCTTCAAATACTATATTGAATAGGTAGGAAGAAAGTGGGCATCCTTGTCTATTCCCTGATTTTAGTAGAATTGCTTCAAGTTTCTCTCCATTTAGTTTGATGTTGGCTACTGGTTTGCTGTAGACTGCTTTTATCATATTTAGGTATGGGCCTTGAATTCCTGATCTTTCCAAGACTTATCATGAATGGGTGTTGGATTTTGTCAAATGCTTTCTCAGCATCTAAGGAGATGATCATGTGTTTTTTGTCTTTGAGTTTATTTATATAGTGGATTACGTTGATGGATTTCCATATATTAAACCACCCCTGGGGATGAAGCCTACTTGATCATGATGGATGATCATTTTGATGTGTTCTTGGATTTGGTTTTCGACTATTTTATTGAGTATTTTTGCATCGATATTTATAAGGGAAATTGGTCTGAAGTTCTCTTTCTTTGTTAGATCTTTATGTGGTTTAGGTATCAGAGTAATTGTGGCTTCATAGAATGAATTGGGGGTAGAGTACCTTCTGTTTCTATTTTGTGGAATAGTTTGAGGAGAATTAGAATTAGGCATTCTTTGAAGGTCTGATAGAACTCTGCACTAAACCCATCTGGTCCTGGGCTTTTTTTGGTTGGGAGACTATTAATGACTGCTTCTGTTTCTTTAGAGGATAGGGGAGTGTTTAGATCATTAATCTGATCCTGATTTAACTTTGGTACCTGGTATCTGTCTAGAAAATTGTCCATTTCATCCAGGTTTTCCAGTTTTGTTGAGTATAGCCTTTTGTAGAAGGATCTGATGGTGTTTTGGATTTCCTCAGATTCTGTTTTTTATTTGTGATTTTGTTAATTAGGATACTGTCCCTGTGCCCTCTAGTTAGTCTGGCTAAGGGTTTATCTATCTTGTTGATTTTTTCAAAAAAAAAAAAAAAACAGCTCCTGGTTTGGTTGATTTTTTTTTAATTTATTTATTATTATATCTAAGTACACTGTAGCTGTCTTCAGATGCACCAGAAGAGGGCATCGGATCTCATTACGGATGGTTGTGAGCCACCATGTGGTTTCTGGGATTTGAACTCAAGACCTTTGGAAGAGCAGTCGGTGCTCTTAACCACTGAGCCATCTCTCCAGCCCTTGGTTGAATCTTTGTATAGTTCTTTTTGTTCTTTTCTATTATGTCCCAGTGGGTGCCCAATATGTGAAAAGGATTTGTCTCTCTCCTGGTACTAGTGCCACTTCTGAGCCTGCTGCCCTGTCTCTTAGCTACTGGAGTCTACCTCTGCTACAAAAGTGATGCCAGTGAGCCAAGTAGCATCGCTCAACCTACTGGGCACCTATCCCGTGAGAGAGATATGATTTGGGACATTTCTCTCTGAAAAGTCACTTGGAGATACCCTGGATTAACATTCTTGTCACCAGGACACTTTGCCTTCTCTCTCCCATCCTTGATCTCCCTCCCCACATGGCCTCAGCTCCTTCCTGGAGCTTCTTAGACTATTCCTTCCTCTGGGGCAGTTCCTGTCTACAGCCCTTTCCCCTAAGCCACTCCTAACTCCTAACCATGGGCTTTTATACGAGTCACCTGCTTTCTCTAATCTCTTTCCGTCCTCATACTCAGAGATTCCATTGAGCCTCGCTGTCCTGTAGGTCTTCTCAAGTGGGTCAGTCTCACTGCAAATGGCTCAGTGGCCAAAGATGGCACACTAAATTTCCAAATTCTTGCAGATTATAACAATGTCTGCCATGGTACAAGTAAATGATCCCCAAATCTCTTATCTATAAACTACCTCTGCTCTCCATTCACAAAAATCTCTTATCTCTAAGCCTTCTTTGCTCTGCTTTATTCGCCTCTGAATTGCTAAATTCAGTCTTAACAAAAATTCAAGAGACTTTTGGGTGTGCATAATATTTTTGAAATGTTTTATTATATTCTACTCTCGGAAGAAAGCTGGCTTTGGAGTTGAGTTACACCCCACCCCTGACCTAAACATGCTTGTTTAAAAGTTTTCTTCAAAATCTCTGTCCACAGTCAGGAGAGCCACCCGACTCTGTGACAGGGAGAAGAACAAATCAGAGCAGCACAAGAAAAGACACTGAGCATGCTGTAGAACAGCTCGGATGTAAACTATTCCCTGTAGGAACGCCTGCTTCTTATCGCACACTCTCTTCTTGGTTTTATGTAAAGATTCCTCTTCTTATTTAACTCTAAAAATGTTTCTAAAATATAAACTTTATCTTAAGATTTGTAAGACTATTGTGTAACCTCTCTTTATCTCAAGATTTGTAAGCTCTCTTTTGGGTATAATTTTAAAAGTCTATAAAACGTTTAACAAAAAAAAAAAAAAATAGCTTAAAACTTGTAACAAGAGGCATGAATGCCATAGAGCTGGCCCTGCCCCTCATCTGCAATGAGAGGGAGATCGGGAAAGTGAGCCTTGTACCTCACCTGGGTAACACAGTCAAGCTAGCCCTGGTGGTGAAGGAACAGGTAAGCCGGCTCAAGGACATGAGAGTGGGAGAACTGGCCCCACCCCTTGCTGGCTGTGGCACTGGATGGTCTAGCCAGGATACTGCTGGAGAGCTGAGCCTGGTGTGTAGGTATGGAAGAAGTGGTGGGCTGACCAACTCAGCTACCACCCAGGCCCAGATCCAAGGCTTTGATTGGCCCACTCCAACATCTAACCCATTAATGAACTGCTGGAGTATGTGAACAGGCTGGTCCAGCCAATTTAAAGCTGCAGTATCTCCATGACACCTGGCAACAAGAGGATACTGGAGAGGAGTCCTGGTGAGAGTCCAGTATTGATTGTGGAGCAGATGAGAGCAGACCAATAACTCATTGCAATGAATATTTGCAAGTAAAGACATGTAGAAAAAAGGGTATATTGTGGAACACACTATGACACACCACAGCTTCCACAACAGGGTCTTCTGTTATTGTTGCTGTTGTTTTTAATTTTTAATTTTCTTTTTTTTATGGGGGGAGGGTTGAAGGGGGCAGATACGAAGGGATGGGGAGATGAATGGGATTGAGGTATGTGATGAGAAATTCACAAACAGTCAATAAAAAGTTTAAAAATATAACAGAAGGTTTAAAAATCTATACATAGGTATTATACAAGCTCGAGCATGCTTATATGTAACTTGGATTCAACTCCTGCTTTAAAAGTAGGTCTGCTACAGCACACTGTACATGTAACTTGGATTCAATCTTATCTATAAAATTAGGATTTACTAAAAACATATATTTGGTGAATAAGGTATGTTTGATAAAAAATGTTTATACATTTCTAAGGTTACAAAGGTCTACTCAAATTAGCAGACACTGACTTATAAGATGTAAGTCTAGCCACAGATGTCTTTGTTGTATTCAACACTGAAGCTTCTAGAAATTTTTAGATAAAGAACAACATATGTTGCATGAATAGGTCTGTTTGGTAAATAAGGTTTATAAATCCTAAGGTCTATCCAGACTTGCAGAAACTAACTTAAAGCTGCACATCTGGTTTCTTTGTCTTTGCTAACTTTGTGACACTTTAGATATTTGGATAAACTGAGTCATACAAGAAACCGTGATATTCTGTAGAGGCACACTATAAAACGATCATGAAGATCAACTTCCCAGCCTCTCTATGGACTTTACATGTGTTTTAAAGTTTTATTTTGATGCTAAAGGATCTTTAATTCAAATTCTTAAGACTCAAACTTAACAGGGATAAAACTGTAAAATCCTAATCTTATAAATCTTGTTATAAACTGTTAACTGATAAATTATGACACAAAAGTTAATAGTCATCTTATAAATGACCCAATGCTTCAATGTGTGCTAAGTACAAATGTAATTTATTTACAGGGCCAAAATTTAGCCTCTGAATATGCTGTCAAGGCTACGCCTGAAGTGTAGTGGGTTGGTCTGGTGCTAATATATTTTCAAATGTTAAATTCTGTATGTACCTCAAGATGCTGTAAGATGAAGAGATCCTTGTATATACCAACTTTTGTTGTGTAAACCTTGCCCCCAGGCTACCCCTGACTAATAACAATGTATATAGCTTGAGCTGGGCAGAAGGTACGGAGCAGAGCAAAGTTCTGGGGCTTGGAGTCTCAGGCTGGGATGAGAAGGAGAGAAGAAAGAATACAGGGAAAGAAAGTCACCGAGGGATAGGCAGATCATGAATGCACAGCCATGGGGGGCAGCCTATAGGACTAGGAGAAAGCCAGGCAGAATGACCAGTGATATCTCAGGGTTATTGACAGGGAAGCAGCGCAGAGGGTTGATTTCTGCCCAGCTCTAGTGCTTTAAGGCTTATTATAAGTATAAAGACGTTGTGTTTTTTAACTGAGAACTAAATGATCTAAGGTGGGATAGAAACCCCCAAATAATATTTACCACAACACTGAAGCATGTAACTAAAACAAAGTTTGTTTACACCCAGATATACTTAACACATTAGATGATGACCCTCAATCTTCTCAGAGAGATCTGCTGAATATGACATTTAAGGTGTTCAATGGAAAAGAGAAACAGGAAATTACGGAAAAGCTTCCTGTGGTAGACAGAAATGCTAGCTCCTGGCAGTGACCCTTCAGTGGCCTCCACAAATGAAGTGGTACAAATAGATAGCACCTGGAGTTTGCTTCAAGTGTGGCAAGAACTGACCCAGGGTGGAGAACTGTCTTTCACCTTGCCTGCCACCAGGATGCTGCCCAAACTATGTACAAGTAGAACACTGAAGAATTTACTGTCCTTCTTTCCAAAGTAAGTCAGTCTCTCAAGTTCCTCATCTACAGGGCAGACTCTTGGATCTTCTGGGCCTGATGGCAGAAGTGTGATGCCATCCTGGAATCTCTGCTCACAATAAAACCACAGAGGAGCCCAAGGTAACAAACAATCCAGGTAGCAGATAAGTCTGTCATTTTAACTGATACGGAGTCTATCTGGATTATATTTCCTCCTTAAATGTATCCTTCTCAGATCTCTGACGATGTTGATGGCAACTGCAGCTATCACCTTAGAAGCAGCAAGTAGCCAGCCTCTCTCCCCTCTGGCCGCAGCTACCTGGTCAGTCTATTTCATATATAAAAATGAAGCCATGTCTTTTCTAGAGCTACTAGGTCTCCTGCTGAGAAAGGGAGACGCACAGGCTTCACACTAAAAGAGAGAAACTAATACAACTCATAATGTAAAAGCAAACTCAAGCTATGTTACTGCTATTACTAAAATTTACTTTATATTAGTCATTTATTTAAAAGAACTTGCTTTTCAAGTAAGTGTTCTCAGGAATCAACCACCTATGTCTAACGGTAAACGATTGGATGGGGAAGAAAGATTTAAAGTTTATTTAAGCTGTGAGAGTCTAAGAAAATGATTTAATATGTGTAAACGCAAGTTGTAAAGGTCTGAGGATATGCAAGCTTATGTAAGTTGTAAGGGTCTAAGGAAGTAATTTAAGGTATGTAAAAGTTAGACTTAATGATACATGATGATTTTAAAAGTTCAAAGTTAAAGTTCAAAGGTTTTTTTTTTTAAGGTGAGAGTTTTAACATATTAATCAGTGGAGTTCTGACAAGCTATTAATCTAGCCTTGGTAAAGCACTAGTGACTACTATAATCACAGTCTCAGAAACTTAAATAAATTAAGTCTAAGTATAGACTTTAAAGTGTTTCTCATTATGCTGAGACATTCAATGTTCATATGCATATGCAACTGTGTACACACACACATGAACACACACACATTGTAGGAGTCCCGTGTGTGTGTGTGTGTGTGTGTGTGTGTGTGTGTGTGTGTGTGTGTGTGTATCCAGTTCTCTGGACAGAGGGAAAAAAATGTCCTTACTTAACACAAAACCATCCTCTTGGGTCCCCAAGCTTTTGCTATGATTTAAAGGCGTGAGTCTACTCCAGTGAAGAACACTGGTTGACTGCTTTTTCTACAATGAGGATTTCAGTGCATATGACAGACAGCAGTCATGCTAATAAATCTAGAACTTTTATCTCTTTTTGTAAACTTCAAAAATCCATGTAAGCTCCAGGGAGTTGAGACTTGCATCCAGATCCACCTGTATAGGTCAAATTGATTCCAGAGAAGTCCTCCTGCCAGTCAACAGCTTGAGCTTTCCTATCTACTGCCTATCCTTGAAGGTGGGCTTTAGCATTTCTCAAGGTTTGGGACTCCTACCACCACCGCCACTCCAACTATCAGGACCACAGGCCTGGAAGTCTCAAGTGGATACCCAAGACAAAGATTTTTCTCTAAGCTCCTGAATGTCACCTCCTGTCCCTATCTGTATCCCTAGACTGTATCTGCCTCAGTAGATTTCTACTCAGTCGACAGACAGCATCCAGGAATCAGCCAGGGCCTGCAAACTGCTCCAAAACTGCCCGCAACGTGCCAGCCCCAAGTGGTTCTGGAGAACCAGAGATCTCTGGCCTTGCTGAAAGGCGAAGTAAACCATATGCTTCTAATGAAAGTTTCTCAGGTCTCCAACCACTGCCCACTGCCCCTGCTTTAGATGAACACTTGAGACGGCTCCGAAGCAGCCTGTCCTTTGACACCCCAGGTGGTCCTTCAGAACCTGGACAGCAAAATAGATCTCCCCTGCTCTTGCCTAAATACTTTTCCCAGTCTGGTCCTGGAGCCATATGCCAGCCTTCCTGGGCCCCCATAACAACATCCTAATTTCAGCTGACAAGCAGTTACAGAAGAGATTACATTGTCCCTTATCACAATGTCAGATTCAAAGGAAACTCCATTTCCTCATTTCAAAAGGCAGAAGGGACAAATAATTATCCCTTTTGCTTATCTGCATACAAGTTCATGCTGGCTTCCAGGCTCCCTCAGTATCACAAGTACAAGTTACACACTTCAAAGTCTATAATAGCATCCTAGCTCTTCTCACCTCCTTCCTCCCCTAAAATTCCAAAACTCAGTCTTCCCTCTCCCAGCTACTCATTCTCCTTATAACCCTGTTATTTTGGCTCTGCTCCCTTGCCTGGCCCCTTCCAAACCCCATCTCCCTCTTCCTCCTCTCTCTGCTTTCCCACACCATCCCTCTCTCTGTGTTCCTCTCCCCCTTTCTCTGCTCCTGCATCTCTTCTGGCCAGATCCATCCCCCTAGCTATGTTCACTCTACTAGTTTCTTTCTCTTCTCTGGACTCTTCCAGAAGCCTCTGGCTGATATGTTTTTCGTATCTAAAATAAAAACATTCCCCTTATCAGACCAACGAGCAGTCATGTTGTTTATACAGAATTCCATGGCCAACTTCTTAGGTTCTAGACTTAGGGTTTCTATAGTGTCAAATCTTCTGCTAATTTTTATGAATCTCTGTGTCAAAGGTCCACAAAGAGTATGGCGCTCAGAGGTTTGGGAATGACGCTAAGGAGAAAGTATGAAAAAACAGTGGTGGGTGTGCTGGATGGTTTGATGTCAGCCTGACAGGATCTAAAGTTATCTGAGAGGAGGGAACTCAGTTAAAAAAGAAATGCCTCCATAGTACAGGCTGCATGCAAGCCTGTTGGGCATTTCTTAATTCATGACTGATGTGGGAGGGCCCAGCTCATCGTGTGTGGACTATCCCTGGACTGCTGGGTCTGTGTTCTATAAGAAAGTAGGCTGAGGGCTGGAGAGATAGCTCAGCAGTTTAAGAGCATTGGCTGCTCTTCCAGGGTCCCAAGTTCAATTTCCAGCAACCACATGGTGGCTCACAACCATCTGTAAAGGGATCTGATGCCCTCTTCTGGCCTTCAGGCATACATGCAGGCAGAACAGTGTGTACATAACAAAATAAATAAATGAAAATAAAAAATAACATGAATCTTTGAAAGAAAGAAGGGAAGGAAGGGGAAGGGGAAGGGGAAGGGGAAGGGGAAGGGGAAGGGGAAGGGGAAGGGAAAGGGAAAGGGAAAGGAAGAAAGCAGGCTGAGCAAGCCAGTAAGCAGCACCCCTCCATGGCCTCAGCATCAGCTCCTGCCTTTAGGTTTCTACCGGGATTAAGTTCCTGTCCTGACTTCCTTTGATGATTAATAGTATTGTGGAAGTGTAATCCAAATAAACCTTTCCCCCCAACTTGCTTTTTGGTCACAGTGATTCATCACAGCCATTAAGACCCCAATTAAGACAGTGGAGAATGGAGAATGGATTTACCAGACAACTGCAATAGGACTGCCAGATTGTGCTGTGTTGAAGCAGACAATCATGAGTTTATAGAGAATTAATCTACTTTGATCCATTATATGACTTCTTAAGCATTCTGATGTGTTACTGTTGTGTATGTGTGTGAGTGTGAGAGTGCACACTGCAGGGCATTTGTGGAGGTCAGAGGACAACCATCAGGGAGTCAGTCCTTCCATCTTTATGTAGGTTCTTCGGATCTAATCCAGTCACCAGGCCTGCATAGCAAGCACTTTCACCTGTTCAGCCATCTCACCAACCCTATTCTATGACCTTTTCTTTACAGCATTTGACTTGCTACTGGGCAGACACAGAAAACTAGGATTGTTCCATTGGAGTAGTGCTGGAGAACTTGTTAGATTTGTGTATACTTGATGAAATACAGGGGAGGAAGAGTTCAGGAGATTGGAAATAATAATTGGTAGTAACGTGGTGGATGAGGGAGTTCTCCACTTTCCTGTTGAGTCAACTCTTTATACAGTTCCTCATGTTGTGCTGACCACCACCATAAAATTATTTTTATTTCTACTTCATAATTGTAATTTTGCTACTGTTAGGAATTGTAATGGCAATATTTTCGGAGTTAGAGGTTTGCCAAAGGGATTGGGACCCGCCGGTTAAGAACTGCTGGTCTAGAGGGTCTTAGAAGAAAATAAATGAAACAAAAAGAGGAAGATAGGGTGTGGGCCTGGGCGAGTGAAGGGTCTGAGAGTCGTAGGCAGATGTCAGAACTGTGGTGGCTTGAATACCTGAACAAATCATATAAATGTGTTGTACTGACCTGAACGCACAATTAGAAATACAATACACTCCCTTCGGTTGACACTGAGGGAGCCTGTACAAACCAAAAACATTGTCATACCCATTTAAAAATGTACAAAATGATATAACTACACAATTTATTTCAGTAAACTTTATTTTAAAAGTCATAATTTTTCAGAGCAAAAAAACCTCAAACTCTACATGCAGAATTGGTTTTACTACCATAATGTATTTTAACAAAATATATTTAGGAACACCATGTCTAATAAACTTGTTTAAATAATTAGTAATTTAGTTAAATGATCATTACCAGCCCCAAGTTCTGTCTGAGCTGGGTGACAACTCCCTCAGTGAATTCAAAACATGATTTTTGACTTTAGAACTAATTTGTCCTGAATGTAGCCCATCAAGAGTTTCCATATCAATGAAGTGACATTGGAGTCTTTGCTTAATTGTGAAAAAAATCTGGAGTCTTTGAAAATGACATAATAACATTTAAATATAAAATACAAAATTTTGAATATTAAATTATTTTTAAATATGAACACTACATTTCTTCATGCACAGAACATAAAGTGGTAGCTGGGCATGGCATCACACACCAATAACCCCAGGGACTGGGAGGCTGAAGCAAGAGGGTTATGTGTGAGATCCAGGCCAGACCACATGAGACACCAACTAAAAGAAGGAAAATAAACATAATAAAGTAGCTACATAAATAGAATCTGGAGATTTTTAAATGAAACAACTGTAACAGGTTCAAATAATAAGATATGGCTGGGAGTGATCTATCCACAAAAATAACTCTTAATTATTGAAACTCAGCCCTGCAAAAAATTCATCCAAAGTTCCTCTACATCATGATTCTAGGTGTTGAAACATTTATTTAAACTATGGTCATAACAAAGCTGTTTATCATCTTGAAATATAAAAACATAACTCTAGGACAAATTGCACTTCTTTGAAACGCATGTACTGTAAAAAAAAAGAGAGAGAGAGAGAGAGAGAGAGAGATGGCATTACCTTGATTTTTTTGTTATCTGTGAGATATTAAAAAGATATTTTATAACTTGATTTTTCCATATCTAAGAACCAAAATACTAAACATAATAAATAAATGTGCAACCTGGAGGCACTGAAGGGATACAGAATACTGAGAGTAGTAATGTAACAGTGTACTAAGAATTCAGTTTTTCAGAATTAAGACTTCTTTCAAATACAGTTTTGCTTATTGCTACTATTAACATGTATCACATAAAGGTTCCTGTCACTACTTATGAAGAACCGGGTTTAAAACTTTGAGAATGTACACCTTTAAAACTGTTTTCTTTCAGTCTGTGGTAATTTAAGTTTTAGCTGTTTTTGTATAATAGTGGATGAATACCTTGGAATATACTACCCACATACCCCGAGTTCTATGATATTTTGATACTCTGTTATAGTAGTATGCAATAGTTTAATTAATGAAAGAATAGACAAAATAAATCATGATGGATGAAGTTTAAAGGATGTAACAGTCTCAACATATTATAGGACAGTGCCTGTAAAGTTAAGTTTTTCAGCTTCTCTGATGCCTTCCTTCCTCTCTCCATGTTTTAGTAATAGCTACTCTGTCGTGCTTAGAGGGCTACTGGGTGATAACATGACAAATGGGAAGCACAGAGCCATGTTTCATTTCTGGTGCTCCCTTTAACAATGGAAGTATGGCTTGCATTCATTTAGGATTCCGAGTTTTGATCAGATAGTTGTAGAGCAAATAGAATAAAAACTTCAACAGAGATAAACCTCTGAATTTCAGCTGCCATCATTTTATTTGTACTCTGTGTGTGTGCATATGTGTGCATGTACAGGTGGTGTGTGCGTGTGTGCATGTGTACGTGTGTGCGTGTGTGCTATGCTAGGGATCTGGATTCAGGACCTCACACTTGAGTAGCAGGAACTTTACTGAGCCAGGGACCGGGTTTGATGGGGTTTAGGCTTCCTCTTGATACTTTCCTGAAAATGAGGAAGGGCACATTGCCCAGGTGTCCTGGCTCCTGGCCTCTCTGCATCTTTCTTAGAAAGACTTCCATCTCCCTTATAGACAGTCCATTAAAAGAACATTCCTTTATAACAGTGTAGAGACTTAAGAGTATAAGGATATAAAGATGACGTCAACCTTAAATCACTTTCTCAGATTGGCACAAATCCAAAATGGTTCACTAGTCCCTCCCACCTCCCTTCTTTTCTCCATTTCCAGTGTGTATAAATGATTCTAGGACAGCTTTCCCCAGTGCACTCAGTAGCTGTGGGAGGTGCTGACAGCCTTGTGTTGTGTACATGTGGGCAGCTGCTTTGCAGACTGCATTCTAGGCAGGGATGGAATGCTCAGCCTTCCCCAAGCCCACTGACTGCATCTCTTTTTCCATCACAAGAACTCTGAAGATCTACCAGGTTTGAGAAGACAACTTTGAGAAATGCCCATCAATCCAGGTTCTAAACACCCCTGGGCTGTCCCTGGCAACAGTTATCCTTTTAATTCCTAAAGAAGAATCACTTTGCTTACAAGAACCACAACCATGGTAACCTGGAGTCTACTACTCCATAAGCCTCCCACGATAAGCAATTAAGAGCTATATATTATTTCTTTACTGCAGATTAATGAATTCAAAGCAGTTGACAAGAATTATGATCTCTCTAAGGAGACCCTTATATTCCTCCTGCAAACATTAAAACCACAAAGATTCAATGAATTCTTTATCTCAATCCACCCCTCAGTCACTCTCTGGCGAGGAGTGGACTGCATCACAACGCCACTGTACTTGATCTTCTCACTAATATTAATTAGCAGGTGAGGCAGTGGAGATAAAAGTATTAGATAAACAAACTATTTCTGTATATTAGCCCTCTGGTCACCTCCATGAACTTGGGACTTACTATTATACAAATTTTACAGATAAATATCCTGACGTTTACAGTGACTAACTGACTTGCCAAGGTCACATCAAGGAGTAAGCCAGAATATCAAGCTCATACCTGACTCCTAAATCTATGCTCTTAATGCCATCTTAAGTGCTTATGACAAAAAGGAAAAAAAAAAGACATATTGGTCACACTTTCATTGTATAAATAAACTGAAGTACATTTAGATAAAATTAAATCATTTAGAATTTAGTTTTATATTTCCTTCTATTCAAATTCTCATTCCCTTAAATGAGATACTGAAAGTTTCAAAAAGACAAAAATAGATTGCTATTTACCAACAACAGGTTTCCATGTGTTTTGTTTGTTTTCGCTGTTCTGTTGCTTTTGAGATAGATCTCAGTATGTATCCCTGATCATCCTCAAACCCAGAGATCCACGTGCCCTCAGCTTCCTCTGAGGACTGGACTAAGGCATGTACTACCACAGCCGAATTCTATAGATTTTTTTTTTTAAATGAGGAGGGCTTTAGAAATCTGCATCCAAGGTGAAGACATTATCTGTGGTTTCGGCCATGACTGCAAATCGCTGATACTCAGAAACTCGTTTCTCAAAGAAATTTGTTTTCCCTTCTAATGAAATGTTCTCCATAAAATCAAAGGGATTTTCTGCCTGAAAAATCTGGAAAGAAAAGAAACGCCATTAGACATTCTAAAGAATCCAAATTAAATCTCACAGCAAGGGCAAAATGGCAAAACCCAGAGGGCAGGACTCCACTTCATAGTCGCCTACAGCCACACTGCTCCACTAAGGTACTGAGGGTTTCTGATGGCTGTTCCCAGTTTCATTTAAAGTTTCAAAGGTTTTTGCAAAACCATTTTTTCCTTATAAAACAAGTCTCTGTCCTACAAATTTTATGTATTTGTCTGTTTATCAGAGATGGGGCAGGTACCCCAGATTGGCCACAAACTTTCGATCCTTAGAAATGTTAGAGTTACAGATAAACATCACACATCTAATGTGTCCCTTGTATTTTAAAAGTAGATTAATGTATTACAAATGCTTTTGTAGAATCCAAAATAAATTCAAGACCACCCAGCCCCTCCCCCCTCTGAAGGGACTTCCAGACTGTATAGTTTCCGTGGTCAGAATGACCATGTCTCTTGTGTTTTGGTTCAGATAGTGCCTAGATTATTATACCACCCTGAGGACTAAGTTTAGAGACCCTGAATAATAACCACAACAAAAATAACAGTTTTCAGAAAAATTCCTCTACCCCACCCTACACTGAATTCTGAAAAAAACACAAACCACCCTGACCTTGTTGCTAGAATTACTCTGATGTTAATAGCCGTGACATAATAGCTGTGATGTTACTAGCTGACCCATAAGTTCAAAACATTCTGCTGCTTTGCTGAAAAACCACAAGAGCAGGCAGAGTGAGGGACTAGGCCAAAGGGTTACTTAGTCACCCTATACAAACCAACCAATGTCTGAAAGGGTTACTTGCTACACCAATTAGAATAAGCCAGCTAGCCGGGCAGTGGTGACACATGCCTTTAATCCCAGCACTTGGGAGGCAGAGGCAGGCAGATTTCTGAGTTTGAGGCCAGCCTGGTCTACACAGTGAGTTCCAGGATGGCCAGGGCTACACAGAGAAAACCTGTCTCAAAAAACAAAACAAACACACAAAAGAATAAGCCAGCTAACCTGTTGCCTAAATCTTCCCTTTAGAAGGTATAAAAAGTGTGTTCTTTGTTCATTCGGGGTCTCTCCTCTGGCCTGCGTGCTGAGACCGGTGGGGGGGGGGGGGGCAACATGTTGGATTAATAAAAACCTCTTGCGGTTTGCAGCGATGGCAGTCTCTGTGGTCTTTATGAGTGAGGGGTTTTTGGCAGACTCCAACACTTTCAGTAAAATTAACTTTAGAGACCTTATTTGCCTATAACATTTTATTGGTAGTATGGTGGTTTGAATGAGAATAGACCCCAGAGGCTCATATATTTGAATGTTTGGTTTTGAGCTGGTGAGCTGGACGTATGGACTGTTAGAGGAGGTGTGTCACTGTGGATGTGTTTTTTGAAGTTGTTTTCTCTGCTTCCTGTCTATGATAGATCAGGATGTAGCTCTGAGCCCCTGCTCCAGCACCAGGCTTGACTGCCTTCTGCTCTGCTCCCTGCATGACAGCCACGGACTCACCCTCTCAAACTGTAAACAAGGCTCCACCACGTGTTTTCTTTGATAAGCTGCCTTGCATCTTTTCACAGCAATGGAACAGTAACTAAAACCACTAGTCACATGTTTTAAAACACTTTATTTACCTTTGAGAATCCAAGTTCTCCAAGTAATCTGTCAGCTACAAACTCAATGTACTGTTTCATCAAAACACAGTTCATTCCAATGAGGCCAACAGGCAAGGCTTCTGTTAAAAACTCCTGGAATGCAAACAAAATCAGAATAAGGAACAAAAAAATAACAATAAAATAAGCATACATTTCCCAAATATAAAGTATTATGGTTGGAATCTGAAATGCCCCCTACATGTTCATGCGTTTGAACATTTGGTCCCTACCTGTGTAGAAAGGCCATAGAACCTTTAAGAGCTCAGACTTGGCTGGCAGAAATAGTTCGCTGGGTGTGAGCTTGAAGGCCTTTTCCCCATCCCAACTCTACTTGCTGGTCTGCCAAAATCTAAACAAGCTGTACTTTAAGCTCCTACTAGAACCTTCCTTGCTATGACAATATCTTCTGAGCCATGAACCAAAATAGGTACTTCTTCCCTTAAGTTTCTCACAGAGGAAGTGACTAACATGGAGGAGTTTAGAATTATTCATACTCTAGACACTGATTTTACTCAAGGCAAGGTATGCCAGAATAAATTTAACATGACACATGATAGTCATCTGTTTACAAATGTTTGGGATAGTATTAATCGTATGATTTCACATTCTCGGGGCACCAAAGTTAAGTAGAAAATAGCACATTACTGGATCCTTCAATGTCTAGGACCTAGCTTCTAGATCTCCTCAACAGAGAAGAGGAGAATGCTTTATCCTGCAGACAGCTCTACAGACAGCTCTACAAAGACCACCACCTTGGCAGCATGACTGCAACAGGAGCAGAGAGAGAGAGACATCGGTTCCAGAGAGTATGAGAATGGACAGACATGGATTTGGAGGTTGGAAGATAAACTGAAGTCCAACTGAAAGACAGTGAGTGGTAAAGTGGAAATGGAGAAAAGTGGAAGCACATTAACCATGAAATTCATCTTCAAAGTGGTAGAAGATGCCAAGATGTGCAGCCTTCCCCTCACAGCATGAAAAACATCCTACAAAGTACGTACTCTTTAAAAAGAAGGTAAGTAAATTTCATTTTTAAGTTAGTTCTTACGAGTGATACAAAACACATGTAAGTAGATTATCAAGTTGTCTCTAGTCACAAAGCTTTGCAGGTCCTAAGCTAAGTTTACCTCACTAAGTCACTTACTTACTCATTTTGTGACTGTTTAGTTTGTTTTCAGCTAGGCAAACTGCTATGTTATTGAAACTATGAAACAAAAACTGCCATTCCATAGTAAAGAATATAAAAATAAGGGCTGGAGAGATGGATCCGCAGATAAAAGCACTGGCTGTTCTTCCAAAGGCCCTAGTTTCAATTCCCAGCACCCAGATGGCAGCTCACAACTGTCTGAAACTACAGTTCTAGAATCTGACACCCTCATATATACATATATGTACATATATACATACATGCAGGCAAAACACCAATGCACAGAGAAAATAACAGACACACACAAAAACACACATACACACACATATATACAATAGTTAAAATGTCTGTTATGGAATAATACTTAAAAGATACATTAAATATAATTATTTAAATTATATATTTATATAATTTTATAAAATATATATTTAAATTAATTTAAAATAAATTAAAACAAAATATAGCCCTGAAATAAACCAGGTATACAAAAAACCCTGATATATAATGAAGACTAACTTAACAAAATTACAAACTGAGGTAACAACTTCAATACATCACGTGTCAGTACTCTCGTGGTTGATGAGAACCAGCCGCCATAGGCTCATCTATTTTGATACTTGGTCCCTAGTTGATGGGATTGTTTGGGGATGATTAGGAGGTGTGGCATCGTTAGAGGAAGTGTGTGTGTGTCACTGGGGATAGCCCATGCCACTCCCAGTTAGGCCTTTTTGCCTCCTAATGTGGATAGGATATAAACTCTCGGCTAGTATATAAACACCAGCACCATGCCTGCCTAATGCCATGCTCCCCACCATGATAGTCATGGACTCTGCAATCTTGAGTCCCAAATCAAATGCTTTTCTCTTGTAAGTTGGTGTTCTGTCACAGAAATAGAAAAGACACTAACATAACTGTCAAACTGGACTACATGAATTTGCTCACATTGACCTACAAATGACAACTTAATAGTCAAATGCTTCTGAGTACATTAGCACAGTACCAGGAGGATCAGCTAGAGGTGTGAATTAGCTCTGGAGTTCAAGGCTAGCTCACACAAGATCATATCTTACCTTTCAAACAAGTTTTAAAAACAAAATACAGGGACTGGAGAGATTGGTCAGTGGTTAGAAGCACTGGATGCTCTTCTAAAGGATTGGGCTTTGATTTCCAGCACTCATAGGATACCTCGCAACCATATGCATCTCTATTTCCAGGACACCTGACTCCTTTTCTGGCTTCCATGGGCAGCAAGCATGCATGTGGAGCATAGATATACATGCAAGCAAAACACCCATGGACATAAAACAAAAATGAAGCCAAAAAAATAAAAAAAAAAAAATAGGATGTGGTCATGTGACGATGAGATATGCCGACCACATTAGACTCCAGCACTTACCTGCTCGATTTGAACAGCATCAGCAATGATTTCCCTCACTCTATCTTCTGAAGGCTTGTTTACCAAGTACTGAAACATCAGGCAGGCAAAGTCACAGTGAAGTCCCTAACGCAGAAGACAAGCGAGACTGTTAAAGAACTTTAAGTAGCTACTGTAAACAATGCATCCATGTACTGTATGGAGTAGGAACATGCAACTTCCTAGAGGTGAAAGGAATGATCAAGCCAGGAACCTCTTTCCTTTAAATTGCACTGAATATCAAGTTAATAACTTAAAAACTTCCAATGATTGTAAATCTTAGTTTATTAACATCGAAACACTAATTTCTAAACAAACCAAAAAATGTAACAAATACATTTTGGAAAAGAAAACAAACTAAGAAGAGACAGCATGAAACTGATTATTTTTAAATGTCAAAAATTTAAGAAGGATTAAAAAACAGTTATGATGATAAGTGTTGGTTGCCAACTTGATAGGAGTGAGAATCACCATAGAAACAGATCTCTGAGCATGTCTGATTTTTCTACAGTAGGCAGATGAAGGTGGAAGATCAACCCTTAAATGCAGGTGGCTCCAGTCCACAAGGCTGTGGTCCTGAACCAGACAAAAAGCAGGAGTAAACTGAGCAGCAGCTGTCCTCACTCTGTTTCACGAGAACAGGAACAGCCGATGCTGCCATGCCTTCCTGCTGTGACAGACCTACCCTTGCCCATATGCCAGAACAAGCCCTTCCTTCCATCCTTAACTTGCTTCTGTATCACAGGGGGCGGGGGGGGAGCTAAGAGAGCAACATCTAAAGAACTAATGAAACTCACTCACAGAGGCTCCAAAAGTGTGGTGTTTACATTAAGTAACATCTCGAGATAGCAGTGAGCTTGGTGCAGTGGAATTGGAAAAGCAGGATGTACACCAGCTGAAGCCATGGCCAACAACTCAACAAAGAAAATAAATAGGAACCAGCTTTGAGCACAAAATGATTATGCAAATGCTGTGGTTAGTATAAACCCCTAAGAAGCTGCAGAACAAAGCAGTCAGCACTCGGAAGCTAAATCAGAGCAGATAACAAGCTGGCAACCCAAAAAACCATATTTCACAAATACAAAACAGAAAAAAGAAGCAAGGCCACATGCAGGAAGACAATGAGATTCCCAACAATATTAACTAGAGTGTGCTGCCAAGATAGAGCCAGTTCATATTTTTAAACTACAAAGAAAGAAATAACTTTGTAAGTGAGCAAGAAAGGGGAAGGAGTACTCACCATAAGAGGTTCCAATTCAGTTACTTAGGTTTTGTAAGTGAAACAACAAAAGACCAACCACTCAGATAGGAGCCTCCCATCAAGGATGTTGCTTCAAGTTACTATTCTCTGTCAAACTATCTGAATAAACAACACTAACAGAAAACCCTACCTTTTGAAAGCTAATCTTGGATGCTGTACTAGTTATCTTCCCACAGAATTGACTTGGGAGACGCCTGGATTAGCAAAGGCAGCATGAGAGATGGTAAAATATCAGTTAGAGCTGGCCGCTAGCTATCTCCTGCAGAGACCAGGAAATCAAAGGTAATGACCATCAAACCAATCCATGAATACAATTAACTCTGCAATTTAAAGCAATTCCAATCAAAATCCTGAAATTTATAAATCCAAACACTATTCTGAAAGGATAAGTGCAAAATACCTTACAAACACATTTTTAAAATGAACATTTTGAGATGTAGTCTACCAACTATATAAAGATACCAGTGCCTACTGAAGTACAGGCTTGTAATCTCAGCTACGAGAGCAGTTGAGGTAGGAGAAAACGATCAAGGCCTGCCTCGGTTACAGAAAGTGTTCAGCACCAGTCTGGGCAACTCTGTTAGACCCTGTCTCAAAACAAAGCGGGGAGAAGCAGGAAAATAGCTCATCTGTAGATGGCTTGCCTAGCGCACCGGAGGCCCTGAGCTTGTTCCTCACCACAGGATAAAACTGGGTGTGCTGCCTCACATATGTAATTCTAGTAGTCGGGGAGTAGAGAGGATCAGAGAAGTTTAAGGTTGTCCTCTGCTAAACAGTGAATCTGAGACCAGCTTGAAATACATGAGAACCCTATCTTTAAAAAATCAGAGCTGACTGCCAGGCAGTGGTGGTGCACGCCTTTAATCCCAGCACTTGGGAGGCAGAGGCAGGCGGATTTCTGAGTTCAAGGCTAGCTTGGTCTACAAAGTGAGTTCCAGGACATCCAGGGCTACACAGAGAAACCCTGTCTCAAAAAACAAAAACAAAACAAACAAACAAACAAACAAACAAAAATCAGAGCTAGCAAGATGATTCAGTGGGGAAAGGCTTTGCTGCCAACCCTGATGACCTGAGTCCAGTACCTAGGGCCAACACAGTAGAAGAAGTAAACCAACAAAGTGTCCTCTGACCTCCAGACATGTGCCATGGCAGGTGCCACCCAGGCAGACAGGCGCGTGCGCACACACATAGACACAATAAATATATGTAATAATTTTTTTCAAATTAAAGAATAATTTTGAGAAAATGTTTAACATAAATAAAATAGAATTGAAATTGTGATCATATAATATATATATATACATATATATATATATGTATATATATATAACAAATTTAGTAAACAATGTTAAAAGAGATTAATCAAGTGAAGCAAGGTGTCACACTCCTTTAATCCCAGCACTTAGGAGACAGAGACAGGTAAATCTCTGAGTTCAAGGCCAGCCTGGTCTTCAGAGCAAGTAGAGCAAGTTCTATGACAGCCAGGGCTACACAGAGTAGCCCTGTCTTGAAAACAAACAAACAAAAGCAATAATAATCAAGAAGGCCAATAAATCACTTTGCTTTAGGAATCTGCCAATAGCCATGGTAAATAAGAACCTTCCACTAAGGATTACAGTATACATACAAATGGCCATAAAATACTCAAGCAAGAAACCTAAATGTCACTACTGGAATACTGGCAAAGAACAAGAGGAAACTACAGGGAATACACAAATGGCTACTTTAATCCTGAGAAAGAGCTTAGCATCAGCAACAAACAAATAAAGACAAACACAACACAATGCCAACTTATCTATCAGATTTGTCAAAAACTTAGCAAATTCATCTAAACTCTCGAGAGGATAACGTAAGAAAATGTCCATGCATGGCTAAGTGGAGCTGTCTATAAAATTTCTGGAAAGAAATCTGCAAGTGAGTATAAATGACCTGCTAATTGTTCTCTGCGATTGAATTGAAGAAAAGTAAAAAGCTCGGACAAAGTTTCTATGCAAAGTTTCACTTTAGTAAAGCAAAGCAACCTGGCATGGTGGTGAATATTTGTAACCCCGGCACCCAGGAAGCAGAGAAGGCAGATCTCTGTGAGTTCAGGCAAGTCTGCTCTGCATAATGAGCTTCAAGCCGGTTAGGGTTACACAGTAAGATGCTGTCTCAAAAAGAAAAAGGCTAAACAAAAATTCTAGAAACAAATTTCTAATTAGGACCAAGTAAATGATACATTTGTTCATCAGAATTGTATGGCCGTACCAAACTGTTTTGAAACAATGTTTAATATAGAAAAGGGGTTCACAACATTTGGCAGCTGGAAAAAGAATGGTGTGGGGACTCATGCCTGTAATCCCAACACTCATCAGGGGGAAGCAGGAAAACACCAATACAAGGCTAGCCTGGGCTATGTGGTGAGATCTGTCTCAAACAAATAAAAAAAATATAAAAGCTATAAATTATAAAAATATGATTTACACACCTAGGGGGTGGGGCTAGAGAAAGAGAAACGGAGAGGTTTAAGTGTAGAAATGTCTCTAAAGGAATATAACAAAATACTAAACATTATTACCTCTACTTTCATTGGCCTTTTGCTAAATTCTTTATAATAATCATGGCATTTACTGTCTAAACTATAGAAAGTTAAAGATATCAAACAGAAGAGTGTAATTATATGAAGCATTTATGCACTTAAAAATAATACTATCCATAGGGCTGGAGAGTTAGCTCAGGGGTTCAGAGCACTTGCTCTTGAAAAGGACTGGGTTTAGCTCCCAGCACTACCACGTGGTGGCTCACAACCCATCAATAATTACAGTGTCAGGGGCTCCAAGTCTCTTCTGAACTCCAAGGGCACCAGATATGCTAGAGGGTACACATGCATACCTTCAGACAAAAATCAATACACCCAAATCTTTTAAAAGTTAAATACTTTTCACACTTATTGTTTTTTTACATTCTAATAACCCATTAGAGTTTATAGTTGAAGAAATGGAGCATCAGAGAAATAACTTGAGAAGGTTACTTAAGAAGAAATGAGCTGAGAAGCCCATGCTAGTGTGGATGACACATGTGAACTAGATGGCAAACATGGACTAAACATTGAAATAAGTGAAAATAAAAATAGTCTCTATGCTAAAAAGCTTAGAGTCGATGATGGGACATCTCTGGAACCAGCTGGAGACCTGGGATGGGGGAGGCTACAGGGAGTCTCTAGGGGTGACCCTAGCTGAGATTCCTACCATTGGTGGATGCAGGCTGAAGTAGCCACCTCCTTAGCCAAGCAGGGCTTCCATTAGAAGTCCTTCCAATGACCGGCCCAACTTAAGACTTATTTCATGAGAGAGAGCCAATCCTGACACTATTAAATGATAATTTGCTATGCTTGCACACAGAAACTTAGCACAACTGTCTCCTGAGAGACCTCATCCACCGGCGGATGGAAGCAGATGCAGAGACCCATAGCCAAACATCAGGTAGAGGTAGAGCTCAGGGAGTCTTGTGGAAGAGTGGGTGACAGAAGTGAGTGAGCTGGAAGGGTCAAGAATACCACAGGAAGACCTACAGAGTCAACTAACATAAGCCTATGGAGGTTCACAGAGCCTGAACCACCAACCAAAGAGCATGCAGGGGCAGGAACTAGCCATCCCCCCACATTTGTAGCAGATGTGCAGCTTGGACTTCATGTGGGTCCCCTAACAATTGGAGTAGGGCATGGGGGCTGTTTCTGACTCTGTTGCCTTCCATTGGATCCCCTTCCCCTACCTGGACTGCCTGGTTGGGCCTCAGTAGGAGAGGAGGTGCTTAGTCCTGCTGGGACTAGATTCCCAGGGTGGGGTGGTACCCAATGGGGAGTGTCCCCTTTTCTGAGTAGAAGGGGAAACGGTGACATTTGCAAGACAGGAAGACAAATCGAGTAGCATGTTTGGGAGATGATAACGAATCTTGATTCCTGAGATAGTTGTTGGAGATACTACCAGGAAAACACTAGCACGTACTGGAATGTAGGTTTGGGACCTGCAACTATCTGGAATATAGATAAAGCCTGAGAAGCTATGAGCACTTAAATGGTGGCTGACTCAACAAGAACAATTAGAATTAGCCAGGGAGTCACTAATAATAAGAGCCCAAGGCAAAAATCTGTAAGTCCATTCATGCTTAAGGATTCGTAGTGACCAGAGAGGAATGGTAGGAGATGCAGAAGGAAAATGGTGTCACACAGGCCCAGAAAGAAACGGGTTTCTAGTTCCTTTTCATTTCCAGAATACTTGTTTCAGGAAATACTTCTCCAGGAAAAAGAAAAACAAGTGACCACATATAACACAAGTGGAAGAACACATCTTTCCTTACTTCATCCCTGCTGATCAGTTCATTTGAAAAAGTCAGTCCAGGCATGAGGCCTCTCTTCTTTAGCCAGAATATTGCAGCAAATGATCCAGAGAAGAAAATTCCTTCCACAGCAGCAAAGGCCACCACTCTTTCCCCTAGGAGAAAAACAGTTCCATTTCTAACTAGATACTGCAGACATTTGCAGGTTTATAAGCATTTATAAATATATGGGGCCTTTTACAACGTTAAACTATCTTCCTAAGAAACAAAACAAATGTGAGTATTGTGTACAAAGGTCTTCAAAGCAAGGGTTTCCCATTCCTGCCTGCTAAAGTGGAAAGACATGTTTATTTCAAACTCTGTGACAAACATGAACTTGGGTAGGTGCTGTTGTCTGCCTGTGCACGAGCGCACACACACACACACACACACACACACACATACACACACACACACACACGGATTTACCTGTAAAGACATGTGTGAGAGTTCCCTGTGTAAACTTGTGTGTACTAGAATGGGAGGTACAAGATAAACTTTATGTCAACTGTCTGCTAAGGGGAGGAGTGGTTGCTAAGGTTTATATTTTTGTTGGCAATTTTTGTTGCTAAAAGACTACTAGTAAACATTTTTTAAAAACATTGTTATTGTTATAGAATAATTTTAAAAATCAGCTGAAAGCAATGAATTCACCTATATGATAAAATGTTCTGTTAAAGATAGAAGAGCCAACTTAAAAGTTTACTCACTATTAGGCAAGAACTCTGTAGAAACTCATTCCTAAAATGTCTTTAGTGGTATCCTATCTGTAACACTGTCTCTAGACATTTATGGATTATAACACACACACACTAATGACAAATTTTTTTAATTTAAAATTCATCCAATAGAAATGTCCAATTTTTACGTTAAAACCCAGGCTTTCTGATCTTTAGAACAAATAGTTCAGAGAGCAGGATAACTGAGGTGCTCCTGGCTGGCTCTAAAGTTGTCAGGTTTCCCTTCTTCTTCCCTTGATAACTTCACATCAAACAGATGAACCAGCAGAGAGATGGGAGTCCAAACTGTCTATTAGTAACTTCCAACATGAAAAGACTTCTAGCCCATCTTTATAGATGCCATTGGTACCCATCATCAGAGAGGCTTCATCCAGCCACCAATGGAAACAGATGGAGAGACCCACAGCCAAACATTGGGCAGAGCTCCAGAAATCCTGTGGAAGATGGGGAGGAAGCACTGTAGGAGCCAGAAGGGTCAAGGACACTGTAAGAACATGGCCTATATAATCAACTAACCAGGGCTCACTGTGACTCACAGAGACTGGCCTAGGTCCTCTGCATCTGCTATAGTTCTGCAGCTCAAGGGTACTTATGGGATTGCTAACAGTGGGAACAGGCCGGACTCTTTGTCTGCTTTCAGGACCCTTTTCCTCCTACTGGGTTGACTCATCCAGCCTTAATATGAGGGGATGTGCCTAGTCTTATGGCCACTTGATATGGCATGTTTGGCTGCTAATCCCTGAGTGGCTTGCCCTTTTCTGAAGGGAAACTGAGGAGGAGTGGATCTGGGGAGAGTGGAAGTGGGGGAAGGGATTGGGAGGAGAGGAGGGAAGGGAAACTGGGTTTGGGATGTAATATAAGAGAAAAGAATGAAAAAAAAAAAGCTGCTTTGGAAAAAACTGAAGAACTATAACTTTAAAAAGTGCTGACTGAGTACTCATAAAAGATTATAGGACACTTTAATGTGAATATAATAAATATTACAATATAAATATAATCACTGCTTCAATTATTTCATCCATAATTGAATATTAGTTTATACTTTTAGCTTGCAACTAATTATATTACAGATAATGACTGACATTTTTAATTGTTAAAGTAATTTCAGATAGATAATTATCTGTAAGAGATCTGGACTAAACTTAAACATAAGTGCTATAAATAAGAGGAGAGTTATTTTAACCACTCTGTGCATTTATGTGAACACTGAAAAATGGAAACCATAACAAATAACTACAGAAAACTATGTTTGAAAACAACAACAAAATTTAAGGAGGGGTTGGAAAAACAGCATGAGAACCAGAGTTTGAACCCCCAGCATCCGTGTGAAAAGTGAGTATCAGACACACATGTAACCCGAGCACTGGGGCAACACATACAAGAGATTCCTGAAGAATCGCCCAGTGGGTGGCTCCAAGCTCAGTGCAAGACCATGTCTTCAGTGGCAGAGCTAAGGTGCCCAAGCGCCTGCAAGCAAACTCTGCCTTACATTTCTAGAAACAGTGCTAATGAAACTCTCTGGGCCTCCCTCTCCCTCCCCCTCCTACTCCCCCTCTTCTCTTCCCCACTCCCTCTCTCACACATACATATGTGTAGACACAAAAAGTAAAGGGGAGGCTACCTGAGGAGAGGAAGGGGTTAACAGGAACTGGAGGGGGCCAAGAAAGGCTAACAGGGGTGTGTGTGAATATGGTCAAATACATTATGTACATGGATGTAGATGTCATAATGAAAGCCATTATTATGTACAATGAGCATATGCTAATTAAAATTAGGAGTTGCTCATGAGACCCTATGCCAGTAGCTGAGATGCTATTGTCAGTCAATGCTGCTGGAGGAGGAGCAAATATTTTTTCCTTTGGTATTTGGCTGCTGGTAGGCTGCCCATGCTCTGTGGATGGGTTCCCATCCATACACATGTGGAGAACACTAAATGGACTTGGTGGATCATAAAAAAAAGAGAAGACATAAAGGAGGGAAGGGAACATGTTGGAGGAGAGTTCTAGAGAGGTGGAAGGGAGGTTTAGTGAACTGTATAAGCAAGTGTTTTACACATATGTATGAAATTTTCAAAGGATAAATGAAACTATTCTTTACTAAATATACACTAAGGGGCTGGATAAATGGCTCAGTTAAGAGTGCTTACTGCTCTTGGAGGGCCAGTTTCCAGCATTCATATCAGGTGGCTCACAACTCTCTGCATCTCCAGTTCCAAAGAAACTGACTCTCTCTGGCCTCTGTGGGCATCTGTATACATATCGTGCACATAAACACATGCAGGCACACACACATGCACAAAACCTTTTAAATGAATAAAGCTTTTGAAAATATATTAAACAAAAGATAGATAGAGATCAATAAAGGAAGAAATTTGATAATCAACTCTGGCTTTCACACTTAAACTTGTGGTGCAAACCTGTGTACATACGTGCATATATGCATACAATACATATACCACACACAGAAAAAAAGAAGGAAGGAAGAAAGAAAAGGAGGAGAAATGAAGGAAGACAGGAAGACACTTAGCAGCTTCTGGCCTCCACAGGAAATGCACACACACACACACACACACACACACACACACACACACACACAGTTATATCTATATAAGCACATACACATCACACATGGACACATACTCATGCACAGAAAAATCCTAGGAGATACATTTTATAAACTTTTGAAATAGAAAGACAACCAGGACATTTATTCTAAAAACTGTAATGAAGGTAAATACCACATAATTTGTTTAGAGGGAAAACAGGATATATTTTTAAATACAGCTGAGTCTACAATGTAATACACTAAAGATTATGTAGATAATATTTTTAAGGTTGAGAAATGTAATTTTAAAACACATATTAAGGTTTTATATATCTATCTGTCAATCATAAATTAGACAGTATGCTTCAATAAAAAAACAATTGGGAATTTTTAGTTTTATGGGCACTGAATCTCCTTACTGCATAATATGTTAACTTTAAAACAAAGGAATATTTCTTTTCTTTTTTTCTCTCTCTTTTTTTTTTTTTAAAGATTTACCTATTTCATGTAGCTATCCTCAGACACCACAGAAGAGAGCATCAGATCCCATTACAGATGGTTGTGAGCCACCATGTGGTTGCTGGGAATTGAACTCAGCACCTCTGGAAGAACAGTCAGTGCTCTTAACCACTGAGCCATCTCTCCAGCCCCACAAAGGAATATTTTCAAAAGATTGTTGTTGTTGTTGTTTGTTTGTTTGTTTGTTTGTTTGTTTGTTCAAGACAGGGTTTCTCTGTATAGCCCTGGCTGTCCTGGAACTCACTTTGTAGACCAGGCTGGCTTCGAACTCAGAAATCCACCTGCCTCTGCCTCCCAAGTGCTGGGATTAAAGGCGTGCACCACCACGCCCGGCTCTGTTGTTGTTTTTTTAAGTTTTCCTTTAGGTAAAAACAATAGACTATTAAGAATTCAGATGCAAGAAAAGAACAGCTGCTCTCCTGAGTCCTACTTGGTACAGAATCTCCACAAAGGTTAGGCAAAGTCCTGCCCGATGGAAGAGCTGCCTTTGAAGGCACTAAGGTGCAGATGGCCCCTTAGAACTGCATTTCCTCTGCTGCACAGCAAAGAACATCCCCACACTATGGACTTTTAGTTCCTCTACCATAAAAGGAGAGCTCTGAATTACATGTCCCACTTCCCCTTCCTCCACGGCACTGTCCACCCTCTCCACTGCTCTACCATACTTGTTCCTTGGAGCGCTTATTAAAGCGCTGAGACGGGTTTGATGTGAGATAAAGCCACAGGGAGACGCCACCTGGAGCCCATACTATGACTGCAGGGTGATTACCACCTTATGTCTTTTTCTACTTTGTCTTCCTTGGGTAGTGTCAATAAATACATACCTCAAACAAGGTAAGAGGCAAAGATGGACAAAATACCCAAGCTCGTCTCTGATCTCCACACAAGTGCCATAGCATGTGCACACACACACTTACATGCATGAACATGTATACATAGGGAAAAAGGAAAGGGCCTATGTCAGGGCCTATGAAATGGCTTAGCAGGTAAAAGAGCTTGCTTGCCCTAGAAGCGTGATGACCTGAGTTTGACCCTAGCAGCCATGGCAGAAGGAGACAGCATCCCCTGAAAGTTCCTGACCTCTATACATGTACACACTATGTACATGTGCTATGGCACACACAGCCTCTGCCTCCACACACACAAAACATTAATAAATTTTAAAAAATTATAAGGCTAGGCTGAGTGACCCATGCTTGTCCCAGCACTCAGAAGGCTGGGCAGGAGAACAGAGTTAGACATCATCCTGAGCTTCACATATGGTGAGACCCTGCTTCAAGAAAAAAAAAAAAAAGGAGGCTATTTCAACTTAATCCAGAAGTGTATCTGCATTTCACTTACTGGTAAAAGCTAAGCTTGTTACTGTAAACTGTTTCTTGTCCTAGTTGGATAAAAAAAAAAAAATCTTGCATTTTTTTTTAAAAACTAGATATTTGTTTCCCAAAATTTATCAGGCCTTGATATGCTTAAATTCCTAGTGTTCTTTGAGACTGGCACAAAGTGCAGGTCACTGCAGCACTCTCTGCTGGGGTCTATGTGACGATTTACTTGTCAGTGTGCATGCTGAGATCTTAGCTTTTCAAGTTCTGACATATTAGCTACACAAATAACAGCTTTACTTAGCACCAGTTTCTTTTCTTTTTTTTAATTAGGTACTTTCTTCATTTACATTTCAAATGCTATCCCGAAAGTTCCTCCTATACCCTCCCCCCGCCCTGCTCCCCAACCCACCCACTCCCACTTCTTGGCCCTGGCGTTCCCCTGTACTGGGGCATATAAAGTTTGCAATACCAAGGGACCTCTCTTCCCAATGATGTCCGACTAGGCCATCTTCTGATACATATGCAGCTAGAGACACGAACTCTGGGGGAGTACTGGTTGGTTCATATTGTTGTTCCACCTATAGGGTTGCAGACCCCTTCAGCTCCTTGGCTACTTTCTCTAGCTCCTCCATTGGGGGCCCTGTGTTCCATCCATTAGCTGACTGTGAGCATCCACTTCTGTGTTTGTCAGGCACTGGCATAGCCTCACAAGAGACAGCTATATCAGGGTTCTTTCAGCAAAATTTTGCTGGCTGATGCGATGGTGTCTGCGTTTGGAGACTGATTATGGGATGGATTCCCGGGTGTGGCAGTCTCTAGATGGTCCATCCTTTCGTCTCAGCTCCAAACTTTGTCTCTGTAACTCCTTCCATGGGTGTTTTGTTCCCAATTCTTTTTTTTTTTTTTTTTTTTTTTTTTATGGTGAAAAAAGTATATATTTAGAATTAGCCATCTGGACTCAGTTTAGATGATCCCAATCTTGTTGGCAACATCTAGGGCATCATAATCAGGAGCCAAGCGAACATACGCCTTCTTCTCTCCGTCGGGCCTTATCAGGGTATTGACTTTGGCCACATCGATGTCATAGAGTTTCTTGACAGCCTGTTTGATCTGATGCTTATTGGCCTTGACATCCACAATGAACACAAGAGTGTTGTTGTCCTCTATTTTCTTCATGGCTGACTCCGTGGTCAGTGGGAATTTGATGATAGCATAGTGGTCAAGCTTGTTTCTCCTGGGCACACTCTTCCTAGGATATTTTGGCTGCCTCCGGAGCTGCAGGGTCTTGGGCCACCGGAAGGTGGGTGACGTTCGGATCTTCTTCTTTTTGTGGCTGTGGACGCCTTTCAGCACCGCCTTCTTAGCTTTCAAGGCCTTCGCTTTGGCTTCGGCTTTGGGAGGGGCAGGAGCTTCCTTCTTCGCTTTCGGCGCCATCTTCTTGTTCCCAATTCTAAGAAGGGGCAAAGTGACCACACTTTGGTATTCGTTCTTGAGTTTCATGTGTTCTGCAACTTGTAACTTGGGTATTCTAAGTTTCTGGGTTAATATCCATTTATCAGTGAGTACATATCATGTGAGTTCTTTTGTGATTGGGTTACCTCACTCAGGATGATATGATATCCTCCAGGTCCATCCATTTGCCTAGGAATTTCATAAATTCATTCTTTTAAATAGCAGAGTAGTACTCCATTGTGTAAATGTACCACATTTTCTGTATCCATTCCTCTGTTGAGGGACATATGGGTTCTTTCCAGCTTCTGGCTATTATAAATAAGGCTGCTATGAACATAGTGGAGCATGTGTCCTTCTTACCAGTTGGAACATTTTCTGGATATATGCCCAGGAGAGGTCTTGCAAGATCCTCCGGTAGTACTATATCCAATTTTCTGAGGAACCGCCAGACTGATATCCAGAGTGGTTGTACAAGCTTGCAATCCCACCAACAATGGAGGAGTGTTCCTCTTTCTCCACATCCTCGCCAGCATCTGCTGTTACCCAAATTTTTTATCTTAGCCTTAGCACCAGTTTCTAATTAACTATTACAAATAATGATCTCAGCATACTGAAATCTCTGTATTCCACTCTGATGCAACATGACCTGCAAGGCTTATCTGATACATACAAGTTAATACTACATACCAAAAGTAGATTTCCTATCTGCTATCCAGCGCAGAGCCCAGTCCGCTTTTTTCTTAACATATGGCATTGTTTCAATTGCATTAAATAAAAATTCCCTATAAAAACAAAAAATCATGGAAAAATTATTCATTTGTTTTTATTAATTGGACTGTTTTAATAATCAGAGACAGTAAGTATAACTCTTACAGTATACTATCAAATCTAGATTTTCTATATTTTGTATGTTTATAATTATGAAAATAGAAATAAAAGTAAAACTCAAGATTAGTGACTTACATATAAGCTGATATGAAAATCATTGAAATGCAAATATTCAGTTTAGTAATACAATATACTAACAAGGTCTTAAGATGCTGTGAGTTATGTAAAGACTACCTGGTTCTATACCGTGTTTTACTTGAACACATTATTGAGCAATAGAAAACTACACTCATGATCTTCCATATGTAAATCATCTTTAATATTACAGTTTTGGAATAAATTCTGCTCTTAATGTAAGCAAATAGCTAAATGCATGTAAATCAAAGCCCTGCAGTAATACCTTTTCTTTGGATCTCTGATGTAAGTGTCTATTAGTAAACTGTACATCTCTGAGTGAACATTCTCGATGAGAATCTGAAAGCCATAGAAGCAGCGAGCCTCTGGAACCTGCACCTCCTGACTAAAACGCTCCACCTAAGAAAATAAGGAGACAGAAAGATCCAATGAGCAGGCTCTCACTTAACTCTGCTCACACACCACAAGGACAACTTAGACATCAGAGCCTTCACCTAGTCTTTTGTGTTCTCCAGCACTCAGGAAGCTGGACAGAAGGATACTGAGTTCAAGACCAACCTTGTGACACATAGTAAGACCCTGTCTTACAATATAAAAAGGTGATCAATAAGAAGGCTCAGCAGGCAAAGGTGCTTGCTGGCAAACCTAATGACCAGAGCTCCATCCCTGGAACCTCATGATGGAAGGAAAGAGCTGCCCTGACTTCCACATACGCACAATGCACATGTGCACATGCACATGCACACACACATACATACATAAAGTTTAATACAATATTTTTTGGGGAAAAACATGCCTGTTATACAACAAATGGGGCACTAAAGCCTAATCAGTCTTTTCTTTCTTTTATCTTTTCTTGTAGTTCCCTGGACTGAACCCAGCATCTTAGTCATGTTAGGCCAACACTCTCTTCCAAGCAATACATATGCTCAGCCTTTATGGATCTTTTAAAGCAGCAACTTTAGCAGTACTGTTCAGCCAGAAATTCTGGTGCTGGAGATTGAGCCCAGCATTTTACTTATATTAGGCAGGTGCCCATTGAGCTGTACCTACAACTCCAAAGACTGTGTTCCAAAGCAATAGGATGAATTTATCTTTTATGTGGAAATACTGCTACTGAACACTAAATTTTAGAATATCTCCAAAAACACAAAACAGTGATTTTGCTTTGTAGAACTTCTTTCCTAATAGTAGACTGATCAATTTAAGTTCTTCTGGTTCATTATTGATGTTCCTTAACAAAATCCAATTCCTTCCAACTGGTCATAATACGATTTCTGAATAAGGACGATCTACACAGACTTGCAGAGGGTCATAAAGAACACATTCTGAGCTGAGGGGAAAATCAAGTTTATGAACTCTGTGCTTCTTCTGGATCTTGTTTTCACGTCACTGAGGATAAAACTCAGGGCCTCTGTAATGCTAGCCAAGCATATATAGTCACAGGGACAGGTTCAGCCCTATCACTGTGTGTAGTTTTAATTGGTATAATTTATGCTTGATTTTGTAATAGATCACTAGTCATTTGACAGTTAGCTACCTTTTCCTGGGAAACTTCATGAGAAAAATATACTCATAACTTAATCTGGGGAGATGCCTTTGCTGGGTTTAAACTCCCTAGCACTCACATAAGCATCTAGCCATGTCTGTGAGCCTGCAAACCCAGTGCTGAGGCACCTGACAGAGGGCCTGAGAGGTTCTCTCTGCAGTCAGCTTAACCTAGTAACGATGAGCTCCAAGTTCAATAAAGAGACTTGCTCTCAAGGGAATAAGGCAGAGAGCAACAGAGGCAGACAGCTACGGTTCTCTGGCCTCTGCTTGCACATGCACACTTTAAACAACAGTTAATGAATGTTCATCTACTCCATCACTGGGAGACTTTCTTTCCTCAGGCAGGAGATATGGTGATCTTACTGTCATTCAAGTACAAAACAAGAACAATGGTAAAATAAAAATCTTACCAAGTTTTCATTTACAATTCCATCACTGGCTGCAAAAAAGGCTAAGATGTGGGAGATAAAATACTTCTCGTCGGATTTAAGCTTGTTCCAGTGAGGGAGGTCCTTTGACAAGTCAACCTAGAATAGAAACAGTCCAATTTTTTTTACTTAGAGAGTTTAGAAAACTTTCAAGATGAGCTATGACATTGCCAGTAAGGTCTGAAAGAAAACATTAAAAATCACAAAAGTCAAACAAAGGCAAGCATTGTACTAATAACATGTCGTACTCAGAACATTTGCTTAGTTAGTAGATTATAATGCTCCTGCCACACGGGAAGGAATGGATAAGTATGAGAGACAATATATATGTTTGTTAATGGGAGAAAGTTTATACACATGCGCATGCATGTGTTTCTGTATATGTGTGTGTACATATTTTACAACATCATGATCTATATCTTAAACATATCCAGTAAAATTTGTTTAAAAGAACACAAAACAGAGTTGGAGAGATGGCTCAGTGGTTAAGAGCACTGCTGCTCTTCTCAAGGTCCTGAGTTCAAATCCCAGCAACCACATGGTGGCTCACAACCATCTGTAATAAGATCTGATGCCCTCTTCTGGTGTGTCTGCAGATAGCAACAGTGTACTTACATATAATAAATAAATAAATCTTTTAAAAAAACTCAAAAAAATCCTGGCATGTTCAAGGAAGTGGTGATAGGGGAAGAAGGGGGGGGTGAGAAAGAAAGGAAGGACATTTGTGAAGGAACCTGTTTTTTTTTGGGGGGGGTTGTTTGTTTGTTTGTTTGCTAAGTTAGTTGGCCAGGATACACTTTTAAAATATTAAAATTAATAAAGTGGTATTGCACCAAGTGAAGGAATGAACAGAAAGAAAGAAGAGAGTGAAAACTAGTCAGGTACATAAAGTAGACCAACTAACATCAGTACTCATTTGTTTCATGCAATAGTTACATCAGTATTAACAGGCAATTCAGCTCCTACAAACAAACTACAGCTTCTACTCTACTGCCGGCCACTCTTCTTTAATGAGAAGCCATCACATCAGGAAGACAGTAACCTGCGATTTAAAGTAGTGTATAGGTATGGCTTCTTCGTGAATAGAAATGCCTATGAAAATGCTCACTACAGTTACTCTGAGCTAGGAGAGTGATGCACTCTAAGATTTGGCGAATCCAAACTTTTCACATGGTCCTTAAATGTACCTTACTGTTCCTTAGCTGACTCTTACTGCTATCCATTACTGCAGACATGATAGCTTACAAACAAAAACAAAAAAAAACCACATTTACTTCTCACAGTTATGAAAGCTTAAGTCCAAGATCAGGGTGTGGGCCAGCTAAAGTTATGACTTGACACAAGAGAAAGTCATTCTGAAAGAAGAAACCCCAGTTGAGAGTGATATAGACATTGGAGGCCTGGCTTATGACATTTCAGAGGGAAGTTTAAGAGTCCCTAGAAAGACCATAGGGTTGTATGACATTTTGAATTAGGAATCTGTGCTTCCTGGTCAGATGGAGCTGAAGACTCAGCTGTGATTAATAAGAGACCAGGACCATTGAAGACAGCCTTTGCTTTCCTGAGACAGCTGATACTGGTTAGCTGGATGAGAAATTAGCAGTGACTAAGAACACCACCAGCGCCGGAGGATCCTAAGTCTGGAAGTACTTGTATCCTATTGGGACCAAGGCTGCATCTCAAACTGGCTGCCAAACTGGGTAGTACAAAAACCAGGTGGTACTGGTTTTGAAGGCATGCAGGGGTCCTAAAGAACAGCTGAAGCTTGGCTCTGCGTGGCAGGGCTAGAGTCCCTCAAAAGGCCAGATGATGCCAATGAAGGTGCAGCCCAGGTACAACAGCAAGTCTAAAATTTTGAAGATGCCAGTACCATGGGGCAGCTACCAAGGACAGCAGGAGCTGTGGAGTGGAGCCAGCCTGAGGCCAGAAGACAGAGTGTGGAAGACAGGAGAGCAGGGAAGTGTAGCCTGAAGTCTCGGGTGGAGTTCAAGATCACTGAGTGAACCTCAGAGGAGCAACACTGAACTTTTTACACTGTTGGACTTTGATTTTGCTTTGATTTGTTTGTGATTGTCCACTTTTCTTCCCTCTTGCAGTTATGAAAGCACCTAGGGTTTTTGTTTTTGTTTTTTGTTTTGTTTTAACAAGAGGCTACTGTTAAGAAACAATTGTTTTAAAAAAAGATTCAAAGTTTTGGAGAGACTTTGGACTTTCAGAGAGATTTTGAATATTTTATAGAAATATGGATATTTTAGAGATTTAGGATATTTTAAAGAAACATTGGATATTTTAAAGTGACTAAACCTTTACAGTGAATGAATTTGTAAAGACTATGGGATTTTTAAAAGCTGGAATGTGGGGCTGGAGATACAGCTCAGAGGTTAAGAGCACTGACTGCTCTTCCAGAGGTCCTGAGTTCAATTCCCAGCAACCACATGGGACTCATACCCATCTATAATGAGATCTGGTGCCCTCTTCTGGTATGCATGCATAATGTAGACAGAAACCTGTATACATAGTAAATAAATAATCTTTAATAACAGCTGGAATGTTTTATATTGTAAAATTATTATTGACATGAAATCTTAGGTAAGAGCAAGAAAGGAAATGGTTATAGTATAATAGTGATGAGTCTGTGTGTCAAGTTGACAAAGGGCCAATTGTGCTAGCTAGTTTTATGTAAACTTAACATGTCCTCCTATACACAGCAGAGTAATCCACGAGCAAGCCTGTGGAGTTTTCTTAATTGATGATTGATGTTGGAAGACCCAGCTCACTAGGGGTGGTATTGCCCCTACACTAGTGGTCTTCTGAACTATTAGAAAACAGGCTTAGCAAAGCTCTGCATCAGTTCCTGCCTCCAGGTTCCTGCCTTGAGTGCCTGCCCTGACTTCCCTGGATGATGATGTACAAGCTGTAATAAACCCTTTCTTCCCTAAGTTGCTTTTGATCATGGTGTTTTATCACATCAATGGAAACCCTATCTAAGACAGGGTGGGGGAACAGTATGTCTAAATTGTTTTTATGTGTATAGATATTTTGTCTGGATGTATGTTTGTGTATTGTGTGCATATTGGGTGCCCCAGAGGCCAAAAGAGAAAAGTTAGATTACCTGAAACTGAAGTTACAGGTCATTTTGAGCCACCATGTGGGTCCTGGGAATCAAACTTATGTCCTCTGGAAGAGTAGCCAGTGCTCTTAACTCCTGAGTCATCTCAGCAGCCCCATGGTGAAATTTTTGAAGGAGCTATCTTTTCTAGTTTATAGTGTATATGGGTACCTTCTTGCCATATGCTCACAGGGTGGAGAGAAAGCTCCCTTCTCACGTCTCTTTTTATAAAGGCATTAATGCCACCCATGAGATCAATATCCTCATTGCCAAACACCTTCACTGCCACACTCTGAACAGTATCACACTGGGAATTAATAACTCAACTTACAAATTTGGGGAAGACAAAACAATGCACAGCTCTTATAGCTATTGTTTTGTCCTATAAAAATCTCTAAGTGTGTTTAACAATAATATGACTAATATTTGAAACTATAACTGTCCTTTGTAAACTCAGCTGGTTTTGTTCTCCTTTTCATTACTCTAACAAAACCTCAGTCTCCTTAACTCTTTTCCTGCTATACTTTTAAGTGTTCACTGAGCACTCAATACATGCCAGTTGCTAAGTTCTGGAGATACAATAGGGTCAGGGGGATTCCTGGCAGTGAATTTAATACTGCAATATGTCTAGTCTTAAATATTAAACTTGCCTCTTTAAACACCGAGCTGAAAAATGCCCCATAACTTTTACTTTATACTGTTATATAATTATGGCTATGTACTCTTTTAGAAACACAGAATTTCTTGTGCTGGTTTTCTCTCATTTGAGCTCATCCTCAATCCCATCATCTACATAGTAACTCCAGACTTGCTGCTGCTACAGTTTCATCATCTACATAGTAACTCCAGACTTGCTGCTGCTACAGTTTCATCATCTACATAGTAACTCCAGACTTGCTGCTGCTACAGTTTCATCATCTACATAGTAACTCCAGACTTGCTGCTGCTACAGTTTCATCATCTACATAGTAACTCCAGACTTGCTGCTGCTACAGTTTCATCATCTACATAGTAACTCCAGACTTGCTGCTGCTACAGTTTCATCATCTACATAGTAACTCCAGACTTGCTGCTGCTACAGTTTCACTTGCTGCTGCTACAGTTTTAGAGCCTTGCTGTTCCCCATAGAACCATGCCTTAAAGTAAAGGCTTGGTTGCTAGTGGTGGCACAATTACTATATAACTTTATTTTCTTAGGTATTTTTGTCATAGTAACAAAAAAGCTGACTACAGGAAATGCCCAACTAGCTTTAAAAAAAATTCTTGTCTTCTGAGTCAGTGCCTAATATTTGGGAATTAAATTCAACCACTGATTTTAAAAATTAGAATATAAAGTTAATTGTTTTTTAACATAATTTGTTTAATATGTGGGACTAAAAATATCTTTGACTTCCTTTCAAACATGTATTTGAAGCTTCCTGTAAAATCCATACCAACTTCTGTGTTTTAATTTTTAATTAGCATTTCTTGGTTACAAGACATTTATTACAGTTTCAAAAAGAAGCAATTAATTTCCAATGAATTTTTCAGAAACCCAAACACACGGGTACCTTTTAAAAACATGACAAACAAAAGATCAACTGTGTGCTCTACGTGTTCTCTGAACCATATCTAACAGAAGTTTTCTAAAAACCACAGACAAATAGGGAAAGTCAGGTGTGCAAACCATACTGAATACTTGTTTCAGTTGGGTGTTTTGGTCTGTATGTCAACTATAATACATAATAATAATTTTGACAATATAACAAAGGTAGACAAATATCCAAAAACAGTGTAAAAGAAATTTCAGACATTGGTATCTTTTAAATTTTTAGGTTAAAAATTCCCCATTCTTTGTATGAACTCATAGTTTACATTTATTTAGTGCTTACCAAGTGTCAAATATGATTGTAACTATTTCATTGATCCTCAAAACAACCCAATGTGTTATATATATTTAGCCTGATTTAGCAGTGAAAATGCAAGGAGAAATGAGGACTACTTCCACAGATAATATGCGGCAGAGCAGGCTTTATACTCAAGCAGCCTGGCCTCAGACCCTGCACTCTTTACAGAGTGTTGTTTCCATAGATAAACATCTATTTATTTATCTATTTATTTATTTATTGTACACATTCATGTGTGTATAAGAGGTGGGGTGAGAGAAAGAGATCATGTGTGTGCCACAACACATGTGTAGAGATCAGAAGAAAATTCAAGAGTGAGTCCACTCCTCCTAATGTAGACTCCACAAATCAAATTCAGGCCATCAGGCTTGTTCAGAAAGTTCTTTTGCCCAATGAGTCATCTCGCTAGCCCACATTTGGTCTTTTGACTGACAGGCATACAGATCCAATGATATTTATTCACATGGATACAGCTCACCAGAGATAGGGATGCTTATTGATTCATATACAGCGTAAGGATGTTATGTCAATATCATGAACAATAAGAAATAATTAAATAATAAAGACAATAACTACCTGTGTATTTAATTAAATTATACAGTAATCATTTGCATGACTAAATTGTTCTTATTAAGCCAGCAAGAATTATGTAACTTGTGTGTTCAACTCCCTTTGAAGGTGGAAACAGTTACATTTCCAGTAAGTGATCAGCAGTTGCCTGCTGGGGCAGTTGCCTCTGGTTTGCTGCAGCTGAAGGCAGAGCTAGATTGTGAACTCAGCCTGGCAGGCTCATAGTTGAATGCCCTGCAGAGATGGTCAAACTGCTTACACAACTGCACCTTTGTCCAGCCAGGTCCGTCTCTCAAGCTAGTGCAGGGTCCTCACAGTTTTCACCCTTTTGGCAGATTTTTGGAGTTCTTGTTTTCTTTTGGAGCCAGGGTTTCTCTGTTTAGCCCTGGCTGTCCCAGAACTCATTCTGTAAACCAGGCTGGCCTCAAACTCAGAGACTCACCTGCCTCTGCCTTCTGAATGCAGGGATTAAAGGTGTGCATCACCACGCCCGGTTCTCACCCTTCATCTTTTTAAAACTACAGCTGCAACTCTGTTCATTCTGCTGGCCACAGTATAAACTGGTGTTAGGCCTGGCGAGATGGATCAGCAGGTAAAGCTGTTTGCTGCCTGATGAGGTCAGTTCAATTGCACAAACACATAAATGAGTGAATATAAAAACAAACAAACAAAAATCCAAAAGTGGTCTCATGTAGTCATAGAGAACCAAGAACCTATTTAAAAATAAAGACTGTGGGCTGCCTGCAGACCCAGCTCAATGGTTCAGAGCATTGGCTGCGGCTGTTCAGTTCTCAGCACTCACATGACAGTTCACACCCACCTCTACCTGCAATTCCTGGGAACCTAATAATCTCTGCTGGTCTGTCAGGGCATCAGGCACACATGCGGCACGTGCACATATATGCAGGCAAACACTCATGCACATAGAATAAAAAAAATAAATCTTAAGAAGTAGAAAATGGTCTGCAATATATTAGAAGTAAAGACAAGAGGCTCATGACCATGGACTTTCAGAAAGATCTTGGGAACAAATACAAGAATCTGGCAGAATAGCTTGTCATGTTCTTGTACCAAGAAACTTATTTACAGATGCTAACCTAATTATGCTCAATTTAAGTTGATTAACAATTATTTATATTTAATTAATTTAATTAATATTTAATTATATTTATTATTGATGAGCACTAATAATCTACATTAATTATGAGCCATACTTACAAGTAAAACTATTTCACTATTCTGTAAGGCAAAGGTGAGTGAGATGCAGGCCACGCCACATACCTCCTCTGCTGTCCAGAAAGATGCCTGTGCTTGCTTGTACATTCTCCAGATATCAGGATACTGGATTGGAAAGATGACGAACCGTCGGGAACTCTTTCTTAGGAGTGGCTCTTCATTTGACCTCACCACATTTTCTTCTGTCTCCGAACACAATTGCTTAAAACAAAACAAAACAAAAAACAAAAAAACAAAGCACAAATGCTTTTATTCCACGGAAATTTCTCTGTGGCTCAAGCTTAAATAGACATCTTGGGGAAGCTGAGGCGGTATGGCTGGGGACGCGGCATGATGTATAGAATCCCTTCAGTTATCGGCATAGTAGGCAACTGTAGACAGATGGTTGCATGACTTTAGGGAGTTGCTTCATTTCCCTAAGCCTCGCTTTCTTCGGATATACTTACTGAATAAGATTGTTCTGATTATTAAAAATCCTCTAAGCTATACCAGGTGCATAGCATACTAAAATTATTGTGGTTACTGCTACTCTAAACATAATACAAGCTAAGTCAATGAATTATAACAATGGGAAAATGTCTAAGTCTGTGAACGAAATGTCCCTTCCACTCCACTCTGACTTAGAATGCTGATGTAAACAATCCATTGTTACCGGCTTCTAATTTTTCCTAATCTTAGCTGAAATACTATAATTCTTACCTGAAAACTCCTTACCAACAATGTATTTCCTTTATCTACCTTAACATTCCCATACACCACTGTTATTCTTATTTACATTTCAGATTATTCTTTATGGTAAAAAAATTGTTTTTAGTTGTATGGGCAAATTAGCATCCTTGCTCACAAGTTAGCAGTTGTCACACTCATATCAAAAGACTGCTACAAAAATGCTAACATTGCATTTTTCATGATTTCAAATGCTGTATTCTTTTTTTTTTTTTTTAGATTTATTTATTTATTATATGTAAGTATACTGTAGCTGTCCTCAGACTCTCCAGAAGAGGGAGTCAGATCTTGTTACGGATGGTTGTGAGCCACCATGTGGTTGCTGGGATTTGAACTCCTGACCTTCGGAAGAGCAGTCGGGTGCTCTTACCCACTGAGCCATCTCACCAGCCCCTGCTGTATTCTTTTAAAATTATTTTGTTACCATTGATTACAGAGATGATTCTGAATGGCTTTTGAAAGGTTGTTCTTATGTTTCTGGAATTATTATAGTAAATTTTTGGTCCATCAGTACCTCTTTATTACTCCCAGAAATAAACTTTAGAGAATGGCAGTAGAGTAAGTCTTAGCTAGACATGCTGGAACATGACTGTAATACCAACTCTCAGGAGTTGGTTGAACCAGGAAGATTAAGTTGAGCCAGTCTGAAGAGAGGGGGAGGAGAAACAGAGACAGACATTCAAATATAACATTAGCTGGACCTGAGCCCAAATGAAAAAGGTTGAGGTCTAGAGTAAACAGGTGTGTGTGTGTGTGTGTGTGTGTGTGTGTGTGTGTGTACTGGTCAATGACATTAATTCATGAAGGATTAAAAAAAGTGACATTAGGAAGTATTACTAAATATTTTGTTATATAAAGAGGGTTAACTAACATAAACCTTTGAACTGGGTCAGAGTCGACATATTTCATAATGTATATGTTAATACAATTTGAAGAGGTACAGGTAAGGCTCTTCAGGGTACACCTGGTAGACCTGTGGTAAGAAACCATATTTTAGAACAGTGGTTCTCAACCTTCCTAACACTGTGACTCTTTAATGCAGTTTCTCATGATATGGTGACCCCCAACCATAAAATTACTTTCATCGTTACTTCATAACTTTAATTTTGCTACTGTTATGAATTATAATGTAAATATCTGTGTTTTATGATAGTCTTAGGCAACCCCTGTGAAAGGGTTGTTCAACCCTTCAAGGGATCATGAATCTCACATAGTGGACTGATTAGTAGCAAGATGATTAAGAGAACTTCTAATGTCAGGTATTAATCCAGTATTCAGGAGGTGGAAGCTAGTGGATCTGAGTTTGAAGCTAGCATGATCCACAGAGAGAGTTCCAGGCCAGCCAGGGATCACAGACAAACTTTGTCTTGAAAAAAGAAAAAGGTAATATACAAAGAAATTGTTGGCTAGGTCAGACATAAATCTTTACCATTTATATATATGAATTCAAAACAAATTTGTCAAGTCTCACAATTCTATTGAACAATTTTATAAATAACATTATAAATAGAAACAATATTATTCTATTAGACAAAAGTGGATTTATCATTTGGTGTTATAATTATGATTTTATTTGAAAAATGGGCTTAGATATTAGTGCCCATGGAAAGTGCCTTGAATGTAAATATAAATTTTGCCATAGTTATTTTCCTATAGCCACTCTGAAACTTTGCTACTCAAAAATATTTCACTATCAACATTTTATGAAAAAAGACAAATTAACCTTTGGATTCTAAAACATTACTTCTTGGCTAAATTTTACCTGAAGTTAGCTTGGGTATGTCAATTTTGCATACTAAATGGGAATTAAGAAATTAATTTTTAAAAACTTTGGAGTAGTCCATCTAACTCCAACAAGTAACATTATTGGATATCTATTTTATGATCACTTGTAGAAATGATACAGATCAGGCTGGAGAGATGGCTTAGCAGTTAAGAGCACTGACTGCTGTTCCAGAGGTCCTGAGTTTAATTCCCAGCATCCACATGGTGGCTCACAACCATCTGTAATGAGATCTGATGCCCTCTTCTGGTGTGTGTCTGAAACAGCTACAGTGTATTCATATAAATAAATAAAAAAGAAAGAAAAAAAAGAAATGAGGCAGATCTGAAAAGAACAAGAAAGAAAAAAAATTAAATTAGTATGTTTTCCATTTCTTGCCCAGTGAGATATGTGCACCCACCCAAACACACACACATTCTCCTCCCAATATATACATACATACTTACTGCATATACATATACACAAAATATATATGCATTATGTATACATGTATATGCATATTTGTATACATACAAATATATATACATATATACAAAAACACAATGTTTTTAAAAATAAACAATCAGTTCTTGCTAAAAATGTTCAACCTCTGCAACTGCAAGATTTTTACAAGAAATAACAGCAACATAGAATATCCTCAATATGTGGAAAACAGCTGAATATTCAAATAAAATGAATATTTTATCACTTTTCACACTCTAATTAGTTTAACAAAACTTGAATCAACTGATCCTACTAAGCCCAAGCACCACTAACTCGAAGCTGTTAATACAAAGAATCTATTGTTGAAAGCTTCCTAAGCCTAAGTTACTCCATAATGTCTGAAAGTAGCTTGTTTAGGCTGTGCCCAGAGAGATCCCACTTTACAGGAAGCTTTTGACTCAGTCTTATGGATGGAGGAAGGCAGTGCTCTTAGGTGGACAAGCAAACATCACTGTCTGTCTAGCACTACCCATGTCTAACAGTGACAAATGATTTATTCCTGGAAGAAATCAGGTGAACTGAGGCTGTAATGGTAACTGAGAGTACTAAGATCTCATTAGGAAACGAAGGCTCAGAACTTATCAGACAGAACAGATTAAAGGAGTATAAATCTCTCACATGAACTTCATAAAGTCATGATGGTAATGGCTCCATACTCTCCTATCATCTGATACTTGGTGTACATGCCGTGTGTTTCTGTGTGTGTGTGTGTGTGTGCGTGCGCTCTCACAAGTGTGTTAAGGACTGACAAGCAGAGATCTCTTGGTTGTCTCTGGGGCTTGAGTTCAGCTTAGTCCCTTCTGTTGACATGGCCTACTTGACTGGCCTCCACCCATCTTGAACTCTTTCAGTCATTTTAACTTATATTAATTCTGTAAACTACATATATAGAGAAATGTTTGCTTACATTATGTGATATGAGAGTTAATACTAATAACTAAGATCTAAACAAAATGTACCTTTTCTTCAGCCAGATGGCCAAAGAAGGCGGGGTTATCTGGCAAACTGCTGTTAATGAAACTGCTGTACCTTGTAAATTTATTATCATTCAATAAACTCTGACATTGTAAACAGACACAAACATGTTTATCTGTGTTTCTGCCATAGCGCACTTACAACAATCTATAAAGTGAAACGTCAATAAAAATAACAAATTCAGCCAGGCAGTGGTGGCACACGCCTTTAATCTCAGCATTTGGGAGGCAGAGACAGGCAGATTTCTGAGTTCAAGGCCAGCCAGAGTGAGTTCCAGGACAGCCAGGGCTATATAGAGAAACCCTGTCTCGAAAAACCAAAACAAACAAACAAATAAAAAACCAAACAAACAAAAAACCCAAATTCAGGTTTAATGTTTCTAGTAGGCAGCTGAAGATATAACATTGTGGCACATGAGTGATGGTAACCCTATTAAAATTGCCGAGGAACTGGATTATCTAGAGAGAACCTATGGGGAATAGAAAGACAACTGAACATAGCCTTGGAGGATGTTAAAGAATGCCAACCTTTAGAGCTTGAGATGTAGCTCACTTGGAAGAGTGCTTGCTCAAGAGTACCTGTCTGCCACGCACCAACCCAGTGTCCTATCCCCGGTGCCACATAAACTAGGCCCAGAAGATCGATAGAGAATTTCTACATCATCTTCAGCTACACAGTAACTCTGAAGGGTAGCCTGGGATGTGTGAGGTCCAGACTAGAAAAGAAAAGAGGGATGGAAGGAAGGAAAGAAAGACAGGCAGACAGACAGACAAGGGAGTAAGGAAGAGAAAGCTAATGTATAAAGAGCAGATAGTAGAGAAGACAACCCTTGACTGGAAAGGATGTACGGAAAAAAAAAAAACAGCAACAAAAAACAAAAACAAAAGCAGGAGTAATCTTATTTAGCTAAAGCCTCAATGAGAGAAATCTATAAAAGATCCAGACTCTGATATCAATCAGTCTAAGAGGGTAGGAAATTAATTTTGTGGGCAAAAAATTTCAAAGATGTGGTAGCATACAGAAGCTCATATTGTAACTCTCTTTGATCTCATTTTCCAACTGCTGGCATTCATTGTGGGATTAATTATAAAATGATTCCTATGGATAGAGAATCAGGAAGTTTCTGAATGGGAATTAACATGAATAAAGGTGGCAACTGGAAGACAGATATTCTATACAGGAAGAATTAGAAAAAGAAACAAGATTTTGCTAATATATACTGTATGAATTTCAGAAATGGAAATGAGTACACTAGAGCACTAAGATGTGAAAACTGGAATAAAAAACACCTGGGCTTTTCTAGTGGGCCTTATTATTTTTTTATTGAGAATTGAGACCTTGAGAAAAAAATTTTTTTTCTTGTAGAATTAGTATGGGAAGTAACAACAAATCACTAAATTAATGAAAGATACACTTGCCAATGGTAAACAAAACTGGATGGCAGGGAAGACTGAAAGGAGAGAGACAACTAAGTTGTAGCTGCACCAAGGTGAGGTGATGAGAACCTGAGATAAAGCTGGGGAGTAGGTAATCCTGAGCAAGACTCCACCATCTTTTCCAAACTTGTGCATTTAGTTTTGTCTTAGTTTCTGGTCATCTGAGACAAAACCTAGCTTATGATTCCCCAGTAAGCACCTGAAGTGGTTTAACCTAGACTGCCATTCTCCATGCCTCCAATGTGGTTGTCTATTGTGTCTCTTTCACTTATGTGCATGCAGCTGCAACTATGTATGTGTGTGTGTGTGTGTGTGTGTGTGTGTGTGTGTGTGTACCATTTCATTCCTGTATCAATCAACAAATCTGAAAAAGCTGGTGGAACACTGTACTAGAAGCAACAACTTGGAAAGTTGAACCTAGTTCTAGTAATGAGTCTTAGGAACGCCATTCTGGCTTAAGTGTTCGAATATCGGAAAAAAATCTACATGTTAGGAGACTAATAAACCTCATTTATTTCCCTTTAAGATGGCCCTTAAATCAACTGTGCTAAGATCACCTGAAGTGCCTGTTACAAAGGCAGGTTGTAGGCTTGGTAATTTAGTTTTTATTAATCACTCCACATGCTTCTGATACAAATAGCCCGCACTGCCCTATCATATCCAAAATAAAAATAAAAAACTAAAAAACAAAGTGCTTACGATATCCCGAATCTCAAAAACTCTTGGATTCGTTAAAAAAAAAAAAAAAAAAAAAAGTACTCACTAAAATTTATTCTAGGTCTAAACCTTTGCTCTGTCTTTATGAATTAAAAGTAATTTTTTTTTTTAAAAGTTAACTTTCAGGTGTTAAGCCAGAATGATTCCTGGTGTCATTGGCAAACCAGAGAAGTCTAAATATTGCCGGAAAGGAGAAATTGGTGCTGAGTATCTTTGTTTCAAGGGGAAAATTAAGGGATAGACATAATTTATTATTAAACGATTACAGAATAAAAATCAACTTAGAACCTCCATCTTTGTCTAGAAATGCCAGTATAAGCATGAATATATGTGGGCTCAAACTTTTATGGCCCCTTCCAACTTGCCACAGTATTAACTTCAAGACACCACAAAGAGAAACAGGCTCACATACCAAAAAAAAAAAAAAAAAAAAAAAAAAAAGTATTACTTGTATTCCAGATGGTTTAGAATATTTGTCTCCAAAATGTGGAGTTGGAATTACACAGTAACAACTTACATTACTATAAAGCCGTATAATTTTTGTTTGCTCTTATTACATACTTCTTTCTGCTAGCACGGGTTAATTTTAGATTTATTAAACACTTTGCATAAAGCACTTCATTCTTTGTGAAGGAAGAAACACTTCCACTACTGAAATGAAGAGACACCCCGAAGATTCAGTTAGAAGTTCGGTGTGAGGAAAACTGGTCTCCCAGTCTTTTATTCGTTGTAAGGGTTTCTCGTCCTCCCTTCACCTGTCATCTCCTCCCCTCATCCACCTGCATCAGTTTCCACACGAGTTCCTCAACTGCATCTGATGGTTCACCTCTCTTGCGTAGATCCGTCACAGCCCTTTTTCACCCGCCAGGGCTCCCGACAAGAAAAGAAAGACTGGAGAGCAGAGGTTGGAGAACAAGGGGACACGGAGACTTCCTCAGCCGGGACCTGAGTGTTCCTGCTCCGCCCTGAGCAGAGCAGCACAGCGTCCATGCTCGCCCTTCCCGACTCCCCAACACTAGCCTGAGGTGAGGGCGCTTCCTTTCGGCCTGCACAGTGTTTCTGACGGCGACGAATAAAATACTACTCTACAGCGGACCTGCGACTGACTCGCAGCAACCTAAAGTCCGGGCGTGACCCAGGGGTGGAGGATGAAGCGACTGCGACATTTACCTCACCCTTCTCCGGCCTGGCCGCTTCCGGCCTTTCCGGGTCGCCCATCGCGCAGACTCCACCAGAGCCACCCGAGCTGAGGAACTGAGCGCGGCCGACCAAATCCTAGTAGGATCAGATCGTCCTGTGCGAACCTCCTCCTGCTCCGGGCACGCCTTGCCGCGCCGGTCCTGGGTTCTAGCCGGCCCATTGAGGGGCCTTCTCTGCGGTGGCTCCGCCCAGGCACGCTACTCTCGGCGCCTGAAAGATCCGCCTTTCCTGCCGGCCCCGCCCCACTGCCTAGAGATCCGCCTACCTCAGCCGGCTCCACCCAGCGTCTCAGAGATCCGCCTACCTCAGCCGGCCCCGGCCCGCCCCGCCAGAGATCCGCCTACCTCAGCTGGCCCCGCCCCTCGCCGCCGAACTCTGCTTCCTCGGCTGGCCCGCTTCTCTTCACTGAGCAGGGTCCCCACTCCGGCGACGGCTGCGTAAGTTCAGTCCGCAGTACCAGAGCACTTCAAGCCTGTTCTTTAGCGTCGCATGACCCCGCCCACTCTTGCTCCCCCAGCTTCCGCGCTGTTGCCCAGCCTGTCATCTGCTCTGAATTCTAGAGCGTCTACTGGAATTTGCAGTCTGCCTACTTGTGCCAGACTACCTGGTACACGAGGTGACTGGCACGCCGGGACATTCCCTAGCCCTCGTGGTGCCCCAGCGACACGGTAGGTTGCACCCAGTCAGTCCAAGAGACTGCCAGAGTGGCTGTAGAGCTGCCCACTGGATGGGATGTGGAAAGCAGGGTGGGAGGTCGACACTGTTAAAAACTCCAAGGAGAAAGGAACTCTTGTATTTCAGCAACCAAAAGGAGAAACTGGAGGGGGAAAGTGTGTGCGTGAATGGAGCTTGAGAATGAGTAGGAAAAATAGCTAAATCCTGGGAAATACCTTGAAGTCTTTGTGATTGTTTAACTGAGTAATATTTATTGAACTTTCACAACCTGATAGGTTCTATTCTGCTAAGCCCTTTATGTGAATTAATCTTTGAGATATTTCCCTGTAGTCGATACTGCAATTTTCATGTTCCAGATTAAACTGAACCCGAAGATAAATAGCCAAGATTAAGCAACCAAAATACGGTAGACTCCAATATCCTTGCTACGGATACTTTTCAAAGCAAAGGTTAAAGTTGTAAAGAGATTCAACACTTTTGTATTGCAAGGGCCAAAGACAGTGAATAATGATGGTGGCAATACTCTTGGTTGAATTGCTTCTATGTTTTCAGCATATGGTACATATATGGTAGTACGACAGAAAAATATAATGAGCGGGATGGGACTGTAGCTCATTAGGTGATGATGTACAAGGCCTTGGGTTCAATCCCCAGCACTACCCCTTCTTGTATACAAACACAAATAAGATATACAAATTAAATAATAATATGGTGAAAGAAGAGTTGAGTATGGTATTGAACACCTCTGATCCCAGCATCTTGGATAGGAGCAGGAGGATCGTGAAACCAAGGTCGTCTTGGGCTAGATGGGAAGATCCAGTCTCAAAGCCAAAAACCAAAAACGTGAAAAAGAAGTAAGAGATTTTCAGTAGATTCTGGAAAGAGCCTTGTTATGACTTCAACATCTGGCAACTGCTTGGTGGTTAGCCTCTAAAATAGAAAGCAGGATAGAAATTTTGCTTTAAGCTCTAAAGCTTAATTAACCTGAAGCGAGTTATCTTTCTTGGAGCAATATGATCAAATGCTGAGTAAAAACTTTTTATATATTATAAAGTTTTCTGGGAGGAAAGTCATTCTCACAAAAGATAACTTACCAAAGATTGCATAGCAAATAAACTACAAACAAGGATTCATTCATTCAAAGTCATCAAAACAATACATCTCAAAGCATTTTTTAAGAGTAATTCTGCATGAAGGCACGGAAGAGCATTTAGATGCAGATAAGGCGACCTGCTTAATAGTCCCTGAAATGTGTTATTTTGGAAGGAAATGAATGCTTAGCGTGGCACAGAATTCCAGTCTGCTTCCTCAAGTAAGTAATATGAGGAATCCCAAGTAACCCTCCCTTCTCAGAGCACAGACATGGAGATGCATTCCTTCAGTGCTTTCCTGATGCTCCATTTGTATTGATTTCTTACAACTTTCACAGCTCTGTTCAATTAGGTCTCTTCAGCTTGCTGAAGAGTTCCACGTGGTCTTCTCACAGGGCAGACAGTATCTCCCAACCCTCCACTCAGCTGAGTGTGGATACTGGACAGCACTTTCCCTCTAGTACCTGGAAGAACCTGTTTGGACCTACACTAAAGCAAGGAGACGACTTTAAAAATGTTTTTAAAGTATATGAATATTATATCTCTGTGTGTGTAGGTAACTATGGAGTTCAGAAAAGGGTACTGAATGCCTTGGAGCTGGAGATACAGGGTACTTGGAAACTTGTATCTTCTGCAAAAGCAGCTAATCACCCCAAATTTGAAGCAGTGGGGACCTCTGTCCTTGGTGCTGATGTTACTCACAGTAGTCCAAGAGACCAAGATAAATCAACTTTTTATTTTCCATCACTTCTCAGCCCCTGAGAGACTGAAGTACAAAAGTAACCAAAGACTAAGCTATAAGCAGTGGTCATAAACAAATGCCATTTTGATTTCAGAAGCAGACAAGACAGAAATCACTCCTCTTGCTTAGCTTCACTGAGAGTTGGCTTTCCTAGTATCGTGGCTTCTCTTCTACCCTGACCTTGATTCTTTAGCCCATTCAGAAAGACCTCCAGTGGAGAGGAGGGTTACATATTTGGAAGTGTAGAGATTAGAGCCAATTTGAATAGGCTGTGTGCAGAAGAGTGCAAGCATCACATAAGGCAATGGGAATACAAGAAAGAATGAGTTAATAGTTTTAAACATCATCTTCCTAGGGTGGGAGAGATGGCTCAGCTGTTAAGAGCACCAACTGCTCTTTCTAGGTTCAATTCCCAGCTCCCACTTGGAGGCTAACAACCTTCTGTAACTTAGTTCCAAGGGACCTAACACACTCTTCTGTGCTCCATGGGCACTGCATACATGCAGTACAGACATACATATAACATACGTACATACATACATACATACATACATACATACAGGCAAAACACCAATATAGATAGAATAAGTCTATTAAAAAGTGGGGGGCATCTGTGTAAATGCCTTCACCAGTGAGCAGCTGTGAAGGATATTAAATCAGTAAATGAGTGATATTAACTACAGGTTTAAAAACATACAGGTAGCTAGGGAATCAACAAAGCCTTTGGCAATGGATTCTTAGTAGGCAGAAGAGTTCCGTTCTAAACTGGACAGCTGATTGTGCTTCAGTCTAGAAGTGTGGCTCAGCCTTGTATTTGCTGTTGTAGCTGTGACATTGTCAAAGCCATATTGAATAAAGCACTTAGCTCAAATGAATCAGCAGTCAATAATACAGACTGTCTGCTTTAGTTTCAAGAACTGTATGAAGAACATTTTCCCACAGAAATATTTTAGGCACTGGCACATCCAGGATAACCACCAGACAAAGGAAGTGAACATAGTCCTAAGTTAACGTTGGTCATCACAATTCATTAATTCAAAAATGTTAGGTGACCAAGATTGTGGCTTGAGTTTGCTCCCTGGAACTCACATAAGGCAGGAGAACCAAATCCACAAAATTGTCTTTGAACTTCTTCATCTGTGTATTTCAGATTAAAGACCTTTTAGGACACAGCTTTGGGTATACTGGGTCTTAAACTCAGCGTTTCACACATTCTAAATCATGTATTTATGTTCTACACTACTGCCTTCTTTCAGAGTATATGGAATGTTTTAGTCAAGCTATTATACTGAAGCAGATGTTAGCCTTTGAACTCAAACACACTAATGTTCAAATAATTTAGACCAGTCTAGTGTTACAAAATGTTTCTCATAACCAGCGCCTGTGCCACATTTCTGAACGTTCATTGCCTTCCTGGCCCTAAGTTTGCTACTTCTACTTACATGGGGCAGGAATCTGGTGCTCACACTCCACACCTATACATTTACTCTGGCACTTGCTCAGTGCCTTATTTTTATTTACTCACTACCCCAATCCGTTTCTTGATAGGTGAAGATATGTTTTCCTGAGGGCAGAATTTTTCTAATAAAATATGGCAAAATGTGTTGATTCCCTAAATTAATATGGTAGTATATAGTCACTAAGCCTTCCATTTCTGTAGGCTATGATTCCAAGAGACAAATGAAAAAACAGCTGGCTACCTAGGCGCATGAGACACTTTAGGCTAATGTGTGACTATACATAAAGTGTGCCTGTCTAACTATTAGCATTCAGACTGGGCACACGAATGTGCTTCACTATTCGGATTTGTAGGGAGCAGGGGATACATGCCAAGGAGCAAATGGAGAAGCCACAAGACAATTTGTACTTGGCTCTCCTACCTGTGGGTTCTGAAGATCAAATTCAGATCATCCAGCAAGGCAGTCAGTGTTTTTACCCATCGAGCCATCTTTTTGAGTTTGCAGTCCTTTTAATTTTATGAGAACTTAGAACAAATTCATTTCATTGTATACTTTTCATTTTAATACTGAGATTTAAATGGATATATCATGACTAAGAGCATGTCTGCATCGTCAAAATTCCTGAGACCACTGGAAAAATACTCAAGGAGAAGCTTTTAAATCTTTAGCAAGCTTATGAGTCACTACTTTTTCAAAGTGGCAAAATCAGAGCATCAGGATGGTCTAAGGCACCAGACTGAATATAATGAAGCTAGAACCTTACTGGCACATGTCATCAGTCTCTAACTGACTTGCACCACCATACCTTCAACAAAATAAATACTGCAGTCCAATGTTAGGAATGCAAGCTCCATAGTGTCTGTGATAGAACAGATCAGTTTAGCATTTAACGGGTAGATAACCTTCATTAAATCAGTTCCCCGAGGACAGCAAGGAGACATATTCGTGTTTTTAAATAAAATCATATTGTAAATACATTTGTGTGGTAACAATTTGTGTGTAAATAAATTTAATAGTATTTTAAGTTTTATCTGTATATTCATACCCATTTTAGTTGATGTAAACACTACCCACACAGTCCATTAAAGGCATATTCATCTAGCCCTGATCAAGTGAGAGCCACAAATGATCAACAGTTTCACTCTTTTCACGGATTCGAAGTTGAGAAGGCCTGGCTTTAAGTAAATTTTCAGTGGACTTATATTCATGTGTTAAATGGAATGCTCTTTGGGCTGAGTTTCAGAGTTCACCAAGATGCTGCTCTATTATAAAGACTGCTGGCTTCCACCATTTAGTGTTATCAGAAAACTGACCAGGGAAGATTAAAATTTTAGCTTGAGTCTTACAGTTGTTACATTTATTAAAGCAAACCTATCTTTACAGCAGATATGTTGTCTGGGAACAAGTATTAAGTAGTAAAAGAATTCCTTTTGAAACATCCTCTCCAGCCTGTGGCAGTAAGCCAGAGCCACTCCAGAGCATCTTGAACCACACTTTTGGAGATGCAGGAAGTAGCCAAACTTCAAAAAAAAAAAAAAAAAAAAAAAAAACACCTTACTATGCTCTTACTATTACTAAAAGCATTTTAACCAATATGGAAGACCTCAGATATCTTGCACTTTAAATACTGCATTATTTAAATATTTTCTTTCTTTTAATAACTATTAAAAATAAACTTACAATTAGGGTCTAAGTGTCCTCATCATATTTAACAGTTATCAAGCCTGTCAAGTGCACACGAGGGTTATGTTTGTTTTATTCCTTTTAGACACATTGATGTTTGTTGGCCCTTATTCAGTATATTTAGACATATAAACCATTGTATCACTTTGGCTAATTTACATATATCTATTTCAGCATGGTGGTGTATACTTTTTATATCTTAAGTGTCAACAGGGGCTGAGAATGCCATGTGATTCAGTTTTTTAAAGGAAGTTACATAATAAAAGCACAGTCCCTTTAAACATGAAAACTATCAAAGGCCAGGAGTCCTAAACAGGCACTGAAAAGACAGGTATCGTTAATTGTTTTTGAATATTTAAGTAACTAATTTAAATCCTAGTAGGGACTTTTAATTCCTTGTTATCTGACTGAATAAAACTCTCAGTCCACAAATGTAAGGGTATTGGTCCCAGACCACAGAGCATCTTTAAAAATAGATAGATAGATAGATAGATAGATAGATAGATAGATAGATAGATAGATAGATAGATAGATAGATAGATAGATGGATGGATGCCTGTCATGGAGTTGACTCAAAACTTCTGTGCTGACTAATCACACTTCTACTTGTAAAACGAAAAGGCCTGGCTGAGTGCCATTTAGGATTCTCTGCTAACTGTAAAATGTGGACTGATTTTCTTAACTTTCTTATAGTTCACATGTATATAAACTTAAAAAAAAAGTATGAATATAACCATGTCAGTGCATTGCCCCTAGCTTAAAAAATGTACAACTATATAAATAAAAACTGTTTCTTCAATGTTACTTGACATTTCTTCTGTAATTTATTTAAAAAAGTAAAATGTAACAAGATACTTAAAAAAAAAGGCTAGATACAAAAGTAGTTAAGCTGCTCAAGAACATTTAAAATTCTCCAAAATTTAAAATTTTCAGTATTCATGATCTTATAAAACATTTTACAGTTATCAGAAAGTGCCCAGGCTGAGTACACATAACCTTAGTACAGACATCTGGTTAGCACTCAAGTGCAGTGTGACCTATCCACCTGCACTGAAAGAGGGGTACAAAGAAAAAAGGTGACTGTGGCAAGGTACTGTGCGTCGGCCCATTTTATGTACAGAAAAGTGCCTCTCTCAAATGAACACATTACATGCAAACTATTAGTGTATTTAGTATCCTAGAGCTCAATGTAGCTGAAATAACCCACACTAAAAGTGAGGTTTTTATAGGTAAAAGTGGTTTTGTCTCTAAAATCCGAATGTCAAGAACTTTTTACAAGTTCCATATACATGATACACAATTGCAGCCAACCACAAATAACACCATAAAAAAGCTAAAATGAAAACACAGAACATACTTAATTTTTTATTTTGAAATTCCCTATTCCCTCTATACAAGAACCTTTGCTGAAACACTTTCCACAAAGGCAGCAGTGAATTTTCAGAACATTTTACATTTTTCCCCCTCAGCAAAAAAGATAAATCACAGTGTAAATTATGTTGTTCTGCTGTCATCTTTGGCTGGGGTTAGACCTAGAAGTTGGCGACTAGCAAACCATCATAGAGAAAAGGTGCCAGTGCTTCTCAGGCCTTTAAGCTACAAACTCAGCAAGGAATGTTTGCATTTAATCTCTTTAAGGTACCACCGGGGGTGGGGTGGGGTGGGGGTTATGACAGCATTAACTTCCATAAACTTTTATAGACAAATGGGAAAAAAAATCTACAAAATTAGCTAGTAATATTACACAGCAATACACACTTTTTATACTCTACACAAAACCAAAATTCTTGGTCTTAATGGCGAGTAGTAATTTTTGTTTGAGAATCTGTTTAGAGGAATAGAGTGGGACATAAAGTCGAGAAATACAAGTATTTGCAGTAGGAAGATGTTGGTCATCTGGTGGTCTTATTGTGATCGAGGGCATAGGCTGAAAACCTTCTTCACTGGCTGGCAATGATGGGCTAGATGTCCAGAAGTAAACCTAAACAAGGATATATAATTACAATGTTGGTTTTAATAGGTTAATAGTCACCTTGAATTCCAGCAACATAAACAACCCCACTGTGTAAAACCCAATTTAAAAACTAAAGCCTCACTAACACAACTGCCTAAATATAAGCTAAGGACAACAACAGGCATGTTAATATGGATGGGGAGAAAGCCCAGGAGGCTTCAACCATAAACACATTACTATCAACAATTAAGGAATTTGGGGAGCAGGAGAAATAGACTTTCCTAGAAAGCACTCTGTTGGTTATCGAATACCAAATGGTCAGCCTTTAAAACATACATCCATCCAAATAACATTATACAAACTGAGCAAGCTTTACTTATGTGTTTAGAAACATGAGCACACAGAGGCACACAGAGCAAGACGGAGACAGAGACACAGAGAAACAGACCCTGAATTTGAAAAAGAGCAAGGGAGGCTTTGGAGAGAGAAAGAGAAGAAATGATGTAATTATAATCTCAAAACAACTAACAAAATCTCCCTTAGTTTCAAAATTATTTTCTTATACTAAAAGACCAATATCAATTATAATGCAATAAACTACATTTAAGAAAAAATGTCAGGATTAAGGGAGAAAAAAGGGTGTCACATTATGGGTTTTTTGTTGTAACTGTCTTGAGGCCCGAGTTTTCTCATCTGAGACAGGAAGCTATTGTGTCAAGCTATCACTAAGAGCCTTTACTATAGCTAAGATCTCTGAGTAACTTACTGGGAAAAAAGAGAAATTCTTTTTTAACCAACAACCCCAGGCTAGTTAAAAAGCCATTTTATATTTTATCTACTAGCAAAGTAATAAGATGCTAATTATGATACACAGTAATTTTATAACAATAACTGAATATTGGGAAATATCTACAATGGACGAAATTTCATACAATGACATATGGAATGCTAGCAAAAATTTATTTTGGACAACACATAGTGCCAATGATACCCAGTAAGTGTCTAATGTTACTCTATTTATTACAAAATATTAAAAAAAATGCTTCTTTACGGAAATACGTACTTTATAAATATAAAATACTCTGAAAGATCTATCCTTCTATACATTCACATACCAATCTTCTAGGACAGAGTTTAATCTATGGTATTTACTTTGTACAACTAAGCACTGAAATAAATCTAATAACTTTACGGAGTAACTCAGAAACTTAAGTAATTGGGGTTATTTTCTAAGACATAATTGTGTAAGAAACATCATCTTAGAACAGTACAGAGGAAAAAGAAGGAACAAACCCTCCCCAAAAGAACCAGGAACATAGCCGGACTCATCCACTCAGTTAACAGGGAAGAAAAGGCTTACTGGAAACAGATTCCAGACTGAGATGGAGCTAGAGACTGGGTCAGCAGGGAATGGATGCTTCTCCAAAAGCTCTGGGTTTCATTCCCAGGACCCAAACAATGACTCAGAACTCGAACTCTAGGCCCAGGTGATCTGACACCCTCTTCTGGCCTCTGAAGACACCACACACATATGGTACACAGACAGACATGCAGATAAAATACATACAGGAGAAATGGAAGAGAGGAGGGAAGGAGTGGGATGAATGATCAACCAAAGTGGCAGACTTCACAGAACCTTTATCCGTAAACTGTTCTCCAAGAGAGACCCACCATCCCATCCCCGAAAACAAACACACACCCAAAAAACAAACAAAACCAAACAACAAAGCATAGCAGACCCCTTGCATTTCACTCTACAAGTTTTGTGAGACTTCTCACTCACCAGGTCCTGCCGTTCTGTCATGCTCATTTTCTCTACTATTGACCAGAACCACCGTTTGAACTGGAGGAGCTTCTCAGCATTTTCTCCTGAGAATATAAATTCAATGTGTTGTTTTAGATGTTGTTTCTTTTGAATACTAGTAAGCTTATATAAACAGAGATACATTGAACTTTAAAATTTAAGACATCTAATTCCTAACAAGAAACTAAAGCTTTTTGTGTAACTACAAACCTGTACAATTAATTGGGTCATCCTGACTCTGGATGAGTAAGAGAGAGTGACCTGTCACCACCAAGGTTGATGTCAGCCTCATCTGTAAACCCTCTTCTTCTGCTGTGACTTTAAGCCACAGTGCTCCTCAAACCACTGAGCTATAAGCCACATGAAACCTTTTAGAAGATGGAAGAAAAGGACACCAAAGAGTCTACATTTCTACTGGGGGGTGGTGGTGGCAAGGGCAGCGCACACCTTTAATCCCAGCACTTGGGAGGCAGAGGCAGGCGGATGTCTGAGTTCGAGGCAAGCCTGGTCTACAGAGTGAGTTCCAGGACAACCAACGCTACACAGAGAAACCCTGTCTCAAAAAAAACCAAGAGTGTACATTTCTAAAGTTTTCAAATTATGTAGATGCTGCTCATCTGCTATCTTTACATATGATGTTTGTTTTCCCTTCAATAGACTTTGTTTTAAAATGAAACAAAGCCCATTACATAACAACCTATAAATTATCAACCACAAAAGGTTAACACAAAAGTAAAGAAATATCAGTTTAGAACTTTCTGCAATTTGAGTTTGTCATGATGGCACAGCTTTAATCCCAGCACTCAGAGCAGAGGCAGTTGGGATCTCTGAGGGTTCAAGACCAGCCAATTCTCCATAGACCCTATTTCAAAAAAACCTAAATCTATTCATAATCAACTTCCTATAGCTTTAAATTCAACACTTACTTTGAATGTCTAAAAAATAAAAAAACTTCAGGGCAAATCACATACTGAGACAAAGCTTATTTGCAATTTTTTTTTTTTTTGCTTCTAGAATGTGACCTTTGTCTTTACAATAGAGTGACCCAGTCACAATTCTACAAAGCAAACATTATGTGATTAAATTCTTTGACTGTCAGAGGCACAGGAAACATTTATTATTTTTATTACTTTATCATATAAACATCATTTTCCTACCACAAACAATTTTACTGTGTTCTAAATTAGAGTCATCTTTGTGTTTGGGTGTGAGTATACACACACATATTTTTTTCAACAGGCTCTTCAAGTATCTGAAACAGACCTCAAACTTCAGATCCTCCTGCTTTGGCCTCCCATAAGGGACAAAATTAGAATAACCTAATTCTAAGCTACCAAAACCTTTAAAAGTAGTAGTATGAATAAACGAGCAAACCCGATTGTTTCCAGAGCTTGGGAAACAGGCTCTCAGATCCAGACCCTCAGAAGGGCTATGAGCAAGCTCTCAGGCTTTGCAGTGCTCCTACCTGACTCATCATTGAAAGAAGTGAAACTGATCAGCATCTGCACATTGACTTCACCACAGCCGTTCACCAAGAGCCGGAAGTCCTCAGCTGTTAAGTCTTCTAAGGAATTTTTTGGAAGCACGTCTAGTAGACCCTTTCTCATTGCCTAGAGAATTTAAATTTTCTCTTTTATTATGAGCAATGCTCTAGTTTCCAAGGCATCAGTTACACTACTACCACTCAGTGACTAATTTCAGAAGCATTCTCTAACATTAGTTCCTAAATTGAGGAGAAAAAGAGCAGGGCTGTATTGTGACTTCCCTCTTAACAACGTCAAGAGAGAAAGAGGGAAAAGCTGAGCACAGCAAACAGGCTGCAGTTCAGAAGTTACTTAGTGTTCTTACATCCCAGTAGAAAAGGGAAATTACTTTTTAAATTATACAAGTAACACACAGACAGCATATGAGTATACCACTTCAGTTTGGTAAAAGTGCATTCTAGAAAACAGTAACAACAAACCTCCAAGACTCAAACCCAAGTTCTATTAAAAATGTGCCCAGACCTAAGCTGAATACCTCAGGTGCATTAATTGTTCAGCCTTAGCCTCATTTTGCAGAAGGAAACCCGTGAACAAAAGTATTAAGTAACCTGCTAATGTGCAGCTAGAAAACAGTGAGAGGAGGACTAACAGTCTCAGTATCAGAATCCCCAGCTCAAGAATCAGACCATTCATAGTTTACAGAACTTTTATCCTGGAAAGGAAAAGAACGCATTAACACTGCAGGAATGATGAATGAAAGGGCCTGAATGCAGAGCTGGCCCTTGGGTCACTGTCTTGAGAACTTCATGTTTGGAATACCCTCTTCACTGCTGTGACTAGAGCAATAAGCCTTCTGATAGATAACCCAATGTTAGTTGTGTTAACAATATGATAGAAACATGCTTTCCTCTAAAACTGCAGTAATGGAAGCTGGGTGTGTAGCCAGGAAACATTTATACAACTAGCCACCAATAAAAAACTCAGGCCGTGACTCTGAAGGTTCGCGAAGCAATGCTGCACTTTAGTCAACCCATGTCATGCACTGCCCTATAGAGAACAGATTACTGAGCTAATAATCACAATGCAAAAACACGAAGTTTCATCACATGACATAGTGCTTTCTAGAAAATACTCACGTGCAATGGCTGTTCTGCAACCACCAACATTCTATGCTCTGCATATTTCCTTACATACTCATATACATTCTGCGGAGTGACTGGTATATTTACACCATTTGGAATAAGTTCAACCTACAAAAAAATTCAGCAGTGACATTTAAAAGCAATTCTGACAAGCAGTAACAGCTCATGAGAACTTTCTATCTTACTCATTCTTGATTCTTCTTTGTCATCTCCTATAATGCTCATTTCGTGTGTGTGTGTGTGTGTGTGTGTGTGTGTGTGTGTGTGTGTGTGTGTGTGTATGCATGCACCTTGTCTCAATCTTTCTCTCTTGGTTCCCACCCCAAACTGTTCTTTTTAAAATGAGCCTAACAACCCAATTCTCTTGCAAAAGTCAGAACCTGGGTTGTTTTACCTGTCCTCCACCCTCTTCTTTACACAGGTCAATTGCAAATGCCAAATCCATTGCTGAGAAAACAGCATCAGCATCTGAACTCTGAGATGCAAGGATCAGTTGTCGTAAACTCTCATACATTACAGGGTCGAAAAAAGCAAAGTCATGCCAGTTGACCTGAGAAAATAATCATAAAGGAGTCAAAAGAAGCATCCTTTTTTGACGCAACAGTAAATTAAAATCAGTGATGACTTTACCTTTTCAGGGAGGGGAAGGAAGTGATAAGGATTGAACCCAGGAACTTGTGCACACTAAACAAGTGCTCTACTACTGAGCTATATCCCAGCCCTAATTTTATTTAACTTACAGGTACAGTGATAAAAGAATTTCCCACAAAATACATAAAACTGCTTTAAAGAGAGAAAAATTAATAAATCTTTGGCTTTGACAATTCATTTAATTTTTTAAAACAGGAATAAAAAATGTATTGCTATGAAGTGGAGACAACAGCATGCAGTAGTAGTAGTCGTAGTTTCAAAGTAATTGGGAAAGCCAGCACAATTTGTTGGATAATGATTATGTGAATAAACTGGCTCTTGACTAAATATTTCATATGCTCTTAATAGTCCCCATATGATACAGGTCCAAGTGATAAACTGGACTGCTCTGAGAAACTTGGTAACTTACAAAGGTCACACACATCACTGAGTTAAACTGAAGTCTAGCAGATCTCATGAGCCAAAGGGTCAACATATTAGCATTCAGAGCTTTGGTTTTCACTCAAATTCTATGTACAAGAACATTTTAGCTGAAACATGTCAAAACTTAAATTGTGATCGCAACAAAAAAAGAAAATATATACCTCTCATTTTAATACCCTTGTTTATGATACATTCAGTGGTTTGGTTAAAAGCAATTAATTTGGTTCTACAAATGTGATCAAATATCGTGGAATGAGAAGGTCACAGGCCCTAGTGGAAAGGCTTCTGGAATTATTTTGTTGAATGGACACGGTGCACCCATCAAATTGTGTTCTAAAAATTGTATATTTAGTGCTGCTGTCAACTTCTGTCAAAAATGATTTTCAGCAGTCAGTGTGACCGAAAACTCAACTGGTCAAAGTATCAAGAAGAACCGTTGAATGTCTAGCTATAAATAAATGGGAGATCTCTATCACCCTACCCAAGGCTCAGTGTTCACTGTGAAAGAAGTTTGTGTGCGTGTAAGTGAGTGTGTGTGTGTACAAGTCAGAGAAAGCAACACTGCAGAAACTGACTATGGAGCATAGCAAGGCTCTTAAAATACTGAACTCAGAAGAGCTGTGATTACCTGCTCAAGGCTGGACCATCAATACCCAGTCACCGACTGGAGGGGCTCACAGTGCCCACATCCCCCTAACCATTTATACAATTAATGGCTAATATGGAGGGACAGACCATTTCCTCCAGTGGTTTAACCACTGGTCAAGTGTCCATGCTCCTGTAAACAACCTTCATGATACATAAACCACCAGGTCACAAACAAAAACGAGACATGAAAACACAAGGTGATTAAAGGGAGCAGGAAAGGGATACAACAGAGTGGGGAAATGAGGTGCAATCAAAATCAGTTTACACAGGCAAAAATGTCGTAATAAGCTCATTATTGTGTATAATTAGTATGTGCTAGTAAAACCACTAAAGGGGGTAATTAATAGACTCCAGCTTTAACAATGCTATTTACAGTAGATGTCTGGTACAGCCTTCTCTTTAAAAAGACTGATAATCAATACTTTGTGTCAATTTCTTTATAATAGCTTTAGGGATTGTTCTGATACAGCTAAATTAACAGCACACATTAATCTTGCCAAGCTATCAGACTATCAACACATAAAGAAAATAAGCTGATTCTATGAGCCAGAGGAATACCAACCATGTCTGCCTTAGACTCTTGGCCCACAGTGGCACGTGTATTTTTCATGCTGAAGTGTTATTTAAGACTATCTCCATGCTCTACTGCCACCCACTTGTGACAAATTACAGTGGCATAGGCTTCTGAGCACTGGCACAAAGCTTTACAAAGTTGCCAAGAGAATTTCTCTTCAGTAGCATCGAGGTCTGTCAGGAACCAAGCATAACTCTGTTGTTACCTACTTTACTGTGCCAGCTCCCCATGTACAAAAACTTTATCTATGTCATTAAATACTTGACAATTATTTATGATTATAATGCTTTTATACAAAGTGAATGCTATACAGTATACTATCATTTATTTTGCAAAAGAAAATGCTTACAATTGTAAAAGCAGTTATATGCATCAAACTTACTTTTCTACCAAGCAACACTTTAATTACATGCCTATTCAATGTGATAGGACATAGTTCATTTTGCAACAGACATAGTCCAAGAATCCTAAAAATAAGAACAGAAATATAATTTAAATTCAAAACTAATTACACAACTAGTCCCACATACATAAACACACACACATATATATATATATATACAATATTTTGAGAAATTCTCCAAGCCTTATTTCTGCCTAATATAAAATAGTGTACATATCCAATTTAAAAGATAATAATATATTTTTAGCCAAGTGATGACACACCTTTGATTCCACAGCCCTGCGAGGCTAGCAGGAAGATCACAAACTTGAGCCCAGCCTGGCCTACACAGAAAGCTTGCGGCTAGAGGAGTAGCTCAGTAGTAGAGAGCATGATTAGCACGGACAAAGCCCTGGGTTCAATCCCCAGAACCCCATGTCCCCAGATCCAAGTAGTAAGAACAGTTAGTTTACCTGCCGATGTTTCTGAAACAATTCAGCCTTGCTTCTGTGTTTTTGCCAGGTCTCGGAGTATAAAATCCTCTCTTCCCAGGTTGGTAAAACAAGGGAGCGTTGTCATCACCATCATCTGTGTCCTCTAAATCCATATCCACTACACTTCTACTAGAGCCATGGCGCTTTCTGTTTTCCTAAGAACAAAATGATGAGGAATCAGACTCTTGAGCTCATTTTTAAAATGAAATAGTTCTCTGAAATTCGAGGTAAAAGGAAAACAGAACAGCATTCATGTTTAAATGTGTGTGCATAACAATATTAAAGGTGTACTTTAATAACTATTAAAGGTAAAGCTAAAACACACAGACCTTCTGTGCATTACATCTTTTCTCTACCTTTATTTACCTATTTGCTAATTTCTTTACTCATTTATTTTTTGCTTTCTAACTTATTTATTATTGTTTTATGTGTATGGGTGTTTTGCTTGCATGTATGTCTTTGGACATGTATTCAAGGCACAGCAGAGGCTAGAACAAGGCAGCAGATTCCCCTGAGACTAGAGATACAAACAGTTGTGAGCCATGGGGCTACTGGGAATTGAATCCTGGTTCTCTGGAAGAGGAGCAAGGTGATCTGAACTGCTGGGCCATCTTTCCACCTTCTGTATGTTAAATATTATTGTCTGTTATTCAAATAAAAACACGTTGGGACCTCAGGTCAATTGGGAGAATACTTGCCTCGAAAGCAGAAAGCTCTGGGTTATCTTCTAATGCATAAAATAGACATGAGAGCGCATGTATGCAGGAGAATCCCCTGAGTAAATTCCAGGTTAATCTGGGCTAGAGTAAAACCCTGCTTTCAAAACAAAATGAAACAAACAGAACCATTCTTTTACCTTACTGCCTCGAAGGTCGTTTTACTAGCTATAGGGTTCTTGATTGATATTTCTTTCAGCATATGAATGATGAAGTTCTACTGTCCAGGAAAAACTACTATGTGTAGTTTCTGGTAAGAAATCCATTGTTTTTCAAATCACTGTTTTCCTGCTTTGAATATTTAATTGTGCTTGGACAGTTTTAGTTCACAATGCTTGAAGTCTCCTGACCTTGAATTTGTAAATCTCCACCTTAGAAGAACTGGTCAGTCTTGACTAGTTCTTGGTATGCTGAGTAGTTTAAGAGCTTAGGGAGAGTTGTAGCTGGTACTTTGTGAGTATTAGGTGTGACACTAAGTTGTCTTAAACACTGCATTTAGGGGAGGGGGACTTTTGGTACAAAAGGAATCGCAATGGGCCGATTACACTTGAAAACTGTTGGGTATGCTGTTTCAGTGCACCCTGCATATGCACACCCGGGATACTTGGGCAGTAACTGTCTAAGCCTTTGCCATCTTTCGGATAGGACAAAACAAGGATCAGCTTGACCCTCCTGCTGAAAAGACACAGTACTAGCCATCTGTCCAGCTGACCTGCTCTTTCTAGTCTGCGCTGCTAGGCATTTGTTCAGAATGTGCACTTGGTGCTGGTTTTCAGTGGCTACAATGAAAGTGATTACAGGGTGTGTTCCTGTAACTAGCACTAGACGCTAACTTAGGAAACAAACCACATCATCCCAGTTTCCCATACTGCTGTCCTGTGACATAGTGTTTGCTTTGCAACTTCGACATCAACAGCTTCCTGGAAGAGTGGCTCCTAAGAGTCTATACTGCTTCTTTCCTCTGCTATTCAGTTCCCTGGATCTCTACCGCTCAATTCAGTCTGTTCAAACATAAAGAACAAACCAACTAAGTTTTCATTAATGCCTAGCAATCAATTTTATATTTGACTCTGTATAGTACAACTACATGTCTTTCTCTTCTGTACTATATACAACATGAATTGTATTTGCAAAGACAGCTCTTAAATCCTGGGGTGTCATGGGCAAGGGGAGGGTTTGTTGTTGTTCTAATTTTTCATTAACATATGTACTGAAAATCCCTTACCTGTACCTTTTCTGAAGAGTCTAATAATCCGAGGTCCAAAATACTGTCAGCTCCATTTTCCCTAAAAACAAATGAAATCCTTTGACAATCTAGAGAGGTGAAATGTCTAAAATTTAATGTGAAAGTACCTATTCATATTTATTACACATTTAAAAGCCAATTTAGCCCCAAACCATGGAACATGTTTATAATCCTAGTGTTTGGGAGCCTGCATTCCCCAGGAAACTCAAGGCTAGTTCTTGTGCTACACTGGCAAGGACACTGTTTCAAAAATAAAACAAACAAAAAAAAAATCAAAATACAAACAACCCTCCCCCCAAATTCCATTAGCTACACATACAATTCAAGACATGGCAAAGGCTCCCTGATATAAGATAACATACATAGTAGTCTTTATGGGATGCTAAGACTAGCACACAGCAAGCAGCGGCTCTTTAATTCTGCTATCAGGCCCAAGTGTGTATACTACTTCTACAACTGTACCTATCCTGTTCCCTATCCAAAATGATGATTGGGAAGACTCGTTACCTGGGGCTAGGGATGTTAACACTGTGCTGGTATCTAGTACAGTGGTTTGAATAAGATCAGCCTCCATAGGCTCATAATATATTTGAATGTTTTGTCATCAGGGAGTGGCACTATTTAAGAAGTCTTAGAAGGATAAGGAGGTATGACCTTGTCCAGACAGTGTGTCACTGGAAGTGAGCTTTGAGGTTTCAAAAGCTCATGCCAAGCTTAGTAGCTCTCTCCCTTTCTGCTGCCAATAGATCAGGGTACTAAACTCTCAGCTACTTTTCCAGTCTGCCACGCTCCTTTGCCACGATAATAATAAACTAAACCTTTGAAACTATACACCGGCCCCAACTAAATGCTTCCCTTTGTAAGAGTTGCCTTGACTGTGGTGTCTCTTCACAGCAATAGAACATGACCAAGACATCTAGAATGTACAAGGTTCACAGTACCATAGAAATTTTCATTTAAAGTAATCCAGGCTTTAAGCTGGTTGAAAGAGTTAGCCCAAAACAGAGGCCATCTAAGCACAGCAGATCTTCCTGATGTCACTGTGAGCAGAAGGACTATTTGATATTTTTAGATTTCATATTCAAACAAATATACTTTGCAGAAGGGAAAGAAAACACTTGTACAAAGTTTTGAGGTGGATTTGGAGCCCTAAAAGAAATGTTGTATTTAACAAAAGAAGTTAGGAGATTTCCCCAAAGTTCTTTGAGCGTACTGTAGTCTCCTGCCATGGGTACTCCCAATGGAGGAATCTGAGGTCTAACTTCCCATACACTTCTTCCAAATAAAATGTTTCCAAGCCAGAGTCTTTCAAGTCCTATCATTCATGACTCAGAGGCAGGAGGTTAGGGGTGAGAGGCTAGCTTTGTCTTGTGAACAGAACAATTCTAAATACCAAATACCTCCTATAACCTAATAAGCATAAAAAATTCAGCTATTGCACTTATGTATTTGAAGACACCACTTTAGAAATGTAAAGAAAGTACTTTGTATTTATAGAGATTTTTGTGTAGTGCCAAGGCTTAGAAGAAGGGGTGAGATCTTCTGGGACTGGAGGAGCAGATGGCTGTTAGCCTCTGTCTGGGTCTTAGGAACCGAACCTAAGGCCTCTGGGAGAGCGACAAACACTCCTAGTCATTGGACTACCTCCAGCCGTGTCATACTTGTTAGGACATAGTGAAAGCCGCTGGGTCTGGGAATAATGTAGCTGCTGTCTAGACTGAAATGTCATTTCCACCATCCACATTACCGTCCATGAGCAATAATGAGTTCCATGGCCTCGTCGACTCTCGCCCTCAGAGAATCTTCACTTGCTAGAAGGAGAAGCAGCTGAGCTGGGGATAACTCCAACAGCATGCCAGTGATTTTACTTGCAAATGCCTATAAAGGATGAGCAAATGTTACTTGATCACCTTTGCTGCTTTATCTGATGTTAAAAGCTACAATCAAAAGAACGGAAAGAAATGAAAAGCTAAAGAAACACAACTGTCTTGTGACTAGCAAGGCTTTTTATGAAACTGCAAGGTCAGACAGCTCTGACACAGGCGGCACAGGCCAGGAACTCGCGGTTTTGTTGGGGCTAGAATATTTGTATGAGCCTTTTTAAAAAAGGGGGTTTGAATTCCAAGTCAACATATATACAATTTCTATAATTTTTGTCTTCCTCAAGGAGCCACACAAAATCATTTAGTACAGAAAAAAAAGGGAGGAAGGGGGAGGGAAAAGGTACCTATTACTTAAGACTGGCTTACTGCAACAATTTTCTAAAATTTCTGTTTTACTAGTCTTTTTGGCTACAACGTATGTACATAATTCATAAACACAACTAGCATACAGGTTTCACACTGTATGACAAAAAATTGATAAAACAGTCAAATAGAAATCTTAAGCTATTTTATTACCAGTAAAGGACTGCCATTTTTTCGCAGCTACAACTTGCTAATACATCATGTCTACTTCTAAAAGTAACAATGATTTGTGCAAGTAAACATATAAGTAAGTGTAAATCACAGCAATGAACACAAAGGAATGCAAATTGGGTACAATTAAAATATATTGAACTAAGGTAGTAGATTCAAGTTGTATAGCTACTTTCAAACAACACATCACTCCTTCTAAATCCCCTATCTCTGTACAGCCATACATAGTCCTCAACCATGTAGCGGCTAAGTAGCTGATAATTAGAGAGGGAGAAAGAGCAGAAAAGAAAGCCATTTTAATTCAGAAGGGCAAAGGAATTTGCACATGCAGTTAGGAGTGGACGAGTGCCCAGCACTTACGGGCTGCATTGCTTGCACTCGGGGGTAAAGCCTCTCTCCAAGTGCCTGCCGATGAGCTGGAAGAGGGTCAGGGTCATCACTAGGATTCCCCTCAGAAGCAGGTCTGAAAGGCCTGGTGTCAATGGAGAGCTGTCTCCTGAAGTCTCTGTGAAAGGAAGAAAGGTGTATGACTCCATTATCAGCACACCTTCATCACTAGAAAACCACAATGCATACAGATGGTGACAACCATGACATCAGGATGGTATGACATTTAAATACAAAATGTTTGAGAAATACAGATTATCTAGGTTTGTCTCTAAGAATCTACATGTAAGATATAATTTAATTCTAATGGAGCAGGACCAAACTCCAAAAGACTATTTAAACAAAAATAAGTGTAACCCATTCCAACAAGAGAAAATTAAAAGTAATACAGTTTGCCACAATTAAAGACTTAATTAAAATAGTGAAGCAATAGCTGCAACAAAATGTCAAACGTTAGTAAATAAATAAAAAGGCAGAGTAATTTCAAATGTCCTGGAAAAGTTACAGACTACAGTTCCCATGCATTTGTCCAAACAACAAATCGTACATTGATTTACAAAAAGCCTTATCCAACTTGCCTAAAATGTTGGTATTCAGTAACACCTAAAATCCATCATACCTATCCCTGTCTCTTCGAGATCCTGCACGCAAGCCACTGCTCCTCCTCATTTCCCGTTCTCTCTCTCTCTCCCGGTCTCTTTCACCTCTGTTCCTCAATCTTTGCATTAAACCTAGAAGAAAAGATGAAATACAACACATTGAGAAAAGTACATGATGAAAAATGTTATATTTCAGTCAATGCTAAAAAGAGAAAAACACAAGAAAACATGGCTGCTCAAAATCCTCTGTGCTGCCAGGGCCTTTCTCTTTCTCTGGGGTGTGTGCAGTATGTCGTGTGTGTGTGTGTGTGTGTGTGTGTGTGTGTGTGTGTGTGTGTGTGTGTGTGTGTATGTGTGTATGTCTAAGTGCACGCATCACAGATGTCTATCACCATGCCTTTTGATACAGGCTCTGGGGTGTGTGCAGTATGTCCTGTGTGTGTGTGTGTGTGTGTGTGTGTGTGTGTGTGTGTGTGTGTGTGTGTGTGTGTGTGTGCGCGTGTGCGTGTGTCTAAGTGCACGCATCACAGATGTCTATCACCATGCCTTTTGATACAGGCTCTCTCACTGCAACTTGTCACTCCACAACACAGGTTATAAGCACATGTAAGCCATGCCCAGTTTTTAATTTGCTGGGGATTTGAACTAGAGTCCTCCTAATCTCACAGCAAGCACTATTACTAAACCATTTTCTTAACTCCTTGGTTTCTAAGGGTTACCGATGGTTGCACATGGCACAGTACACTTCACTTTAATATTTGTGAACCACACTTCCCCTGTCATGCCAAAGCTTTGAAATAGTATGCAACAACTAGAGCTAGATCGATGTCCTTGTATTTGGTTGCGAGCCTAGCCTTTACTGGCTGAGCCCTCTCCAGCCCTTGATTTCATTATAAACTGTGCTGAGATTTCTTAAACAATTGAAGCCACTGAATTCCTTTTCTTTTTTTCTTTTTTTCTGTTTGTTTTTTTGGATTTTTCAAGACAGGGTTTCTCTGCATAGCCCTGGCTGCCCTGGTACTCACTTTGTAGACCAGGCTGGCCTCGAACTCAGAAATCCTCTTGCCTCTGCCTCCCGAGTACTGGGATTAAAGGCACGCACCACCATGCCCGGCCTGAATTCCTTTTCTAAGTTTTTGCCTTTGAGCACTATAGACCACCAGAATATTAACCATTATTATTTTTAAATTCCAACAGTCACTCCCAACTACGGTTGCTTTCTTTCCTTTTTAACTGTTGTACCCTAACAAATGGCATACATGTGCCACGGCACATGTATGGAGGTCAGACGACAACCCAGAGAGTTGGTTCTCTCCTCCCATCATGTGGCCCCTACCCTAGGGCTCAAACTCAGGGAATCAGGCTTGGCAGCAAGATCTATCTCAGCTGTCCTGGAGTATGGCTTCTTAATGGTGTTTGAAAAGGTTATTTCTAAAATGTTAAGACTGTCAAAATCTCTTTGCTCAGATCTGTTAATCTTCTTTTACAGTAAGTTAAATGGTAAAAGTGCTGATCAAAGGCTGGAGAACACTTGTTCACCCCCTTCTGTTTCTGAAACTCATGCAGTCTTCATGGCGACGGATCACATATACACAATGAGATGGATGTAGCCTAAGCAACTTCTATAAACTTCCTCTGACCTAGTACTACAGTCTCTTATAAAGCTGGCAATCTTCTGACTATACTTGGCGTGTATCACCAATTATCTATAGCTTGCCATGTCCTCACAGCTATAAATATATTCATTGAAAAGCAGGGAAGAGTCCTAACCCACAAGTGGGGAGTTCGTTTTTGCTGTTGTTGTTTTCGGTTTTTTGTTTTTGTTTGTTCATTTTTTTCGAGACAGGGTTTCTCTGTGTAGCCTTGGCTGTCCTGGAACTCACTTTGGAGACCAGGCTGGCCTCGAACTCAGAAATCGGCCTGCCTCTGCCTCCCAAATGCTGGGATTAAAGGCGTGCGCCACTAAGCCCAGCGGGGAATTCATAATGAAGCTACAACTCCAAGATTTTAATTAAGTAAAGCCCTATTTTTAAACAAGAAGACAAAACAAAAACAATAAACAACAAAAACAAAACCCTACTGAAATTAAAATAAGCACAGTGACATAGCTGGTTACATGTCTCAAGCTCTTTACCTCACTGGCATCATAGCATGGTTGTGAATCAATGTCAAAACAGCCTGCCAGAGAGTTCTGTTCTCTCATTAAATAACTATCAATTAATAAAATTAGTCAATTAAAGACTCCAACTCCCTCACTGGATTTTTATGGTAACACTTAAAATCTTAAAACCTGTCACCCTCCAAATAACTAACAATTGAGGTATCCAAGAACATGTTGTACTAAAAAAACAAATTGTCCAATTGTTAATTCAAGCAGTTTGGTCAAGAATAAATCATAATCTAAAATAATATCAAATTTATAGAGACATAGAATCATGATTACCATTGCTGTGACAAACAAGAGAAATAATTATGCTGCTTAGAATCTGTAGAGTACTTACTTGTATGAGTACCTTTGTTGGCATTTTGGATACAATCTAGATTTGGCAATTTTTCATTTGATAAAAACGCTTGTGCAATGGCTGTATAGAAACTTCTTGCTACACCACTGCCCTCTCCTGGTTCATCCTTAAAGGTGACTTTGACTCTGTGCACAGCCATTGGCGTGGTAGCACATCTTCGGCCAAAATGGTTGTTAAGCTGTCTCATAGTCTGCTGAATGAGAAGATCCCGATCGCGATCGACCTATTACAACACACAAGTAGTTAACCAGGGCTAGAAACCACGGGGTTTCTGTTAAGCCTAAAACAGAATCTCACCTTTGTAGCACACTGTAAGCCTAAAACAGAATCTCACCTTTGTAGCACACTGTAAGAAATCTGAGGTCTCAGAGGCTTTTATACTCCAAAGCAAAGAAGAATGTCCTATATTCAAGCAGACTAACAGAATTTAACTCAATGTGCACACCCTCCCTCCCTCCCTCCTTTCACATCTTGGTATGTAATTCTGGCTAGCGTAAAATTTATTCCATAGCCCAGAAGGGTCTCAAACTAACGAACCTCCTATACCACTATTACCTCCACATACTCTCCAGGGACAGAAAGTTTAAGTGTGAAAAATTGCATACTCAAGAAAATACCTGCCAATTCCATCACACACAGAGACACTCAATCACTGAATGCACATCGCCTAAACACTGATAAACAATTTCTAACATTTGAGGGGTTAGCAAAGTGGCTCGGCAGCTACAGGCAAGAACGATGAAGCACTCTAACTTGGATATGGTCTACAGACAAAGAAACTACAAATTAATCTTAAGCCGTAAGCTATTATCAATATCATTTTAAACCAGATGTGGTAGATCATGCTTTTATAATCTCAAAACTTGTTAAATTGAATCAGGAAAATTGCCAGAAGTTTAAAGCCAGCCTGAGCTACATAGTTGAGTTCTAAACCAGACTAGGTAGGTAATAGAGTGAATCCTGTCTCAAAACAAAAAACGACAACAAAAAAAAGTTTTATTGGTGATAGTAATGTTGTAAGATGCGGAGTAAAAGCACCAATGGTAAAAAAAAAAAAAAAAAAAAAAAGCACCAATGGTGAGAAGCTGTGTATTCCCCCTAGAAGAAAGGAATTTTCTTTCCATTCAAATTTAATGTCTCAGTATAAATTCACAGTAATTTCTTAAAAGGCCTAGAAACACGATCAACTTAGTAGAATATCTAACCTCAAGTCAGAGCCCCTTTTTAACCTTATAATACAATTTCTTAAAGAAATAGTTTAAGACCCGTGGCAAGAAATGCACATGACATACATTGGAAAGTAACAAGGAAGGCTATTATGGATAATATTGAGGCAATAAAAAGGACAAAAGGTCAACCAGACGAACTAACCATCAATAAGAATACTCTGAGTGGAATTCAGTACATCAGAAGTTTTACAGTTCCTGTTTATGTAATGAAGTGTGTGCATGTGTGTGTGCGCGTGTGTACACATGATCATGTGTCTGTGCATACATGTGTGCAGGTTGTTTGCTCATGCAAATGTGTGAAGGATCAGAGGTTGACATTGGGTACCTTCCTTTATTATATTCTACCATATTTTTGTGAGATGGGGCTCTCTCACTATTTCAGCAAGGCTGGCTAACCAAGGAGCAAGAATCCTGTCTGTATCTCCCCACCATGCCACCGCACTTGGCGTCTTATGTGGGTGCTGAGATCTGAACTCAGGTCCTTAAGCACATCACCAACTGAATCATTTCCAACCAAAAACTCTCTTTTAAAAAAAATTACTGCTCTAAATTCTGTAATTATAATTTCTTTAAAATTTTAATTATAAACATGTATCTATCCCTAAGCAATATTTATTATTATTCTGAATGTTTAAGTGTGGCATGGCATACTAGAGATAGAGAAAATCTAAATACCTTTACCTCTAGTGATAAATCTCTTGATTGCTGGTTTCTCAGTTTTTCCATCTCTCTACGGAACTTTGATTCTTTTACCTCAAAACCACCCAATTCAGTTAAAATCTTTAAAAACAAAAACAAAACAAGAAAAAAGAAGCAAAACAATTATTCAATAAAACTTGTTCTTAGCATGCAGAATACAATTAAAGTGCACAAAGTACACACCGATCCAGGCTCTGCACCAACATCTTCCATGAATACTCTGCCGAACAGTTCTAAAGACAGGCGCCAGCGTCCCAGCAGCATGTCATGGGAGATAACCATGCCCATGAAACTGCACTGAGGCCTGGGAAAAATTGAAATAAAGAGAGAAGAAAGCAATTAATCAACTCCTTAAAATCAAACTTTTTGATAGTACCTTTCCTGGTTTTTTAATATTTTGCTCTCTTAAGTATTTCAAACCAACCGGGCGTGGTGGCGCACACCTTTAATCCCAGCACTCAGGAGACAGAGACAGACGGATTTCTGGGTTCAAGGCCAGCCTGGTCTACAAAGTGAGTTCCAGGACAGAGAAACCCTGTCAGAAAAGAAAAAGGAAAGAGAAGAGAAGAGAAGAGAAGAGAAGAGAAGAGAAGAGAAGAGAAGAGAAGAGAAGAGAAGACAAGACATTTCAACCCATGTCTTATTTAATGAAAGAAGCTTGCTATGCTGATCGCTCCTGTGTGTATGACTGATGGTGCCATCCACATCCACAGCATCAGGAGGCCTTGGAGCTTCAACTCCCACTGTATTTCACTTCCTCTCCTCAGGTCAATGTCTCTTGGATCCCCTCTAGAATTTGTTATCTACATCAGTGGTACTGAATTAAAGTGTAACATAAATAAAATTTATTAATGGCCTCACGACAACAATATTTCCTAGTAATTTTTATCAATCAGTACTGTTTCTCCACTGCACAGACTTGAATCACATTTTCCTATCTTCTGTTCCTCCACTGATATAGTCCAACTTCCTTTGACATCATTTCCTTTCTATGCCTAAAGCTAATTTGCAAACCCAACACCATTCTTCCTCACCAGGTGGAACCACTTCAGATTTTAACTGGTATTTCTACCTCTAATTCTTTTCTCCAATCTGTGTCTATATATTTTGACCAGCTCCTCACATATGTCTAAGTCTAGGCTATTTTAGTATAGAAATTACCCCATGCCCTTTATGGTTGGTAGACATTGCTTATTCATTTACTAGTTAACATCTTCTAAGCATACCTTATTTCATTTACAAGTAAGCAAAAACACATTGTCTTATACTTCTAGCCAAAAACTAGGAGTAAACAAGAGCCAACATCTGGTGATTAAGCATCAGTATATACCTGTAACTTCTTATTTAATAAATAAAAACCTACAATGGCCAAGATACCATTTGTGAACCCTAATTAAGTAAGCCACAAATCCTGAAAATTCCATTCTTTCCAGTATTTACAGGTTAGCTGAACTGCTGATAACGTCTAAATTAATAGTTTTAAATCATTATTAAACATTAAGAAAAACAGCACCTTAAAATACATAAAAGAAAAAGAACAATTTTTAATTGTTAAAGTCCAGAAAACTCATTAATATTTAACTATCTGATATTAAATTAGGAATCACAGAAGAGTACAATAAATTATAATATCAATATACAAATTTACAAATTATGAAATCTCTAAATAAAAATGATCGTAAAAGTATAATAAGAGTACCAAGAGGGCTGGAGAGATGGCTCAGTGGTTAAGAGCACTGACTGCTCTTCCAGAGGTCCTGAGTTCAAATCTCAGCAACCACATGGTGGCTCACAACCATCCATAGTAAGATCTGACATCCTCTTATGGTGTGTCTGAAGAGAGCTATAGTGTACTTACATAATAAATAGAGCAGAGCAGAGCAGAGCAGAGCAGAGAGCAGAGGGAGCAGAGCAGAGCAGAGCAGAGCAGAGAGCAGAGCAGAGCAGAGCAGAGCAGAGAGCAGAGAGAGCAGAGCAAAGCAGAGCAGAGCAGAGAGCAGAGCAGAGCAGAGAGCAGAGGGAGCAGAGCAGAGCAGAGAGCAGAGCAGAGCAGAGCAGAGCAGAGCAGAGAGCAGAGGGAGCAGAGCAGAGCAGAGCAGAGCAGAGCAGAGAGCAGAGCAGAGCAGAGCAGAGAGCAGAGAGCAGAGCAGAGCAGAGCAGAGCAGAGCAGAGCAGAGCAGAGAGCAGAGAGCAGAGAGCAGAGAGCAGAGAGCAGAGCAGAGCAGAGCAGAGAGCAGAGGGCAGGGGGGGACAGATCACATTTGAAAAAGAAAAAGAGCCCCAAGAGTATTGCTCCATGTAGGAGTACCTGAAAGATGTAAGGGGGGGCCCTTCACTTTCCGTGAGTCCTATCTCTGCTAGTAAACTGCTTTTCAACTGGGCAGCAACATCAGGAGCGGATGGACCTGGCTTTGAACTGTCAGCTTCTTCGGCCAGCAGGCTCTGTTCTTCCCCTTCTTTCTTCTGCCGGTTTTGCATGTTCATTACATTTTTTAGATTGGCAGCATAAGACATTTTAGTTGGAAGAACCTATACAGTATTAGGTTTGAATAAAAAGTTATATATTAAGGGGAGAAAAAAGATTTTCAACTTCACAGCGATCCACAGGAACCCCAGGTAGTTAACAGTGCTCCCTTTCCAGAGCTTTCCCCAATCAAAGTGCAATCTGCGCTTGGGGACCTGAAGACCATACTCCAGTGTGAACGCCAGAAGCGCCTCAGAATATCTCAAAGCAAGTATTTATAATACTATCTCTGGTGCTTCAGGTCCTACATATTCTCAATAATTTTAATACAAGATTCTCCTTAACCAATTAATTACAAATGTCTATTCAGCTGTATTTCTCTTATGCAGCCTTTAAATGCAATATTGTTTTCCCCCCCAGAAAAATAACATGACTTTCCAAAATCTAAATCTCTCGTATAACTAGCTATGATAACTGAAATTCCCACTTGAAACTCATAATCTCGTCAAGCTTTATTTCTTAGTGTTTTCTTGGTTATAAAGCATGAGGCAGTACCCCAGAGACAGAATGAATTATTTAGGTGTGTGTCATTGTTAACGCTGCCTCTTTTAAGTAATTTTATTCTTCATTCAAGTAACAGCACATCAAGGGAAAAAACTTGAAGCTAAAATTACAAATGTCTGTATAGAAGTATTCTTATTTAGAAACCTAAATTTTAAGCAGCATGTATTAGTAACCCTCTGATGTGTGAAATGAGTTGACACTAAAAACCAGTAAAAGTAACAGCTCCAGTCTGCTGAAAGAAAGGGGCTTCTGACACTTCTACTGCGGGGTACATACTCTGCACTTAATACATCTCCTCATATCTGGATGCGAGGAAAACTGCTAATTAAGAAATATATTATAAACTTTGACTATCTTACCTCGAGACAATTTCTGTCCATTGTAACCTCTACTATGCATTTCCCACTTCCGGCAGATGAGGAATAAAGACCCTGACTTGGGCGACCAAAAAGATCTTCCTTTCTAGCATTTGGCTGGAATTTTAACAAGACACATTACAGTTAGATTGAACATTTCAAAATCAACTATGAAAGAGCATTAGATCTGTTTAGTTCACCTGCAACAAATGTGGCTGATCAGCCAAGGGTATGGCTTCAGCCAAAGGCACTTCAAATGGATTTGGAGGTATACATCCAAGGAATGTCATAGAGTCTGAACGTCGGAAAAATGGATGGTTTTGGCCAGTTTCTGCAGGAAGAGAGTCGTCATCCTTATCATTCAAAGTAGCACCTAAACATTAAAAAAAAAAAGTAATTAGAAAGGGTAGAAATGTTAACCTCTTCAATCTAAAATGCTTGGAATCTCTATTAAATATTAATATACTAGAAAGCAAGTTAAGGGCTGGAGAGGAAATTCTGTGATAGAGCTCTTGCACAGCATGTACAAAACCCTGGGCCTGTGTTTGACCCCTGCAGTGCATGCATACACACACACACACAAGCACTCATGCACACAAACACGCATGAATGCATGAGTTAGTAATCCAAACTTTTGGCATTTTGTAGGGTTTGTTTTGGAAACAGGGTCTCACTGTGTGACGTCCTTGGCTGTCCTAGAACTCTCCATGAAGACCAGGGTGACCTGCCTCTGCGTACCTCAATGCTGAGATTACAGGCCAGGGACACCACACCTAGCTTTTGGTGGTTTTGGTTTTTTGTTTTTTTTTAAGTGACAATACAAAATAATTGAATGCATTATTTCATTATTTATCGTATAATAATAAAAATGAAAGAATAAATGCTGTAACCAATACTGGTCCATTCAATTTGAATAGTTTCCTTACATCCTCTCTTTAGATAGAGAGAATGAAGTCATAGATAGAATGAAGCCAAAAATAGCAGTTTCCTCAGCATAGTTCAGGACTCAACCTGATAGCACCAAAAGCTGAAGGCTGACTATTTGCTTCCCATGCTGAATGAACAAGGAGCTGTCTCAACAATGTATTTATCCAGCCAACAGTAACAGAAACACTAGCACACCAGCAACAGCTCTCCTTAATGGAACAAAACTTTGGCAGGCAGTGCTTACTAAGTTGTAGAAAGTAAATTTTGGCTAGATTTTCAAAAAAGGAAAAAAGCCAAACCCACCATCACAAACAACATCATCATCAATAACAACAAAAACCCAAACTAGTGGTCTTTTCCCTAAACTAATAAAAGTACTTGCTGGGAATAATGAACAGGAAGCTGGGCTATTTAATCCCATTTTAAATCTTTAACTGTCAATTAAAATAATGAAAAACTACAGGTTGTCTCTACAACAGCGATTCTCAACCTTCCTAATGCTATAACCCTTTAATACAGTTCCTCATGTTGCAATGATAGCCAACCATAAAATGATTTTCATTGCTTCATCATAACTGTAATTCTGCTACTGCTATGAACCATAAAGTAAATTATCTGTGTTTTTTGATGGTCTTGGGAGGCCCCGTGACGGAGTCATTTAACAAGGTCCCACTCCACAGGATCAGCTGCCCTTACAAGACTCTCTCATTTTATGGCATTAAAACTTTTCTCTTAGTTTGCATGTTCAAGCATAATTTACATTTTCTTAACTAAATCTATTTTGCATCAATATTAACAAAGGCTTTCATAAGACTTAAAAGTAATGGTAAATGTAAACACGAAATCAAAAACGTGAAGTAAAAAAAAGATGTATGGATATTGGAAAATTCAGAGCATTAACTCAGTCTTAATTATGAAATGTATAATGCAAAGATGTATAAGAAAAGTGACAGAAAAGGTTAAGAGATTCAACACAGAGAAGAAAAGAGAAATTCCCACCCCAACAGAAAATAATGTAGTTAAAAAGCCTGGAGGAAATACTGAGGCAGCCATTTCTTAAAGAAGAGTGGGAGACGCTCTGGGCACTAACTTTGACTGGTGTCATCATCATTTTCATGTTCTGAATCTTCATTATCAATACCCAGTTCCAGAAGTTCTCGTGTCCTTAAAAAGAACAATGAGTGAGTCATTTAAATTAACACTTATGTGGTATGAAAAAGAACACAGGTGAGAGGAACACTGGAGATGTCACTGGGTATCTAACTTGAGTGTGTGTGCTTGTGGAAGTGTGTCACAGCTTGTCCATGGAAGCCAGAGGACAATCTGCAGGAACTGAATTTAATTGAACTCAGGTGGTTAGGCAAGCGCCATCAGACATCTCATCTGGAACCAAACACTGCTGTATAGTTTCAGAAAAGGGGAAATAGTAAAGTGGTCTGCTTAATGCATTACAATAACAAAAAGCACTTAACAAAACCTCCCCATCCGAAAAGAAATACTGAGTGTCCACACAAACTCCCCCCCTCCTCAATACAACAATACTTAAACACAAATGTCTCAACTAATAGGTTTAATTAGATTTTGGTTTCTCCTTTTAAGTGAGCAGTTGCTAGAGGATAAGCCCACTTTTCGACATGAACAATCTTTGTTCTCTTTTGCAGTGCTCATCTCCTTATCCAAACTGTGACCATTTACTCAGATACCACACAGGAGTTCTCAAACAAAACCCCAAAATATGGATATACCTTTTGCGTTCCAGTTGAGGAGTGTCTAATGTTGTCTGCTGATTCATTGCTTTAATCCAGTATATAAGGGCTTGGAAAACATATGCCACATGTTTCAATGAGCACACATCCAATACTGGAAGAACATCAGAATGCTCATCATTATGAGATCTCATTAAAGACAGAGCATAATTGAGAAAGTCTCCTCGAGCAGACATCATTCCCTGGCGGGCGCTCAGCAATGTAGCACGTCTATAGGAGCAAAAACAAATGAAAATATTTATAAAAACCACAAGTATGAAATTTCATAAATATGTAAAATTTAGAATTGATGACTGGACTGGAGTGACCTTAACTGATGCTCATCAGTTAAGAGCACTTGATATTCTTGCAGAGGACCCAGGTGAGTTCCCAGCACATAACGTGGTGGCAGTCAACCACCCCATAGCTCCATTTCCATGGGGATCAGACACCCTTTATGGCCTCCTTGGATACTGCGTGTACAAAGCACTCAAACATGAAAATAAGTAAGTCTTAAAAAGAGAAAACAGAACATTTATAAATGATCTTTAAAAATAACACTGATTATGACTGAAAGACCTACATTCAGGGTGTCTGCTGCCAGTCTTAATAGGTCTGAATCTGCATTTCTAACAAGTTGTCAGTTAAGGCCAATGAGAGAGTTCTAGGAACCATTCTGAGAAGCACTACCATGCTGCCTAGTAGTATTCTGTGTCAACCTGATACACGCTAGACTCAGCTAAGAAGGAACCATCTAAATGGCTCCATCAGATTGCCTTTGATTAAGTCCTCCTTATGATTGATGTGGGGGATCTAGCACACTGCACATAGGTGCTGTAAGAAAGCAGGCTGAGTAAGTCCTAAAGAAGCCAATAGTAAGGAGCTTCCTCTAACAGTTCCTGCCTCCTGGTTCGAGTCTGAGTTCCTACCCTAACTCCCCTGGATGACTGACTACAAGCTGTAAGGGCTTGGAAAATAAGCTCTTTCCGCCCTAAGTTACAGTGATAGAAAAGGGACCTAAGACAATACATCAAAATCACATCGAATGACAGGCATGATGACTCATCCCAGTGCTTTGGAAATGGGAGGCTGAAAGATGAGAGTGGAGCAGACCTGGGCTATGTAACCAAATTTGATGTCAGGTTACTACACGGCAAAATAGCTTAAAATTATCAGATAGACAGACAGACAGATGGATGGATGGAAGTTACCAAAACCCACAAGCAGCAAAGAAAAGTGCTAAGAGTTCTGGACTAATAAAGAAGAGGGAAGACCAAAGGGTGGATACTGCATTCCTCCTTAAAATAGGGAACAAAATACCCATGAAAGGAGTTACAGAGACAAAGTTTGGAGCTGAGACGAAAGGATGGACTATCCAGAGACTACCCCACCCAGGGATCCATCCCATAATCAGTCACCAAACCCCGACACTAGTGCATATGCCAGAAAGATTTTGCTGAAGGGACCCTGTTATAGCTGTCTTGTATGAGGCTATGCCAGTGCCTGGCAAACACAGAAGTGGATGCTCACAGTCATCTATAGGATGGGTCACACGGCCCCCAATGGAGAAGCTAGAGAAAGTACCCAAGGAGCTGAAGGGGTCTGCAACCCTATAGGTGGAACAATAATATGAACTAGCCAGTACCCCCAGAGGCTCATGTCTCTAGCTGCATATGTAATAGAAGATGGTCTAGTCGGCCATCATTGGAAAGAGAGGCCCCTTGGTCTTGCAAACTTTATATGCCCCAGTACAGGGGAACACCAGGGCCAAGAAGTGGGAGTGGGTGGGTAGGGGAGCAGGGCGGAGGGAGGGTATAAGGAACTTTCGGGATAGCATTTGAAATGTATATAAAGAAAATATCTAATAAAAAATAAATTAATTAAAAGAGTTCTGGACTTTTACTAAAATTAGAAATGTTTGTACTTCTCAAAGGACATCAACAAGTAAGTGAAGATAGCGGGTGAAGGGGCGGGTGAAGAGGCAGGTCAGAGGTGAAAAGCATGAGCTGCTCTTCCACAGGAGCCAAGTTCCAGTCCTAGACCCCAAGTAAGGCAGCACACAGCTGCCATCAACTCTAGCACCAAAGGATCCAATGCTCTCTTTTTTGGTTTCTACAGTGACATTCATTCACACATATACACAGTTTTTCAAAAAGTAAAAAGAAAAAGAAGATAGCTTAAGAAAAATGAGGGATAATAATCTTTTTTAAAAATTTGATAAGAAACTCTGCTAGGATATTATTGTGCACTGTGTAAAGATTATATTATTCAAATGAGATAGAGACTGGATCTTGGTATTGTTAAGCACTGCCTGCCTTAGCTTTGTTAACAATGTTCTCTGTCACTTTCTGATTGGTTAAAATAAAACGCCTATGGATTTTTCTATTTCTAACTAAGCCATGTGGCAGAACTTAGATTAGTATCAACAGGATAACTGAGGTAGTGGGAATCAATGCCTACCTTTAAGACCAAAAGCTTATAAATAAATATAGTCTCCATGTCATTATTTGGAAACTATGGCAGGCATGAAAAGGCACGTGGTTATAGAATTCTTATCCAAAAATATTAAAGAACTTATATAACAAAATAAAAACTTTTTTAAAAAGAAAGCAAATTTACAGTTGCATGAAGAAGCTAAGCAGACATAACTGCTAATCGTGATAAAATGTTCCAACATTACTACAGCAAATCAAAACCACAGTGAACTCAGATCTGTAATTTGAGGTGCCCCCACCCCTCAGGTAGGAGGACAGTTCAATGTTGTATTACACCAACTAGGATGCCTACAATAAAAAAGATAGAGAAACTGATACACACTTGTGTAAGATCTTTGCCTATACCCTAGCACAGCCAAGGTGGCTACAGAAGATCAGAAGGTCACCTGCTACAAAATGAGTTTTAGGCCAGAAAGGAGGGTGGAATGGAAGAAGAAAATATAGAGAAATTAAAGCTCTCCCCAATACTACTATTCAGAGTATTTTCCTAAAAGGAAAATAGTCTGGCAGCATCTCAAACTGTTAAACACATACCATTTATCATGTGACCTAGCAAACTGACAAGTAGTTAATGACACCAAAAGTTTATGGCCACACAAAACCTTTATGAAAATGTACAACATCATGCACAATATGAAACATTTCAAGTGTCAATTGGTGAATGGTTAATATTTTAAAAACATATAATACAGTGAGTTAAGAGTATTTTTAAAGCGTAATTGACACATGCCACACATAAGTGAATCCAAAAAACCATCATGTTAAATGACAGAAGGCAGTCCTAAAAGACAATGATTCTATTGACGTGTGTTCAAAATCTACAGGTAGAAAATAGGGCAGGAATAGCCATTAAGATGTGTAAGATTTCCTAAAGAGATGATGAATATATTTCCAATTCTAATTAGACAATTAACCACATTCCTTAAAAAGGAGTAAATATACGTGATTATAATGAGGTATGGAGGGAGAGACACAACACTGACTCCAATCAAGATCCCACATCAGGATTCTGTGTTTTAGTTTTTTAAGAGTATTTTATGTATGAGGGTTTTGCCTGCATGTAAGAAAGTGTGCCATGTGGGTTCACTGCCAGTGGAGGCCAGAAGAGGGTATTTGATCTCCTGGAACTGAAGGTAAAGATCGTTGTAAGCTGCCACATGTGTGCTAGGAATTGAACCCAGGTCCTCTGCAAGAGAAGTGTTATTAAGCACTGAGCTATTGCTCCAGCCATGGTATCCTGGGTTCTTTTACAGCAACTGATTAAGTCTAAGAAAGACAAGAACCTCTGTCCTTTGTGCAGCAGGACTTCTAGAAGAACTGCTATTCCCAATCTCCCAAGGAAGGTGTCTCTACCACCCAGCCCACTAAATTTGTTTCCAGTCCCTAAATGTTCAGAAGTATATTAATTCCATTCCTAGATTTTCTTATTTTCCGGTAAGTTGTTTAGAAGCAAGTATTAAACACAATCTTGTCATACCCTACCCTGTCTCAACAATTATTAGTATTTCAATTTTTTTTCTTTTCATCTTATCCTCTCTTGCTGTCCTCCAGACCTGTGTCTTCTAACACTTCTTTATCTGCCAGGAACAGTAAGACCCAAAGCCCCAGACTCTGCTGCAGACAGACCCTCACTCTCACTGGATCGTACAGTTAGTTATTCCTCTGACTGCAATGCCGGGCCAATTCCTAGTCCTGAGAGACGGTCTGTGTAACTGAACACAGAGCATATACAAATACATAAATGCATTTTATGATTAAACAAGATAGTGCCTGTGCACACATGTGTGGTGCCGACCTAAAAGTGATAGCACACTTGACCCTTGCATTCCTGTCCAGCCTTAGTCAAAACCAAGTCTTTCAGAGAACATGTGCCTGCTGTATGAAGGGAGGCAGAGGAGGAGCAGGACACAAAGCTGACAACAGTTTTCAGTATAGATTCCTAGGATGACATAGACTAGTTTGCTTCAACTGCCTACCAAGTAAGATGAGACAGTTACCTTCTTCTTTGCCATTAAGATGAGGTCAGATGTACAGCAATTAAAAACCTCTAGCCTAGGCTTTAGGGGCTTTCTGTTCCTATACATGAATGCATATGGAGGACTGCATACCGTCTGCCTTCAAGCGTTCTTAGACTGGCCTCTTCCCGTGCAGTCATCCTCTCTCTTCGAGCTGAATTCTGAGAGGCATGAAGGGGATGATTTGGGTGTCCTGGGTCACCAGCAGATGCTAGTGCAGAACCATAACGTAATTGAGCTTCAGTAGAATCCATAACACTGACCATCCAGTTCCACGTAGGAATAAGCTTTTCTTCTACATAGTTCTATGAAGATCAAACTAAAATAGTCAAAACTATCCAAACAGAGCTAATTTTGATATAGTACTAGTATGTCAATACTTAAGCATTTGCAATATCCATTTATATTGAAATTCTCCTAATTGATAGGCAAAACAATAAATAACTTTTCAGTAGATCATACCTGTAAGTTGACTGCATCTTGGTAAGTCAATTTCACAGCTGCTGGAATCTGAGAGTATACTAGGTGATTATACTTAGGGATAAGGCCCATCAAGTCCGAGATTTGTCTGATGACAATGCTGTAAGCCCTGGCTAAACTGCTTGCAGATGTTAAGTAGCTGCTGGCATTGCTAGCTTCCAAAGCAGCTGCTGCCGCTGCAGCACTTGTACTGATGGTGCCGCTCCGGCGTAAATTTGAAGGATCAATATAAATCAAACCTGCAGAACTTGCTATAAGGAGAAAGGACAATTACCATGAGCTTATATAGTTGCTAACTGCTAGTGACATTATATAGGCTTATACAAATCTAAATGGTCAACTAATAATATGTACATGAGCAAAAAAGTATACCTCTCCTATATAAGTTTGGGGGAAGAGAGTGTTAAGGTGGACAAGAAGTTAATACATTATCATCCAGGAATAATTCTGTACTTCATAACCACTACAAAAGCAAGCATCTGGCAATGTGTGCAGACACTTTTAGCTGTTACAAGGAGAGTCGTGAAGAACACAGGGCTGGGAATACTACTGATGTCTACCAGATAAAGGCAATGGGTGTAAGCAACACCTGACAAAAGACCTCAAAGATAAGAATCACCCAGCCCAAAGCAACAGTGCAGAGAGTAAGAAGTCTTGATATAGTAAGGTTTATGTACTTCTTATATTTGATACTCAACAAAAGGCATGTTTATAAAACGTTGCTGTCTAGATAAACATGTTGGAACACTCCTAGAAATGACACGAGTTTCCAGACTTGCCTGCTGGCGTAGATGTGCTGGACGGAGCTGTGCTTGCTGCTCGCTGATGCTGCGGATTTCGGACAGCCCACTGCATGGAGCGAGGAGCCTGGGCAGCACCATTTGCATGGGAGCTATTCGTTGTCCTTTCTAGTGGCTCATCGAGCATAAAGGTCTCCTGCTCTATGTCATCACTCTGACTGCTACTGCTGTCAGAGTCACTTGAGTCATTTGACTGAGAGTCATCTTCAGAAAAAAAGGCAGGAACACTGCTCGCTCCTAAAGTTTTAATTTTTAAAACCAAAAACACTGTAAATTCATTGATAATTAACTTTACAATGTGCCTCTCAAAATATTATGTTCAACTGTGACAGGTAATATATAATACTGTGAAGCCATCATAAAAATATTTCAATTAGAAAAGAACTCTTTGAAATAAACTTTAAAACTAATCCATTACTAAAACAAAAGCTAATAAGAACTGTCAAAGAAAAAGAAATAAAATTACAAAAAGGTTCTGGCTACCCATCAGACATACAATTATAAACTCCCTTTGAAAACAGCTAACCCATAAAGCAACAACATACCTGCTTCTGAGCCAGCAGTGGCTGCGGTGACAACACTTCTGCGCCCACTAGCATTATCTTGGTTACTATGGTTACTTTCACTGTCACTTTCCGTTTCAGCTGCTGCTAACAAATCTAGCTCCATGTCACTTCCTAGAAAAGTAGTAAATAAATAAAAAGGGCAAAAGTTTCACCAAATAATCAATATAGGTGTGAAAAGCTGGTCTATCCTACGAGTAGGAACTAAGAAGGCACAGTGGTTAAGACAGGGAAAAGAAATCAGAGAGCCAGCTGCTCTGCAGAAAAAAGTACTGGCTGCTCACGATGGACAAATTACTCAAGTACTGTAATCAGTAGACTCTGGCACAACAATTTAGTTCCTGCCCTGCAGAGCCCCAGTGTCTGGGCAGCACCCACATCCACCTGCCCTGTTTTCATCTCTTTTTCTTCAAGAAAGAACTTAAAACCTTGTTTTTTAACTAACATGTCAAGATAAATAACATTCTAATATTGCAGTTCAGGTACCTGACTTACACAGAGACGTAAAGACTGTATGTACAATCTTTAGGAGTGCATGGGGATCGCCAACACAAAACACTGACTGTAAGCACACAGCCGCTAAATCTCCGGAGATTATAGACTCCTTTCCTGTTCTCTCCACACCAAACTTTCCACTGCTGAATCATGACTGACTTCCTTTAGAGGGAAAAAAGTCAGACAGGCTCTTGCTATGTTGCCCAGACTGGCCTTAAATTTGAAACCCTGCCTCAGCTTCCAAAGTGCTGAATATTTTACCACTGAAGTAGTTTTTAAGAAAACATGCCGGCCAGGCGTGGTGGCTCACACCTTTAATCCCAGCACCCAGAGGCAGAGACAGGAGGATTTCTGAGTTCACCGCCAGCCTGGTCTACACAGTGAATTCCAGGAGAGACAGAGAAAACCTGTCTCAAAAACAAAAAAAAAAAAAAAAAGAAAGAAGAAAAAAGAAAATAGACTGCGTGGGCTAGTGAGACAGCTCAGCGCACAGGCAGCAGTAGTACAAGGTCTGAAATCAGATCTCATCCAGTGCGAGGGAGACAAAATACTACATTGTTGTTGACCTCACACGCAAATGCATACTTATGTTCACAAACACTTACACACACATAAGTAAATGATAAGTAAATGAATAATAATGAACTCAGGTCACAGGCTGGACAATGATGTCCTTACCCACTGAGCCATCAACCATTTCCCCATTAGAATGAAAGAAAAGAAGGTGGGCTAGAGATGTAGTTCAGCTGGTAGAGTGCTTGCTCGATGCGTGTGCGTGTGCGTGCGTGTAGCTCTGACTGGATCTTGGCATAGTCATGCACACCTCTAGTCCCAGCAGTTGGGAAGTGGAAGCAGAAGGGTGAGAAGCCTAAGGCCATGCTCACCTCCACAGTGAGTCTGAGGGAGACCTGGGGTACACAACACCCTGACTCACACAAACAAGTTCCTTTAGCAAATACAATTATTTGATGTATGTTGACTTACTTCCTAAACTGTAAAAATACTACAGAGAAATTCAGAAGAAAAGAATTCGGTTACTGCAGAGCAAACGAGGCTGCTCTCCAGGCACCTGACTCCTCCCACTCCCACGTACCGTCTTCATCATGCTCATCGTGATGTCCCTCAGCCTCAGCATTCTCTTCCCCGTGCTCTTCCTGTTCATCATGATGATCCTCCTCTCCAGCCACGCCTTCCACCACCTCAACCTGAACCCACAATTTTATTTATAGATCATCACAGCACATAATAAACCTGTCTCTACCAGTTTTGTCCATAGAATTAGTAAACTAAAATTTTAAAGCTCTCTAAAATAAGGGTTTCTAAATTTGTATTATGCTGTTTTAAAATCATTTACTAATGACAATTCATTATGAAAATTTCCATCAGCATATCACATAGTTTGTAATTAGTATCTAAAAACAGGCTTCAAAATTAGAAGTATAAAACTGTTCTGGGAAATGGGGAAGGGCTGAATTTTCTATACTTTCAAATACATTGCATTAAACTATTAAAAAAAAGGCCAACAGTAAAACTATCTTTAGTCTTAGTCTTTAGGTAAAAAACAAGTTTATGTGTCCAATTTCCTGGCACTCAATAAATGGAAGCTTGCTGACATCACTGTAATATATACAGCCACAAATGAGTATAACTAATGTCGACAAGTTGGCTGGAACACAGGGTAGTTTCAAACTAACACGATCAAGACTGACTTCTAAGTGACTGCTCTTCCCACCAAAGTTTGTCACCTGCACTTAAAACAGTTAAAAGTACCTCTTCCACGTCTGCTGACACAATATCATCCTGCTCCTCGTCTCGGCCTCTGACGGGCTGTGACTGGCTGATGCGCCTCTGCTGTGGGTTCCGAATGATGTAAGATGACTGAGACTGACTGGAGCTGTAAGGAGTCAGGGGGAGGGAGAGACCACAGCTGTCAAGATGGCTCACACAGCACACTGCTCTCTGGGATCCTTTTTGCAGCTCAATGCTTACTTTCTTTCTTTCCTCCAGCATCCTCAGATGCCAAGAGTACTGACACCAACATTCACACATTAAACCACAGTTTCTATCCTGTACTTGCTCGCTTCTCACTGACTGGTTAGTGGGTGGACATGGCATAGGGAAATCACATCTACAAATCATATTTTAAAACAGAGGAACAACCAAAAGCAGAGTGATCAAAGCTTCACGTCCCTTCAGATCTGACTTAGACATAGCCAAAGGCAAGTGCATCCACACAAAAGGAAGCAAACAATCACTAAATTGAGTTTTAAAGAAACCAAAAACTAGAAACGTGATGTTTAACAGCCCTCTGGTCACTTCATTTAGAGATTCAAGAATGAGCTAAAAGACATTAAAATATAAAGCTTTTAGTGTCTTTCTCCTTAACAGGTTTCCTGAGAAATGAGAATCAAAGAAATTATTCGACACAACTAGGGTAGCAGTGCCTTTGCATAAGCACACAGGTACTTACCTCACAACCAGGGCTTTCCAGGATCTGCTAAGACAGATGCATCGTTACAGAGGCAAAGAAGAAGCTGAGAGGAAAATCTTTTAATTTCAAAAAAAAAAGAATTTCTTTTTTCTTTTTTTCAGACAGGGTTTCTCTGTGTAGCTCTCCCTGGCTATCCTGACTCACTCTGTAGACATGGCTGGCTGTGAAAACTGAGATCTACCTGCCTCTGTGGCCCAGGCTTGGATTAAAGGCGATCACCATGTGTGAAGGGGGAAGTTCTGACAGGAAGGTCCTATTCTGCAATTGATTCTTCTTTTGTCAGTAAAGAAAGCCAAGGGCCAATTTCTGGGCAGAAAGTTTGGGCAGGATTTCTGGGTCCCAAGAGGAAAAGCAGATTCAAGGAAGGAGAGGGGTTTTTCTGCCATGCTTTGGAAGAAGAACGCAGCAACCATGTGAGCTCTCAGGGGGAGCTGGGGCCTGTGGCCACTACTACAGGCAAGAGGTCAGGGCTAGGTTAGGGCAGGTAGAGACAGGAAAATAATAAATCGGTAAGGGTGGGCTTTTTCAGGCAGGAGATATCAGCACCCAGCAATTGTGCCAAGAAGGCAAGTAGTGAAGGAATTAACTGTGTGTGTGCCTTCTGTCGGAGGACTCAAGGGAAGCCGGGCGGGAGCTGAAAGCACTAGCCACTTCCTGGAGCAAAGGAAGTGGAACATAAAACGACTTGCAACACATTTGGCTACGTGGCTATTTTTTCATTTAGTAGAGAGGTGTTCCAATTCCAAAAGTTTGTAAGCTTTCTGTTGTTAATATTTAGTTTTAATCCATGGTGGGCAGATAAGTACTAAAATATTATACTTACATTAGGTGACAAAATTAGAATTGTGAAAATCATTTCAACTGCTACTCCAAAGCACAGCTTTAATAAGCCAGATAAACCATTTCCATACAAAACATTAACATACCTGCTTGCCTGATCTGATGACGGCCGTGGTGGTAATGGTTCTACTGAAAATAATTCTTCACTGCCCTGCATGGCATCTATGCTAGTACTGGCCAGAGTAAACGGTGCTGTCGGCCGGGCAATCCCCATTCTGACAGGAACAATCAGAGACTCTGCCACATTACACAATTCTTCTACAGCATAAGGAAGCAGTGCTTGAAACACACGTTTGCATTTTCCAATTGGCTGTGGAATAAAGTTGCTATAGCAGGAAAAAAATAAAAACCTCTAATGATTCTTCTCATACACATACTAACATTATCACACTACAAATGTGTGCAAAAGGTTTTGAAATGCCTTACTTTTTCTTTTTGGACGAAGCCATTTCCACACTAAGAATGACAAACACTCTTGCCACAGATCGTAGAAACCTCATTGTCACGGCAATTGCTTCTTCCCGGCGTCCGGGTGTGTACTTGTTTTGGAGTTCTTTTACTAAGGTGCCTAGCAGAGTATCTAAAAGCTTTAAAAATGGCAATCATTCTATTAATGCTGAGATAGTTCATATGATGGTTAACGTAGTCTAATACTTTTAAATATTAATAGTTCCCAATAAAATGTTTAAAATGTTTTTGTGTGTGTATATATGTATGTGTGTGATTTATGTATATATGTGTGAATGTGTATACACACATATATGACGTATGTACATGTGTGCGTTTGGAGGTGAGAGAGCACCGTGCAGGTGGCAGTCCTCTCCTTCTGCCGCGTGGGTCCAGTGACTGAGCTGAGGCTGTTGGGCTCTGGTGGCACCTGTTACTAGCTAAGCCACCTTGACAGCCCTTGTAACAAAATTTTGAAACAAACTGAACCAAACCATTTACAGGTATACACCTAACTGTACTGATACTGTGTGTCTGATAGCAAATGGATCCCAAATGTATACTAACTTGGCTTTTGTCCCATAGGCCTGTATATACTTATCATGCATGTTTAGAAGGAAATATCAAACATGTAAAATCAGAAGTTCACTCATTGAAGAACACTTATTGCATATCTCATTTACTACTTTCTAATACTTCCCTGTGCATAAAAAAGATACCAACTACAAAGAAAACCCAATTTCATGTTATTTTTTTAATGATTTTTATAACAATCTTTATAGCAAAACATGTTCCATTTCATTGAGTATAATTAATAATTAATCTTATAATTTAAGATCTACTATGGTTAGATTCACAAACCATTTTATTGTATCCTAACTTTACGCAATTATTATAAACTACTTAGAACAGGTTTGGAGGAAGAGGTTAGAGTGGCACCGGACAGTAACAAACCAGCCTGCAGAAAGGACTAAACTCAATGTCCTGTCAGTGCCTAAGGAACAACCATCCAGCACTGGGTCCTATTATCTAAATTTTAGTTTACATTAAAGAAAAACAAATTTAAAAAGGGGTTACACATTTTTTTATCAATTTAAGGTTTTTATTTAAAATAAAATTCTTCCATCGAAAAGCATCCATGTTAATATACTCCCTTTAACTTAACCAGCAGACATTATCAGTCTTTTAAGTCTGACCTTTAAAACCATGGGACTTAAGAACAAATTCATGTATTTAGTGAACTCACCAAAATATCTGCTGTACACTTGACAATAAGGCAATGAGTGAAACAGTCGAGCCGAATCGTGCCGCTCTGCTGGTTGAGGTAGACCTGCTCTTCTGGCAAAAGATGGCCTATCCTGCTGCTGGCACTCAGACTGGAGAGGCAAGGAGAGACAGAATAAATTGTAAAAGACAACATTAGCCCAGAAACTGAGAAAAATTTTTAAATGTTTTAACAAATACATACGGATCTTTGTTCTCTTGTGACCCAAACATAATCATAGATCTCAAAGCATTCCAGTCCTGAAGGACGCGCTCTAGGGCAAGCTGGGCAAACCTTGGGGGCTCTAAGTCATGGTCAGGCATATCTGAATCTAAAAAGGAAGAATGGGTCAGACAAAAATAGAATTCAATGCTTTGTACATCAGCAGAATTGTATACTTCACTCACCTTCAGGACTGGCTGTTTTCCTGTTGCGATCCTCCCTGATTCGTGGAGGCCTATACTGACAGTGCTCCACTGTCTGCCTGGCCACGGTCTGTACTAAGAACAGCAAAAGGTGCTCTCCCCTAGAACACAGGGCAGGTTGTGAGGGAGGGAGGGGAGGAGAGAGGGGGATGGGGAGGGGGAGGAAGGGAGGGAAGGAGAGAGGGGGAGAGGGAGAGGGGGAGGGGGAGGGAGGGAAGGAAAGGGGGTGGCACCAGCATGTGCTGACCTCTTTCTATCCTAACCATTCTACTTGCCTACTGTTTGGTAGGGTGACCAGATTTGTAGCAGTAAGCAGGCGATAAAGTAGATCAAGACGAGCAGACTTCTGTCCAGCAATCAATGTTTTACATTTACATTTCTCCCAACAATCACAATAAGCTGTTGGTGAAGTCCTCTTGAGTCTGTTAAAAAAAAAAAAAAAAATCACAGAAAAGTTCAAAAAAACTTTAAATTACAGATCTACATTGCAATGAAGACTTATAACTTGATAAAACTAAAGAGAACTCTTATTGATATTTAAATGAAAGGGTAACTGCTATCAGCTACATACAAAAAAATATTATTTAATGGTGCAAAGTTCAGAAAGCAATAGAAAAATTCCTATAAAACCTAACTGTAATGTCCTGGGACAGTTACTTCTGTTGTCCTTCCCGGTCTCCAACATACCCTACATGGTCCTCACATGGGCACTGAGCCAACTCTAACCACGGTAAGCACATGTTTCCTGTATGTGTCATATCTGACAGGCCTGTAAATGCTGTCAGAAAATGAAATGCCTGGCTCACCCTGCCCTGGCAGCGAGTATTGACTACACCTAATAAATACAAGGGAAACTCAGCATCCAGGAGGAAGCTGAGAAGACGGCCTTACCCTTCCTATGAAGCAGGGCGAGTGAAGGACAGAGGTGCACTTGTGGCAGAGTATGTGTGTAAGTCAGGAGACAATCTGCAGTCTGCTCTCGCTTCACATCATGTAAACCCAAGGATCAGACTCGGGCTCGTCAGGCTCTGCAGCAGGTGCCCTCACCTGCCAATCCTCCTCAAAAACCCCAAGTGGAGGATTCTGATGGCCCATTTTTCTATAACCTACAGCATCTACACATGTACATTTATAACCCGGTGTTCCTGTTGGTAACACTGAGACTCTACAAATGTTAAGCTTGAGTTTTACTGCTTAGGTCTGTGGAAACTAACAAAGCCAGCTAGAATGACCTTATTATATGAGATTACTGAATCTAAAAAATAAGTAAGGCAGAGTCCAGTTATTCATCTTAACACATTAAAAGAGGCCCAGAGGGAGAGGGATGGAGGCACTTAAAACTTTGGCAGTAGAATACAAATGAAACTACTCTGTAAACATACTTTAAAGCATTAATCAGACTAATTTAACAAGATTAACCCGATTCTAGTCACACACTACAAGTACTTAACAATACTCTTTAAACCAGTCATATTTCTATATGTAGGAACTGAAATGTAGAAAACTTCACTTTCTGAATTATGCCTAAATCAAGGCATAAGTACTTTGTACTGCAATGAAAACCTGAGAGTTTATGAAATTCAGAACAGTGTGGGACTTACTTGCAATCGTGCCCTTTATGACAAACCCTTGCACATTCTGTACAACAACAAAGCGACTCCAGTAAACCACAAGTCCGACATTCAAAAATGTCCTGGAATTGAAAAGGTCACTTTTGAGAAAGAGTAATCACGTGTATAACTCATCAATACCAAGGTGCTTGGGAAGTGGGTGTGGTGCTCACACAGTTGACAATGTAAAAGGACGAAAACCAAATAGACCAAGTACATGTAAAGTAACCTCACCTCACTCATAGGCAGACTAGGACTAGTTAGACAGCCTGGGTCAGAGCCTGCCATCTGTGCAGACCACATTCTCATAGCTGCTAAGCTGAATCGAGGAATGAATGGCCATTTGTTTTTTGTTTTGTTTTGTTTTTGTTTTTCCATCCTTATGTAGGGCTCAAATCAAAATTAATTCTTTGGATAATTTTAAAGGTTAAAAGTAAAAAAACAAAACAAACAAAAAAAAAAAACAACAACAACAAAACAAACCAGCAGACACGTTTACATACTTTCAGCTCACGTCAAAGGAGGGGAAAGGGAATCCTGAAACCAGTCCAGATCCAGGGAGCGTTTGGGTCACTTACCTGGTTAATGTGCTCTGCTCCAGTCCAGGTAAAGCTGCAGGTGTCGTTGCAACATAAGACATACAAAGGGGAGTCGTCAGGGTTGGTACCTGACGGGCAAACCATTCCCATGAACACATCTTCCTCCTTTTCACTTGCAGATACTTCAGCTAAAATATTAAAAACACAGAAATTCATTCATCTATCAAGAAAAGATTTAATCACAACCGCAACTGAAGAACCTTAATATATACTTAGTATACTTAGTAGTAATATACTTAGAAATCACTATAGACTAATTACAATGATTTTGTTAGTTAAGTCTGGCTGGAGAGGCTCATCCACAGCACCTAACACTCACATTTCCAGAGATCTTGCATACTTCCTGCCTTCACAGGCATCAGGCACACACATGGAGCACAGAAATACAGAAATGCAATACCTATACACTTGAAAGAAAATCATTTGCTTTTCTTAAATTTCAAAAGCTGGGCTGGAGGGATGGCTCAGTGGTTAAAGAGCACCACTGGGTGCTCTCCCAGAGGTCCTTGAGTTCAATTCCCATGGTGGCTCACAGCCATCTATAATGCCCTCTTCTGGTGTGTCTGAAGATAGCAATGATGTACTCACATAAAATAAATAATTAAAGAAAAAAGTTTTGAAAGCCAATGTGTTAAGAAAATCCAACCAATGCTGGAACAAGCAGAACAACACTATAGCTTTGTGTGACGACAACAAGCTACTGCAATTCTTAGCCCTGGGTCCAACAGTGAATACCCAAGTTATAGCCAGATCTGAAAGTGCACACCTATAAACCAAGAGGCAGGAGATCTCAAATTAGAGTTTAGTCTGTACTATACAGTGAAGCAGTCTGAAAAATACTAAGACTCAATCAAGCCTGTTTCACTTAGTAAGTTATAGACCATATCACAATATATTAACACCAGTGTTTGGAAAAGAATAATTCATCTTTTAAGAATTCGATGCCAAGCCAGGCGTGGTGGTGCACACCTTTAATCCCAGCACTCGGGAGGCAGAGGCAGGAGGATTTCTGAGTTCCAGACCAGTCTGGTCTACAAAGTGAGTTCCAGGACAGCAAGGGCTACACAGAGAAACCCTGTCTTGGGGGGTAAAAAAAAAAAAGAATTCGATGCCAGAAATCAATATTGCTTCAACTCCTCCTCTGACAGTCTGTTATTGTTACATACTTTTACCATACCCATCAAGCAACAGTGTATTACTTGTATGAAGATTTTACACTATGACTTATAAACATGGTATTTTTATTTTTTTTAAAAGTCCAAACTCTATACCAATTACTTTTTTGATAAAACGTTAGAAATGTATGTGAAAAGCATTAACAAAACTTTAGACATATAAAACGACCTTGACAGAGTCTCAATGATATCATTTATATACACAGATCTAGTTTGAATAATTCCAGTGGTAGATATGAACAAAATCCATTCAAATTTTAAAATGAGAAACTTCCTTAGGCCTTGCTCTACATTCATACCTTTGGCAATCTTCTGGGCTGTTTCTAGGATGGTGATTGCAGCAGGATAAGCCCGGCCACTTACAGCTGACATAAACGGGGTCATTCCTCTTGCATCCCTAATGAGAAGAGATTATACGTGAGGATCTTATCTTCTAGATGAGGTGTGAAGGCAGAGGCAGAGGCAGAGAGATCTCTGTGACTAGCCAACCTGGTCTACAGAATTCCAGGCCAGCCAAGTCTACTCAGTAGGACATAGTCTCAAAACAAACAAACAAACCCATAAATAGATGTTATCTTCCTATTTTACTGAAAAAGATGATAATCATTCATGATAATCATTCCACTTAGCTCTGTCTGCATCACAGAAAGCCTACTGTGTGATCCTCTAGGGAAACAAGCTTAATCGTAGCCTACTGATGAGGACCCTTCTGTCTCAGTCTCCTAAGTGCTTGGATGATGGCCAGGCCAACATCATTCTGTGTTTTTCTTCCACAGAAAAACATGCACACTGATTCAACTAACATGAAAGTTGTTCTCTATTCATTCAGGGTGTGTTCTCTGATGCTGACCTTCCACTGAAGAAAATTTAGTAACAGAGGAAATACAATCCTGATGCTTTAAATTCATATAAACAGTGTTTTAGTAGCAGAGGAATAATACTGATAGATTCTAATGTTTTTAATGCATCACAGGATCAATGTAAACAGGAAGTCTGTTATGCCTCTTACTTGGCAGAAAGAAGCTCTCGTAGATAAGGCTGCAGAACCGCACTGTCGCATAGTAATTTTAATATGAAATGTGCGTTTGCCTTTCGATCCTTGGATTCTACTACAGATGGCTCTGTGGAAGGACCTGTAATAAAGCAGAATCATTTAATACCAAGTTAAGCAAGAGAGAGTTCTGCAAACCTATCAGATACGTATTAAGTCCAAAGAACAATATCCATGAAGATAAATTAACTTATTAGAAAATTTTGAAGCATATTAACATATTTCATAAATTTCAAGTGATTTCTTAATGTAAATATGCAAATACTACACTGTAATGCATATAAAATATAGAAGATGTACAGTTTTTAAGCAACCAAAAAAATCTGACAAAAGAACGAAACTTTACTTAAAGCCCTATATGAAGTGTGTTATTTTTAATTCAAAAAGCCCAAGTAGACATATAGTATATAGTCTTACCTGGAATGGTGGAGGTGCTGGGTCCTTGACCACTGCCAGTCGCTGCTGTGGTAAGAGATCCCACAGCGGGGGCCAGGATAAAATCAATATCACCATCTTTCGGTAAACAGAACAGCAGGATGCATATCATTATGGGCACATACCCCTAACCATTTTCTTAACAGGCCTTAAGGATTTTCTCCGTAAACCAGTGGTCAAATCCAACAAAAGGTTAAGTGGGAATTTCTTTTCAAGACTATAGGAGGAATCCACTGTGTGAATCATTCATTTATTTTGATGTATTACCAATCAAGAGGCAGTCTAGCCTTTTAAAAGTACAGAAATAAATTATGTCAAGAGTAAGTTCTAAAAAAACCAAACTCTGTAAGCCAATTTTTCAACTAATCCAGTTGTAGTGTTTACCATACTACATTCACAAGTTTTTAAACATTTTACAAAATGTTCAGCTTTTTCCTTTCACAACCTTGCCTTTTTATTAAACACCGAATAAAACAAAAGAGCTCTTACCAGGATCCATTGAAGGAGGGTCAGGAACCCAGCTAGGGGGAGCTATGGGGGGTGAAACTGGATCCTGGTGGTCACTGGATGAAGCTCCAGCCTCATGTCTACCCAAACCAGCTGCTCTCAATGAACGTCTCATCATTTCTCGTAATCTCAAACTAGAAGGACATGGACAAAATCGGAACTCATTACCGTGGCTCACCTAACAAGAGGCATGTATATAGAAGCTCTCATCTGAGAAGGTCAAGACTGGTCTATAAGCAAACACTCCAGGCATGGGAATGAAGGGCAAATGCCAAGTCTATAATAGCTCACAGAATGAGTCAGTAGAGGACAGAGATGAAGCTAGGGAGTCTAGCATCCAGTGCATTACAGTAGCTCCCTAAAGACTTAAGCAAAGGAAACAAAAGTCTCAGTGAAGAAGAATTAGAAATAGTCTTTTGTGCATTTAGGATAAATGAACAGCTAGACATTAGAAGAGTGTTTCAGTCCTATTTCCTAAAAATTAAGTTTAGTAACGAATATCAATAAAACTACTGATTAGTACAAAATGAAATTAGTCTACTAAATCCCTTTTCTGTAACTCAAAAGCAATTAAACTAATATCCACATGAGCAATTTTAAAACCAAGAACATTAAGTGTTTTAATACCCAGAAGTCCCCCAAAACCAAAAACAACAAAACAAAACCAAAAGCCTCAATAGCATAATTCACATCTTCAAGAAATTAAACTAAAAGTGTTACTACCTGGGGCTTGATTTGGTTATTTTTCCTTCTGTTATGTAAAAAGAACACTGTATAGCTGGTTTACACCACTAAAACGATTACTCACGACTTCATTGTGGGACCTGGTGCCTTCCTACACAAAAACCTGTATTGTACATGAATAAAAGCTTCCAACAGCCATGCAGTCACGCTTAGGAATAATAGAAATTAAAAGAGCCAAATCCCTTCATTGAGCCACACTTTTTAAAGCTTCTAAATAAAAACTCAATTGTCAGGGTAAGATAACACATAGGGACTTCTGTTTTCCATGCAGCCATAATCCCAAAGACATGACTTCTAGTGTGAGATCTGACACTTTGAGATGAGAACATAAATGACCCTAAGTGATTGTTAGTGTTTGAGTCTCCAACTGTAAGAACTATTTAATCTCTGAGTAAATGTTTTTCCACATCAACCTAGTATTGCTTTTGTGAGATAGAAAGGGCATGTCCAATTCTTTTATAAGATGCTACTTCCAGAATTTCAGATTGTAGAAGCTTATTTGTGCTATACTTTTTTGAATAAACACTGAAAGACCCCACAAAGTAAATTTTAATGTCTCAAATAATATATTACTTATTATAATATTCACTCCTATAAATATATATTAAACAATCCCCCCCTCACCAATTTAGAAATTTAATTTAATTAAAAGTTTTTGATTAAAAGTTTTTGTAAGACAGAAGAGAACAGAGTGCCATGACTATTTCAGTCAACGTCACTTCTCAAAGTCATCACTCCAGAGAAAAAAAAGCCGCTTTCTTTCTTCCCCCTGACAGAATCCCCCAGTGACTGTACACTGTGAAGATGGGGAAAATGCAGTAAGAACCTGAGAATAGACGTGGGCCTGGGGCTTCAAGGAGCATGCTCATTCCAAGTACACAGTGAGATGCCTACTGGGTAGGAAATATACAGGAAGTGACTGTAAAGGCAAGTCAGGCGTGAGGTAACACAGGCAGTGGCAAACTAGAGGTATATATACATGGTCATCTAAAGGCATTCAGATCTTAAAAAAATTAACACTACATAGGCCAAAGAAAACACGTGTGGGGTATTCTCCAACTGCTAGCTTAGAGTACATTAAAAAGGAAGGAAGGAAACTGAGAGCACAGTCTCATCTTGAACTTGCAAACTCCCAGCTTTGTTGTTGTGATGTAGTCAATTCAATATTAATGAGGGGGTCATTCTTTGTCATGTTTTTAAATTGTCCTTAACCTTTTTCTTCATTAGGTCTTGGGAACATTTAAGTATATTGCCCAGCTCCTCATACAGATTCTTAAAAAATAAAAAAACAAAAAGAAAAAGAAAATTCATCTTCAAGACGCTGTACACAATTCATGGATTCACCTGGATCCTCAGCCACTGAGGACAGCACTGAGGCGAGGCCACCTTGGCTGCCAAGATTCAGGGTTTTGACATTTCTTCACAAAGGCTTGCCCGGAGTCATCGTGTTTTCTGACAATATGGAAGAATTCAAGGATGGTGTAATTTCCTCTTTGTAAGCACGTTATGTCCATGCTACAGAAGCCTTAGAATCCAGTCATGTTCAAATATACCACTGTGACAAAAAAGTGAAGGTCATGTGTCTTCCAGATTAACAATCGCTAGAGTATACACACCTGCAATCAGATGCATCAACCAAGCTTTCCACTAAATCTGCCCTTTGAACTCAGGAGCTATTGAGTCACATGATAGCATCATCAGAAGTCATTACAGTATTCCTTTCCACAGTGAAACTGCATCAGCTCTGAGCTCACAGCTCAGGAATCCCAGCCTGCATACTCATCAGGGGCATCGCCTAGAAAATCCATTGTAGGCTAGTGGAGGGTCTCACGTCAGTGAAGCAGTCTGTGCACTTCCTACTGCCCGGCGAGGATGAATAGCCTCCTGTGCTGCCATCGGTTCAGCCGGCAGCCCTGAGTTTGCACTGGGTAAGAGCACTGCAGTGGAATCTTCGGCAAATCCCTCAAAGGAGCTTACTCTGCAAACTTATCTCTGTGAGCAACTCTTCGCCCACGCTTGAAGCTCCTTTTAGTCTTTGCCTTCAAAATAATCCTTATATGAAAAAAGATGGCAGTATTGGCACTGAACCAACCATACCAGAGTCCAAAGTGATTGACACCTGCAATTTCCCTGAGGAAGTGAAATACCTGAAATAATTCAGACTAATTTCTTCATGAAGAATTTAAGTTGTTTTCCATTTTGAAGTCAACACTTTGCTTAATGCATTTCTAAATAAATAAGCTGATAATAATTTCCATTCTGTGTAGTATACATAAAGTTTCTGTACTATTTAAAATTATAATTTGATCATCCACAGGATTTTTTTAAGTGTTCCTTTTGGATCTTTTTGAGCTCAGGAACCTATCAACCTGGTAGCCTTCCTAATGCCAATTTAAGAAGAAAAAAAAAAAAACCAACAGCACTTTGAAAGGGGAAGATGAGGTTCAGCAGAAAGGAGGCAAATAGAACTTGATCTGAAGCAGCTTGCCACCTGTCACAGGACCACCCAGGCATCAGTGCTTCACCAACCACTTGTCAATAACCAACAACTCTGACTTAAATATCACAAATAAATTTGTTTTTCCTACAGAAAACTACTGAACTCTTTATTTATCACGTAGCCAAGTACCTAACAATTTTAAATAAGTTATTAAATAGCTTATATAAAGGACCATCCATCCAACAGCTCAGAAAACATAGAAAATTTTAAAATCAAGCATTCAAAATACACACCAGCCTTTCATTTCTTCCCCGGCCATTAAGACATCTGAGGAATGGACCTAAAGAAAACAACTACCTAGGAAGAATGGTAATTTCAGAAAAGATGAAGTCTGAGCTGTGTTTTCAAATGATCCTGCTTATCAAGTGTGAGAGATCCTAGTGTTCAGAGCTGAACTCTAATTAGTCAGGCATTGTCCCAGTGTTATTGGAAGGAGCCAAAAACAAAACAAAAGAGAACCCATCAATTCATGCACATGACAGTAAGACACACACTGCTTTCTGTACTTGGACTTTTTTCCTCCAATTAAAGTTTCCTTGTAAAAATCATATTACCTTCGACTATTTGATGATCCAGCCCGATTACCTGGGCCGTTACTTGAAACAACTGATATTGCATTTGCAATGGCCTCCACAGCAGAAAGCCTTTCAGCAAATGTATTTCTTTCTGAGCGCTCAGCTTCTGAAACATAAGAAAGAAATTTAGATTTAACCTTTGGAAACAACTGACAGTACACATACTGGCCAGGAAATACTAAGTCGTGTGTGCTAGCGCTTCAAGTAACAAAGTAACCATGCTCTTAACATCATCAAGGATGTGAGAGACTAAACCAGGTCGTTCACTCAGTTTCTTTACTCTGCCTTATTTCAACAACATTTAAACATAAACTTTAGTGGACTTAAATTTTTTTTATTAAGTAACTTTTACTATTAAGTAAAAATAAAAAGATTCAATCATTAGTATATCAGTCTCAGTTTATAAGCTACTTATAAACAAACCCTAGTGATTTTGATGACATTAAAAATGAAACCCACAGTCGCATTTCAAAATGCAGTGTCCACAGTAGCATCAGCAGAATTCAAAATAATTACCAAGTTGTACTTTAGGGTCTTCCTTCATTTAACTAATAAAAAAATCCATGGCAAAAACAACAATAACAAGAAACCCCACATACTCTTATTTTCCAGTAACATTTTTTAGCCTTCTAAATTCCAAGCAACAGAACAAAAACTTGATCTAGGAGGCTTAAAATACCACATTCCTACTGTAAATTCATTGGGGATTACAGGTGGGAAGTGGCCGGATAGACAGGCAGCTCACAGCTATTAAGAGCACTTTCCATATCACAGGACAGTGGTAGCACAAGCCTTTAATCCCATTACTCAGGAGGCAAAGGCAGGTGAATATTTATGGGTTCAAGACCAGCCTTGAGTCTCAAGAGCCACAAAGAGAAACCTGGCCTCAAAACAAACAAAAACCAAAAACCGAGCACTCACTGCTCACGTTCAACTACAGCTCCCTCCGAGGAGATCCAAAGCTCCTGGCCTCCCTAGAACTGGCACACATGTCAGATAGACAGACAGACATGTAGATTAAAAATAAAGGTTTAAGGGGGTGGAGAGATGGCCCAGCAATTAAGAATACACACTACTCTTCCAGGGGACTAAAGTAAGGTTCTCAACACAATGTGGCTCACAGCTGCCTGCTCTAAAGTCCAGCTCCATCCAGGGATCAATCGGGACTTCTCCGACACCTAGCACTCACCAATGTACACATAACCACCCACAGACATACACACGTACATGTAATGTAAAATATGAAGGTTTTTAAAGTTATTTGTACTTATAAAATTAGTGAAGTACATTTAGGATCAACACAGATCAAACTTATTATCTGCTTCCACATCTAACCCTTAGAAATATTTTTACCACATAATAAAAGTCAGACCTTCCAAGACCACATAAAGTAAAAAGGATACAAGTTCTTTCTCTACAAGAGTCTTCTTTTCCTAGAGTTCTTGCAAAGGCTTTGTTATGGTTCCGAATCTTACCCTCTTCTTCTTTAGTTTCCTTATTGCTGGTTGGAAAGCAAACTGATACACAAGCATGTAAAATGTTCCGGTTCCCATCACATCTGTGGCTGATGAACGTCTGTAACATCTGCAGGTTCTGCTCTAAAACCACGGCTTGCTCCAGATTCACGAGATACTGTCGGCAGGCCTCGTAGTCACATCTGAGAATGTGCTGCATTAAGGTTTGCTTCTGTTCTCGGGCAAAAGAGGGCAAACACTTCAATGAAACTAAACACCAAATATGTCAAAAATTACATACATGAGAACTGCCTCATGGCCACTATAATATAATGGTATCTTCAAGGAAATAGAAATTGATCATAAGTGGCCTGGCAAATGAACTCATCTATACTCTGTGAAGAGAGTATGCAAGCGAGAACAAAGTAAAGAACACGAGGGAAATGCCTTCAGTATTCCAAACCACCTCAACCTGTAGCCAGTAGAAAAGCAGTCAACACGCTGAGTAGCTGAACGAGAATGCCTGCATGTGATACACAACCGTGCCTGGTGACGCCCTGGGGTGCACTCCAGCTTTCAAATTACAACTCTAGCAATACTGTCAGCCAATTAAGCAAAGGATGTATATTTTATTCCAGACTGATTTTTCAGCACCTCGTTGTTTTAAGAGTTACATTTCAGGGCCCACGAGAAGGTTCAGGGGTAAAGTACTTGCTACCAAGCCAGACCACCTGAGATCAATCCCCAAAACCCACATGGTGAGGAAAATTAACTCCCACAAGCTGTGATCTGGCTTCCATACATACCTCTATAACCACACCACAATCATGGGTATGCACAATAACAAAGATTTATAAAAAGTTACATTATGTTGGCCTAGTGGGCCATCATTGGGAAGAGAGGCCCCTTGGTCTTGCAAACTTTATATGCTCCAGTACAGGGGAACGCCAGGGCCAAGAAGTGGGAGTGGGTGTGTAGTGGAGCAAGGGGGGAGGGGGACCTAGGGGACTTCTGGGATAGCATTTGAAATGTAAATGAAGAAAATATCTAATAAAAAAATGTGGGAAAAAAGATACATTCTATTGTGATACATGAAATACAAAACTTTTGACTCTCTAGGAATCATGATGGGTGTAAATTCCAAAGTCAATGACAGATCTACAAAAGACATTAACGATGCTGTAAGGTATACATAGAAAATATCATTAGCTGTCTCACAACAAAAAGAAGTAGTTTGATTACTGGAAAGATGGCTCATCAATTAAAAATAGATGATATTTTTGCAAAGAACCCAGAATGAGTTCCCAGAGCCCATAGCCTTCTGTAATTCGTAGTCCCAAGGGATCTGACACTACTCTGGCTTCCTCCGGCACCAACACACATGCTGCACAAACACATGTTTGCAAATATTTATATACATATAAAATCAAATCTTTTGAACAAACAAAAAATAGTATAGAAATGAAAACTAAAATTATGGAACCCTTAATAGATTATAAAGCACTTGTTTTATTCTAAAAAGCAAACTCATTTTTTGTACAAACAGGTATGTATGAAAATACAAAGGCACGAAGAAAAGGGCACTGAACCTTGCCAGAAACCTGCCTAAATAAAGTCTCCCTTGCCTAGACTTATGGGGAAGAAGGGGCCCTAGAGGGCTCACTGTCCAAACGGGACAGTAAATCTTAAAGGATCTGGCACATGTGAGAAAGCCGTTTTCACTCTGGGCAAACTGAGGCGAAAGACAAACCCTTTGCAGAAACCAAAAACCCAGTATGTGGGCAGCACGTGGTTTCCTTTCCTTCTGTGTACACAGCATACTCCTCATGGTACATGGGTAACACTTGTGTTTCCTTGCTTTGTGTACCAGGATATACAGCACACTAGTCACTTGGCTGGCACCAAACTCTACAGAAAGCTCATAACCATCCTCTGACCTAACCCCGACTGGCACTGTCAGTGTCATGCTTAGCTATGCTGCAAGACTCACCCTATAGCAAAGGGCACAGGGGATTAAAAAAAAATCCGCAGCTCTACCCATGTCACATTTAAATCACTCAACTTGGTTGTCTCTCTCAGTCTTCAGATTTCTGATTTTCTTGTTTATTTCCCATTGCCCTTGTAGATATATGATAAACATCCTCAAGGTCACATGTCTAAAAGCAAAGAACCTATGCTAACTCTACCTCCTAAACTTCTTTAGATGCTCCAAAAATAGCAGCTTCATTCTTGCAAACCTTTGGCTGTCAAGATAGCCCAGCAGAGAGAAGTGTTCTGTTGTGGAATCCTGACAACTCTGGCTCCATCCCCAGAACCCAAGTAAAAAGAGAAACAACTCTACAAAGCTGCGTGCTGACCTCTAAATGTGTACCTTGGCATACATGTACACATGTGCAAGCTTATACACATGTACACACACACACACGCACACGCACAGATAGAGATAATTTTGAATGAATAATTAAAACAAGACCTTTTATTCTTTCTTCTTGAATTTGATCCCTTGCATTTAGCAAATTTAAATTTACTGATTCTATTTGTAAAACCAAATCAAAATCTAAATCTACTTCAGCTAAAACTGCATGGAGAGCTTAGTAAGAACACCACTACTACAGCTCACAGCCCCGCACCTCACCTAAGTGAGGTCATCTCCCCGACCTTCCTCCACCCACTCACCACCCCAGTCCCAAGAGTAAACACATCAGACTCATCGGCTCTCCCTAGACTACCATGCAAATAGCAAGCTTAACAGTTTCTAGTTCCTTCAAGTTGATCAAATCTCTCCTGTCCCCTTTTCCCATTCCTAAGAGTGCAAGTTTGCTTTGTTTTTGACTTGGATTAAACATTAGCCTTTATCTGATTTGCTAAACATCTGTCTTCTGCCACGCCCCTAAAGCCCCAGTACTTTATTACTAATCTTTTAAAAAAAAAATATGTCATTCACAACTCAAAGTTCTTCTGTTGGTATTCAGTTCAAATTTAGGTGCATCAGGTAAGGAGAGTCACCCTAAGCTCTCCCCAGCCATGCTACCTGCTCCTTCTGACCAATACCACCCTCATCTCCTGGCTAAATACATCTCCCTAGTACCACAGACAGCAACCTCTTCATCCTCACCCCAGACATCACTTCCTCAAAAGCTTGCCCAGCCTGATTTCTCTTCATCAATATGCTATCCAACAGTATTTATATGTACGCCTTTTTAAAGACAAATTATAGAAATCATAATCACCGACTTTTCTAACCTCGTGTTATATTAATAAACTATTATAGGGAAAGAAGGGATAATGAATGATCTTTTCATGAATTTAAGACCTATTTTCTTCTGATTTAAAATACCAAGTAATTTCAAAAGGTAGATTACCTCTACAGCCATGATGATAATAGCTGCTTTCTTTTTGATTGTTGAGTTGGCAGGAAGATTTATTAAAGAATGTACACCCATCCCAAGACTACTGATTGGTGGGAGATCAAGCCAGTCAGGATCCCGTATTCCTCCCATGCAATCCTTGGCCATTGGGTAGATAGTACCATTTCCATCTCGAAGAACAATAGGAGATTCCTACAATAGGTGAAAGATAATAAATAATGCTTGTTCCAAGTCACAGATGGTTACACAAGCCTAGTGTGAGCAAGAATGCCCCGATTCCAGTACTTGGAAGGACAAGATAGAACAGTTCAAGTTCTGCCTAAGCTTGGGACCCTTATCATCCCCCCTCCCCAAAAAGGGGAGGGGGAGTAGGGGGAGACAAAGGGGTGAGAGTAAACCAAGATGGATTTTACAAAAAGTGTACTTATTTTAAAATTACCTAATGCTATGTTAGAAATAACAAGCTTTCAGAAGGTGCTAAGTATTATAAAGCCTTCATTGATTCTCTAGTAGGCAAACCCTAACGGGCACAAAAGTGCCAGTTTGTATCTGCTCTTTAAAAAATGAACAACAAAAAACAAAAAGATAAGCTGAGCTTCTTACCTGCCCAGCAGTGAAGATAGCGACACTCCTCTCATCCTGACCAAGAAAAGCAACACTGCTTGTTGGGAAATTATTCTCTTGTTCAGCCTTCCCTGTGGCAAGATCAAAGACACAGTACCGAACCCAGCTTCCAGTCTTCAGAACAGCATGGACACCTTTCAAAGGCACAGAAATGAAAAGAAAAATAACAAAGTCTTCCACAGTTCAAGCATTTAACAAACTTTAACCTCTCCCACACCAGTTGTAAAAACATCCAGCCACATTTCACTGTCAAATCTCAAACAATTGTACCCTAGTCCCGTATGTTTCAAAAGATCTAAACTGTACACAACTATAAAAGGCTTACCTTTGGAATCCACATTTACTGCTAGTATTTCAGTCTTCTCGGGTATACAAAGCTTTTTGGGAGTCCTCTGAAAACAGTCGGGAACTTTTGGGGTGCCGCCCGTTTTGACAACCTGCAAAACAACACACATAATTTTGCTCTCGCTGTAACACTTTCAATGAGTCCATCACCACATTCTCTCAACTCGCGTACATACCTGCAGCTCATCAATTCGAAGCAGCCTGCAGTCCTGCAGGAGCGAGGAAGGGTCGGCGTCTGGACCAGAGCTGTTCTGACAGGTGGTGTTAGTAGATGTTCCTGGAAACTTTACAGCGACATAGGCACCATCTACCTTCAGCACCTAGAAATAAGAGATAGATACAGTTTTAGTAAATATTTTAAAAGGCTTCTATAAAAGCATGCAAATTCTGCTTTTCCAACTGACAATACTAAAGACACTTAAATCCTTGTAAACATATCAATGAATACCACATTGTAATGTCAACGGGGGGGGGGGGGGGGGGCGGACACGGGACACAGAACTTTGCTGTTTATATCAACAAATCACAACTGAAAGAAACAACTCACACAGCCACTAATCACAACAAGTGTTAAGCCATTTACTGACCCAAAACTAGGTTCACCCATATAAACCTCTTATCTTCTGTCCTCATTGCCTAAGCAGCAATATCTGATAAACAGGTCTTTTTCAGGTTTCATGTGTCCTACACAGGTCTTCACCATGCAGCTGAATAATAATAGCCTTGAATAATTCTGGGTCCTTCTGCCTCCACCTCCAAAGGGATGGCATTACAGAAATACACCACTGATCCATCCCAACACTTTCTGCATCCATATATGTCAGCAGCCTAGGAAGCCACAAGGCTCTTCAAATGGGATTAGCATGACCGGGGACAAATATATGTTACTAATATTTTATTTAATAAATTCAAATTGCCAGATCCACAGCTTGTGGCCACAGAGCTGTCAAACTAGAAATCAGATCAACAATGGAGACAGACAAGCACAGGGCTTGGAAGCAGGACACTTGAATCTCACCTCTTCTACTTATTTGTGAGGTTAAGTCAGTGTGATTTTCCCAAGTCAAGCTACAGTTAATCAAAGGCCCTTAAAAATTGTAGATCTTGGTTTACTATCTCTTTCCATTGAGTACAGATGAAAACAATCATATTTTAAAAGATTATATTTTACAAAACTAAAAAGCAATCAGAAAACCTTCACTGCCCAGATATTCTATACTGTAGAGAAATTTAAATTCTGTACTGAGGGACAAAAGGGTCAATTAATGACATTCAAGTAAATGGCTTCCATTTACTTGGCTTCTTGGAAGAAGAAAAAGAGGAAAAAGAACAAGGTAGTTCAAAGGAAACAGAGCTTAGTGCTACAAATGAACACCTTCTGCAGCTTCAGAGTTTCAGTGACTTTATCAGAAAGCACTGTGCTGGGACACAAGCAAGCTCCGCAGCTGAGGACTCACACCGCACAGTCCTGAGGGCCGTGTGCATGTAACACAGAAGCATCATACAAGGGTCTGGTAACCCAGGTACCAATGGATTCACCACACAGTCAGGCACACACGCCTGCACACATGCTCATGAGTGCATGCACACACCCACCTCACATACACATAAATACTCTAAATTTTTAAAAAGAAAAATAGTAATGTATCTCTCTACAGCTTTTCTATCCATCTAAACTTACCACAAATTAACCTAAAAACAACTCCCCAAGGCACACGAGATGGCTATTCCTGGTTGTCAGTTTGACTACATTAGGAATTAACTAAAACTCAGGGGGCTGGGTACACCTGTGAGGAATTTCTTCTTAATTAAGTCAAATGAAGAGGAAAGACCCACTTTTAATCTGGGCGACACCTTCCGCCTGTAGCCTACAAAAAGGATACAGAAGGGAACTCTGCCCTTTGCTTGCTTGCTTGCTCTCACAAGGAAACACTTTCCTTCACTGGCATTGGAGCCTTCTTCATAAAATTCCAGTATACACAGAAGGCCAACTGAGACAGGCAGCCTCAAGGACTTAATAACTACTGGCTCCTTGGACCTTCCATCAGTAGGCGGTCACTGCTAGACTAGCTGGCCCACATAAGTCATCCTAACGAGTCCTATGTATATTCCTGTTATGGGTTCTGTCCTCTGGGGAGTCTATACACCACAGCATCACCTCCAACAGAGACCCATCTAAAGCACAACTCAGACTCATGAAACCACTAAAGGCAGCCTTGAAGAAAGGGGTCTCAGACACTAACCATGAAAACCTTCAAGGAACCAAAATGAGGTAGTAAGTAACTAATTCTCAGCTCTTTTGAACAAACCTTGCCAACAGGAACGTTCTTAACATCTTCAACAAAAACAACTTCCCGAAGGGGCCACTGCTCCTCGTTCACCTTCTCCTCTTCTCTCGGGGCAGGAGTTGACCGACGTCGTTCTTAACAACAAAAGGTTCAGTATCAGAGGGAAAACATAAAAACAACCTATAGAGTCTATCTAACCATACCAGTAAAGACAGCTGGCAAAGGAATGAAGGATCTTCAAGTCACCCCTTTCTGAATAGAGCTTATAACATAAAACTGTTATTTCAAATAAACTCACACTAAGCAAAGAAGAGCTACAACTGGTTACTGCTTAACTAGATTAATATTATTACAAACAAATACTAAAATGAGCCAAAATGTGTGTGCTACATTTAAAAAGGAATATATCCTATGTTCTTAAAACACTATGTGGCTTCAATCTGTGACTTTCAAGGAGCCTGAAATCTAGGACACAGTTCTAAACCCAGGTTTATAAATTCTAAAAACAAGTTGAAATCATGTCATAACTAATATACAAAGTAGTAAGGTTCTCAAAAGGAACTGTAACATATATTCTATATATGTAGTGTGTGTGTGGGGGAGGTGTTTCCATTGATGTTTCAAAGAATTTTATATATCTTTAACTATAAAAAAGGAAACAATTTGGATCATAAATGCTGTCTTTCCACTTAAAGCTGGGGGAAAAAAAAAAAAAACACCAAGGGAACACACAACATCTATAAAGAGAGACTTTTGAAATGCTGTGAGTTGGCTGTCTGCGTGGGGGCTTGCTCTGACCATTCACAACACACACAGAGCTTACTGTATGGCATGGATGCACTGCTGGCAATTGAGGACGCGTCGCTGCAGGTGGATGCTGGTGATGGTGGAGGGCCCATTTCTGTTTTTACTGGTTCCTGCTTACTCTCGGGCCTGAAATGAGAAATGTAAAGTACTCTCCTTATAACTATGAAATAAAACAACAGAACCTTTCAAACAATTTACTGGAACAAGTTTATAAAAGAGCAAAATTCTTTTTGTTTTTTTTCGAGACAGGGTTTCTCTGTGTAGCCCTGGCTGTCCTGGAACTCACTCTGTAGACCAGGCTGGCCTCGAACTCAGAAATCCGCCTACCTCTGCCTCCCAAGTGCTGGGATTAAAGGCATGCGCCACCACCACCCGGCTTAAGAGCAAAATTCTTATTAATGAATATAGTTTTTAAACATCAAGTGTATTTTAAGGCAACAGTTCCGTGTAATAAAAACAGATACATGGTGCACATAAGGAAGATAAACACAATAAACAAAGCTGTCCACAAGTCAGGCCGGCAGCATAGACAGACCTTCTCTAGGAGACGCACCTAAAACTACAACTCCCTGATGGTCTGTCTACAGGCAGCACACATTTATATAAAGTATAATTATTTCTAGACATAACTACTTAGTTGCTCACAAACCTTTTAAAATTATTTTCTGTATCACATATAAAAAATAATTTGAGTCTTCACCTTAACCCTCCTGCTTCCTACTGCTCTCACTGTGAATTTCATCTGAATTTAGACTAAAAAAGTTTTTAGTCTAAATGAAAAGAAAAAGAAAAAACAAAACAAACAAACAAACAAAAAACCCCAAGAGGGTCTCCTTCTGTAGTCCTGGCTGGCCTGGAACTCACTATACTAGAGCAGCCAGCACATCCATCTGAACTCTAGAATGATTCTAAAGTGAGAGTGTTTTACCACCATGCTCGAGGCAGTCAGCACTGCCGCTCGGTAAAGAGAGATGCGGGCACAGACCAATGACTGATGGCTAGCATACTCTAAATGAAGGTTAGGTTCTTCAATGGCAGGCAGGAATTTCTACTGAAGCAGAAAAGGCTCTGTTCTCAACATAGAATCTTACTTAACTTTATTGACAGAAATTGCTAAATCCAAAGAAGACTTTGAAAAATCCTTTTACAGAGCTTAACCATATTCTGTTCATCTTATGTACAGGTTATGTTTGGTTTTTTATTTGTTCATTTGTTCTGGCTTCTTTGAGATAAGAGTGTGTATGTGCTACTGACTGGCCTAGAAATCCCTATGTGGAACAGACTGGCTATGAACTTGAGATCCTAACACTGCTTCCCAAGTGCTAGCTAGGGTTAACTACAGGCATACACCCAGATCATCACACCCAAATAACTGATACTGATACATCAAAGCTGGGCCACCCCCTAGTACTATATAAAGTACAATTCCTTTACAGAGTTCAGAATATATGAAAAAGTATAATGGTCTGTCCTTATTTTTATTTTTTATATATATATATCAATATAACTAGGAGACTCACCTATGAATCTCCTTTTTAAAAAAAGCACTAAAACTATAAATCTTAGGTTTTAGTGTCATAGGTTTATTTTTTTGTTTTTTTGTCTTGTTTTGTTTTTGCTTTTCAAGCTAGTGCTCCTCTGTGTAGCAGTGGCTGTCCTGGATCCCTTTCTGTAGACCAGGCTGGTCTTGAACTTGAAATCCAGAGTACTGGGATTAAAGGCATTCTCTCCACCACTGCCCAGCAGTTATATTTTTAACTTACTGACAAACCAACCTCTGGGCTTCCAAGCTTCAGCTTGCACTTTTAGCATCACAAGAAATAACAATCAGAAGTTAATCATTACATTTGTTTGGACATGAAACACAAAACTTTCAGAACTTTGCATGCATATATATATATATATGGTGGAAACACGAGTTTCCATGTGTAAAATGGTATAATGTACTCATAATTTAGCAAAAAGAACACACTCTTCCATCTTACGATGGTGGTAGCACACTTTTATCAGGTTACACTAACAACTTTCCTGCAGAGGATGAACAGTCTCAGGAACTAGATTAACACTGCAAAACTCACAGGCTAATGAAAACAAACAAACAAAATAGAGTAAGACATCAAAAGAGAACCATTCTGACCACCATCAGGAACTGTAACAATGCCTTCAGAAGAGGCTCGGCCGTTAAGAGCACTTACTGCTCTTCCAAAGGACTAGGGTTGGCTTCCAGCACACACAGCAAGCAAAACACACATATACATAAAATCAAATGTTTTAAAGAAACTGTAACGTACAATAAACAAAAAATATTTCAGCAAGTTCCCCAATTCTTTATCAAATTTTTGATGATCATGTCCACCATATAAAGAGCTGAGGTGCTAACAGAGGTCCCAGTACTCACTTTGTCTCAAGAGTTTTGCTGGCTTTTTCCATGCTCTTCAGGCTCTCTGGAGACCGAAGTTGAAATCTACAGCTATCATTCATATTCCATACTGACTCCATCAAGACACCAACTTTAGGAATGCCAGCACTAATTGAAAAGGCAACCGCTCCAGCATGGTAGAGAGGGTTATTTCTCAAGCACACCTAGCAAACAAAGAAAATCGGTCAGGATGACAGATAGAACGAGAATCAGTTCAAACGTGCAGGAAAGTAGACTTGCTGTGTTTTCTAACACAAACTCAAAAGCAACAAGGATGTACTGTACCCTTCTCCATCCAATATTCCTATAACTAACGAGCAGTGCCGTCAGCCTGTCTGCTAGGAATGAATCACTGAATTCACAGAGACAGTGTCAGTCATTCTACCAAAGGGAAATTAAGCACAAGAGAAGAAAACAACTACACTTTTCTCTGCTCCACGTCATCTGTAACTTTTTCTCCTTAATTCTGATGCTCCATAGGCATCTCTAGGGATGTTTCCCTTAGCCTTCAATGGACAATGTAATCTTTTAAAGGAGTCTGGCATGCAGCTCAGCCTGTATCCCAGCATTCACAAGGATAAGATAGAAGAAATGCCTCAGTAAAGCCAAAATAAGTAAGACTCCTAAATAAACAAACAAACAAATAAATAAATACTAACCTTGGCATCAGGGGTTTATAGGTCAGGTCAATTGCCAATGACCTACAAATTTCTCACTGTAGGACCTTGTAGAACTAAGGCTATAATACTCTAAAGCTTAAAAAAAAGCCAGAGGTTCATTCATGGGGCAGTTATGGGGCGGGCGGGCAGCTGGCCTCCAAAGTAACACTGGCAAACAAACCACAGCAGTGACTCAGTTCTCAACAACCCCACATCATCAACTACAGGTTTTGGCATAAATAGTCTCTAAAGCAAACTTGGAACTTGGAAAAATGTCTAGCCAGAAACTTTCGGGAAACATTTGTCCTAACTGCCACCTTCCAACACAAACCAAAACTAGCTACTGCAAAGTATGCTGCTACCTTCTCTTAAACATCTCTCCCTGACATTTAGTGACTGCACCTACCTACATTCATACTAAAAGCTATTCTTGCCAGGAATGATGGTGCATTCTTTTAATATTAGCACTCAGGAGGCAGAGGCAGGGACATCTCTGAGTTTCAGGAGGCAGAGGCAAGGGCATCTCTTTGAGTTTCAGGAGGCAGGGGCATCTAATCTACATGGCAAGTTGCAAGCAAGTTTCAGGGCAGTCAGAGCTTCAAGGTGAGACTCCATTTCAAGAAAATACACAAAACTCCCCCACAAACCTATCCCTAATAAACTCCAACTTAGCCTTACTACAAAAATAAAACCAGTCAAAGCTTAGAGCCCCAAAAATGGTCAACAAAAGCACTTTAACTGAAATTAAAACTTCGACTATTATTAACTGAAATTCTTTATTAGCATCTTCTTACAACAAATGTGCCTCAAAGACAAGAAACAAATCAAAGTCTGGGCCAGCAGTGTTTAATTAATAGTAAATGCATAATTCTCAACTATTAAGATCTATGGATGCAGGGGACCAACAGTTCTTTCTGTTGTCAGAAAGTCAATGTGTACAATTCTGTGGCTCCATAAACCTCTGGTTTTAAAACAAAATCTTCCTTGTACCTCAAGGTACTTTGATGTGTTCTATCCTTCAGCGGTTTGTTACCAACTTAAAATTTCCCTTTGGTCTAGAGCAGTGGTCATCAACCTTCCTAGCACTTCAACCTCTCTCCTATTTGGAGTCAACCCATGTTGTGATGAACCCAAACTATAAACTTATTTTCATTGCTACTTTGTGACTTTGCTACTGTTATGAACCACAATATCTGTGTTTTCCTAAGGTATTAAATGATTGCTGTTAAAGGTTCACTCGGCCCCAAAGGTTAGAAACCACTGGACTAAATATGGCTCAACAATTAGGAGCATTGTTCCTACAGAGAACCTGTATTTGGTTGCAAGCACCCACATGGCAGCTCACAATCATCTGTAACTCCAGATCCAAGAATTCAACATATTCTACTGGCTTCAACCAGCACCAGGCACACACATGATGCAATACACACATGCAGGCAAAATATTCATACATATAAAATAAAAACAGGTAAGTCTAGAACTACATAGATCAAACCTGTTTCCTTCTTCAAGCTCCTTTGTCCCACCTCCCCTGCCAGCCGTGAAGTTGTCACTTGTTCTTTAAACAGCTGCTATGTCCTGTCTGTAAGATTAGTCACTAATAATTAGTGCTCACATAGAAGAGACCTTGTTCAAAGCACCTTAGGGAAGTGCTGAAAACTACACTTAGGGAAAACTGCACAGAGCTGACATTTCTATCTGGGAGATGAACAACTCAGAACAAGACACTAATAGATTAGGCAGAGGTAAGGAGACAGAGCCACAAACAAAGGAACCAGTCCAGGAAAGCTGGGACTCAGTATGACTATTTCTTGACACACAGAGAGTGGGGTAATGGTACATTTTAGTGCTGAAAAGGAACCTGAAATGAAAATGCAGCATGAGGAGGTAGGCAGGCTGTTATGTAATAAAATTCCATACTTGTCCCAAATCTCATGGACCAGGACACACTTGAAGCTTTACACGGTACACTTGCTATGATAAATACTAAATTTTATCATAAAAGATAAATATCCATCAGTCTCCTTCTGCTCTCACACATCAATATCCCCAAAATCTTTTAATTCTGTGGGTAATATCATTTTAATAATGAGTAAATATGTTAGTAACTACAACTAAAAAGCTTTAAACTGTTTTACAATAGCAATAAAATCAAAAGCAGCAAAAATATTAGTGGCAACAGTTCAAAGTTACTTTTTGATGATCTCTTCAAAACTCTTTGCTTTTTTTAAAATTATGTATTTGTGTGTCTGCATGGGTATGTGCTCATGAGTGCAGGTACTTGCAATGTCCAGAAGATGGCGTGCAAGCATGTAGAGCAGGAGCCACCAGGAGTGACAAGCTGCCAAACAGGGATGCTCCAGAGTGGACACTTCTAACCACTGGGTTCTCTCCAGCCTTTCAAAGTCCTTTTATATCATACATGGCATGCACACATGCCATGGTGTCCATATGGAGATTAGGGACTTGGTACAAGTGTTTTTCTCCCTCTACTCTATGGAGCTCCAGATTCAAACTCAGGTCACCAAATTAACAGTCATTGACAACCCATTTTTACTAAACTCTTACTATCTTATTGTCTCCCTCATTCAATTTGCTGTACTCTGTGTGAGGCATTCAGAGATAATCAACTGCACATAAATAAAAAACTGAGAAATAAAAGGGACATGAGGCCTCCAAGGCTCCTACACTTCGATTATGTTAGAAAATATATTCCAACATACCACCTCAGAGCCTTGAAACAACAATAGATAGAAAGAAATGCAGGGATTGGAAGCGGCCTCTTCCTGACAATGCCCCCCAGAGTAGACTTTCAGCCTGCTCACCTCTAAGACTCCCCTAGGCTGTCAATCACATACATACCCAGGCTCACAGCTAGGACAACCTCAGCCAATACTCTTATAAGAGTCATTCAGGCTCTGCAATGGAAAAGCACTAAGTAATTCTTGAAGCTAGGCCAATAAGGAAACCCTGCTCTGTAGGAAAACTCCTACAGTCATGAAACAAGAATCTACAGAATGTTGCTTCTCTCTCTGAAAGAAGGCTGATACAGCTCTGACACTCTACGACCCTCTACTCAACCCAGAACGCTTAGCAACGCTCACCTACAGAAAGGCATAAGGGGAGACAATTGGTTTGGTTTTTTTTTGTTTGTTTGTTTTTTTAAAGAAACAGCCATTTAGACAGGCTCAATTCTAACCACTTACCTGAGTTCCAACAGTGATGTTTGGCATGGAAGAAATACCAGCACTGGATTTGGGCTTTTTATTTTTTGCTCTAGCTTTCTCTAACATTTTCTTCCTTTGACTGAAAGGAACAACACCCCTGGGGGGGGAGGAGAGACAAACATAAATGGGTCAAAAAGCAGCAAAGCAGTCCGTTAAGGAAACCTAAAGTGACTTAGTCGTGTAAGTACTGCTGGTGTGCAGCTCCTCAGCAATGTCTTTCTCAGCTCAGGACGGACCTGCAACTTCTATTTATTTACACCTTACTCATAACTTTATTAGTAAATAGCTGCATCCAGTTTCATTCAATCTTCAGGTTTAAATTCTATAGGAAATACAACCAATATTCTCTTTACAATGAACTTTTCCTACAAATAATACTGGTATCCCCTAAAAATACACTTTGAAAGGTTAACTTTAGAGCCTTATTTAACTAACATACATACATACATACATACATACATACATACATACATACAACACTATTGAGGAAAATTCATGCAATGAAATTGTAAATTACATATCCCATAATTTACAATTATGTAATAACATACTACATATGTATATGTTGAAGAAAAGGATAAAAACTACCTGCAAATACTAGCCATAGTTATCTGTAGATAGGAGTCTGTATAATTTATTCTACTCTGTGCTGTCATGAAACTTAATAACATGATTGCTAAGCATACAGTGTTTGCATAAATGTATTCTTAGTTTTTCAATGCAACGGCTTTAAAGGGAAACTCCTTCCTGTGTCTACACAGCACTGTCTTCAATGACCTCACGATGGCATTTTTTCTTCAAAGCTGCTTTCTATGTAGCAACAATATTTTGTGAAAGACACTTACCACCAATACAAATTATTCTCCAGCTGGGCACAGGTATAAAGGGCACAGCAATGTAAAGAAACTATCCGTTCTCCTTGAAGTTCAGAGTAAGTCTGTGCTGTGTGTTCTAACTTAGAAGCCACAGAACTTAATGTTTCATCCACCCATGTAGCAACCTAAGGAAGATGATAGGAGAGGCTTAAGTAAGAGCTGTGGTCAACACTAGAGCAAGGAATAATGTATATTCTAACGACTCCAGGTCTAAAATGCTTGGAGTTCAATACAACAAAAATAAAATCCTTCAGACACTTTACCTGGGGGTTGGAGAGACTGCTCAGTGATTAAAAGCACTTCCTTCTCTTACAGAGGACCCAGGTTCAGCTCCCAGCACCCCATGGAGCCTCACAACGTCCTTAAATCCAGTTCTAAGAGATCCAACACCCTCCTGTGATCACCACTGACACATATGCAGGCACTCATATACTCATGTACATCAAAGACAAAAAGCTACCACACTTTATTCCCAACCATTCCGAAGGCTCCAACCATGTGCTCCTCTAAGAATACTTAACAGAATCCAATCAATCGCCTTAAAGTCACACTGATCACCTGACGTGTGATTCCAGGCTACAGCCATACCATGAACATGCCTGATCGCAGCTGAAATGGAACATCAACACAATTTTAACCAGGTTTTCCTAGCTTAAAAGCCCCTTCTCCTTAAAGTGTCTCTTAAACACTTTCCTTTCTCACTTTTCTTGGGTTATTTTCTTCTTTCCTCAACTATAGAAAGCCACTTTAAACACTGAATAATATACATAAGCTGGCAGGATGGCTGGGGAAAAGTGCTGGCCCTTAAACCTCCAAGTTCAGTCAGCAGGTCCCACATGTTGATCTGGAAAGGACTGGCCGTCACATGCTGTCTCTCACCTCCACACATCCCCATACACTCACACAACTACAGTAAGCAACTTTGAATTATACTATATGCCAGCCAGCAAAGACTAAATGCAGATTACTGCTGTAAATTTTCAAAGGCTTTTACCATGGACCTACATCAGACTGAAAGAAGATGGGAAGAGGCAGAGAAAGCAAGCCACAGCTTTAAGCGTGAAACGTCCATCGATGCAAAAATGGTCCCTACCTTGTTATTTTCAGTAGCTACAGTTGCTCTTATGCTATTTGCAGACAAGAGGACTATCTTTTCATTGGTCAACCCCAAAAATGTTGCTCGTGGATGATGCAATGAAGGATTCTTTGAAAGCATAAGAAAAAATGATTACTACTTCTTATGTAGACATGTAGAGTCATTCATTCCAAGACTTACTGTATATAACAATATACCTGGGCATTTCTGTAAGGCTCAGATTCACTCCATTTCCATTGATAAAGTTCTCCTTTGCTGCTGACAGCAAGAAGCTCAGAATACAGAGCCCCAATGCAGGTAAATTTTGTTCCATCCTATAAAATAAAAATAAAGCAAAACTGTGAATACAAAAATTGCCCAATTCCTTGATTTGGACACTGCTTGTAATCACTACAGAAATCCAAGCTGCCTGCACAAGCAGATCCCCCTCAAGCTACAGCATCCTCCCGCCTCTGGCTCCCTTCCACAAACGCTCCTTCAGCAGCCCTGGGCTGCTTCCTCTTTCCAGACAGATGTGCACCAGGACACAAGCGCAGCACTTGCTGTTGTCTTGGTCTTCCCTATGAGGTCATCCATTCCCTCTCCTCCATCAAGTCTGTGCAGACTCTCAGCAGTGCTGACAGCCAAGCTCCCATCCTGACACAGTCTCAGTTCACAGTACATGTCCCACCAGGATATTTACCAGTTTATCTCACACAAACGGAAGATCTTATTCAACACTGTAGTCCAGAGAGAGTACTCAATAAAGGTGCTAAATAAAGGGGGGAGGAGGGAACAGTAAGATTCCCTCCCTGCGGACACTTCAGTCCTGCCCAGACCCTGCTGAGAACAATTTCCCTAGTTTGTTTTTTGTGGTAAAAGTTCATTAACTTTTAAAGTGAAAGACACAATAAATTAGGATGCAATTATATTTACAAAAAAGCAATGACTGTAAATATGATTTTTTAAATGTAACACAATGACTGAACTCAGAAGGATGATACCCAGACACCTTAAAGCAAAACTTCCAATAGCAGCTACACTGCTGACCTAACTTGGGGATATCTATCAAGGGTTCTAAGCAACAGGTTATACCTCAGAATTTACAAAAAGATCACTAACTTTAATCTTACTCGATCTGCTCTAACTACGTCCACTTCAAGTCACCCTACAGATGGTACCTGAAGGGTGATACTCAATACAACTTCAATTCTTCAAGTTACCACAGCCCTTTCTCTGCCTGGAGGCCCCCAAGGGCCTGCTCTCCCTGTAGGGTTGCACTGTGTCTTACCTCCTCTGACTCATTCCCACTTCTCAATCCTTTAGTTAAAATTAAATATAATGAATAGTATCAGCAAATGGGAACCAAAACCCAGGCCCACTTACTAAAGCAACCTAGGTTCGGTTATGTTTCTCTAAACCCATTCTCACATCTGAGGTGACTGTATTTTAACAACTACTGGTTTGGGGGAGAGGAACCAATATGCAAAGCCTATGGCACAAGTTCTTACTCAGATTTAGCCAAGTCCAGGCTGCTCCCCACTTCACCTTCCTGCATAGCCTTCCCTGTCACACAATAAAATCACCTTGCTAATTTCTTGAGCACCCTCCATCTCCAGTCAAAGACCTACTTTAAAGGACGCACACACAGGCACACACACTAAACACAGCCTCTTCTTCTGCCCCTTTCCCCATAACCATTCAATTGGCACATCCTTCAGTGTCAGCCTAGTGGTAAAGTGACCTCGTTCATACTTACGCTATTTCATCTTGCAAGGTTTCTGAAACAAATACAATAGTACTTCTAGGTGCCAAATGGATACCCCATAATCTATCAATCTATTCGCTCTAAAATGTATGGTGGCATGAACCTCCAGTCCGAATGCTCAGCTAGGAGAATCCAGAGGTCAAGGCCAGCCTGAGCATCAGCGCTACTGTGCCCTGCTACATGTCCTCTCTTTTGTAAGTCACTAGCAGCGTTCCTTACCACATCATCAGTCCATTTCCTCCAAACTATGTCACTGTCCCCTAAGGCTCCACCATCAGCCTCACCAAATTTTGAAATATGATGTCCACATTATCTACAGAACTCTTCTACTCTCTGCTGACATCGTTTATTTTTTTAAAAAGAGAGCTGTGATATAATAACATAGGCATAAGGGTTGAGAGGTACTAAGAAGAAAGTAAGCCATCCACACCCAAAACCATGAGTATGGCACCTCATAGAAGAGAGATGGAAACTGAGCAGATCCAAATTGGTGGGTATGGCTTCTGAAGGACAGATCCATCTCCACAAGACCCACATCACCTGCAGTCCCCCACCCTACTGATGGCCCACTGTCCACAGTCCAGCGGTGGATCTCACATTCTTCTCTTCCTTTTCTCTCATCAGCCTAGCAACTAACAAAGGAACGCTGCACTTGTCAAATTCCTTGCAGTCTTCTGTCCTCTGGACCATATTTTGGCTAAGGTCTCCACATTTGATTCAAAAATCCTACCATGCTCAAACTGACTAAATTTTCCTTTTCCTGTTCCTCTAGTTCTCTCATGATTCCAACAGTGCTCTCTTCTTTAAAAACTAACAAAACCTCACCAATCATAGACTTTCTCTAGAGACTCTGATAGACCATTAGTCACTGAAGAACAATACATTAATTCATTGGCAAGTTGATCCTCAGCCATATACAATCTATGCTATCTTACTATCTCTACTTGGTAAATTACAGCAGCAATCCTGTACATTCACTGTTCTACAAACATACTATGAGCTTTCATGACTCAGAATCCATGCATGATTATGGTTAATGCCAACTTGACATTGCTTAAATGTCAGATCCTCTGTGAAGCCTTTCTCCAGACTCTCAAGTCAAGTTAGTCATTTCCCATTCAATCCCTACAGAACTTTCTCCATACATAGCTTCAGTTTAGTGGTGATCCTACTAACACATCACACTCCATGGTAAAGGCTCCTCAATGAGCTCTACCCTACTGCAGCTCATAACACAGGGCACATCAATCAAATGCAGAGTGAACCAATGAAACAACTCCAAAACAGGACCATCCTGAATGAATCATCCTAACTGTAAAAATACTTATTTTAAAAATGACTTGCTACATCCTTCCAGAATGGCCCACTGTTCACCAAGACAAGTCCTAAATGAGCCAGCTGGGTAGATCAGGACCTGGAAATCGGCTATGGATCAATGCTGAGGAATGGCGCAATAACCAGCCTAAGGAAGGAACCAAAAGGTCACTTACTGGGACACTCACTGAACGCTCATACAGTATGCAGCACATACAGTGCTATGATCAAGAGTCTGCTGTGCCACTTGCTCAGCTATGGTTCTCCGCCTCATCCTCTCTCTCCTAATGACATCCCTTCTGTAATGCTTCTTTCATGTGACCCAGTCTTGTTTTGCTCATTATCAAATTACACTTCATACACTTTATACATTTTTTTGTCTTGCTGGCCTGGTATTCATTATGATATTCAAGTCGGAAATGAACACATGGCACTCCTCCTGCAGTCTGGGATCACAGGCATGTGCCATAATGCCTGAGTGGAGCGAACATTTCATAGACAGTTCTTAGAAATTCCTAAGTGTCAACAAACCAAGCTTACATTTCTAAAACTTTGTTCTCATGCGCATCCACGTGTGACCCAAGGTAAAGTGGGCAATGAGCATGTTCCAGTAGCAGCTGCCTTCTCTAGGAAGCACTCACCACATGCCGGCCTCCTTTCTCTGCCATTAGAGAGACAGCACATAACTTCATATGTAAAGAGCTGCTGGCAGGAATAACATACTCACTTCCCCTAACCTTTCTGAAAACAGATCCAGAACAGTAAGGGATGTGACTGCTAATTAACAGTGCTGATCTGGGGATCACTTCTGTACTCCTCCCATTAAACACCACTGAGCCCTTCCTCCGAGCTTAGCAAATGAATACAAGCATCCTTTAAATCTAAAGTGTGTTTTGTCAGAGCACAAAGCAAAGTTTTTATGTTCAGTGAGTTTTACTTTTTATTTATTGCACACCTTTGAAGTTTCAACACGATACTACAGCATATTACAGTAAAATAGTTGCCCTGGTTGAGCAGACTCAAACTGATCATGTCACAGAACTGATCATATCACAGAACTGTCTTCGAGGCAGCTGACACCACTTCTTTAGCTACTGTCTCTAGCGGAAGTGAGAAGTTCAATATTTGTGCCCTGTGTGCACCTTTATACCTTCCACTGTGTCTTCCATTCACACCTCATCTATGGCAGCCAACTTCACTCTGCCTCACAATGTCTGCTCTTTCTTTTCTGAAGACAATCCACTTAAGAGAAATCATGCAGTATGCATGTTTCTAACTGTTCCACTTAGCCTACTTTCCTCTAATTCTGTTCCTACTGTGACAAATAGGATATTTTGTTGGCTACTCATTCCCGTGTGTGTATGTGTGTGTGTGTGTGTGTGTGTGTGTGTGTGTGTGTGTGTGAGAGAGAGAGAGAGAGAGAGAGAGAGAGAGAGAGAGAGAGTGTGTGTCTGTGTGTGTGAGAGTATTACTTACATACCATTAACAGGCAGTTTTTCTATATTCTGGCTATTGTCTGTAACACTGCAATGAGCAAAGGATTGTACACCCTTTTACAAGGTGACATTATTCCCTCTTAGCACCTATCCTGACAGAGTGTATAGTCTGTTGACCTCTATGCACACTGTGGCACACAACCATCCACAAGGATAGACACAATAAATTAATCAAATGGATAAATGTAAAACAGATAAATTAAAGGAGAGTCAATTAAGTAATTCTGTAAAATTAAAAATGATATATGAAAATTCCTAATCAGGTTACTGACTTTACTATTGACCATAGCACTAACAAACAACATGAGCACTGGCAAAAATAATCAGTCTAAAGTGCTTAAAAGTTTACAACAAATAAGCAGAAGAGACAGCTCAGTAGTCTACCCTTCCAGAGGACCCAGGTTCGATTCTTAGCACTCATGGCATCTAATAAGTTTCCAACACCCTCTTCTGATTTCCAAGGAAGCCAAAAAAGCACATAGTACACAAACGTGCGTGCAGGGAAACACCTGATATACATAAAAACCAAAGGAAAGAACGAATAGTTCAGACATAAGCTATAAAATTCCAATGACTATAGATACAAAGTTAAGATTACCTTTTCCTTTGCTGATAAGCAAAGACTGTAGAAACACATTCTATGAAATGAAAGAGCTACCAAAATTTAATTTAAAAAAAAAAAAATCTTAGCACAATTAAAAAAAAAATCACATTTAAATAAGCAATTTGTACCAGTGGTTTTAATCTGTCTCTTGCAATAGACCTGAAGGTTTCTTTGTTTAGTTTGGTTTTGTTGTTGTTGTTTGTTTGTTTGTTTGTTTGTTTTACGTTTTCAGGACAGGGTTTCTCTAGCTCTGGTTATCCTGAAACTCAGAGATCTGCCTACCTCTGCCTCCTGAGAGCTGGGAGTAAAGGTGTGCGCCACCACTGCCTGTCTTAGCCTTGAAGCTTTATGAGAAAAGGTTTTAGTGATCACTATAGACCTGCTATGTAGCAAAGCAACAGTCCGTCTAGCAGCACTCAGCAAGCATCTGTGACACAGAAGGGACAAGATGGGTCCATGCTTTTCATCTCTTCTGAAGTGTTAGCTTAAGCACATTTCCAACTGTCCTGAGTTGGGGACTCCAAGGCCTTCTTTAGACGCTCACTCAGTTCTCCACCAAATACCAAGTGGATCCCAATCCTGTTCTGTTGCCCACTTACTTCCTTCAACCCTCTCAAGTGTTCCCCTCAAACCTTTCACTCAGGAATCACAATCCTTAACCAAACACCATGACAGAGCTCGTACAACCAGCGAAAGACACAGAGCAATGGCATCCAACTCCACAGTTAGAGAGAGGGATGATAGGAGGGAGAGGGGGAGGGGCAGGGGAGAGAGGTAGGAGGAGAGGAGAATGGGGAGGGAGAGGAGGAAAACAAGAAAGGAAAGGGGAGAGTGGGAGAAGGGCAGGGAGGGAGAGAAGGAGAACAACAGAATGGTTTAGACATTCTATCACCCATTACCACCCGAGAAGGAAGCAGGGATGTTTCCAGTGCTATGTTAAGAACTGAGAGAATACAATTCAGGCCAAGTCTGGTAGCTCCCAATAAAAGCAATCCAAAGACAAGGGTTAAAGTTGCTCGCCCCTCTTGTATTCAAGTTTGACCACATGACTATGGAAGCAAAAGACACATTAACTGTATTAAGATTTATAAATATAAAAAACATAAGATATGGAAGTTTTAATATCCTTGCAATTTTGAGTTCAAATAAATGAAAAAAACCTCAGGTCATACTCTTCATCTGCTAGTGATTAACTTCCAAGGTGCACCGATGCCCTTTCCCCTCCTTGAGACAGGGTCTCATGTGGCCCAGGCTGGCCTGAGTCTCCTGCTTCCCAAACATCAGAATCAAAGGTGTGTACCAAAAATCCAGTTTATTTATGCTTAAGAATTAAGCCCACTCAACCATCTGTGGAAACAGGGAGAGAAGGAGGGCATTTATTTTATAGCATGAAAATCACGGATTTCTCAAAAAATCCAGTGAAAATGAATTCACCACTTAGGACAATGGAGCACACACCATCAACAGATTCTACTTATGGTAGAGATGGATCTATAAACATCCAAATCAACTTCGCCAATCTAGGTGGTGGTGCCTTCTAGAATTTACCTCTTGCTCTATTTTCTGCCCCTCCCCTACTCTCATTTGGCCTACTCCTTTGTCTACTAAGCATCACAGGGTCTATCAAACGTACTTCATAAAATGGAAATCCATAGCCCTTATCTCGTCCCTACATGCACCCTGCATCAATGACTAGAGCTTGCCCTGTAGAAACTAGGGTCCATTTGACATTTCAAACCTGGCAGAGTCAATGCCTACCAAAGAATGTAACAATTCTCATGTGTTACTGAGACTACCACCCCAATCCTCTAATTCATTTCATCAAGCAACAAGTGCATGTGGTACCTAGCTTGGGAATGCACCAGAAGATCTCTAGTGGTCTGCTTCTAAAACAAAGGGCAGATAAGCACTTTAAAACTGATGCCTCTTTTCAACAGTCCTATAAAAGTCTCATTCAATCAAACAGAAACATTTAATGGAGTGAATGGTTGTTAGGACTCTAATGAAAGGTATAAACTTTTCCCAAATACCTTATCAGGCCACCACTGTAAGTCTTCTCCCAGAGACACTGGACTCTGAACAGGCGTGTTCTTCTTATCCGGGTTTGACTCTCCCTCTTTGCTGGTAGAGCCCCTTTCATTATCAAATGAGGCTCCATCAAGCCACCGCCGCTCCCGTAAACGTAGAACAGACTCCCGTTCCCGCAGAAGCTCTGAGTCTCTCTCTAAGGGAAGAAGGAGAACTGGTATGCAATCGGGTCACACCAGTGGGATAAAAGTAAGCCACTCTAGTCCACACCCTGCAGGACGCAGCTAACAGCACTTTACGCAAAATGCACAGTCAGTATCTAAATGATTTGGTGGGCAGTTTTTAATGGATTTAATGATTCTGGAATTATATTATTCATATAAAATTACTATTTCATATTTCATATATTCATTAAAAATACTTAGTATAAGATTCTTTGATTTATAAATTTTAAAAGTTCATAAATTAGAATTTCAAAACATTAAATACATGTAAGCAAATTGGGCTGGCTAATTTTTATGTCAATTTGGCACAGGCTAGAGTCATCTGGAAAGAGAAAATGACCCCATAGAGAACAGTGATTGCCATGAAAGGGCCCAGCCCATTGTGGGTGGTGCCACACCAGGTAGGTGTGGTCCTGGGTACTATAAGAAAGAAGGCTGAAGGAGTCCTGGGAAACAGAAGCACGCTCCATGCCCTCTGCATCAGCCCACACCCCCCTCCAGGTTCCTGCCCTGCCTGAGTTCTGGCCTGACTTCTCTCAGATACTATAATATGGAAGTATACCCTGAAATAAGTCCTCTCCAACTTAAACTGCTTTTGGTCTTAGTGTTCTACATCAACAATAGAAATCCTAACTAAGGCACAAACCAAGAGTATTGGTTATAAATCCTTAAGGTTTGTTTTTTAAATAAACAGAAAAACTTAAATAGGTTGAACTATAAATATATTAGTATATATACAAAAAAACTTGATAACTCCAGTCCTTGTTAAAAATAAATTTACAGAATGGATTTTATGAATAAATTGTATAAAATGTTTTGAGAAACGGACTTTTTTTAAGGGTGAAGGGAACTTTCTAGAAGTCTTCTTACACTTTCCTAAAAAGTGACCTCAAATTATCTAAAGCCACAGCCACATTTATAGTTGTTTACTTTTTAAAATAGTCAAAATAATCAGGCATGGTATTGCACACCTTTCTCTCCTGCACCTGGGAGGCAGAAGCTGAATCTCTGATTTCAATGACAGCCAGGGCTATACAAAGAAACCCTGTCTCAGAAAAAATAAACGATAGATAGATAGATAGATAGATAGATAGATAGATAGATAGATAGATAGATAGATAGATAGATGTAAAATATTAATAAGGTAAAGATAAACTTTCCAGGATTAAGAGAACAGATTAGAAATAATCCATAGCTAAAGCACACAACACCGATGCACATGAGGCTAGACCTGAGGCTAGACCTGTAGCTCAAAGTAAAGCACTCGTCCAGCACATGGGAGGTTTGGCTTCCATCCCCCAACACCACTAAAACATCAAAAAAACTGCCAAATTGCCAAGATCAAAGCAGTTAAGTGCTATTTCACATGATTCAAATTACAAGCATCTACACAGAATAACCTAAGAAACAGGTATTTAGGGGGCTGGAGAGGTGGCTCAGCGGTTAAGAGCACTGACTGCTCTTCCAGAGGTCCTGGGTTCAATTCCCAGCCACCACGTGGTGGCTCACAACCATCTCTAATGGGATCCGATGCCCTCTTTCTGGTGTGTCTGAAGACAGTGACAGTGTACTCACATACATAAAGTAAATAAATAAATATTAAAAAAAAAAGAAGAAAAAACAGGTATTTAGGAGCTGCTAATGTTAGAAAATAAATATTTGAAAATTCAATAACTGACAGTTTTAAAGCAATTTTAAGTATGCATTTACCTTTAAAAGTTTAAGCTGCAACATGTTCACATGTTAAAAGGTCCACAGATATGTTATTTTAAAAAATCAACTTCTAAGTACCAAATATATGTAAGCAAGTCCAGCCTCAGCACAACACGGCATCTTTTCTAGCTTATAATAACTGCTAACTATAGCTTATTTTGTCTATTATTTAGATAAAGCAGTTTTGAGCTCTGGAAAGTAGATAGATAGATAGATAGAGAGAGAGAGAGAGAGAGAGAGAGAGAGAGAGAAAGAGAGAGGTAGGCAGGCAGGCAGGCAGGCAGGCAGGCAGGCAAGCTCACTAGGAATAATAATGTAAGCTAAAGCTTACATAAACCCATCAGAGGTTGGCTTAAGTGGCTCAAAATCTGCACTATATACCTTTTAAAGATCTCAGACTTGTATAAATAGCATATTAACAACCTAACAGATCTGTCCATTTAATACTGATCGGCCCCTTTCTCCTAAGTTTTCTTTTTCTTTTTTTCTTTTTTGGTTTTTCAAGACAGGGTTTCTCTGTATAGCCCTGGCTGTCCTGGAACTCACTTTGTAGACCAGGCTGTCCTCGAACTCAGAAATCCGCCTGCCTCTGTCTCCAGAGTGCAGGAATTAAAGGTGTGTGCCACCACGCCCAGCTCTCTCCTAAGTTTTCATACTCCACTATCTACGCACTACTTAAAATGAACATGATTAGATTGTTTTAATCAAATTAAGAAGTATATTTTTCTGAATGCTGCATGTTGCTGAAACTAGCATTCTACTTTTAGTTCAATATCTATCTCATAGGTAAAAGCATACTTCCTAAATCACCGCCTTTGCTATGCGTTACACAAGGTTAAAGCCTAGTTTTAAAGCCAAAGTCCCCCCCCCCCCCGCGCCCCCAAAGCACGGCTATGTAATGACTTCGCCCTACTGTAAGATCTAAGCTCAGATACAGGTGGGTTTATCACTAGCTCTCCACACAGTCAGCCCACAATCAAGAAGAAATAAATGCAAAATTACCTCGTGATGAGCCTAGCCTAGAGAGTGATGAACGACGAAAAGAAGGATAACCAAAATAGCTAATGTCCTCAGAAAACATGGCATCAGCATCAATAATGACACTTGGGTGGGCAGAGTGAATGTCAGCGTCAAGAAGAGACATAAGATCTTCTACAAAGAAAAACAAATAAATATATGAATAAATGAAGCATCTACAGATAATGCAATCATAAACCGCTAAAAGATCTCTGGAAATTAAAATACATTAAAACCACAGACCTGGGGCAGGGGGAGGAGTGTCCCCCAAGATCTAAGAAATAAACTGAGCATTAGAAACACAGACCTTAAGGACGAACAGTCTGCATAACTGCTGCAGGCACTACTTCCTAAATTCAAAACCTCTTTTAAGATATGATACTTAATGACGTCATTGAAACAAAATACAGATGAAAACAAATGCAATTCAGTAAGTACCAATGTTCAGCAATGATATTATCAAAAAACAACATCCTACATGCCAGCCAGGGATAAATCTATGCAATGCCGTCATATCTTAATTAGGATCACACCAAATCCACTGAGTAAAAATATTTCCCCTCAAATGGGACACTATAAGCAACCTGTATAGCTTCCAAATGACAATTATCATCAACTATAAACTCCCAAGCTCAGTCGAAGGATCACCCAAGCAGGAGCAGGGAGAGCAAAGCACTGACCTCCCGGCAGGTAAGATTCACTGGCTGTGTCATCACCGTCATCTCCATCCTCATCATCCCGGCTCAGTAAGTTATTTACAGCAAGGTTGACATCAAGATTTGTTCTCTGAAGTTCTCGAATAATGACACTTCTCGATTTGCCTTGTAGAACAACTTGTGCCTAAAATAAACAGAGGATAGTGCTATGCTAATTTTCTCTTATTTCCTGAAGTCTTCTAAGTTGGTAAACAAACCACATTTTCAACCCTTAGGAGTCACTAGATGAGCGAGCCCTTGGCTCAGCCCGGCCTCCCCCTCCATCCACCCTAAGGTTCTCAAAGCACACACCTGTGATATCAGCTCCTCAGGAATGACAGATGCTGGAATAACTGGCTGGGGCTGACTGCCCAGGAGTCCAGACCCCCGATCCCGGCCAGTCCGAATGACTCGAGTCTGTCGCCGGGAATCACGAGCTCCAGCAGACGACCGACCAGAGGAGCCTCCTCCACTTCCCCCCACGCCAGAACTCCAGCGGCTTCTAAATATTTAATAATTTTTAAAATTAAAAATTTTAAACCATTTATTCTTTAAAGTCATTTTGAGTCTCATTCTTGTACATTAGCTATAAACCTTTAAAAAAGCTGTCTAAATTTTGTAATAAATATGAATTCACTTGAAATAATAAATACACTATCATTTCCACCTTTGTTGAATATCTGCATACAAAGAGGGACACGGAAGTGTTTCCTTGTAATCCCACCACTCAGGAGATATTAAAGTCTAGCCTGGGCTACATAGTGAGACCCTACCCAAAATCAAAGGGAAGGGCAGGCCTGGAAAGATGGTTGAGTTCATAAAGAAGGACCCCCAGGCTTTCTTGGCCAGCCTAGCTAAGGAAGGAGATGAGTCCAGTTCAGAGCCCTGCTGCACACACCAGACCAGAGTGACTAAGGAAGACGCCTGACACACACCTTTAGCATCCACACAACCTACAAAAGGCACAGGCACACAAACACCCACAAACACGTGCAAACCGTGGGAGAACCACAATGAGTCTAAAAACACATTAACCAAAGCAACTTGATTTCCCAGATGACCTGGGAAGAGGGTCGCCTTAAGCCTACTGTTTGAACCTAATTGTTAATTTCACAGAAAAATGTCCCAGTTTGGTTGAACACAGCGGAATGACCGCCATTCCTACCAAGTGACATATACAATTTTCTCCCAAGCAAGCAATGGCAGAAACCTATCTAAGCTCAGGTATCCATCCGTGCTAATCTTACGAGCATCACAAACTAAAACTGGCAGGAGGCATAAACAGGTGACATTAAAAACAAAAACAAACAAGAGTGCCAAGACCGAGAGAACAGTGGAGAATACCTACCTACCTAACAGTTGTAACCCAGCACCGATAGCCTCCCGTCACTGCGCTGTACCAGCTGGCAGTCTGCAATCTGCCCCACTGCCTGTGCTGAGGTTACCTTACTTCTCCATCCCTATAACTGCTGCTAAGGGACCTTGGGAGCCCCACTGTTTAACAGATCAAAATTCAAACAATACCTACTCCATAACCCTAACTACCCCCAAGCATTCTTCTGACCAACTTGTTTAGATAAAGGTTGTTATACTAAGCACATAACGCTGGTTGAGTTTTACTAGTGGGCAACAAGATAGGAATGAGTTAATTTCTTCTAATATTAGTATGTTAGGTTTTTTTAATAGAATCAAAAACCATGACTCTACTCTGTACAACTACTTGTCAAATTAGTCCTACAATTAATTCTAATCCTGCCGTATAGTACTCAAGGTACACAAAAGGACCAGAAATCACACATAGTATTATTAATTAGCCCATAGCATACAAATGTAGAGCCTATGAACCAAGTATAGTGCACATAATTGGTAAACTAGCTTTAAAACTACATTATTTTTTGTTTGTTTGAGAAACTCTCCCAGTCGAGGGAAGGAAAGAAAAAGACCAAGCCGTCGTGGAATCCTACGCGGCATGAGATAATAGCACGTCCTGAAGCTCAGCACTCAATGCTCAGCCAAGCAGGAAGGCCCCAGTTCAGATCCACACTACACAAAGGTGGGTGTGGCCCTGTGTATAACTCTAAGTCCCCAGCTATGTGGGAAGAGAGGGAACATGGAGTGCTAGCCTAGCTGATGCTCTGGAAAGAGACCCTGCCTCAAAGAAGTAGGCAGAGAACAAAAAGGGGGCACACCTGATAATGGTCTCCTGTCTGGGCACATGGGACGGGTAAATACCTACTCTCCTTTTACATTCCAAAGCCCAAGGTGTATTAGTTCAGATGAAATCCTAAAGGACTGCATCGCTCATGCCAACCAAAAGAAGCTTATGCCTAACTTACTTGTTAAATAGCAGGAACAGATTTCTGACAATCAAAAATCCTTTTTTAGCCTTACTATTAAACACAAACTCTCTTCTCCCAGATTGGCTCTTACTTCCAACCTGGTATGAAATAAATTAACAAAAACAATAGGAAGTTTCTGAAACATCTCCCAGTATAAATAATAAGCAATTATTAATGGGAAAAAACCAGCAGCTAGCAATCTAGAAATCTTTAGTCCACAAAACTGCTACACACACACACACACACACACACACACACAAAAAGGAAAAAGAACTCTAAAAGGAGTTCTACAGTCCCAAGATGACCAGCGAGGAGAAAAGAGCCCCTTTTAACTCTCACGCTGACAGGAGGAAAAGCATGCCATGACCCAACACAATGGGGAAGAGGTCCAGGACACATAAGGACAGTCTCATTCCTACTTGGTTATATCCAACACATTTATGATTAATCATGTCCCTTTGAGTACTCAAGATCTGTCTGTTCTGAATTCTCAAATGTCATAACTTTCAAACTTTAACACTTATTATAATTAATGGAAAAGTAGGGAAAGAACAAGTAAAAAAAAAAAAACTTATGAAAATGATTGTAGATCTTTGTAAGCCTAATACATAAGCCAGCACCAGAATGCCCCTTTCCCAAGTCTGATCAGCAGCTCAATGTGTTGAGGGGTCTGGGGTTGAGTAGGAGCAGGTAGGGAAGAACTGAGGGGCAGCTCAAACATAAACAATTCTCTGCATTTTAAAGCCATAAACCCAGCTCCAGTCCTCTTTGGTGGTTTATTCCAGGCCAGGCCATTATTGCTATCTGTTGCAAGTTTCAGCTATAAACCATAAAATTCCACTGCCTTATATGTCACTCTGTAAGACATGTCACTCTAACTAGCTTAACAGTTAAGAGGATTTAAATCAGGGGGACAATTTCAGCAACATAGTAGCAGTTTATGAATGAGAGAGAGAGAGAAAGAGAGAGAGAGAGAGAGAGAGAGAGAGAGAGAGAGAGAGAGAATATGAATTCGAAAAACCAGAGTAATAAAAAAAGGACTTTTAAGCTGAGCGATGGTGGCACACACCTTTAATCCCAACACTTGGGAGGCAGAGGCAGGCGGATTTCTGAGTCTCCCGAGTGCTGGGATTAAAGGCGTGCACCACCACGCCCAGCAATAGACAATTCTTAAATCTATCTTTTACTTTGCCTACCAGTTCACACTGTATATAGTATTTTTCTCTCTTAATTAGTTTAAAGCAATTTCAACTGCATTTAGTTATTTTGATCAGCCTCTGAATATTATTATATAATTTGACCGAGCAGGGATCTTCTAATCATTGACCAGGTGTTTTCAGAACTGTTGGCCATTGAGGCTGGGTATGGCGCTGCACATCTTTAATCCCAGAATCTGGGAGGCAGAGGCAACCAGATCCCTGGGCCTTCAAGGCCAGTCTGGTCTACACTGGGAAGTTGGGAAGTTCAGGACAGCCAGGGCTATGTAGACAGACCCAATCTCAAATTCCAAAATAGAACCAATGAATAAAAGCACATGCCTAGAATTTGAAAATGGCTTCTTTGACAGTATATAAACTTCACATTAAAATAATACGGGGGGGGGGGGGGGGGAGTTTGGGGTTTTTGTTGCTGTTAAAACAAACAAACAAAAGAAGCTATCAGATTTGGATACCAAAAAAACCAGTAATGTTAGATTTTCATAATTCACAGTAAATGGCCAAATATAAACTTTAAACTTTCAAATGACACAACAGCAGTGAATGACACGGTGATCTGGATTCTGTAATCCGGTTTGCATTGGTTATTTTTATCCAGGGGGCACAGTGAGCTAGCTCTGAGCCCTGCCATACTGATGTGCTCAGTCAGGACGTCTGCAACTGGACCAACTTACCCCAGAGTGTTGCCTGCCAACCTGCCCAGAGTCTCAGAACCTGAGAGAAACCACGGGGAGTCACTTGTCCTTCCTGGCCTAGAGGTCCTCCCTGTCCCCGAGCTGCTGTTCAGTTTTGACCTAGGGAAAATCAAGAGAAAATATCACATGACAGTCTCACACCTCCAGGCTTCCTGTTCTGCAGGGCATCAGCCTCACAAGTCCCAGGCTGTGCCGCCTGACATGGCACCAGCTGGCAGCCACCTCACACCCTTGCACTCACTCCCAATACACTCTGCTCAAATTCCAAATATGAATAAAAATAGTAGTAGTAAACTTTCTTTATATTTCAAAATTAATCATGTTTTTCTTAGAAACAACCAAGTAAAATTCAAGTCTTATGAAGCACCCTTTAATGCACTGTAACTTTTTAAAGACTAAAATTTGAAAGTGGAGAGTGCAGGAACTTGACTGCTTTCAAAATGAGTTCCTCTATTTCTAACTATCAGAGACAAGCATGATATGTAAAGTCATTTCAGCCACCCGGGCATACAAGCATACAACTATATACCAGCTACTTAGGAAGCCAAAGCCACAGAACCTCTGGAGCACACAAGGTCAACAGCAGCCTTGAAAGCAGATTAAGGCCTGTGCCATCTAGCACCACAGCCAACCACTGCAAGTGAAATCCCATGTGACTGACCCAGCATGTAGTGCTATCCTTCTTATAACTTAGCATTCCTAGGTGCCATGCCAATTAACTCCTCCGCAATTTGTAATGTAAGCACTGTCTATAAACTATTTCTTGCTTAAAAATTAAACTCAAGAACTAGGACTGAGCCGGGTGTGGTGGCACACACCTTTAATCCCAGCACTCGGGAGGCAGAGGCAGGCGGATTCTGAGTTCGAGGCCAGCCTGGTCTACAAAGTGAGTTCCAGGACAGCCAGGGATATACAAAGAAACCCTGCCTTGAAAAACAAAAACAAAAAATAAACAAACAAAAAGAACTAGGACTATAGGATAGTGACACAATGCTTCCTTAGCACGCCTAGGGACACGCCTTTACTTCGCAGCTAACAAACCTCATCAATTTAACTAAAAACCAAACTAACCATTTCACCATATTTTAAACTTGATTTTTCTGCTATGCCTCTTTTTAATCTTTTGAAGATAAAGAAGATCAAAACCTTGGTTTTCTATAATACCTTCTAAGGGTTAAATTCATACTGTATTAATTGCAAAATACAGGATAAGAATGTAGCTAGGCGGTAAAGCACTTGTCTACTATATACTATGCTCTATGTTTGATCCTCAACACCATAACACACACACACACAGAGCAAACAAAAAATAATGTCTTACCCATCATTATTATCAGGTTTACCCAATTCCAGTCTGTCTGGTTGTACTGAAAAACCAATCCTACAAATTCTGCCATCCTAAAAGCAAAAACAAATTAATTTTTAAAAAAGTTAAATTTTGCAAGAGAAGACACTAAAGTTTTAATTTATTCAATAAGCAGATTCTGCCTGTCACTGTCAACTCAGAAGACAAGGAAGTCCCCTCCAGACACGGGTGGGAGAGTCTAACACACAGTAACAAAAGGCTACTAAGAATTCCCTTAAAACAATACAGTCTGGAAGAATTCAGAGTAAAATTATATAATAACTACACTCAGGAGTCTTCCCAGGCAGCCATTAACTAGTTTCAAGTTCCAGTAAATCATTTACACCCAATTGATTCTCTGAGCCAGAGAACTTAACAAAAGGAAGCTGGGCATAACTAACTCTCAGTGCCTTCCCTTGACAAGAAACAAAGAACAGATGCAGAGTTTAGTTTTCATCTCCCCACCGTATGGTAAATCATTTACCTCAAGAAGAAACGCGGCGTGATTGGGTCCCACCACACACTGTTTAATAGTAGCCTGCTCCAGTACATTCAGAGGTGGGTGGCTAGGGAACAAGAAAAAAGCATGCAAGTAAAACTGCTCTTTTAATTATACACAAAAAGAACTAATTCCTAAGTGGAGTTTTAAAGCAATAAATAAAAGTAACTGATACCTACCAGAATCACTACAGTTGAAAGGTCTACCAAACCGTTTTAAGAATCAGCATTAATGGAGACTGTAATTTAAATGAACCTAACTTTGATAGAAAGAGTAGAGATGTGGTAATACACATCTTTAATCCCAAAACAAACAGGCGGGTCTCTGTGCTGTGAGTTCAAGGCCTCATCTACACATCAAATTTCAAGACAGCCAGGGCTACATCTCCAAAGAGTCTTAATGTAATCTAATTCTTAATCTAATAAGTCATATTAACCACATAAAGATGAATCCTTTTCCTAAGAAAGAAAACACTACAGCTCCATGGTAGGGCTGAAACACAGCCCATGAAAAATGGCTTAACTTAAAACAGCTTAAAATGTTTTACCTGTTCAAATTGTACTTGTTCAGCTTCTCTGAAACTTCCCGTAACCTTCAAACACAAAAGCCAAGTGTTAATAAACCCAGCACAGGTCCTGCACACACAAGATGGCTCCAGTGGGCCTGCACCAGCACTGGGCCGATTCCCAACAGTAACACACGAGCAACTCTTAAGGATTGCAAGCAGGCATTGCATTTACCTTCCCTTTCTAACCCATCAGCAGCTCCAGGAATATCCAAAATAACCCCATTTCCAAACAGGAAAGAAAATGAGGCTTCTAGAGTTTACGTAACAAACACCAGTCGTAGAGCTACTGAGCTCTGAGCAAATACCTAATGGAAAACTCCTTTTTAAAACCTGCAGTTAACCCAGGCATGGTAGTGCACACCTTTATACCAGAACTCAGAAGACAGAGCAGTCAGCCTTTGGGGGTGGGGGCTATGACATACAACCACAGTCTACGCCAAAAGACATTCTGACAGTATGTGAATATAATGAATTGAAAATAAATGGGATGCAGAGAGAATCTGTGTGCACGGTGTGGAAACATCACCTGTTGATAAAAAGCTGACGGGCCACTAGGAAAACAGCAAACTAGCCAGAAGTAATTGGCGGGAGTTTCAGCAGAAAGACTAAAACACACACACACACACACACACACACACACACACACACACACACACTCTCTCTCTCTCTCTCTCTCTCTCTCTCTCTCTCTCTGGGAGAGAGTCAGAGGTGTTGTGTGTGGTCTATAGACACACAGACTCATACATATAATACTCATACATATAAATAAACTTTAAAATTTTTTTAATTAGAAAAAAGCCTACAGAAAGTCACAGAACCCTGGGTAAATGTTCTAAGCACTACAGTAGGTAGAACCAGGCATCTCTGAACTTTACCCGGCAACTATAAAGCCACTCACTACCTACTGAGGCACATCAACCATGCACACTGACTGATGCCCACCAAAGCACCTAAGTGGTTAGAGGTTTCAACTGGTATTTTCATTTTTTCCAAAAACACAGAAATGAAAACTGCTAATTTCATTCTCACTACTGTGCACCCCACCCTCTGAACTCTCCTCTCACTAGCCCAGTTTTCTCTCTTTCCTAACAACATATTCCCTTGGTTCTGGAGGTCAGGCCTTTCCACTAAATTCCAGTTTGCTCAATTATATAGCACATTTCTGTTTCAAAACGAGATTAAATGAGAATAATGCATAACGGATTTCATAACCTGTGGAAGAAGGCTAACTAAAAAACGAAGGCAAAACAGCCTAGGGTCTGTTGCTCCAGAGTTAACAGGAGCTTTGGGAGACCTGGAGCAGAGATAGAACTCTAGACTTCCCTAGGCTAAGGCTTAAGTGCCCCACCACAGCAGTGGCACAAAGGAAAACCTATTTATTCACTAGCATGTCTTGTCAATAACACAAATTGGGGGAAGGGATCATCAAAAAAAAACAAAACAAAACTGGACAATAGCTAAAACTAAAAATTAAATGCTTCTGTAGCTTCAAACAGCACTTCAGGTAGATGCTTATGGGACTAAACTAAGCTTTGAGGATGTCAAAAAAAGCTACAAAATAATTTAATAACTCAAGAGCAAATTACAGACTACCAAAGAGAGAGAAAATGGTTTCTGATATCAGCTAATTTTAAGATTAAAAATTGATCTGAAAACTCAGTTAAAAGGGGCCTGGGAACCAAGGCACAGTGGTATACACCTTTAAGCCAGAACTCTGGAGACAGAGATGAGTAGACCTATGTGAATTCACTGGACTACAGTGAGTTACAAAGAAGCCAGAGATTGTGAAACTGTCTCAAACAAAAATAGCCAGTCAGACAGCTCACAAAGTAAAGGGGTTTGTTACAAGCAAACAAGCCTGGTACCAGGACTCCAATCCCTGGAACCCACATAAAATTGAGGAAAACCAACTCCAAAGCAGTCCCCCTGACTTCACATACACGTTCATATATTCAACCTGTCCGAAAAGGACAGCTCTCCACAACCCAGCATGCTCGCACATGCAGAATGCAGGAGGCAAAAAGAGGAGGGTCAAACTTGTTTGAGGCCTGACTAATGTGCATGGTGAGCTCCAGGGAAACCAGAGGTGCAAGAGCAAGACTGTCACAAAATAAATCTAACACTCAGTGTTTCTTTAACAAAAGTTAAAGATGGTGAGACTCTACACTCAAAGCGGCCAAGAAAAATGACAGTGAGTTCTAGGACAGCTGGGTACATAACAAGACCATGACTCAAAAAGAAAAAAAAAATAAAAAGAAAGGAAAAGAGAACTCCTAACAACTGTCCCAGGCACGCAGAAAATGCTCACCAGCACCCACAACATAGTCAGAGGTGCGGGCCTCTCTGCTCTCTGTCTGGCTCAGCTCTGCGAGTTCTCATCGTGCGAAGAAGAACTGTTAGTTATTCTGCTGCTTCTCAGTCTCAGAATTCTTACTAATACATAAAAAACAGGTCTATCAGAGGATCACCATATGGAATGTTTATGAAAAAGTAGCATTTACTAGGGTCCACAAAATGGCTCAGCACGTAAAGGTGCTTGCTGCCAAGTCTGATGACCTGAGTTGGATCCACAAAACCCACATGATGGGAAGAGAACTAACTTCTTCAGAAAGCCTCTGTCCTCCTGAGAGTGCCATGACATGTACATACACAATAAATGGTTTTTTAATGAATTAAATAGCATCTGATATATCAAAAATCCTAGCCATTTGAAATTTCATATGAGCAGATTTTATAATCACCTAGAATGTTAAACCAAATATTATCAACTTGATTCATAAATCCAATCTCAAAAATACATAAACTGGATGGTTCTTTCACTTCTCGGGGTGGTTATAGTCAACTGGCTCCAGAGCACACTGGAGGAAAGCCTCCCGCACACATGGGCTCTACTAAGGAGAGCCTGCCTCTCTCTGCAGGACACAGCCCAGCTGAGCAGCCACAGGCCACAGGCCAAGACAGCCCACTGCCACGGCTGTTAACACACCAGTGCGCCTATGTAACCATGTAACCACCGCAGCAGTCTGCTGTAAAGGGGCTCAGGCCAGAAGATGAAACACGTTCTTGTAACAGTAACACAGTAAATTTCTCTTCTCAAAAAAAAAAAAAAAAAAAAGCCTAAAGCTCATCAAATTTCACTCACACATAAATGTTTCAATAACCTCATAACAACAGCAGACAGGTAAGCCTGTGAGATGGCAGTAACACACAGCTGGGCAGGCTGGCAATAAGTCTATGACAACCCTATCTGCTGTGTTGTTCAATACTAAAATGTGCCCCATATTCCAACTCAGCGCCTCGGTGCCTGTTTGATCTCTTACACATATAATTTTCAGATGCAGAGACTAGAATCTTTCTTTTTTAATGTGAGTACACTGTCGCTGTCTTCAGACACCCAGAAGAGGGCATCAGATCTCATTATGGATGGTTGTGAGCCACCATTCGGTTGCTGGGATATGAACTCAGGACCTTCGGAAGAGCAGTCAGTGCTCTTAACTGCTGGGCCATTTTGCCAGCTCGAGAATCGTTAAGTGGCAAACTGACTCTTTCTTAGCAGTACCTATTAGGAGCTAACACTACTATTACTCTGGAAAGCCCATGGAGCCTGTCCCACTGTCCCCAACGTAGTAGATTTCAAAGGTAACTTTCACAGATCCTACTTAGGCACAGCACATAGTGAGGTTCTTCAGTTCTTAAACTCTGTCTACTTACTGCCACAAACCAGATCTCTAAATAGTCAGACACAGCCCAAATGCAATTATAATTATATTCTTGATGAAGAACACAGAGGTAGGTCCCTGAAGCTTTGGCTCTTCCTCATATCCCACCCTCCAAGTGCTGCTTCCCACACATGTGGAAGTCTAAGAGTGGAGAGCTTGCTCGAGTGTGGTCTGCCTTCAGCACACTTCCCCGAGGCCGTGTCCAGCTCAGACACCCATGTTTCCTGGCAGTCCTAACTTTTTCCCACAGACATCTGCAGCTTGCCTTTCCTCTCAAATCTCACTGTGAACATTCTAGCTCCGTGTTCTTGTCTCCAGTGTCCTCACACATACTGCAGTGGACTTGCCTCCAGAGTCTTTCCCTAGCCTCCCATGCAATCCCATCAGTCAAGAGTAAGGTACTTTATAAACCGTTTCAGAAAAAAAAAAAAAAAGAGATTCTTGGTCTTAATACCAAAAGAATTAACCTCCAGGCTTCTACCTTAAAGAATGACAATTAACTGTGTAAACATATAAATTTGTTTTGAGGTTATGTCATTATCTGCCCATGTTAATCTTGGGGAGCTTGGGAGGAGTTGCTGTTATTGCTGTTTGAGACGGGTTCTCCTGTAACCTAAGCTGACCTCAAACTGACTATCTGCCAGTGATGACCTGGAGCGGCTCTGATCCTCCTGCATCCACCTCTTGAGTGACAGGATAATAGATGTGTGCTTCTCACACATGGTTTGTATGATACTGGGTACTGAATCTACAGTCTACCAACTGAGCTACATCCCCAGCCCCCATAGTATTTTTATAAGTAAATCATAGCTAAGACAGAGACAAAACTCAATAACTTACCCCTTAATAACCACTTTAGCAAACAGCCTTTAAAGTGACCCCACCCTAACTTCTGACTAGCTATCATTTGTGGAATGATGTTCTTATCTAACCACAATTTTATTTAAGAATAAAGGATTTAATTCAAACAAAAAAATTTAAGAAAAGCCAAGAAAGGTTACTGTGTCTGCAGACCTAAATTATGATTAAGAGAATTTTAAACTCATCTTTTGGTATTCCACCAGAGAAGACATCCATTGCCAAGACAAATACAGACACATTAAAAATTTGGGAGAAGATACATTCTTTTTTGCTTGTTTGTTTGTTTTTTGATTTTTTCAAGACAGGGTTTCTCTGTCTCCCTGGATGTCCTTGAACTCAGATCCACCTGCCCCTGCCTCCAGATACAGCTACATGTGTGCAGCCTAGCTGTAGCTACTTATTTTCCAAGAGACTGCTGGACACCTAGGGTGCCAAGCAGGAGACTTCCGTACTAGCAGAGCATTTCAGTATCATTTTTAGGTAACTAAATGATGGTTTCTGAACCGTTCAGGGCAGTGCTGAATCTGGCAGTGACCCATGAATCCAAGCAAGATTCATCTATAGAGGCATATGCTATCATGTGGAAAATACTTTTGCAAAGTGTCAAAATTATTACTGCTCATGTTACTACAGTGTCAGGCTCACAATGACAAGCTTCCCAGAGTTTCTGAGAAAGCTCAAATTCTGGTTTGAAAACTTGATGATACTAGAAACAAATACCATCCAGTTGTTCTTAAAATTTGTTCTAAAATGACAGTCATTTCAATTTTTTTTTCGCTTTTTTTTTTTTTTTTTTGGTTTTTCGAGACAGGGTTTCTCTGTGTAGCCCTGGCTATCCTGGTACACTCTGTAGACCAGGCTGGCCTCAAACTCAGAAATCCACTGCCTCTGCCTCCCAAGTGCTGGGATTAAAGGCGTGCGCCACCACGGCCAGCTGACAGTCATTTCATTTTAAAGGGGGAGAAAAATCTGTTTGAACCCCAGCCTGGGTAACCAAATTGTCAGCCTGGGTAACCCTTCAAATTAAATAGTCTCTATAAAGAAAGTCACTGGTACAATCTAATCTACAACTGTAAAAGGGTCACCAAAAAGCTTCTTTCTCCACACAACTACTGATCTCCTCAATTCATCATGCTAAGTAAGTGTTCAGGTGATCTACGCTGAGACACAAAGATTCACAAGTGAATACATTTTTGCTGCCTTATTATCAAGAACACTCTAAAATGAGATGCTTTCCCTCCAATTCTAAGGAAGCCCGTGACTCTTGGCACAGCGTGGGTAATGCTTCAATCTCTCATTAAAGAACCATTATTTTACCCACAACTGCATCTGAACTATACTTCAAATGTGAAGATGATTATGAAGACAATCCCAGCATTACGGTGAACTCTCCAGGCGCTACAAATCATACTGCTGTGGGTCTACACTAGAGGAGCATGCAGTGTGGGAGCAAAGGGTTTGCCACACAAATATGGAGAGCTGCAATCAGATAGACCCCCCAGCACCAACAAAAGAGCAGGGAGGGTGTAACAGCATGGGATACTGACTTCATACAGTCACACACATCACACACGAAACCACACGCCTGTGCAAATATATCCATACACCACACACATGAATGCACATGTACACACAGTTAAACCAATCAATAAATGAAAATTTTAAAATAACACACACAATGGCAAAAGTCATTATCCATCTTCTCATGAGCAATCACAAAAATTAACCAAAATAACCTGGCAATGCACTTAAAAAAAAAAAAAAAAACTTTTCAAAGGCCAGGCACAGTGACACATCCCTTTAATCCCACCACCAGGGAGACAGAGGCAGGTGATCTTAATAGTTGAAGCCATTACCAAGTTCCAAGCCAGCCAGTATCAAAAAGAGAGGTTGGGGATGCATAGCAACTAGCTCCCATACTACAGCAGTGACCAAATGCCCTTTGCTGGTTTTGGTGTGGAGCCAGCTAATAGGAAAGGACCACCCTACCCTGCCTTGAAAAGGCCATTTCCTTGGTGGTGTGCAATCTGATTGCAGGCTTCAAATCCCCACAAGCCTGTCCACATTTCCTCCCTTTATGTTTGGTCTGACATCATGCTAACCCATCTAATTCCTGCCTCCCCTAAGAGAACCATGCCGAGCAGTAACTAATACCTGACATTACTCTTCACTGAGCCCTGGTCACACAAAGGATAGCTTTTAGAGGGACACTTTCAGCCTAGTCTTGCCTTCTGAATCACCACTCACAAGCAGGACTTATATTCGCTTTACCACTTAGGAAGATGACAAATGCCAACCTAGGAAAGACTGTCACTTTATGTCACTTAATATAAATGACATGAGACAATCTCAAGATGCATCAAGGTGAAAAGACGCGTTTCTAAATATGTACTGTGAATACTTAGTGATGCAAGTTTGTAAATGGTCATCTTTTCATATACATCCTCTAAAATGGTTTCCAGTTAAAACCTTGAAGACTTTTATGAAATGAAAATGGCAAAATTTAGGTCATAAAAACCTTCTGCAAACTACAATAAAGAAGTACAGTAATTTCTTTACAACACAAATAATTTCTTCCCTGAATCTAATTTCTATGATTAGAAATTCCTACTTAATGTTACAGATACTGTAAGCCAAGGAGACACAAATCCAGAGACACTCTGGGAGAAGGAATACCAAACACACAAAAATGAGTCATTTTCCTTTAAACTAAAATGTACCATGTTATTTTCAGCTCCACTCTAAACAGGAAAATGGAAAGAAGTCTCATGCCAGACAAAAAGGTCAACAATATGGCCTTCTTACCGGTTACTTTTTGATAACTTTGTAAGTCTTGCCTCATCTCACTTCTTTATTCTCCCCCTCCTCCTAGGCAGGTCGGGCCTCACTGGGTAGCTAGCTCTGGCTGACCAGGAACTCACTGTGTATCTAGACCAGACAGGCCTCAAATTCAGAGATCCGTGTGCTTCTGCCCCATGAGTGCTGGCTGGCACTGAAGGTGTGCCACTACTCTCAAGTTAACTTTATTTTTAAACAATAAACTAAACTACATGGGAACCAAACCCTGTCAACAGGACAAGACCACGTCACAGCTCTAGTTCAAAAGATATGGGAACCTTGCTCCCAGGCAAGGTTCCCATATCCTGATCCAGTCTACATCCCTGCAGCCTCATTCACAGCAAAGTCTCCACCAACTGAAGATAATGTGTTCTAATTATTCTAGACCCAGTTTTAATTCTACTTAGAAATAAAGTCTCATAACAGACAACTTTATAATATAGAAAAACTTTTATCCTTGACATAAACCGTAAGCCACAATAAAATACTTGTAATGAAATCTGACTGTTCAGGGGATTAAGGCCATCCATTCACCTGACCAAGGCTCACTCTATCAGCTTCTCAGAACTGCAGGCTGGCTTCCTTATTTAGGCAAGTAGCAGCTTTTTGTCTTTGAAATGTTCCAAGCTCTTATGAGAGACAGACAGCACAAGTGAGTATTCTGCAGTACAAAGCAAGCCTGCGCCAGGCCCCAAGCCCACTGTGACTTTGGCTGGCTTTATAGCCTTACAGACCTTAGAAAGCTTCTTCTCCTGGTCAGTGGGAATAGAACCACCTGTCTGGTAGAGGTGCTTACAGAACGATTAGAGGTGATTCTTGTAATGTATCTTGGAAAGAGTCAGTCATTTAAATGTTCAATAGTAGCTACTATATCAATATTGTAAACTTCAACTTTTCATCCTTATATTGCATGCTCTACTGAACTTCAAATCTGCTCACACTAGCTTAAACTGGTTGCCAAGCCAAATATGGCCCAATTTAGACCCTGAAATCTGGTAGGACTCTGAGGACGCTGAAACAGCCAGACTCCTTGGCGACAGAAAGCCGCAGCTACTCAGTAGCCCTCCATCCCTATGCCTGAGTCCTGGGCTCATGGAGAGTGAGTGGGCTTTGTTTGCATGATTGTTGCTCGCATACAACGTTCCTAATCCTGTCTCCTCAGGGGGAACCTCTAATCCAAGCCTCCTTCATCTTGTCCCAGTTCTTCTCTCCAGCACACTTGCTCAGCCAAGCCATCGCTAACTCAGCTACTAGAAAACCAGTCATCCTGAACCCTAGGAAGCCAAGCACTTACTCAAGTCCAATGTTCCCTCCACGGCACTGTGTTCACTGTTGCCCTTGTCTGGCAAACTCTTAAAAAGGAAAAAGAAAAAAATCCACTTTATTAATTTCTAAATCCTAACTGGCAAATACATTACACATGTTTACTAACTATATAAATTCACATGTCTTTAAATCCTTCATTATTTCAATAGTGAGATCCTAGCCTTTTCTTTCCTTTTCAAAAACAATTTTAAAGAGTTTACTAATTTTATTTTATGTATGAGTGTTTTGCCTAAATGTATAAGTATACCACACTCAGGCCTGTACCTTGGGAGGCCGAAAATAGGCCTGTGATCCTATAGAACTAGAGCCACAGATGGCTGCAGCCACCCTAGGTGCTGAGACTCTAACCGAAATCCTTTGGAAGAAGAGCATGTGCCCTTGACCACTGAGCCATCTCTTATCACTCTCCAGCTCCATCCCATCCCCTCCTTGGCAATAATGTAAAACATTTGGTAAGGGTCTGGAGAGACTGCCCAATAGGTAAGAACACTTGCTAAGAAAGCTTGAAGACCTATGTTCAAATCCTTAGCAGTCACATAAAAGCCTATGCCTGCTAATTCATAGTGAGAACAGACAGACAGAGGCTGAGAGGATTTGACACCAGTTTAGCCAGCGGCACACTTCTGACTCAGTGAGAAACGCTATCTTCAGAGAAGATGGAAAGCTATTAAGAAAGATGCATAGAAGATCCGTAGCAAAACACACACACACACACACACACACACACACACACACACACAGAACGGTTCTTTAAAGCATACCAAAGGAGTGTTATCCTGTAAGATAACCACTCTGGAATACACCCCAAGGTCAGCTGCTGTTGCAACAGTATAAGGAATTTTCTCGGAAAAAAAAAAAGGGTTCATCAAATAAGACTGGAAAAACACTCAGCATCACTGTACAGTGTGGTACCAGTGTCATCCGCATAGGGGTCAGCCTCTCCACTTCCAAACCCTGCAGCTAAATAGACTGTTCCTAGGGAAATGTGCCGAAGGGACCATGGCAGAACCAGGGAAGGGCAGAATATCATTAGGACTCGGAATCACAAGTAAACACCTATTGTGTTTAAGTGACCTGCCCTGAGCCTTACACTGTGAATGAGGGACAGTCTGAGCACTGCGCAGTTTCTGTTGGCAATACACACATTATGTTCTAACATCTAAGAGAACAAAATAAAGAATAATTATAGTAAAAAACCGCACATACCAAGTTCTGTTGATTTCTTGAAGCTAGAGATAAGCTCAACAGTTAAGAGCACTTACTTGGAAGACCACTGTTATCTATTTACACACCGGGAATTTCATCCCACATGATCATATTGCCAACTCAAAACTTTAAGCAGCCAGAGTGATTCTAACATTAGGTCAGTCTAGGACTGGCTACTCTGAAATATCATAAAGGTACAAAGAATTCTCTTGGCCCTGAATCAAGGCTACAGTTTACTGAAGCTGTTGGTTTCAAGCAGGAGCCTAAAGAAATATCTTTCTATGGTCTGTTGGCCATTGCAGAAATTTGTAAGTCTAATGGCCAATTCATTAGAAAGAAACATCTGGGTGAAAAAAAAAAAAAAAAAAAAGAATCCTCTAAAACATTCGTAAGCACAAAAGTCCGTGTGAAGAGACTAAGCGCAGTGCCTCCACTTGGGAGACTGGTTTAAGACAGGCCTTCAGAAACTCACCGCTCACAAGCCTTAGTTAAGCTTCTGTAAGATCTGTAACACAGAAATCTATTAACTCTGCTGAATCTTTTGTTCCCTAAATTGAAACCAAACAGAAACTCTCTAATAAGATCTTAGGGAGATAGGGACACTGACTTGACAGCTAAGGCAACCCAAGAGTTAAGAAGACCAAAACTTTTCCATCTCTATCCCAGAACCATGGGAAATTTGATGAATTAATAGACTTCCTCTCAAAGAGCAATGACAACTGCTCTTTAAACAATAACAACAGATCCACTTTTCTTATCATTTAACCAACTGAACACAATGTGTCCCCCCTGGCTCACTGTAGCCCTGACTGTCCTCAAACTCAGAGACCCACTACCTCCTGAGTGCTGGAATTAAAGGTGTATACCACCACACCCAGCCACCACACCCAGCCTAAACAGATCTTTTTTAAAGTAATCAACAAGAACAATCCCACCTGACCTAAAGTTAAATTATTTAAAAATGTGAAGTATCTGTATTGCAAGATCATTTTGAAAAGCAGTGTCTCAGCTGTCAAGGAGATCGCTGACCTCCTGGATTCTCTGCACTCCTTCCATTCCCAAGTGCTGGGGTTAGGAGTATGTGCCGTATGTGCAGCTCAAACTGCATTCTTTAAACTGAAATAATATGGCAGCAAACAGCTCTCAGGCAGATCTTTATCAATCAAAATCAACCTGCCTTTAAGAAGACAGCAGGATTGCCACAGGTTTTCCCTGGACTCAGGCAAACTTTACTCAAATCCCCAAGACTTATATTATATACTCAGAATGGGTCTGAAACTTATACCAAACGCTCTTTGAAATCTTTACCTACTAGAGTTCTTAACAATGAACTTCTAATGCTGAAAGACTTCCTTTAGTATAATTCTGGTACATAGAGCACATAAAGAAAATAACTATTTCTTAACACACCAAAGACAGTTAAGATTCACAAAAAACACTTTTAGATCACATGGAGGGGAGAATTCTAAGATTTGATATCACATTCAGACAGACAGACAGACAGACAGACACACACACACACACACACACAATCTTTTCTTAAAATGTTATTAAACATTAAGAGAAATTATCAGGGGATTGATTGTCTTTAAAGCCCTAATTGTGAGACCTATGAAATTCTCACAGAATTCATATAACCTTACATGTAAATTGTTTATTTAAACTAGCCTCTATATTAAAAAAAAAAAAAAAAAAAAAAAAAGTCTGAATTGAGGCTGTAGAGATAAAGACGGCTCAGCAGCTGGCTACTCTTCCAGAGGACAGACAACCATCCAGGGCCCCAAAGTCCTTTCTAACCAAATCTAAATCCCGGCAGCTTTAAGAGAAAGGAAAGCATCCAGAAGACACTACACAAATACAACATTTAGAATCCTTAAAATGCAAACGGAGAAGAAGGGAGACACTCAGATTCCTTCAAATGCAAATGGAGAAGAGGGCCTGGCTGTCAGCCAGCAGGAGGTGGGAAGGTACCTTAGGAAGAGGATTTCCAGAGGAAACAAAGGTCAACAAAAACTTACAAGTACAGGCATACCTCTAAAAAAAGGAAAAGGCACCATTAGTCTGCTGAGCTTGCAAGTCTTTTCTGCGCTCCACTTAAAGCAAGTCTAAAGACTCCACCTTACACTTCTCTAAACTCTTCTAGTTTCAAGTCATTAGCTTGGCAGAGTCTGTAAAGTAGACAACCCAGACAAATTCTAAGCACAACATCTAGAGCTTAAAAAAGCCTGGCCTTTAAACTAAATCCTGGTGTTGATCTGAAACACTCAAGAGTGGCTCTCCCCCTCCTCACACACCAAACCTGATCCTTATCATGTGTCCCCAGGAAAACACTTGCAAATAATTGTAAATTATCCTTTTATTTTATGTGTATGTATATTTCCCCTGCATATTTGTTCACTACTTGTGTGCCTGGTGCCACAGAGGGCAGAAGGTGGTATGGGATCCCCTGAAACTGGAGTTACAGAGGGTTGGTTGTGAGCTTCCAGATGGATGCTAGGAATTTAACCGAGGTCCTCTGGAGGTCTTTAAAATCGCTTTTTAAAGTCTGGTCCGTTGAAGTTGAAGAGGATGACCATCATGTATGTCTCCCCTACCTAAGGTTTGATGAAGGAGAGGGGACCTAGTGTAGTGACAATTCTTATGATCAAATGAGTAAAGCAGGACTTGCTCATGTCTGACACCAGTGCTTAGTTGTGATGCTTTCTCCATCCTGAAATGCTGGGCCTGAGTGTGGGCTGGGGACTATTGGGATCATTAGAGTGCTACGACCAGCTTTGAGCTTAGAAACTGAAAGCACAGTACTCTAATGAGCTTCAGTTCTGTCTAGTGTTGACACAGCTATCAAATGCCTCTTAAGTTCTTTTTCTTGAGACAGTATCTCATTGTAGCTCTCATTAGGCACAACTTGTTATTTAGACCAGGCTGGCCTATAACTCAAAAGAAAGCCTCCAGCCTCAGACTCTCCAGTGCAACCAAGCCCCTCTTGGTGCTTATTTTTAAATGAATAAGTGGTACATGGATTCATCTTTGTTCTCTTCATCCAAAATGCACTGCCCATAAATAACAACAGTTGTGCCCAGCACCCCTTGGCCCTCTAGTCGGTTCCTATTCAGCATACCCTGCTCTCATCTGCAGGGGTAAAATAGAAACAGCAAGAACAGCTAGCTAATCTGCCCCAGTTCCCCACCAGCTCAAATGTCTATGTAAACTTTGATCTAATAGAGAGTTCATTCTAGAATAATGGCACACACCCACAATGCCATACCAGCACTCAGGAAGTAGAAGCAAGAGGACCACAAGTTCCAGGCCAGCCTGGGCTACACAGCAAGACTAGGATAGAGGAGAAACCCTCACCACCCACTGTATCTATCAGACCCTCTAAGCACAGAGCCCCGCTCACACTTACTTGAAAGGACTACCATAAAACAGTTTTGCAGTTTTAGGTTTTGTCAGTGTACAATTTCACATAAAAGAAAAAGTATTATAGATTATAAAGTCCACAGTCCACTGGGTTTAACTATCTCTAGCACCAAAAAAAAAAAAAAAAAAAAAAAAAAACCTAAAACTACCTCAGACCACAATTAAGAAAAATATTTTCTCTGATATACATAATGCTCACTGAAATTTCTCAGCCATTGTTTAATTTGGCTTAAAACCTAAAAGCAGACTTTACTTAATTGGTCACTTCCTATCACTGCCCATTCGAAATTCTGGTCAGTCTAGACTTTGAACTTCAGATGCAGGTAGGCCCGAGGACCTGCCTATGGCTGTGTCTTCCAGGCAACAGAAAGCCTGAAGACAGGACTTCTTTTAATTTCAAATAGATGAACACAAAACAACAAAGGGAACTGCGTGAGCAAAATAAATACTGGGTCTTTCTTTTCATAGGCATACAACACTTACTGTAAGTTCACTGCATGTTTTATTCAATTAAAAGCTTCAAAAACATGAAAAAAATGTATGATGAATACTACTTTTAAAATTAACTACAAATATTAGAACACCCCTTTCAGCAAAGCTACAGTGTCCATTTCGAGTAATCCCTTACCCTTTATAGTACTTGGAACTGATCCTAGAACCCCACCATGATCGGCAAGTACTCTAAACACTGAGCACTCCCCGGCCCTGGTTCTAATAAACTCCAATGTGAGCAAATGCTGTCTTCTTTCCCTTGTGGGGAAGCTACATTTATTACAGTAATAACCTACTATGCTGGCTAGTCTTATGACAACTTGACACAAGCTAGAGTCCTCAGAGGAAGGAGCCTCAACTAAGAAAATGCCTCCATAAGACTGGGCGGTAGGCAAGTGTGTAGGGCATTTTCTTAATTGTGACTCATGTGGGAGGGCCTAGCCCATGGTGGGTGGGGCCATCTCTGGGCTGCAAGTCTTGGGTTCTATAAGAAAGCAGGCTGAGCAAACCACTGGGAGCAAGCCAGTAAGCAGCACCCCTCCATGGCCTCTGCATCAGCACGGGCCTCCAGGTTCCAGCCCTGCGTGAGTGTCTGCCCTCACTGCTTTTGATGAATTGTTATATGAAATGCAAGTGAAATGAACCCTTCCCTCCCCAAGTAGCTTTTGGTCAATGGTGTCTCATCACAGTAACCCTAAGACACCCACCCAAAGAGATTTCTGGAATCCAATCTCCTTATGAAACCTACTGAACACAAGTTTCTTTTCATATTATTCAATACCTGGGAGAAAGTCAGGAACACAGATGCCACAGAACAAATACACAACCCAGTAGAGCAAAGCCATCATCTCAGGTCATATGTCTGCAGAGAAAAGCAGCCAGCCCTGAGTCTGACCAATCACCACATGGAACTCATGGGAAAGGAAAGGCTATTTTCACAGTAAAACAGTTCAATACTAACCACTGGCCACATTCCGTCTAAGTCAGGGAAGAGTATGGCCCACATTCCTCAATGAGACACCTGATCAACCCCCTGAGGTAGCACCTTGCTTCTCTACCCTACGTGCTTTTGGGAGCTCTGTAACATTTCAAGTCCACTTCAACACTTCCATCTTGAAGCACTCCATTCACTCGAGGTTACACTTTCACCAGACGTGTCATTTACTGTGCGATCAGTGTCAAGCTGCCCATGCTTCTGTATGCAAGTACAGAGTCTCGGCCTGTTCAGGGTATCCAATCTCCTTCTCAACAATTCAGTCTACTACCATTGGCTTATCACCGTCTAGCAGTGGCTCAGAACAAAGTCTTAGATGCACTTGCCCTACTCACTCTCCCTCAGCACCTGTGCCAGCTCAGAAAGGGTGTTCGTCAATGAAGTCATATGGCCCAAGCTTAAGTCAGACATAAAAGTGGCCCCCAACCTGGGCCCCAACCCGGTTCTTGAGTCTTCCATTCACTGAGCTGCCACAAAAGAAGGTTAAGGTTCCTTGTGGTCTCCACACTGAAGACACACCTATGGAGCCACTATGCCAGTATTCAGGTGCAAATGCATAGGGTAGACCAGAATATATGACCCAAGCGGCTGAGCTCTGTAAATCCCCAAAATGACAGATAATAATAGCAAATGGCCTGTGTTGTTTTACCCATTAAGCTTGAAGTGACTATTGATACCCAGACCATAAAAGCCGAGTGACGAACGAACGAAGAGGAACTGGCTGTGTCCTCTGGCTTCATTCCCACTGCCTAGGAATAAAGCTTCAGCTATGCTTTGGACATCTTCCTGTCATTGAGTTACATTAAAAACAAAGCCAGGGACTGAGAGGGTGGAGCTCAATGTCCATGGCATAGCATTTGCCAAAGGTGCAGGAGGAGACCCTGGCACCACCCCTGCACTGCCCAAAAAAAAAAAAAAAAAATCCTTCACATCATCCACACCGTGAACCCCCTTATACAATTACTTAAATACATTCTTTTCAAATTCATTCAACCGCAAACTCAACTGAAGAATAAATCTCTGCACAAATAAAGACCATTCCTTAAAGAGCATCAACAGCAATAAAACAGCTTCCCTTGTCCACATTGGTAACTAGCACAGCACCAACAAGCCAACAACTGCACACATGGTGGCAGGATTCCCACAACAGTCTGACTCCTCACCCTAACAGGATCCTGCAAAAGAAATCAAGCTAAGACCCAAACCTTGGCCACTGGTTCATCTCTTAGAAAACATCTCTAAACACCTTCCAGCCCAACACTGCAAACTGGACTCAAGCAGTGGCTGGGTGTAAGGTGTTATCTAACTGTAACACAGTCCAATATAAATATTTCCAAAGTAAAAGTGGAAATTACACAAGGCTCATATTTCACTAGGTCTAGGAAAAAAGTAATATTGGGAATACATCGTAACACACAACACTGAACCAGGAAAAAAACTATTACACACACCTCAGCTCCGAGTTAATGAGGTGGGTGCAGTGACACCCTGTGATCTGGCACTGGGAAGGCTGTAGCAGGAAGACTGTTTCAGATCAGGATTATCAAGACCAGAGGAGGCATGACACCGGTCTTTATTTTTAAAGGAGAAATGTTTCTAAGATAGTGTGTGTGTGTGTGCGTTCTGTGCGAGAATGCACCTACCTGTGTACACATGGATGTAGAGACCAGAGGACAACTTCCATGTCATTTCTCATCTGGCTCTCCCTTCTTTTCAGAGAGCATCTCTCAGTGGGATCTTGGCCTTGGTAGCTGGGACCTTCACCTCCTCCATGCTGGGATTTCAACCCTGTACCCCCATACCCAGCTCTTTTCGTTTGGTTTAGTTTGGTCTGGTTTTAGACACATACTCAACTTTTTACTCGGGTGCCAGGGACAGAATTTAGTTCCTCATGCAGAGCCAGCAAGCAATTTACTAACCAACTTCTCTCTCCAACCCTGAGAAATTTTAAGTTACTGAAAACAGAAACTGTTGTGCTTCAAGACTAGAATGGTGGGCTGGTGGTGGCAGTCCTTTAGTCACAGCAAAGATGTGGAGGTGCAGGTGAAGTCTATGACATGCCAGAGCTAGTCTCAAAAAATAAAAAGAAACAGCCTGAATACAGACTGAAAAGATATGGCCGTAAAGATGAATGTAACCAAACATTTTTGTAAAAATGTCTTCATGATAAAATTCAAATGAAAAATTGTTTTGAAAACTGCTTTATATCAACATTAAGGAGAGTAGAAAAAATTTAAATATACACCATTTACTGAATGACTATCCTTTTTTTTAATTCTAAGGTATAAGAATGGCAAAGTATGCTAGAGAGTGCTGGCGCACATCTTCAGTCCTACACTCAGGAGGCAGAGATCTCTGAGTTCAAGGACAGCCTGGTCTATATTAGAGTGAGTTCCAGGACAGCCAGGGCTAGAGAAACCTGCCCCCCCCCCAAAAAATAAATAAAACGAAGTGTTTATATAGAAAAAGATCCACATATAGGGGATGAAGTATCAGACTCTCAAACAATTCAGAAATTGTGATATATGCATTCACTTTGAAAACATGGAAGGCACTGAACTAAACCTATGAAGTAGACTAGCCGAGAACTTACTGGATAGTTTTGAATTTTTCTGCATGTTTGAAATACTCATAGTTGAACCACAGAAAAAAACATTTACTGATTCTTTTGTTTGTTTGTTTGTTTGTTTGTTTTCAAAGGAGGTCTGAGTCTAGCCCAAGCAGGCAGGCATATCAACCTGTCTCAGCCTCCCTCCCTCCCTCTGCACTGTTGGGATTACAAACCACAGACATGAACTCCTACTACACCTGACTGAAAAACTTCAAAAAGTCACTATCAGAAAAAAATACATAACTACAAAGAGAAGGTCCACAGGTTGGAAATGTCTTCTCCATTTCACTCAAAGAAAGACAAAGAAACAAAGTTAAAAGCAGAAATAGGAGGAGGAGATAGAGAAGGCAGATGGCTGAGCTGGCTCCACGGGTTAAAACCAACAGAAACCACTGGTTGCGCTGGCTGCAGAGTTCCTGAGAACTCAGAGTAGAAGAGGGTGAACACTGACCCTACCCACAGCACCCCTGCCCGCCACCAAGCACGGGCTGTGGGGAAACATACACGTGTGCCCTCCACCACCACACAAATAACAAAATACAACTCTCTAAATCAAGATGAAAGTCGTTCTTTTTTTTTTCCCCCTAAAAAAATCAGAATATAGATGTGGGTCTCAGGCCCTAGGATGGCCCAAAGCTTGCCTAACATGCACAAAGTTTCATCCCCAGAAACTACATAAACTGAACAAAATGATGCATGCTGAAAGTAGAGGCAGTAGTATCAGGAATTCAGTTACACAATGAGTCTGAGGCCAGCCCAGAACACTTGAGACTCTGAGCCAGATTGCTCTATAGGTAGGTAGGCGGGTCAGCAGGCAGGCAGGCAGGCAGGCAGGCAGGCCCTGAGGACATGATGGTGCAGCCTTTAACCTAGCACTGAGAAGGCAGAAGCAGGTGGACAGATCTGTTCCATTCACTGTGTAGCCCAGGCTGATAAAGGTGCTTCTTTCTGCCTTAGAAGACCACTTCCCTACCAGGCAGCTCCCAGCCCTCCATCAACCCGTTACTTAAGCTATTCACTATCCCATCCCAGCTTCATTTTCAGTCAAGGGTCCCTCCTCCCAAAACTAGGAAGGCGACCGCCTCTGATGAAGAATCCTGAACTCTCCTACAGCGACCAACCATATTTAGGGCTGGCATGCCCCACCCTCCAACCCCCAGAACTAGACTGACATGTAGCAGAGGCCCCAAAATCCTGCTAAATTAATGACAAAGTCCTATTTTAAATAAATTATATCAAATTAGATGCACACACACACAAAGTGTGTAAAAATACAATCTTGAAATACTGCTCATAACGTATTAATTAAAACTAACTAATAATAGAAGGGTCAGATGACTCTTGGTCTCATTTTACATATCTCTGTGCTATGTCATTATTGTCTACAGGACGGGCCAACTGCCCACAGTGAGCAAGTGAGCAGAAGGGCATGCAGAGTGCAAGCCCCGCCCCCAACACCATCTACTCTCTTCCAAGAGAGTGAAGCACTGGCCAACAGCAGCCAGGTCTCACATGCAGTGAGCCTCCTATCATCTGCAGACAAACAAAAACACTGTTGACATGTTTTCTCATGCACACACAGGAAGAGCTCTGAACTATAATCAAAATCCTAATTATCAGGCCAGCACTCAGGAGGCAGGAACAGGCAGATCTCCCTCAGTTATTATACAGTCAGGTCATATCTCAGCTCAACAATAATAAATACAAAAGTTCCTGTTACTGCAAAATTAATAACTCTCAAAACTACCTGATAGAAAACAATGTAACTCCATTTGTTTCCTTGGAGGACAGGCACATGTGTCTGTGCCATCCAAAGGTGGAGGTCAGAGGACAGACAGCTTGCAGTCTCCTCTCTCCTTTCTCCACGTGGCTTCCAGGTATTAAACTCAGGTCAGCAGGCTTGGCAGCAAACACCTGCTGAGCCCTCAGCCAGCTCAAGAAAACGTTATTTTCTATTGCTAGTACCTGGACAAAATGCCAAAACCCACACAGCATAATTACATGGAAACTCTATTACTCCTGCAACCTCTTACCAGTCTATAATTGCTTCAAATAAGTAAAGAAAAGTGATCCACAGCCCAACCCCACGAAGTTACTCCTTGAAATGTCTAACCTTTGACCTCCCTCTTCCTCAGTGACTCAGAAAAAGCTTCCAACACTTCTCAACCCAAAGAGCAAGGAAGAGCTGGTCTGCAGCTGTTCCTGGAGATGTTTGCTGTGAGAGAGGCAAACGGGAAGGTGGCCTGCACTGTCCTTAAGCTCTGACAGCAGCTCAGCAAGCAACTGCACAGGCTCCCTTACCAATGCTCCACACTTGCCACTTGCCTGTTGCCTTGTTCTTCTCCACCCAAGCAGTAAGCTTCCTGCTGACTACCCGGCCACCCTGGGAGAGGCTAGACCAGTATAACTTAACCGGATCTTGTTGGGTTTCCAGGCAGGGTCTCTCTGTGGCTGTTCTGGAACTTGCTCTGTAGACCAGGCTGTCCTCACTCAAACTCAAGAGATTCACCTTCCTCTATCTATCTCCAGAGTGCTGGGATTAAAAGCAAGAGCCATTTCCTGGCTTCTTTTTTCTCAATCTTATGGTTAAAAACAAAATGTGAACAAAATATTATAAATAATTCCTTGCATTCTGCTCTTATCCAGTGAGTGTGTATGAAGACACACATGCACACAAATACACACCAGAATATTCTCCTTTAAAACCCGACAGCTATGGACTGAAAGCACGGGAGACAAAGACTAGGAGCAGCGGAGTCCCAGCAAGTTTAGTACTTAAAGCTTGTCGTCATCGGCTAATCTTGTTTTCCAGTGCTAAGGATGGCCCAGGCCTGAGCACCACGGGCAACCCTCTCCTATAACAAGGACAGCTGAGAGCCTTTTCAATGGTGTCCTTCCTTCATACTCTGTGCTCCTAATGACACTGGTCGGTGGTCATCAGGTACCCTAAGAAAGCAGCACTATAGGAAACTAAGACCTCTATCTGAAAACAGCCACAATGACCTACTACAATCCAACTAGGATATGCTGCTTATACAATATTCTTCAGGGAAGTGGTCTTTCCACGCCAAAAAAAAACCCACGTTTGGGGGCCACAGCATGCTTAGACAAGTTGGTCATACCTGTAATCCAGCAATATGGAGGCCAAAGCAAGAGGGCGAGGGCCAAGGATAGCCTGGACTACACAGCAAAATCCTATTTATTTATAAATAAGTAAGTAAATACTTCAGCCAAGATAACTAAGAGAGACTACTCTGAAAGAAGACACAAGCTTCCTAGCAACTGAAACAGAAGTCACAGAAACACCCACTTTCCACCCTACATTCAAGAGCTTTGCCAAACTACATCTACTCAGGAAGTACAGTGTGGCCTCTGACACCTACTGACTCCCATCTGCAGATGGAAATGCTCTCAGAAGTCATAGGAAGGTGAGCAACTGCCAAGAGGACCAACACCCAACACTGCTTCTGCATTCCCTAGGCAGTGACTGCATCCTAACAGAGATTTGAAGAGTCTGTTGTGGCAATCTAGTTCATTCTCTGCTGCTGAATATAGAAGACAAAGTAGTTCCTATAATTCTCTCAGAGAAGAGTCATCCTGTCCACAGCACTCAAGCATTCCTTCCTGCCTCCCTTCTTCTGTTCCTCCCTCTCTCCTTCCCTCCCTCTCAATGACTCTAACCCCAAGCACTCTTCAGAACACCTGTCAAAAGAATAAAATCATTTTATAGGGAGAAAAAAACAAATCAATGTGTTTTAAAAGATAAAAATTAACTTTAAACTCTCCATCAAATTAACTTACTTCATAGTCTCAACTTTTTTTCTTAAGATTTACAGAATCCACTAATTTTTTCCCATTAATTTTCAATTCTCAAATCCCAGCAAGCACGCTCTCATTCTTCCCACCCCACCGCCAACACACACACACACACACACACACACACACACAAACACACACATGTACACTTACACAAAACCCTCACAGCTCAGTGTCCACCATGCCTCTTAAATAAGAGTCTTGGAGAGGCTGTGAGTAGGCTGCAGTTTGGGATATTGGTATTGTTTGGTTAAGGTTTTCTGGAGGGTGTATAGGAGGGTTTGCCCACAGTCTTACTCTATATCTATAGCCCAAGTTAGCCTAGAAATCATGGCAATCTTACTGCCTCAGCCTCCAAATGCTGTGACTACACACATGAGCCACCAAGCCTATCATAATTGGTGTGTTAGCTTGGACAAAGATGTGAGACTGCTCATAAATGTAATTCTGAAAGTTCAGTTCATACTGGAGCAGAGGCAAGCTATCACAATGAGTGGGTTCTCGATACTTTTGGTCCTATATGACAAAAATATGGCCCAAACTAATGGGGAAGAAAATATTTATTGATTCATTAAGTTTTGTAAACAGCAATCTAGAATATAATTACTATAGTTGATAGAAATTTTTTCTAATTTCTTTATAAAAATGTATCATTTAATTTTTTAGATATGTTTTGCCACCATGTGTCTGTAAGCCATGTTCGTGCCCAATCCAAGGGCGTTGGATCCTCTAGACCTGGAGGTAAAATGCCTGTGAGCCACACGGTACTAGGAATCCATGTCTTCTGGAAAGTAGACAGTATCTTAACAGCTGAGCACTTCTTCACCCCCAATATAATATAATTTTAATGTTTTTCATGAACTATACCATCTGAAACTGAAAATGGTATTTCTGCTATGTAAACAAGATAAAGTGCACTTACAAGTAAAATAGCATTAAATGTTACTGCTTTATTATCATAGCAAGAATGTAAATGCTAAAAGAACTGTCTGAGGACTTACCGTACTTGGAAGAAGTTTTATTATTCCTATACTGACAAGAGTATAATACAAAAATGCCTTATTAAAGAAATAATTTCTACTGGTCAGTGGTGGTGCACACCTTTAATCCCAGCAGAGGCAAGTGGATCTCTATGAATGAGGACAGCCTGGTCTACAGAGTGAGTTCTAGAACAGCCAGGGCTACAGAGATCTCCTGAGGGAAATGAGTGGGTTCTTGTTGCTCTTATGCCCCAGCACCCACACGGTCCATAGCAAAGGGCCAGAGAATCAATGTACGTGCTGCACACACACACAAGCTGGCAATAATAAAATTAAAGTTTAAATTTAACAAAAAGGGGCTGGAGAGACGGCTCAGTGGTTAAGAGCACTGACTGCTCTTCGGAAGGTCTGAAGGTCAAATCCCAGCCACCACATGGTGGCCCACAACCATTCGTAACCAGCTCTGACTCCCTCTTCTGAGTGCCTGAGACAGCTACAGTATACTTACATATAATAAATAAATACATCTTTTAAAAAAAATAAATTTAACAAGAAATGTCACCTTATTTCTAACATATTAAGACCCAACTAACTTTATTAAGAGAAAGTTATCAATCATAAAGACAATAGAAAAGATCTGAACAGGTGTTTACGGGCTCAGTGTTGTAAAATACAACAAAAACTTGCCCATTAATTAAACTAGCTGACAGAGGCTGCCTACATCTCAGCTAGTGAAGATGCTGCAGGAGATCCCGATAACCTGTCAATTATGGGAAGGGGACTCACATAGTGGAAGGACAGAACCCACTCCTCTGAGTGTGCACTGTGGCACATGTACAAGCAATTGTACACACAGTGCAAAATGCAAACTGATACCCCACCCCACCCCCGGTCGGGGGGTGGGGGGTACTTTTTTAAAAAGGACAAAGGGAACCCAACAGGACCAGGACTGAAATCGGCTCTGAGCTGTAACTACTGAAACTGGTAATGAGCCCATGGAGTTCATTTGACTATTTTTCTCTACTTCTGCACATGTTGAAATTTTCCAAAAGACTCTTAAATACTAATATTCAAGGGTAAGTTTTAAAGCCTGCTAACAAAAGACAATCAACAATGTATAATCAGAACAAGCCAAAGGAAAGCTTATTTCCATAAGATCAAAATGGCAAGACATCAAGCACGCAAGCAAGCACGCACGCACGTACACAGTAACTGCTATTTTTTTCCTCAGACATACAATGAACCGAAAAGAATACAAAGTACAACCTGCTGCAACATAACTCTGTGTGTGTGTGTGTGTGTGTGTGTGTCTAAAGATAGCTAAAAATGAGGTCCAACACAAAACTAAACCTTTTAAAGATGTATTATTTTTAAAAAAGCATGTTATGTCTGTGTGGGGATATGCTGTGTTCTTGGGTGCAGTTGACCTCAGAGGCTAGAGGAGTTGAATCCCTCTGAAGCTGGAATAAGCCCCCTGCAAAGTGCTAAGAATTCAGGTCCTCTGCAAGAGCAGGACACATTCTTCTTAGCCACTGAACCAGCTCTTTATCCCCTGGTTTTGGTAATTTGATTGCAGTTTTCAAGAGTGAGCTCCATAGATGCCTGTCACATATGTCATATTGAAATGTCCAAAAGCTGGGACATGCTTGATAGATAGAGAGGACTAGGGAGATAGCTCAGCTGGAAGAGTGCTTGCCTAGATACACAAGAAAATCCTGGGTTTGCATAAGGAAAACTTAGATGTAGTAACTTACGCCTATAAATCTCCTGGGAGGAGGCTAGAGGAAATAAAGGCAAGGTCATTCTTGGCTACAAAGTAAGTTTGAGACTGGAATACTCCAGAGACAGAAGCAAAAGTATAAAATGTTAAAGGCCGGCCTGAAAGTCATACATACTGATACTCTGTCTCAAAACAGGGTACTTAGAGGCCCCACGTGCGATTAATCCAAGGACTCAGAAGGCAGAGTCAGGGGGATCTCTGTGAGTTTCAAGGCAGCCAAGGCTTGAGACCTTGTCTCAGGAAAAAAAAAAAAAAAAGGGAGGGGAGCCACTGCTTATCCCTTTAGAGCCTATTCTGTAAGTAACCATAACGGCTAAGGAACCCCTCCCATCCCACCTGCTCACGCCCAACGTACTGCAGCAGGCCCTGCCTATACATTTTTTTCACTAGTGTGTCCCTGCCCAGGTCTATGACTCAGTAACAAACTTCTTGAGCTGTAAGCCAATCTATCCATTTGTCTTTTCAACTTCTTGTTTTCCTATTCTACAATTTTCAATCTCTCCTTTAAGCAACTACCTTTAATCCATTTATTACACGTGATTTCTCCTTTTCTTCACAATGTTTCTAGTATTTCTAGATAAGAATCTCAGTCATCAATGAGATTTCCTGGGAATTATATAGCATTCTAATGTAACTCACTGCCTAAAACTTGGGTATTATTATTTGGGGACATAGACTACTAACATTTCAGGCAGTTTTAATCTCTACCCACCACCACCTTTGTCCATCCCTCACGGCTCCTAGGAGCACAAAGACATAAAACCAACAGTCCTAAAAATGTTTACGCTTAGCTTGTTACACGTAGCCAATCCCTAATTCTTGGCACAAGTACTCCAATGGACCATTTTAACTGCATTGTCCTAAATGGAATAAGAATAGCTACCTGTGGGGCTGGTGAGATGGCTCAGTGGGTAAGAGCACCCGACTGCTCTTCCGAAGGTCCGGAGTTCAAATCCCAGCAACCACATGGTGGCTCACAACCATCCGTAACGAGATCTGACTCCCTCTTCTGGAGTGTCTGAAGACAGCTACAGTGTACTTACATATAATAAATAAATAAATCTTTAAAAAAAAAAAAGAATAGCTACCTGTGGTCTTCAGATAACTTGAAATCTGTCTACTCACCAACTTCAATTTGAACTAGCTTTCAATGATCATGTTTTGAGACTAACTTAGCCTGGTTTTTTCATGAAAGTCACTTCTGTTCTTTAGTCTAATCTGTACTGAAGATAACCCCAACCCAGGTGTCTCCACCTCACATAGTTGACGTTTTGAATTATGATTCCAGGCTGTGGGCACAGTCCTGTTCTTTACAGAGAGTCTCAGAGTCTCTGGCCTAGAGCCACTAGAGGCCAGGAGCAATGTCCTAGCTCAGAGAGTCCAAGTGAGAGGTAGAGCCCGTGCTCAGCTGCCTGCAGGCTGGGGACTCACTGCTAAGCTCTAACATGTAGAAATGAAAATGTCTGCACATACTGCCAGGCTGGAAAGCTAAAACTGCTGTCAGCTGAAATGGCAGGCTTAAGACTAAGAGTCTAGAGTTTTGTTTGTTCAAGACAGGGTCTCACTGAGTCAAGTATCCTGGAACCCAAAATTAGAGTAGGCTGGCCTCAAAGCTGCTGTGATCAGGCCTCACTCCCAGGACTGCTGGCCAGGAGCCTCGGTGCCCATACTGTTTTCCATTAAATACTAGAGATATTTTCAGGGGCTGGATGGAGATGGAGCTCAGGGGTCTGGCACTTACCTCGCTCACATTCTCAAGTGCCTGGGGTCAAGTCTCCCACCCTGGAGAAGGGAAGGGGAGGAAGATCGTGGGAGAGGGCACTCTAGGACAACTTGGGTTCTTGCAATTTTTTTGCATGAATACCACACAGTCATATAAAAACAATCAAAAGTAGCCATTGCTTCATAATATTTTCCAGACTAATATTTGTGGTTTTCTCATTCACTATCTCAACTGCTCTTCCCTGACCTTGAGACAAGCACTCAGCCTACCAGTTTCAAATTCCTGCCTATTCTATCTTGTACCTTTTCAGCCCCCGGAGAGAGAAGCTATCAGAGAACCCTGGTGGCATGACCAACAAGCCTAATCACACCTGATTACACAACACATTACACTGCAAAAGCCACACTCTCAGGAATCCTGTGCACGATGAGAACTGCTTTGTATTAATACCCTAAGGAGTATTTTGAGAACAAGTTATGTCATATCCACATCCCTTTTTGTAAAAGGCCGAGCACTAGGGAGAGGTTAAGAAAGTCAATTCTCAGACCAAGAAAAAAAAAAGGTGTTGGGCATAAGCTGTCAAACTCCAGAATACCAAAGTCTGCTGACTGAATACACTTCCAATAATTTTGCTCTTTAAAGGTGAAATCAACTCACCACAAAGAAAGTACATGCCACATATACATATGGACTGTATAAAATCTTGTTGGGGTCCTGGTGCCCAGGTTCAGCAAGCGTATGATCTCCTAATGACCTCAGTTTGTTCCCTGGAACCCACAGCAGAAATGGAGAACAGAGTCCTGTGAGCCTCCACACACATCCTGTGGCGCTCACTCTTACACACACATCATAAGCATTTAAAAATATTTTTTGGTGAACCAGATAAGATGGTTCACTGGGTAAAGATCCTTGCCTGACAAGATTCCCAGAACCCAAACTGTAAGGGCAGGTGTTCCTCTGACCTCACTCCACCACTGTGCTGTGTGGCGCACTCACATACACACATATTTTTAAATGGCTTTGAAAATGTTAAATAGAACTGGTTTGTTATATATTACACAGAATATGTAATTAGCAAATAAATTTCTAGCAATGAGTAAAAACACTGCACTTCTGGGACAGGTGTGCGTGCTAAGGCTGAGGTGCCTGTAGTCCAACCAAACCAAGTGGGAAAGGGTCCAGGCGGCGGTACCCCACCCACCGTGCATGTTTCAACTGTAGCTCACAGTCCATCTCTGGTTCCATTCTGTAAATCCCTTCAGCTCACTGTGAGGAGAATGACCTACAACTTCTCACTTCTCAGGCGTTCTCCAAGGCGGTACTTCCAGATTTCCCTTTAGTCCTTGGGCTTCAACAGGAACTAACACAAATTCACTGGGAGGCTGGGGAATGGCTCTGTAGGTAAAGTACTACCTACGAACCATGGGGGTCCAAATTCCATTTCCAGAAGCAACATTTAAATAAAAATGGACTCTTCTGCCACAAACCAACTACCTCAGGCCATGAACTCTACAGCTAAGCATCACAGTAACAGGTCTCCGGTCTTACCTAATGCACTTCCCTAGTTTTACTTATCTACCACCTTAACAATCATATTTTAAGTGAAAGTCACTTGTCTTTTCCCTTACTTCATAAAACACTCGTGCCAGGGGCCTAAAAAGATGGCGCAGCAGTTAACAACACTTGCTGCTTTTGCTGAGGTTGTGGGTCCATTTCATCACCCGTATCCAGCAGCTCACAGTATTCAATCTCCAATCCGGGGATCTGACACCCTATTCTGACCTCCTCCTACACCAGCTGCACACATGGTACTGATGGATACATGCAGGCACTCACATATACACATAAAATAAAAACAAACTAAGGACTCAGCCCAAGCGTTGCTGCACACGTCCATAATCCCAGCAACCAGGAGGCTAAGGCAAGAAGATTGTCAATCAACCCAGCCTGGGCAACAGAGACACTGTCTGCCCGTCTACTTATCTAGATAGACAGACACAGATACACACACACAAAGTGTGCACTCCGACAACAAAGTCACAAGCAAGTACCTAAATATTCTTAATACAGTACATGGGCTTTAGGAAAAGCTGAGACTCGGAAAATAACAGATTTTTAAAAAGATCCTGTGTGTAAATTTCTCAAACACCTGAAGTTTAAAAACAAAAAAACACTAAGTGAGGCAGTGGTGGGGCCCGCCTTTGATCCCAGCACTTGGGAGGCAGAGGCAGGCGGATTTCTGTGCTCGAGGCCAGCCTGGTCTACAGAGTGAGTTCCAGGGCAGCCAGGACTACAGAGAAACCCTGTCTCAAAAAACAAAAACAAAAAACTAAGAAGTGATTCAAAAGGTCCAACACACACAGGAGATATAGGACAGTTAGTAAAGTATCTGTCTGGAAGCAGGAAGCCCTGGATTCTATTCCCCAGGTAAACTGGGTGTGGTGGCTCAGGCCTGTAATCACTGAACTGGGGAGGTAGAGGCAGTAGGGTAGGAAGTGCAAGGTCATTATCCTACAGATACGTAGTGAATTCTAGGCCAGCCAGGATTCTGCCTACATAAGTAAATAATAAATAGAAGATTGGTAGCACAAAGACTAAGATCTTGGCATGCACTCTCAATAAATACACTAAAATTCTTGGTACATAAAGTTAGGACCACCACAAAAAGCATGCCCTACTTCTCTGGTGCAAATTTCAAAGTTACAAGCAAAATGACTCAAACATGACCAACACACTTCTCTAAATGGCAGTAGAGCTTTCCTCCCCACTAATCTGATTCTAAGATTTACACCCCCCCCCCAAGCCTTCTGTTGAAGTTGTAAGCATCTCTAATGAAAGTAAGTCAGAGTAAGGATCCTATAACAAAATGTTTAAATTAAAAAATTGTTAACTATAAGACAACTCCAAGTAGTTGATTTTTTTTTTTTTTTTTTGGTTTTTCGAGACAGGGTTTCTCTGTATAGCCCTGGCTGTCCTGGAGCTCACTTTGTAGACCAGGCTGGCCTCGAACTCAGAAATCCGCCTGCCTCTGCCTCCCGAGTGCTGGGATTAAAGGCGTGCGCCACCACGCCCGGCTCGTAGTTGATCTTTTCAACAGGCATTTTGAGTTTTACAAACATGTATTTAAACAATAGGCTACAGTAAAGATTAGACAAATCCCCACCCCAAGCCAGAAACTAGACTGCCAGCCCAGGATCTAAAAGCTGCCAGACCAAGGTAAAGGTAACACTCACACATTAGAGGCCAAGCTAGGTCTCTTCCTCTCTCCGGGAAGAGCATGACAAACTGGGCGTCACACAACGTAAGTCACCCGGTCACTTAGCAAAAATTACACCTTGAATCTAAACTTGATGGCCTTCCACACGCAAAAGAAATATGGGCCAGCAGCGACGTATGCGGGGAGAAGGAAGCTTAAAACGATCCACTTTCCGACCTGTAAACATTTGGCCCATCATTAGATGTGAGTCCTAGATCTCAAGACATGCTTTAATGGAGGCCTCCCTCAACCTCCGAGTCTGTTTTGCAACAGTACAGGGACTTTTTTTCCTGCTTTATCTTAGGTCCCAGTGAGCATGTGGCCCTGCAACTCAATTCAATATCCTAAAGTGGTAAGACACAGTGGCAGAGCGAAGGGGAAAAAAATCCAAATCAAAACAGCCTTAAGAGATTTTTCAAATATTTTAAATCAAAATTCCTCCTCTGCCCGTAACAAACCCAACCCAGAAATTCACAGCGCGTTAAGCAGCACTGCGAACTGCAAACCGAAGAATTTTCCTTTGACACTCCACTCACGGTTTTCAGCTGTCAAATTACAACTCCAGAAAACACTATCATTAGAATAAAAAAGGAAACAAAAAGGCTCTCACCGCAGGGGCCCAGGAGCAGTTTGGCAGTACCAAGGCGAAGGAAGGAGAGCAAAGGGAATCCAATCCACTTCCCCAACCCCCGCCTGACTTCATTCCCCTCCCGGGGCAGTCAACCTCACTGCAGGGGCTCAAATCTAATAATAATAACAATAATCATGGCGCTCCCTCCCTCCTCCCCCTCCCAACCCGCGGTCTGCCGGGAATCTCTCCCCCACCCCCACCCCGCCTCCCCGGGGAAACCCAGCCCCCGGGACACGACTCGCGGGAGCCCCCGAACCCGCCGCTCCTCTTCCCTCTCTTTTCCACCTCCACCATCCCCCATCCGCATTGTCTGTCTCAATTCAACTTTGACTAATATGGATTCCTCGGGCCTGGGCCGGGAGCCCCCGGCTCCGCCGAGTTCAACGAGGCTCCTCGCGGGAGGGGGAGGGGGCAGCGCGCCGGGCCGTCTACACCGCAGCCGCGTCCACACCGCGCCGGCCCCCGCCCCGCGGCCCGAGGCTCCCAAGTTTGGCCCACACCGGGCCTACAGGGGGCGGTAGGGCCCCCGGCGCGGCCGTGGGGGAGGGGAAAAAGGAGGGAGGTGCCCCTCCCCCGCCCCATTACCTGTCATTGAGCTGGTCCTCGGTGCCCGGCAGCGGGTGGACCACGAAATGGATGGACGTCATGGTACCGCCTGCGCGCCCCGCTCCCGGGAACGAGCCGCTCCCGCTGTCGTCCGGCCCCCCGATCCCCTTCCCGTCCCCGGATCCCACGGCCGCCGCCACCGCCTCCTCCTCCCGGTCCCCAAACGGAGGGCCGCGAGCGCGCAGGGACCGCCGCCTCCCCGCCGAGCGTGTGTCCGCGGCCCGGCGGCCCGGCGCGGCGGGCGGGAGGGCGGATCAACGCGCCGCCCGCTCGGCCGGCCACGGCGCGCACGGACGAGGGCAGCCCGGAGCGCGGCGAGCGGCGGGTGGAGAGGTGCCGGGGCGGACGCGGCGGACGCGGGGAGCGGGGAGGGACAGCAGCCCGCAGCGCGCGTCACTGGCGACGAACCGCCGCCGCCAGCGCCGCCGCCGCCATCTTCACTTCTGCCCCAGTTTCTCCGTCTCGCAGCCTGGGCGCCGATCGGCGGGGGAGGGGCGGAGGGCGGGGCCGCGGGGGCGGGGCTCTGCGCGCGGGGCGGGGCTCCGGGAAACGGGCGGCCGGGCCCCAGCGATTGGGCCGCTTAACGTTGTCGGGCCACGGTGCTGTAAGGTGCTCGCCTATTGGCGCGCTGGGCCGCGAGCCCGGCCCCCCGGGGCGGGGCGGCGTGTTCCAGAGAGCACGTGCTCGGGAAGCCGGGCGAAAGGGCACGCGCGCCGGGTTTCTTTTCCTCCCGGATCCCTAATGGTTGTGCATATGCGAATGGCTTGTTGTTGTTTCTCGTCCTCCAGCCGCATTTATACTTAAGAGAAATGTACCCCGAGGAACCAGAGATGCTCCGCTTCCTACGGCAGGCAGTTACGTAAGAGCCTTATCAAAACCTGATAGTAGGATCTTGGAAGTGACTGTGTAGCAGCTTTCATCAGCACTACCATCGTGCAACGTGGAAATTTCCACTTTTTAGTTATTCGTGTGGTTTTTATATGGGGGTGGTTGTGTGTGTGTATACTTTAATGAAAGATGATATGCATCTGTTGTAGGGAGATTTCTTGTGACCTGGGGTATCAGAACTACAACTTATGAAATTCTTCCTCCTCCGCGTACCCTCACTCCCGAACCGGTACAGTTTCCCTCTTAAAGTTTTCTGTGATCCTTTCGAAATATCGAATTCCGCTGAAAGCATGAAGCCTCTTCTCCAGTCTGTAACAGTCGTTCGTTAAATCGGGTATACAACATTAATGATTGCACAGCAGAGCAGTTTTCTTCTCTTCTTTAGTTTAGGAAGTTCTTTTGAGAATACATGAAAAATTAGATATCAAGATTTACTGGGTACACCATGAGACAGATAAGGAATAATTTTTAGTTGGCCATCAGCTCCAGTTTTCACCTAGATAAACTACAAAGTGTTCAAGGCTGGTCAATGATGCACACCTTTGTCCCAGCACTCAGAAGACAGAGGCAGACAGACATCTTAAGTTGTGGGCCAGCCTGATCTAAGAGTTCCAGGCCAGTTAGAACTACACAGTAAGACCTTGTGTCAGTCAATTAATAGTGAGTTAAGCCACTGAAAGCGCTGCATCCCATGACTACCAACCATCCTGTAATTGCTACTTTGATTTTTTTTTCCCCTCAAGTCCGTGTGATGGACACTGCTGGTTCTAGAGTCAGACAAAGTAGAATTTCAGTCCTGATTCTGCTACTTAACCAAGTGGCCTTAATTATTTACCCAGTTACAGCATTTTGTTATACACTGGGTCTAAATACTGTATGTCAAGCAAAAAGATGTGTCAGGCACACAGCAGTTCATACACATAATGAAAGATTTTTAACATATTGTGTGCACTGCTTTATACTGCCAATGGCTCCAAGTACAGTACACCTCACTCTAAGGCAAAGGATGTCCTGGCTAGCCCGGCAGTGGTGATCCACACCTTTAATCTCAATGCTCCAGGGAGGTAGGCAGAGATCTTTCTGTTCCAAGCCAGCCTGGTCTACACAGTGAGTTCAGGAAAGCTAGGAATACACACAGAGAAACCCTGTCTAGGAGAGGTGGAAAAAAGTCCTTGTTGCATAAGGATTCCAGAGCCCAAACACCTTAGTGCTGAGGCTCAGACAAAAAGCAGTTGTGACTCTGAGTCCGTTCACAATATAATAGCTCCCATCTAGTAGTTAATAATTTAGAAGTATGTAAAACCAATCCAAAAAGATAGGCATGATAAACGCAACGAGAGTGCAGTTAAAAGAGGGAATGGTTCCAGCCAAGAGAACTAAGAAAAGTCATAGGCAGAGAGAGCCTCAAGGATGCTCTGAGCATGTCGGCTTCAGATGCTCTTGACCAGGGCTCACACCGGGCCCCTCCGCTTTGCCATGTTTTTTTCTTCCAAACCTCCCTTCTCCACCTTCCTTTCCATTATGTGTCCAGCCTCATTTATCCACTCCTAGTTTTTTGTACCTAAAGTTCAGACTCTCTCCTCACTCAAAGCATGTAGTAGTAATCATATATTACATGAAGAAATAAGGTTGGGGGGTGGCAGTGTGGTGGTTTGAATAAAAATGCCCCACCCCGGCCAGGCAGTGGTGGCACACACTTTAATCCCAGCACTTGGGAAGCAGAGGCAGGTGAATTTCTGAGTTTGAGGCCAGCATGGTCTACAGAGTGAGTTAAAGGACAGACAGAGCTATCCAGAGAAACCCTTTTTCGGGGGGGGGGGGTACCCCACCCTTTGTCCTCTTCCTCTTCTTTCTCCTCCTCTTCCTCTTTTTCCTCTTCCTCCTCTTCTCCTTCTCTTCCTAATCCTTCTCCTTTGCCTCACCTCTCCTCTTCCTCTTCCTCCCCACCCTCATGTTCCTGAAGATCAGAATATTGAACTCTTGGCTACTTCTACAGCACCATGTCTATATTTGTGCTTCCATGTTCTCTGCCATGATGATAATGGTCTAAACCTCTGAAACTGTAAGCAATCTTCTGACCAAATGCTGTCTTTTATAAGAGTGGCCTTGGTCATGGTGTCTCTTCACAGAAGAAGAACAGAGACAATGACAGAAGTTGGTACCAGCAATGGGGTATTGCCTGACCATGCTGCTTGTTGGTAGAATGTGGACTTTGGAACTTCGGACTAGAAAAATGGTTGGATGTTTTAACAGGGCATAATGGGCCACTCTAGTAGCAACATGAAAGGCAGTGCTGAGGATGACTTGAACTGTGGGGGCCCAGATCAAGAAGTTTTAGAGAGGAATACTATTAGCATGTGGCCTATAGATCATAATTGTGATATTTTGGTGAAGAATGTTATGCTCTAGTCCATAAAATCTTCCTGAAGCTAAATTGAAGAGTTTTGGACTAGTGAAGTTGGCAGAGAGATTTCAATACTGCCTAGTATTGGCTGTGCTGTTACCACTCTTATGAATGTATGTAATGATAAAGGCTGGACAAGGGGAAATAACAAAATGTGCAGTTTGAGGAGAAAAAGGAGAACCAGGAAGTGCAATAGAGCCTAAGGCCAGGGCTTAAGGGATAAAAGGCTTTAAAGGAAAGCTTGATGCTAAATGGAATGAAGGAATAATGGCCTCATACCCCACCCAAGTAAGATTCCAACTTGTAAAAAGGAATTAAAGGGAACCTTGAGCAGTAAAGGAAACCATCAACAACAGAGAAGCTAATACAAATGTAACTCGGGCCAAGTTCCAGCCCCATCAAGCAGCAGAACTTGGCAGCCTTGTCCATGTGGTTGTGATTTAGAGTTAAGAATACAAGAAAAGGGTTGTGGAATCTCCCTCTGTGGCTAAGGAAAGCCACTGAGGCCAGGTGAGCATCTCTGGTATCCCTACCTAGAGTCCCAGAGAGGCCATTTCAAAGAGTTTCACTCCCTGGTGACTAAGCATCCAAATATACAAGCCCATGGGAGCCGTTTTTATCCAAACCACACCACTGCCATTGCATGAAAGTATGAAGGTAAAACCTGGATTGTGTTAAAGACCCCAAGAGATTGGAGATCCCAGTATCTTGAGATACCTGTCAAGGAAAGTTGCAGACTGGGTGTAGAACCAGTTCAGGGAGGGGAGGGGAGGAATGTGTTGCAGTCAACAAAGCTAAAAGAAACTAGAGGCCTACAGAGCACTTTTGACATAAGACATGGAGATGGAGAATCTGGAGTTTGCCCAGCTGATTTTCAGGTTTACTCTGGTCCAGTATTTCCTCACCATGCTTTTTGAATAGTACTATGTATTCTGTGACATTGTATGTTGGAAGTAGGTGATCTGCTTTTAGATTAGATCTTACAGGGGATTACAGTTAAGAGTTTGCCATGAGTATTAAAAGAGACTTCGAGCTTTTAAACAGTGTTAAAACTATGATGACCTATGGGGACTTATGAAGTTGGACTGAATGCATATTTGCCTTATGAGATGGCTACAAGTCTGTGAGGGCCAGACAGTGGAACATGGTGGCTTGAATGAGAAGATTCCCCCACAAGCTCATATAGTTGAATGCTTAGTCACAGAAATAGAACAGTGACCAAGACAGGCAGTAAGCAGTGGTCCAATAAAGCCCTTTGAAAAGGATAGTGTACTACCATACCAGCCTGGATAGGAAGCTGAGGCCGTGCACCTGTAATTCCAGCTACTCGGGGAGGCGAGGCAGACACTCTTAAACTCAGCAGTCCAGGGCCAACTGCTCTCACATCCTGAGACTGCACACACGTGCATATACACTTCTAGTTAAAGGAAGCTGGATGTGCAGCTCAGCAGCAGAGCACTAGCCTGTGACTCACATATGGAAGAGAAGGCGCTGGAAGTTTCTGGCTAATAATCGGAACTAATTCTTTCTCTGGGGTGAAATCTCTCAATTTAGAAAGGGTTAACCAGCCAGGCAGTGGTGGCACACGCCTTTCATTCCAGAACTTGGAAGGCAGAGACAGGTGGATTTCTGAGTTCGATGCCAGCCTGGTCTACAGAGGGAGTTCCAGAACAATCAGGGCTATACAGAGAAACCCTGTCTCAAAAAAAAAAAAAAGAAAGGAAGGAAGGAAGGAGAAAGAAAGAAAGAAAGAGAGAGAGAGAGAGAGAAAGACGGGGCCTAGCAAACACAGAAGTGGATGCTCACAGTCAACTATTGGATGGATCACAGGGCCCCCAATGGAGGAGCTAGAGAAAGTATCCAAGGAGCTAAAGAGATCTGCAACCCTATCGGTGGAACAACATTATGAACTAACCAGTACCCCAGAGCTCTTGACTCTAGCTGCATCAAAAGATGACCTAGTCGGCCATCACTGGAAAGAGGCCCATTGGTCGGGCAAACTTTATATGCCCCAGTACAGGGGATCGCCAGAGCCAAAAAATGGGAATGGGTGGGTAGGGGAGTGGGGGGGGGGGGACTTTTGGGATAGCATTGGAAATGTAATTGAAGAAAATACGTAATAATAAAAAGAAAGAAAGAAAGAAAGAAAGAAAGAAAGAAAGAAAGAAAGAAAGAAAGAAAGAAAGAAAGGGTTAAGCAAAATACTACTCTAAGTATAGCTAAAAGCACATAAGTTGTAAGAAAGTGTGTAGAGCTATTAACCCAGATCCAGGTAAGGCCCAGGGAATTGAGTCCTGTTTCTGCCCTTCCCACTGAGACAAGTGCAGAAGCCAGATCCTGAAAGTCCTTCTGATGGGCACGCACTCAGGTAAGAGCCCAGGACTCTCCCATGCCATGGCACGTGCTAACGTATCCCTCATACTTTTTACTGTGTCCCAAAGGACTGGGCAATACAGTTTGACTTCCCTGAAAGCAGACACTGAGCAAAGGATTTGGGTATAAATAGTTCATTTAGAAAGTGGTTGCCGCCGGACTTGGTGGCTCATGCCTTTAATCCCAGCACTTGGGAGGCAGAGGCAAGCGGATTTCTGAGTTCAAGGCCAGCCTGGTCTACAAAGTGAGTTCCAGGACAGCCAGGGCTACACAGAGAAACCCTGTCTCAAAACAAAACAAAACAAAACAAACAAACAAAAAAAAGTGGTTGCACTTTTTTTTTTCTGGTACAGCACCAATAAGAGCCCTTGAAGGGAAAACTTGTCAATAAACTAGAACTCCTGGGGGCTGAAGAGATGTCTCCAAAGTTAAGAGCACTGTCTGTTCTTCCAGAGGTCCTGAGTTTTGGTCCCAGCACCTACATGGTGGCCAACAGCTGACTAAAATATCTGATGCCCTCTTCCAGTGTGCCTATGTACTTGCAGATAAAATAAATAAATTAAAAAAAAAAAAAAAAAAGAACCTCTGTCCTGGGTAGAGACCTAACATCCTAGTTGGGGGGGTCAATCACCTAGCCAAAAGACATAGGTAGAATAATTATTCCTTTTAAATGAGATGTGTACTTCTCTTTCCCAGAATTCCTGTCCCACTTGCAGTCCTACAAGCTGTCATGGGCTTACCATGAGGTTTGTTGAGTCCTAACTCAGAAAGGCACAGTCCTGCCTGATGCTTTGGGCTTCCTTACTCTTTCTTTAAACTCCCCTCCCTGTCATGTGGCTGATGGTCTACTCTGTGTCAGGTATACATGGTAGTAACTCAAATAGCATGGTTCATTTTATTCTTCCTCATTCTCCTCCAGGTAGCTGCCAAGACTGACACCTTGCCTGCCTGTGAGTTTATTTTATTTTATTATTTCTAAAATAGGGTTTCTTCTGTATGTTGTCCTGGACTCACTTTGTAGACAAGGCTGTACTCAAACTCACAAGAGACCCACCTGCCTCTGCTTCCTGAGTGCTTGAAGTCTTGGACCAAGAATGAGACCAAGAATCCCAGGAGATGACCCTGGCTTCCCTGGTATCAGTACCAGTTGGAATACAGAAATAAGATCAAAAAGGGAGAACACTCAGGAGGTAGGTGGCCACCTATTTTAGCTTCTTGGAGCACTGAAATGTAGTCCTACTTGGAACTCTCTAGGAAACTGTGGGCCAGAGCCCACAGTTAACCTGAGGAGGGATGGAGATGGAACACTTAGCCATCCACTCTAAGTCTGAGTGCTAAGCTCTTCTCCAAGACTGTTAGTCTGCCAGCATACAGTGCCTTTTATAACTGTAGGCAAATCTCACTTCTACAGCCAAAGAATAGCCTCAAGAACTTCAAGAATATATACATAATTTGGCAATTTACAATGAAAAATAAGAAAAATAGTAAAGAATAATAAAGGCATTTTTGAATGGAGCAGGGAATGATACAAACCTATAATCCTAGCACTGGGGAAAATGAGACACAGTAGGGTTTTCAGGCTGGCTTGACCACATAGCAAGCCCTAGACCAGTGTAGACTATACAGAGATACCCTGTCCCCACATTAATAAAAGTAGTAATAAAGGACTGCAGGGATTGATCTGCAGTTGAGAGCACATGAGAGAACATACTGTTCTTCCAGAGGATGTGTGTTTGGTTCCCAGCATGCATGTCGGCAGCTTCACAACGTCCTATAGCTCTTCCAGGAAACTCCAAAATTCTCCTCTGGTCCCAGAGGGTTCCTGCATATGTGCCATAGACACACACACAGAGATAAAAATAAAATAATTTTTTAAAAAGTGTTCATTCTTCAGGTAAAAGGAAAATGCTTCCCAGTGTAAGCTCAGAGACACCAAGAAATCAAGAATGACTGGGTGTGGTTACACATGCCTTCAGTTCAAGTCCATCCTGGTCTACATAGCAAGTTCCAGACCAGCCATAGTAACAATGAAACCTTGTGTAAATAAAAGCAAGGAGCCTGGCAGAGTGGTATATACCCCTTGTCTCAGCCCCTACAGATGCTAAGATCCCTCAAGCTCAGGAAGTTCAGAGACAGCCGTAGAAACCCCACCTCTACAATAAAAAAGAGAAGACAGCAGTGAGAAAAAATGTAGGTCTATGAATGTAGACTGAAAAAGTAATGGGGCTCAGGCTTCACAGTAGCCCAGGCATAGAGCAGTCTGCCCGTTATGTGGGAGACCTTAGAGTAGATCGCCAACATTTACAGGGACGGTCAAGGCTGTAATCACAAATACTGATGAAGCCAAGCAGGAAGATAGCAAGTTCAAGGCTTGTCTGGGCTGTGGAATAAATTCAAAGCCATGATTGGCACCTTAGTGAGGCTCTTTCTCAAGATAAAAGATAAAAAGACTTAGAGTCAATCCCCAGGAAGTGGGAAAGGACACTAGTCAACATGACGAAATGACGTGAAAGGTAGGTCTTAAAGTGATGTGTGTGTTTTAAGACAGGGTCTCAGACAGGTGGTAGTGAGTGGCTCACACCCAGGACTTGGAAGGTAAAAGCTGGAGAGTCTTTTGAGTTTGAGGCCAGCCTAGACTACAAAAAGAAGGAAGGAAGGCAGATGGTCTCATGTAGCCCTGACTAGCCTCAAACTTGCTATGTAGTAGAGAATGATTGAACCCCTGATCCTCCCTCCTGTCTCTGCCTCCTTCCCTGGGATTATAGGTATTCAATGCCAGCAAAGGGGTTTTTTGCTTTCCTTTTTTTGTTTGTTTGAGACAAGGTTTCTCTGTATAGCCCTGGCTGTGCTGAAACTCGATCTATAGACCAGGCTGGCCTCAAACTCAGAGATCCGCCTGCCTCTGGCTCCTGAATGCTGGGACTAAAGGCTTGAACCACCAGCCCAGGTTTATATGAATCTAGGACATGAACCTCAGGCTCCATGTTAAGCAAGCCATTCCATCCCTAGCCCCGAGTCCTATGATCATTAATGGAAACTTTCTACAAAAAAAGTTTCATGAAGACAAAATTGCACTGTCAAATATTAACCAACAGGAAAGATATTATATGTCAATCTTGCATAAATTCTTTAGGTAAATGGGGAGGGAAAAATTAAACACCTTCACTTCATGAGACTAGCAATGTGCCCGTGTTCTAAAAATCTGGCAGTGTCATTAGAAGAAAAAAATTGCATTAACGTGAGTGTAAAACTCATCAGCAAATATGAGCAAAACTAATACACCAGTAAATGTTGATGATCTTAGTCCATAAATACAGGATAGATGATTTGAACTCTGAAAATTTAACCAATGTAAATTACCACATTCACACAGTAAAGGAGAATAACCATTCAACATAGGAAACAAAAGCCAGCTGCACGATTGTAACAACATTCATGAGAAAGACTCTTAGAACAATGAATGAAAGGGAGCCTCCTTAATTGCTCAAGGGTATTTATGAAAACCTTTTAAGAGACAGGGGTGGTGCCACTCATTGGCACTAGAGCTAACACAGGAGTGTCTCTTGAGAGCAGCTTGAGCAAGGGGGGGGGGGGGTGTAATATGTATATGTATGCTATATGTATGCATATGCCTGCATTGTTGCACCTGTGTCCGAGCATGGAGGTCAGCTTTATGTGTCATTCCTCTGGTAGTATGGGCTTTTTTTTTTTTTAAGATTTATTTATTTATTTATTTATTTATTTATAATATGTAAGTACACTGAAGCTGTCTTCAGACACCCCAGAAGAAGGAATCAGATCTCGTTACTGATGGTTGTGAGCCACCATGTGGTTGCTGGGATTTGAACTCAGGACCTTTGGAAGAGCAGTCGATGCTCTTAACCACTGAGCCATCTCATCAGCCCTTTTTTTTTTTTTTTTTTTTTTTTTTTTTTATCCACAGTCTCATTGATGGGGACCTCTCACTGATTGGGTTGGACTGGCTGCCCAGTGATCTGCCAGGTGTCCCCCTCCCCCATGCTTGGATTACAAATGTATACCAGCACACCCAGCTTTGTAAGTGTAGGTTCTGGGGCTACAGCTTACATCCTCGTAGTTTCAAGGCAAGCACTTCACTGCCTCAGCCATCTTTGTAGCCCCTGAGTTAGCCACGTCCATCAAAGCTCTTGAGGTTGAGGACTAGAGGGAGAATAATGAGAAGAAAGTTAGTTTTAAAGGGGTATAATTACACATGGTGGTTCATGCCTGTAATTCCTGCACTTGGGAACTTGGGAGATGGAAGCAGGAGAATTTACTGAAAGTGTGGAGCCAATCCGCACTACCTTGTGAGTCCAGGATAGACTGGATGACAAAGTAAGATCTTGTCTCACAAAATATGGGGTAAAAAAAGGCCTGGTGTGGTGGAGAAAACCTCTAAGCATTGCTGGGCAGTGGTGGCGCACGCCTTTAGTCCCATCACTTGGGAGGCAGAGGCGGGCATATTTCTGAGTTCAAGGCCAGTCTGATCTACAAAGTGAGTTCCAGGACAGCCAGGGCTACACAAAGAAACCCTGTCTCAAAAAACCAAAAGAAAAAAAAAAGCTTTTAAGCACTTGGGAGGCAGCGACTGGTGGGTCTCCTGTTCAAGGTCAGCTTGGTCTACATAATGATTTCCAGGTCAGCCAGGCTGTGTAGAGAAGACCCAAACTCAAAAAGTAAAGGAGAGAGGGGGTAAAATAAGGTAAAATAAGGCTGTGAATAAAAAAGCAAAAACAAATGAATAGCTGAGCACCATAGCATGCATCTGTGAATCCCAGCATGAAAAAGGTGTGCAGAGCTACTCTGGGCACAGGCCACCATGTCTCAGGAAGAAAGGGAAGAAGGCAGGCAGAGAGTACATGTTATAGCACACCTATAATCCCAGCACCTGAGAGGCAGAGGAAGGAAGATTCCTGCAAGTTTGAAGGCAGTCTAGTCTATATGACAAGTTCCAAGCTAGCAACAGAACTGCATAGTAAGGCACTGTCTACATGCCAACACACACACACACACACACACACACACACACACACACACACACACACACACACACACGAGAAAGAGGGGGAGCCCCAAATCACATAATAATAAATGAAAGCATTTTCCATAAAGTTGGAGATAAGAGTACCTATTATCACAAATTCTCAACATTGTACTAAGGGTCTCTCTAGAACAGTAGAGGAAGAAAAGAAAGAATATTAAAATTTCTGAGGCAGTGACAAAAGTGGAGGCAGAGGGCAGTTAATGCCATTCAGTGATTGTTACTTATAAGCTGCCTAGAAGTTAGGGTGGCCAAGCAGGTACAGCTTAGCTGGCAGGAGACGGTCATACATTAAAAGGACACCATATTTCTAATAGCTTCCAAGGAATAGGGTTTCAGTACTAAGCTCTGGCCTTTCTTTGAAAGCACATATATACACACCCCATCCTATGATCCTCACCAGTGCCACGTTCCCAGGAGGTCTTCTGATAGAGCCTGCCAGGCCTGCCATCCCACAAGATCAGTCATGCCCAGACCACTTTAGAGTGCCTTAAGGAGTCTGACTAAATACAAAGAGACAGCAGGAAAAGAAAATATAATAATTTCTGTTCAAAATTGTGTCTTGCAACTGGGAGTAATGGCACAAACTGTAATTCAACGCAAAGGGGACAGGATGAGCAGAAGAGAACATGACTGATGTCATCAAACTGCATGGTTTTAAGCTAGCCTAGTCTATAAGATCTGCCTCAAAAGATAAACAACAGCAGCAATTACCTGAAATCAACATGCCGGGTTACCAACCTATTGGCTGGAAATACTGGTACACCGGAGAAGAATCTGAAAAGCCCTGAAATGGAAACTTAACAGTTCTTTGGAAAGTCAGTTGTGTTGGATGGTGTTTTTCTAAGGTAAACGCATGAAGAAGTGTTTGCCTGAAGCAGACACAGATGAAAGACTAAGGCAGATTTGCTGAGAGAGGCCTGGCAGAGAAGTCCTGGCATCCCTACTGGTGCGAATCCCTCCTGCACACTCAGGCCAATCCCGCTGAGACCCGCCTGCCTGCCTGCCTACCAGCCTACCTGCCCGCCTGCCCACCTACCCGCCTGCCTGCCTGCCCACCTACCCGCCCGCCTGCCCACCTACCCGCCCGCCTGCCCGCCTGCCTGCCTGCAGTGCTCCTGCTGCTATTTCATGTTTACCTATGCCAACTCTGCCGAGCTGGACTATTGATATAGTCCTGAAGTACTTGCAAGGGGATTGACCTGTGGCTGCTGACAACACAGATGGGAGTGGCTCCAAAAAACCATTTCTAAACAGGTCCACTTCCCGTGTGCCCTTTCTCTCCCACTACCTCTGCTGGGTGGTGGGCTAGAAGGGAGGTTAAAGCATTTAAGAACCATCATTAAAAGTGGGCTTTTTTTAAAAAATTAAGTTCCAGACCCCCACCCCTACCCCATAAGTTTATGTTTTGCTTACTTGGTCCCCCGCTGTTTTGAAAGATCTCCCTTTCTGTAGGGTGCCATTTTGCCCTATTAACGGCTTTTCCTGCGGTCTCATTTATTAATTGTTGATCTTAGTGCCTGTGCTCTTGGTGTTCTCTTCAGGAAGTTGTCTCTTGTGCCAGTATGTTCAAAGCTATCCCTCCCAACTCCCTTTCTCTTCTGTCAGGTTCAGTTTTTTGTTTGTTTGATTGTTTGTGTTATTGTTTTTTAAGACAAGATTTCTCTGTGTAGCTGTGGTTGTTCTGGAACTCAAGATCTGTAGACCAGGATGACCTTGAACTCTGAGGTCTGACTGCCTCTGCCTTCCGAGTGCTGAGTTTAAAGGCGTGCACCACCACAACCCAGCTCAGTGTATCTGGTTGTATGTTTAGGTCTTTCGTCCATTTGGACTTGAGTTTTGTTCAATTTGATAGATAGGGATCTATTTGCATTCTTCTACATGCTCACATCCAGTTAGACCATCACCATTTATTAAAGATGCTTTCTTTTTTTCTATTGTATACGTTTGGCTTCTTTGTCAAAGTCAGATGTGCTAAGTATATGGATTTACCTCTAGACCTTTAATTCAATTCCATTGATCCATATATCTGATTTTACCAAGATCATGTGGTTTTTCTTACTACAGTTTTGTAATATAGCTTGAAATCAGGGATGGTGGTACCTCAAGAAGCTCTCTTATTGTACAGGATTGTTTAGTTATCCTGTTTTTTTTTCCCATATGAATATGAGTATTGTTCTTTCAAGTTTTCTTTCAAGAACTGTGTTAGGGAATGCACTGACTCTGTAGATTGTTGTCGGCCTCTTTTACTGTGTTAATCCTACTGTCTCATGAGCACTGGCGCTCATTCCTCCTTCTGACATCTTCTCCAATTTCTTTCTTCGGAGACTTTTTTTTTAAGATTTATGTCTTCGCCGGGTGTGGTGGCACTCGACTTTCATCCCATCACTGGCAGAGGCAGGTGGATTTCTGAGTTTGAGGCCAGCCTGGTCTACAGAGTGAGTTCCAGGACAGCCAGGCTACACAGAGAAACCCTGTTTCAGAAAAAACCCAAAATTTATGTCCTCATGATACACCAGAAGAGGGCATTAGATCCCATTACGATGGTTGTGAGCCCCATGTGGTTGCTGGGAATTGAACTCAGGACCTCTGGAAGAGCAGTCTGTGCTCTTAACTGCTGAGCCATCTCTCCAGCCCCAATTTGAAGTCCTTATCATGCAGGTTTTCACTTGCTTTGTGAGAGTTACACCAAGATATTTTATATTATTTGTGACTATTTTGAAAGGTGTTGCTCTCCTGATTTCTTTCTCAGCCCATTTATCATTCATTTGTATATATAGGAAGACTACTGACTTTTTCTTTTTTTAGTTAATCTTGTATCCAGTTACTTCACTGAAGGTGTTTGTCAGCTGTAGGCATTCTCTGGTAGAGTTTTGGGGGTCACTTATGTATACTATCATATCATCTGCAAATAGCCATACTTTGCCTTCTTCCTTTCCAGTTTGTATCCCTTTGATCTCCTCTAGCTGTCTTATTGCACTGGCTAGAACTTCAAGTACTATATTGCATAGATACGGAGAGGTGGCCATCCTTGCCTTGTTTATGATTTTAGTGGAGTTGCTTTAAGTTTCTCTCCATTTAGTTTGATGTTGGCTTGGCTTGCTGTATATTGCCTTTATTATGTTTAGGTATGTCCTTTATATTCCTGATATCTTCAGCACTTTTTATCACGAAGGATTTTGTCAAAGGCTTTTTTAGCAGCTAATGAGATGATCATGTGGTTTTTATTTTATATCATGTGGTATTTATATAGTGGATTACATTGATAGATTTACATATATTGAACCATCCCTGCATCTCTAGAATGAAGCCTACTTGATCATGGTGGGTGATCTGACAATTGAATACCTAGTTCTATAAGTCATTCAACTCTATACTTTAAGGAGGCTAATTTCATGGTGTACAAATTATAGCTCAATTAATTTGTTGTTTTAAAAGAAGGAAAAATGGTTGTTTGACTTTATTATTCTATCAGTATCTTTGGTTCATATTGAGATGGACCGTTTTTAATTAACTACGTGGCCTTAGTTAACTAGCTTTGTTATTATTGTTATTTTTTTCAAGATGGTTTCTCTCTGTAGTTACAGCTGTCTTGGAACTCACTCTGTAGACCAGGCTGGCATTGAACTCAAAGATCCGCCTGCCTCTGCCTCCAGTGCGCCGGGATTAAAGGGCGTTAGTAACTTGCCTAACTATCTTCTCCTTGGGTTTTATTTTGCTTCCTTCTGTTTTATTTATCTTTTCTGTTTGTTTTGGCTTTGAGTGTAAGTCTTCAATCAGAGTTTCTGCCCCATCTCTCAGGACTCCAAACCCCATGGTGAGAGGTAGATGGGAGAGATTACAGATACCTCAACAAAATGTGCTTATAAGTCAGCCGGCAAAAGGCACACATTAAGTGGTGGCCATTTAGGAATGGCCAGGACCCATCGGATCCTAGGGGTCATTTAATCCCATGCCCTCGTCCTTAAAAGAATCTGAGGCTTGGGAGTTAAACTGCCCACTGATGCATGGCTGGGTCATGCCACCCTGATAGATCCACCTCTCCAGGTTAGGACTCCAAAGCTCTTGAGGGCTCTCCAGATAGGCCTTGGCAGCTGAAGGTGCCCTCTGACATGGTAATGACTTACAAGATGAGGTAACAACATCTCATTTCTGTGCCCTGTGCTTGGCGTTATACTGGCACTGGAAGCTGGCAGTGAGAAATGTGCGTGTTGTCCTTGCCCTGTAGCTTCTTTCGAGTCTGGAGATTCCCAAGACCAGGCTTGGCAGCTGCCACCAAGACCTTGAACCAGTACCAGGTATTCCTGGGCCCCGCCCTGCTGGTGACTCCACTGATATGGATGGGATCTGTGTTTTTTTTTTTTTTTTTTTTTTTTTATCTATTTTCTTTTTTTTTTTTTTTTTTTTTTTTATATTTAAAACATTTTATGGGATCTGTGTTTTTAACACTGTCCATAGGAGATTGTCGTGAGCAGCTAGGGTTAGATCCTACAAACCTGGTAAGCCATCCCAAAACTACTTAGCTGTGTGTGTGTGTGTGTGTGTGTGTGTGTGTGTGTGTGTGTGTGTGCACCCAGAGGTCAGAAGAGGGCATCAGATCCCCGAGAGCAGCGTGGATTGTTAACTTTCGAGCCTTTTGAGCCATCTCTCCAGGCCCCTCTACCTTACTTTCTGAGCTACAGTCTCTCACTAAATCTGGAATTCAGTGTTTCAGCTAGCCTGCCTACCAGAAAGTGCCCAGGACCCACCTGTCTCTGAGCCCAGTGCTGGGCTGACAAGGCCTGACCCAGGTACTGGGAATCTGAACTCACAACCTTATGTTTGCACAAGCAATCTACCCACAGAGGGGGCTGGTGAGATGGCTCAGTGGGTAAGAGCACCCGACTGCTCTTCCGAAGGTCTGAAGTTCAAATCCCAGCAACCACATGGTGGCTCACAACCATCTGTAACAAGATCTGACGCCTTCTTCTGGAGTGTCTGAAGACAGCTACAGTGTACTTACATATAATAAATAAATCTTTAAAAAACAAAAAAAAACAAAAAAACAAAATCCCCCCTCCCTTTCAAAAAAAAAAATCTACCCACAGAGCCATGCTGCCAGCCATACAACCTGGCTCTTAGAGGTGAAAAAGTAAAATGAGAGAACTTGGCGGATGCCACAGACTGATGCGGTCTCTTCAAAGCCCAAGCATCCATTAGACAAATGCAGAGCTCCCACTGAGGGCCAGGCAATGAGCTAAAAGCTAGAGATACAAAGAATGGCAGTAGTGTCTCTGCTCTCAAGGACTTAGTGTTGGGGGGAGGAGGGGTTGTAGGAGGAGGAAGGAGAAGAAGAAATAATCTTGGTAATTTATTCTAATAATGAGAAGTACTATAAAGTGTAAACAAGTGCTCTACAGGCAATAGAATGCAGAATGCATAGAGTGTAGCCAGGGCAAGTCTACTTTTGACTGACAGGAACAATTTCATATGCCTAGGTTTTATAGGTGAGGGTTAGAGAAAGGTCAAGTTCTGCCTCACAGGATGAAATGGGAAGTTGGTCTCACACGAGAGGCATGGCCAACACGAGAAAGACTGGTGGCAGGGCTTGACGGAAGCAGTGTCTCTGAGAACTCATGGAAGAAGACTGGGAAGAATCTCCTCACAGACAGCTCTTCATATTTCCCTCCTTTCTCCTCCTGCGTTGAAATCCAGTTCCTTACAGGCCGGTGCCTTCTCTGCTCAGAGCCCTTTACGGGAAGGACTGAGTCAGAGCGCAAGCAACATACTCATCTTTTCCGTCCAACAGCGTAAGGCCAGTACTTTCCACAAGGAATTCAAGTCTTTCTTTATCCACCCTCTCCACTCCAGCATACACACACACACACACACACACACACACCTTGTAAACCTTTTAAGGCTTACACAAAGGCTCTACAGCATTCTCAGAAAGTAAGAGATGTTAAGTGGCTGACCCTGCCTTTCCTTCATTTCCTTTGCACAGGTTCACAGGTTCTTTTCAAGCTAGACAATCTCAGAAAGAGGTTGAGGTCAGACCTGGGCCATGGGAAGAAGATAGTCTCACCACCTGAGTTAGAGTAAAACCAAGGACACAGCCTGCCCCATGCCTGCACCTCTGCTTTTGTGAGCAACAAATCCTCTTGATCAGGACAGCTGCCTTGTGTAGACACTTGAGCTGGAGTGCTTGGTCTCTCTATAGTAACTGACTTCTAATATCTACCCTTGGGCTTCCTACTAGTGTGCTGTTGTTGCTCATACTGCCTCAAGTGAGTTTTTCCACATAGAAAATGAATAGTCAATAACTGCTATCTCATTTTTATTTTCCATTTAGGTGTAAGACTGTATAGTAAATTGAGCTGGAAAGATAGCTGAGCAGTTAAAAGTGTGTACTGTGCATGTAGAAGGCCTGGGTTTGTCTCCCAGCACAGGCAGGTCACAGCCACATGTACCTCCGGCTACAGGGGGTCTGATGTCCTCTACTGGCTTCTGATAGCACTTGCACTGATGTGTATATACTCAGACACACAAAGACAAAATTAAATAAGGTTATTTTAAATTGTTCTAGGTAACTAGTATAGGGCTTGGGGTATAGGTAGCTTAGTATGGGTTAAGTAACATCTTTGTCCCAGGATACCTTTTAGCTCCACTTCACAAACGTAACACTTTACCACTGCCAGGGGCACTGTGTGCTTTGAAGGTGCCCTCTGGCTATGTGGGGAGCCAGGGGGCACAGTGCAGCTCTGGGCATGGCTTTAGGTTGCTCCAGTGTTTATGCTACAGAAATCTCCCAACCCACCAGCCCAAGCAGACCTTCATCTGGTCACCTGCAAGTCCTGCTTCCTGTGGGAACAGCTCTCAGCCACTTGTCCAGTTTCCCGTGCTTACCCTGTGAGGCCTCAGTTCTCTGTCAGACTCCCTCTCATTGTTGACCTTCCTTCCTGAAGGGGAAATAATCCCTCAGACTTACCTCACTGCTCTGTTTTCCAGACACAGACATGGCCATGAGGGTTGATGTTAGGCCCAGCCTGGCCATCCCTATACGACTTAGAAGCTAGGTATTCCAAGTCATGAATTCCCCAGGTGTATAAGTGAACTTCATCCCGCTACCTTCTTTCTTTCTCTTTCTGCTTCTACTGTTTATGGGGGACAGGGGTTACTACACCGCTGCATCTCTCTCAGTGTCTGGGAGGAATGCTAATACATGCATTTGCCCGGTTCTTTGCAAGCTACACAATGACATTACATATACAAACATATTTTAGTCTCCTTAGAGTCCTGCAGAGAAGGGATGATCATTCCTTCTTTCCAGCCGAGCGATGATAAATGACTTGTCTGTGACCACACAGTCAGAAAACACAATTGGGCCTTGAAGCCAGCTTCTGATTCTCAGTCCAGGGTTGTTACTATGAAACCCACCGAGGAATGCAGATTTCCTGGGCTTACGATCCATTAGAAATCATGGGAAGAGCTGTTTGCCAGAGTGGTTTCCAGATACTTACAATACAGCTTTGTACAGATTTCATTCTGCCAACATCTGTGACTAGAATGTTCTAGCCTGGCGCCTTTTATGGGTCATAGCTTTAACAACTATATGTGCCCAGGCCCCACATTGATGCCCTTTCTGAACAATGTATGTCTTTAACTTGTTATCACTCCTGGGGTTGTAGTAGTGTGCACCCTGTGAACGGGCTGCCCGGTGATCACTGTGTACCAATTACCTGATAATGAAAGATCAGCGTCTGAATCATACTCACAACCAAAGCTTTGCGAGCCTGCTATGTTGGCCCATGCCTATAATCTCAGCTCTCAGGAGGTAGAGCCAGGAGGAACAGGAGCTCAAGGCCATTTTTAGCAGTTTGCAGTCAACCTATATTACTTAAGAACCTGTCTCAAAAGTAGATGAAAGAGAGGGAGGAAGGGAGGGAGGGAAGAAGGGAAGGAAGGAAGGAAGGAAGGAAGGAAGGAAGGAAGGAAGGAAGGAAGGAAGGAAGGAAGGAGACTAACTAGCCAACAAACAAAACATTTGTAACGTTCCTGGACCCATGTATGTAAGGTAAGTAACATTACCACCTCCACTTTACAGACAATAAGAAACAATATCAGAGAGTGAATACTTCTCACGGGCACACAGCAAACTGGCTATTAGGCAAATCTTATGATTCTAAATCAGAAGAGTCTAGAGAGTCTATGTATATCTAGATAAACATGTAGACTAGAAATCTGTATAATTAACATGTAACGTTACACCTTCATGTAATAATTTAATTTTCAACAGCCCCTATGGGTGATACTGTTATTACTAATCATCTTAACATTTAAAATTCTCAGCCATATTATCACCATACCCTCAACTTTGGTGTTAAGTGTTAGTTTCTTTAAGATTGAAATGTTCTATCTTGCAAGGAAGACTTTAAGACGGAAAGTTTAAAAAAATAAAAAACTTCAGGAAGTTCCTGAAACTGACCAGATTCACTAGCCGCCCCCCCCCCCCAAAAAATTAACAATAAACCTGGAGAGAGAGCTTTTGTTCAGACAAGCCAAGCTGTAAAGAAGACTCTGAGGCTAGACCAGCTGCCTAGAAGAAGCAAAAACCAGCTGAGCCACGTGGAAGACATTTATACCAACTAAATCCCTTGGAAAGGACACTCTACAACCTGTTGAGCTGCTTGTTAGCTGTGCAGTATGCTTCAGGTTCCCAGCTTTTGTGAGCTGTCACCCATGCTGGGGTGGGCTTTGGTGATGCAGCTGTCTTTGAGTCATTTCTGCTCCTGTAAGTCATTCCTCATCCATACTCCTGCAGGTAACCTCTATAAAACTCATTAGTTCACCAAGTTGGACTTTAGTGGTAACCATACTTTGATTTGTTGTGAAAGTGTTGTCACAGAACACTTGGGTGATATTTATTTATTCAGCAGATGGTTTGACTTATGTGTAAGTGTCTATATTCTTTACTGTGGCCAGAGCCACTCAGGATTTTTCTGGTTCCTAGAACTAACAGAATGGATACATTATATTTATAACTAGATGAGAAATGACAAGAGCAGATATGCTGACCTTGTTCTTTATGATCACAAGTGGGTGACAAGGGTTACAGATGGGAAATGACCTAAAAGCCAAAAATAGTAGGTTCACAAATAGCACCAAATGCTTTAATTAGTGGCTGTTCCTACAGACTAGAAAATAGATCTTAGATACTCTGTAAGGAACTATGGCCTAGCCTCGTCTGTGAGCCTTGAGCACACACACATGATGCCTGTCATTATGAGTGATGTCACCCCCAAATCCTGAGGAGGAGAGGGCTACAGGGCCAGGGCTGTCAAATCAACAAAGGAATAAAGGTTGGCTCTCCTGCCCTCTGACTGAACTCAAGGTCTCAAGTGTAAGGAAATCAGCATTTCAGAATTTTGTTGTATTATTTGTTTGTTTAGATAATATATCTATTATGTAGCTCTGACTGTCCTAGAACTGTATGTAGACCAGGTTAGCCTTATATCCACAGAGACCCTCCTGCTGGGGTTAAATATGTGTGCCATCATTTCCAGTGGAATTTCATAATTTCAATGAGGAAAGGGTTACACACGTATCAGTCCTTCATTTCTTCCTCCTCTGTATGCTATCTTTTCTTCACAATTACATGTAAACCCAAGAGGCTAAATGCAGAGAGTAAAGTATGCGTTGGTGGACTCGGGCACGATTTTTATCTTAGTTTTTCCCCTGTTTGCTATGATAAAACACCCTAACAAAAGTAACTTTAGGGAGGAAGAGTTTATTTAGCTTACAGTACCAACTTAAAGTCAGGGTGGCAGGAACTTGAGTCACTAGTTACATCCACAGTCAAGAACAGAAACATGCCAGAAATAGTAGCCACCTTTAATCCCAGCACTGGGGAGGCAGAGGCAGGCAGAGTCTGAGTTCAAGGCCAGGCTAATCTACATGGTGAGTTGCCATATAGCCAGAGTTACATAGTGAAACCCTGTCTTGAAAAAAAAATAATAATTTAAAAAAAAAAAAAGAGGGCTGGTGAGATGGCTCGGTGGGTAAGAGCACCCGACTGCTCTTCCGAAGGTCCAGAGTTCAAATCCCAGCAACCACATGGTGGCTCACAACCATCTGTGACGAGATCTGATGCCCTCTTCTGGTGTGTCTGAAGACAGCTACAGTGTACTTACATGTAATAAATAAATTAAAAAAAAAAAAAGAAGAAGAAGAAGAAAGAAAGAAACAGAAAAAAATGCTTGCAAGTTTATACTCTGCCCACTTCTCTCTTAATCTGAGAGTCCCTTTCTAAGGAATGTTGTCACTCGAAGTGGACAGATTTTCAACTACAATTAATGTAATCAAGATAGCTTCCCACAAACATGCCCACAAGCCAACCTGATGCTGATAATCCTTCATTTAGACTTCCCTCTCAGGTGATTTTACATTGTGTCAAGTCAACAAAACCAACCATCAAAAGATTGCATCCCTAAAGTGGCAAGACTGCTTCAACTCTAGATTCCCCTGACTTTTGTCCCGTATGACTCCTACTAGTCAGTGGTACTGGGATGATGCTGACAGACAAACTGCCAGGATACAGGCTTGATTTTTGACCTTTTTCAATGAGAAGCATATCTAAGGGGTATATAGAAGTGGAGAGAGCATTTATTCTCTCTGAAGACAATCTATTAACCCAGTGGCTTTACAGCCATCATTAAGACCCAACAAGGGCATTAAAAATCTTAGCAGAAGCAGTGTGAATGCAAGACTATGAGAGATGAGGAGAGAGTTGAGGATGCTGACGTTTGGGGCTTGCCATGTACCCTACTAACCTTGCATATCCTTTAACTCATGGTGAATGTCCCCTTCATCCTGGATAGTCTGGCTCTGCAGATTGATCCCACTCCTTTTTCTACCGAGCAGGTGACTCTTTTGACAGTTATTTGCTCTAGGTGTGGTGGTATTAGGGGATATTGAAAGAATCTGGTGGTATAAGGATTGCTCTGAAACTACAGCTATGGCCCCTCCAGGCTCCATCAGTGACTCCCTATGTTGCTCTCCCTCATGTCGGTTGGGGGATGGCTTTGTCTGTGCACTGTGTTCAAATGCTGATCACTGTGCCGAGTCCCGACATTGGTGGTGCCACTATTATGAAGCATTTCCTGACTCAGTGTTAGTGTGAACCATCTTTCTCCATCATCTTCTGATTGGTCAATAAAGAGCTGATTCAGCCATTATCTGGGCAGGAGAGGAGTGGAGAGAAAGAGAGGGCTCAGATGAGGAGATCCATGTGGAGATTTGCCATGAGGCATTTGTCGTGAGCAGACCTTGAGGGGAGTCGCCAGGAGGATACACATGAAGGAGGCCAGAGAGAGGCTGAGATGGCAAGTAATGGAGCATGTGGCTGGGAATTAGACTGCCATAGAAGGTTAAAATATATGACTAGCTGCCTAGTTATAGTGCTTGAAGCTTTCAGTAAACATACCAGGTCATTTATTATAGAGATAAAAAGGGCTATAGAAAAGCCCCCAAATATACTTTATATTCAAACTTAGACAGAAATCCAAGCTTAGAACAGAAGATCCACATATTAGAAAAGCCCCAAATTACTTCACATACTGCTGTATTAAAAATACTCAAAAAAAAAAAAAAAAAAGGCACCTTAAGAAAGGATTTATTAGCTGGGTGTTGGTGGCGCACGCCTTTAATCCCAGCACTTGGGAGGCAGAGGCAGGCAGATTTCTGAGTTCGAGGCCAGCCTGGTCTACAGAGTGAGTTCCAGGACAGCCAGGACTACACAGAGAAATGCTGTCTCAAAAAAAAAAAAAAAAAAAAGAAAGAAAGAAAAAAAGAATTTATTGTGGTTCACCACTTGAAGATGAGATCCTTTATTGCAGGAGCCCAGATGTAGAAGCCTGAGGCAGCTGGTCTCATTACATCAGCATTCAGGAAGCAGAGAGCAATGGATGCTAGTACTCTGCTCCTTCAGGAGCCCAGCCTTTGGAATGGTGTTCGGTGGGTCTTCTTCCCACCTCTTAAGCTAATCTAGAAAAAGCCCCTCACGGGCATGCCTAGAGGTTTGTGTCTAGTTATTCTGGAGCCTGTATGATAACAGTATCACACACATCCCCCTTGCCTGTTCATGGGGCTGATAAGTTTCCACCTGTGGCTAACCCTTGGGTGCGTCACCAATTCCTGTTGGTGTTGTCAGTTAACTCTGCAGGCTTTCCTGATTTCAAGCAGGGTCTCTGTATGATGCCTTGCTAATCTCCAGCCTCCCTTGCTGACTTCCACTGCTTTCCTGGGAGCCTACATTGTTACTTCTGTAAGTGTTGCAGCTCTGAGGGGAAAGTTTCCCCAGTACAAGTGTTAGAGCTCCAAAGGAAAAGGTATCCTGGCAGTCAGGGGCCAAGGATTACCACAAAGTGACACCTCACAACAAACCTCACCTGAGAGATTTATGGGAAATAGACAAGAGGATGTCGCTTCAGCTTGGGAGAAAGGCAGCCAAGACCTGAGCAGGAGGCAGGCCTTAGATAGGGTTTCTTGGGTGGGTGGCAGGAGGGTTGTCCCACGGTGGCCTGGGATGGGTGGATTTTTGATCCCTCAGGGATTGGTTTGAGGCTCAGGGATTGGTGGGTTTTTCAAACCCGGAAGTGAATTTGGTCTTTTGACTCTACAAATTCAAAGCCTGCCTCTTTTCCCTTGCTAGTCATTTAACGTTCCTCTGAATCATCACAGGAAAGTCATATAGCCCGAGGCAACATTTATGTGACCTTAACAAGAAAAACCTCAAAATATCCCCATTAGCAAACAATCGACTTTAAAAAGCAGATCTAACAAAATCTAAATCTAACCCAAATCAAAGCAATGTATCTAAGGTAGCTTTGTGCACTAGGCCCTGCTACTCATTTTAATCTCCTCCAAAAGAGGGTTGCCTCCCTAACACCTAGGAATCCCTTAAAAATATGGTGGTAGGGCTGGGGGCAGGGTTCTGTGGTACAGCATGCTGTAGCCTGTGTGAGGCTCTGGGTTCAATTCCCAACACCAAAATATAAATGAAATAACACATGGGTGAGCTTCAGCCCCAGCAAGAGTTACCAGGATTTTATTTAAAATTTTATTTATCCTAAATGAACGCATAAATATCAGAATAAAAGATTTTGGGGGGCTGGCGAGATGACTCAGCAAGTAAAGACACTCAGCACGAACCGTGACAACCCAAGTTTGATCCCTAGACCTACCTCTTAGGAAGAGAGAACCAACTCCTATACGTTGTCCTCTGACCTCAACAGATGTGTTATGGCACATGCACCCTTCACACCCACATAAATAACACAAAATAAAATAGTAAGTGAACATAATGATTCTTAAAAAGATACAGCTAACTGTTACTGGTGTAAAATAGTTTATCCATAAAATCTGTGATGGGAAATGCCAACTAAGTTGGGAAACTTGGTTGCCAAACACTTGCCTATATCCCAGATGGGAAATTCTTTTTCTGATCTAAAAGATGCAAAGGAGGAAAAAGAAAGTGAAAGAGCTGTATGCACCCCCATTTCCAGAACAATTGGGTGTCACAGGATAGAACTAAAGCGAATATATATCAGGTCTCCACTGGCTTCATTTGCTGTTCTAGAATGAGAAACATACCTGTGAAGAGACACCATGACCGAATAAAAGAAATCATTTTATTGAGCAGCCATTTGCAGTTTCAGAGGGTTTGTCCAACTGTTATCATGGCAGGGAACATGGCAGCAGGCAGGCATGACACTGGAGCAGTAATTGAGAACTTACTTTGGATGTACAAGGCAATTAGCAAGACTAGGTCTGACATGGGCTTTTGAAACCTGGAAGCCCACCCCACCCCATGACACACCTCTTGCAATAAAGCCATAACCCCTAATCCTTCCTAAACAGTCCACAACAGGAAATCAAACATTCAAATATATGAGCCTATGGGGGAGGGGGGATTCTCATTCAAACCACCACAGCATCTTCTTGTAAAATAAGTGAGCTGAGCAGAGTAGGTTGGTTTTACAGACAGAGAAGCCAAAGAAGCAAGAATAGAAGACAAAGGATGGATTGAGCATTTCAAAGTTAATTTCCTTGTGTGAGCAGGGAATAGAACCGTAATTTAAAGAAAATAGCGGGTTACTGTCAGTTTGCATTTGCAGGCAGGACAACCTTCACTGTCAGGTCAGCTGAAACGCCTCTGCGTGGAAACTTGGATGACCTTTCTCTTTCCTGATTTCTCAGAAGGTCAGAAAACAATTTATTTTTTGATTTGGTGATCTGGAACTTTAGTGTGACATTACTTTGATTTTTAATTTGATCTGCCAGTGCCCAGTTCTGGGGCTTGCTCTAAACTCATAAGCCTCCTATAATTTCTTGCTTCATGGGAGTTAACATAACCTTTGTCATGGCTGGTGGGAGATATGTCTCAGTGGCAGAGAACTTTCCTGTCATGGACAAACCCCTGGACTGGACCCTGGCACTTCCTGAAAATGTCATCATCTGGAATTCCTCACGGAGAACTCCCGTGAGTTTGAGGCTCATTGTATTATTCTCTGTGTTATTTGCAGTTCGTTCTCCTCAGACATTGGCACAGCACATGCTTCTGGGCCAACAGTAGGCCCAGGATTCCAACTGAAGTAAACATATACACACTTCTCAGGCCAGGGCTGTCATGGTAGAAAGCTCGAGCAGAAAAGGAGATCATCAGAGAGCATTCCAGATGCACGTTGAGCTCCAAACAGAAGAAATCAAATCAAGTCCATGTGTTCACATGTCAAAGGCAATTTCCAAGCATCAAAGAGGGCAAAAAAGGAATGATTTGCCTATAAAGAAAACCAGACAGACAACAAAAGCAACAATAGAAAGCAGCAAGTCATGAAACGCTATCTCCAAAGTGTGAGAAAAACTGGCTGCCGACCAAGCTGCCCTACCTTGGTAGAGGCGCGTGTGCTGTGGACGCTCCAGGTGCACACGAGAGCTCGAAAGCAAGGGAACCTCGAGCAGGGTTTCCTGGGAAAGGCTTCTTGGACATGGAACTCAGGAGCAGACATAGGATGAACAAATCGGTAAACGTTTGAATGAATCTGAGCAAGGCCTGACGGCACAAGAACAAGAGCAGCTCACCAAGGAAGTCAAGGTGGGATGCAGTGCAGAGCCAATGCAGGACTGAAAGCAGCGTAACTAGAAACCACTCAGTGACTAGCCAGGCCTAGTACTGACTAACAAGCATAAAGGTAGGGAAATGGGCCAGACCTGTGTGTGTTACATTCCCCTAATCTAGTACACCAGAGACTGGGACAAGAGGATGAAGGATTCTAGGCCGTTCGGGGCTAAATATAGCAAGGCCCGGTCTCGGGGGAAAATAAAAACCTTAAAGACAATCAAAATACTAGAAATTGAGCAAATGGCTCTTAAAACAGAAGAAAGGAAAATAGATGGTGGTCTCAGAGAAGAAAGGAATTCCAACAGGACAGACCTGGAAGGAATTTCCCACCCATACGAATCAGTGTCTCAGAAAAGTCTAGACCGTGAAAAGGGAATGCTAGTCCATCCTCGTGTGTGTGTGTGTGTGTGTGTGTGTGTGTGTGTGTGTGTGTGTAGACAGAGACAGACAGGGTCTTCCCAGAGATCAAAGCACAAAGCCTTCCAGTTCTGTAGGAAGCCTGGGCTGAGATTCAAATCACTCAGGGGATGAGTAACTGTGAAAGGCTGCCTAGAAGACCTGCTGCTCCATGCCATTTGCACACTTAATGCCAGAGTTATGTGTGCTACAGGCTACTTTCTAGCCATTACACTTCAATATTTCTGATTTAAAAATAGTATATGTCAAATGTAGAGCATCTCCAACTATTCAGATAGCACAAAGATTGGACTTTTTAAGGCAACTGTGACAGAAGTATCTCTGCTGTGAGATTTTTTTGGATGCTGGGGATCAATCAAACTCAGATGCTCAGGTACTCTAGGGAGGTGCTGTACCCCTTGATTCATCCACACCCCCACCTGAACTTCACATCCAACAGAGCAGCACCTGTATGCTCATGGAGCCTGAGAAAACCACGGAACTCGGTGCTCAAGTACATTATGGGGAATTTTCTGCAGCCATTTTTACACACCTAAAACCCAGGAACCAGAGAACCCAGCCCTAGTATAAGTAGAAACAGAATAACGAAATAGCAAATCACAGAGAAGATCTGCCATCCCAGTAAAACCTGAGAGCTTAGACCAAGGTTCAGGTGGACAAGCATGAGTGTCACGTTCAAAGAACACAAAGTAAGTCTTTGAAAGTGTGTCCTCTGACTGTCCCCTCTCCTGTACACTTAACTATGCTACATCATCTGCGGCCCGTTTCTCTCTTCTGCTGTGTTGATTTTGTGTTTACTTATTTGATGTGTTTATAGTGGGACACGTTTTGCTACTCAGAGATGTGATTGTCAGGAATCCCTGTTTCCTGATTGCGTCGTGGAGGTGTCTGCACCTTCTGCATTGGGTTTCTGCTGCAGTCAGATGACTTTATGCAGATCATGTAGCAGATATCACATTAGTATTAATGTCCCCCACTCTTAGACTGTGGAGGCCGTCTGCAGGTCCATCACCGCCTATGTGTCTCCAGCTGCCCACTCTAGAAGGATCTATCCTGAGTTGGTCCCAGTCTCTCGCTGCCTTCCTTCTCCTACGTACCACCTTCCTTCTGCCTTCTGTGCCTGAGCCTGTGAGCCCTGACTTGTCTTCCGTAATCTTTTATTGCCTGCCCTGGCTTACTGCCTAAAGCAATTCCTCAAAGCCCAATACTTACCCAAAATCTTCCCAACCAAAGTGCACGAAGTCTCGAGGTTTCGAGAGTCAAGCCCCTCCCCCAGTGTGCCCCATCTTGTTCTCGTCACTGGCCACTGTTGTGCTATCAAATATTTCTATCTAATTAGGTTACTAATAAACCCATGGCTGGTTTTCAGTTACTCTGAGTTTTCTTTTAAGATGTTCCTGCCTGTGTTTTCTATTAGTGAATAAAGATCTCCCTGCCACAGACTTCAGGATACCACAAGAGTGTCTGAATTAATAACCGGCTACCTTTAATCTCCGACCTCAGTAATCTTCCAAAATATTATGTAATCAGAGAACTCGTGTTTGTACTTTTGGGTTTTTGTTTGCACAATCGGTAACGCAGAGCTCTCACTGGGCTTTGTTTCTGATGAGTTAGAGTTACTTGGTTAGTTCAACATTTTCAGTTCTTATTACTGCTATGAGTTTAATTTTTGGACACAATTATCTACTTGTAATAGGTCTCATGAAAGAAGACGTGTCAGTGGTATCTAATTTTATTTCTGCTAGATGATATGCTTTGCTTTAGACAGAATTTGGCAGACTTTGTAGAACAAAATGAAAGCTTTCCCCAAAATGTTTAACACTTAAATAATCAAAATGTACTTCACTGGTCTAGAGAGTATGGCTCAGTGGGTAGGGTTCTTAGCATGCGTGAAGCCCACCACCTTATAAACCAGCACTTGTGAGGGTGGAGGAAGAAGGATTAGGAGTTCAAAGTCATTTCTGAATACATAGAGATGTGGAGGCCAACCTGGGCTATATGGGACCTTGCACAAAAACAAACAGACAGACAGAAGTACTACTTTTTACAATGCCAAAAACCTCTGATGTTCTAATGCAGCTGAATGATGGGAAAGAATAGATGTAGCTGTTTTTCTCTCTCTCAAAGGGATTCAGAAACTATTTACAAATCAATTTCCCACTGATGATCAGTGCAGAACTTGCTAAGGGTTCCTTACAAGTGCATGGGAACTGCTTCATGGCTTTCTTCCAGGGTATAAAGATAGGTTTGACTTTTAGTCAGGCTATGCACCAACAATCTAGAAAATTGTAAATTTTTTTATCTTCTTCTCTTTGAGAATTAAAAAAATTAATTACTATCATCATGATGTGTGGGGTGGTGGGCTGTGCACAGACGGCAGCCTGGTCCTCAGTCGAGCAAAGGTGTGGAACCCCAGGACTGCGGAAGAGCTGAGAACCGAATGGGGGCCCCCAGGGACGGCTTGGTTAGCCCCGGGCCGAAGGGAGGAGAGGGCAGGAGGAGGGGGCGCTGGGTGGTTCCCTCTCGGGCGAGAGTCCTTGGTCGGGTCCATGGCTGGAGCATTCTGGCTGGAGGTTAGACACGGCTCGTTAGGGGAAAGCCTATCCCATCGTTCAAGCACGGAGGGCCTTGTTAAGCAAAGACAGTCTATGATTTTAGAGCTTTATTGTAGAAAGGCGGGGAGAAAGAGAGAAGGGAGAGAGAGAGGCCAGCCATGGCCATGTGGGGAGGGGGGAAGGGAGCGAGAGAGAAGGAGGGCTAGAGAGGAGAGTAAGAAAGGTGAGAGCTAAAGAGAGCAAGGAGGAGCCAAGCAGCTCTTTATAGTGGGCTGGGCTATCAGGTAACTGTGGGGAGTTATATATATATAACTATATTATATATTATAATAACTATATATAGTATATATATATATACATACATACACACACACACACACACACACACACACACACACACACCTGGCTATAGGCAGGTAACTGCGGGGAGTTTTATTTACTTGTGTGTGTGTGTATATATATATATATAAAATAACTATATATAGTATATATTATACATATATATTAATATATATACCTGGCTATAGTCAGGTAACTGTAGGGGTGGAGTCTAGCCAGAATGCCAGAAGCTTGGGACATTGTCTTCGTGACTGGTAGTCACACACCTCTCCTGTGGAGGCTGTGGGAATGGTAACTTCGACAGGAGCCAGGGGTCCAGGAGACATGATTGAACACCTTCTGTCCCATGTAGGTGGAAATCACCACCCATTGGGTCCCTCGGGTTTCAAGAGCTATGCTCAACTGGAGAACAGGCTGTCTGTGTGCAGCCCACTGCCCCACATAGATAGACCAGGCTGGCCTGAGACTCAAGGCAGTCTTGTGGTCTCAGCTTCTAGAGTGATGACCTTGTAGGCATGTGTGCCACTATGCCTATCCTGAAAGTTCACTCTTTGGAGTCTCTTAAGGGAAGTCTTCCTGAATTTTCTCCAAATTCTATTTTATTTTTCTTCCTGAATTTTCATTTCTATTATTTTCAACTTCCCTTTTCCTTTCTCAACTTTCTTTCCATTAAGAGTATTCTGGTCCTAAGCCGGGCGTGGTGGCGCACGCCTATAATCCCAGCACTCGGGAGGCAGAGGCAGGCGGATTTCTGTGTTCGAGGCCAGCCTGGTCTACAAAGTCAGTTCCAGGACAGCCAGGGCTACACAGAGAAACCCTGTCTCGAAAAACCAAAAAAAAAAAAAAAAAAAAAGAGTATTTTGGTCCTGCCAGGATCTTTTGATTCCTTTGCATAATTTGGCAAGAAGAAAATAGCAAGCACATAATACATTAAAATGTTGGGAAAACAAAAGCCAGCCAACCAAACAGAGCCGGTTGGAAGTAGTGCAGGGGACCCTGGGTGAGTGAACAGAGGAGCAGCCCTGCAGGGTGACAAGTGTGTTCCACAGATGCTCACAGTGAAGAATAACTCTGCATAGACCTGCTCACTGGGACATCGGGTGGGTTGACAAGTGTTCCGAACTTCAGAAAGGCATTCCGTTCACTTTTTCATTGAAAAAGCTTTTTGGAGGCAACCAGGACTGGTGTCTCGTTTGCTGGTTTAAAAGTTGCTTACATGGTGGGATCTTCTTAGAAACAGTCCATGGAACTAAAATACAGTTTAGCAGTAGAGTGCTTGCCTGGGATTCTTGTGGCCTCCTGCTCTATCCTGTCTTAGTTACTTTTACACTGCTGTGATAAAATCGTCATAACCAAAAGCAGCTTACAGAGGGAAGAATTGATTCTGGCTTATAGTTCTAGAGGAATAGAAGTCCATTGTGGTGGGGGAGCTGGACTGTGGCAGGAACAGGAAGCTGGGAGCTCACATCTTCAAACACAAGCAAAAAAGCAGAGAGAGCAAACAGGAGACTTTAAACTCTGCAGGCCCTCTTCCAGCGACATCCTTCTTCTTAAACCTCTCTAAATGGCACCATCAACAGGGACAGAGTTGTCAAATATCAGAACCTATAAGGGACACTTCTTATTCAAACTACTAAACATCCCCAGAACCACAAAAGACTTTTTGTTTTGTTTTGTTTTTATCATAATAATTGTATATATTTTTGTTGTAATCACAGAAGTTTACAGGAACTTTCAGTGGCAGGAATATGGATTACAAGCAATGCATTAATGTTATTGGAACTTCTGAGAGACAAATCAGTGCTGGATAGTTTTATGTCAACTTGACACAAGTTAAAGTCATCAGGGAGGAGGGAGCCTCAACTAAGAAAACGCTTCCATATGATCAGGTGTGGGCAAGCATTGTCTTAATTAGTGATTGATGGAGAGGGCCCAGTCCATTGTGGGTGGTGCCATCCCTATACGGGTGGTCCCGGGTTCTCTATGAAAGCAGGCTAAGCAAGCCATGTGCAGCAAACCAGTAAGCAGCACCCCTCCATGGCCACTACATCAGCTCCTGCCTCCAGGTTCCTACCCTGCTTGAGTTCCTGTCCTGGCTTCCTTACTTGATGAGCAGTGTTGTGGAAGCAGAAGCCAGATAAACCCTTTCCTTCTCAAGTTGCCTTTTGGTCCTGTTGTTTTGCACGTCTGCATCCTAGTCACTATCTGAGGGGATCTGCAGGGCTCTGGCCCAGCCAGAGCAGCCAAAGAGTCGTAGCTCTCTGAGAAGAAGCTGGATCAAGGTAGGCTGCCAGGTCTCTTCCTCTGCCACCACTGCCCCAGGCCGCAGGATGCAGCAGGACACTGGAAGCCAAGTCAAGGCCACCTGGCAGGAAGTGACTCCAGTAGTCTCAGTGATGAAAGCTTCTGCAGAGAATACTCTTTCCTGGAGTGCTACAGCTCCATAAGACAAGACAGACACTCTCAGACAGTCTTTGGTGAAATAACTCATGCACTTTACTCCTTGTGGATAGGCTCTTAGAAGCTTTCTGGGCTGGGTTGGAATCTAAAGGCAGATACTTTCTATTGGCTTGGTCTTAGATGTTAGGAATACCTCATCTACATGTGGAAGGACTTCAGGTGTTGTCCCTGAGTGACTTCTTGTCACAGTCCTCTCCATGGGGTGCTGCGGTCATGTGTTCTAGGACAGGACCCTTGTTGGGAGTAGATTTAAACACCTACCATTCTCAATTATGAGAATTGTCGGGGTTCCTGAATCCACGCAACTTTACCAGGTTTTCTGTCTGTTGGCACTGTCCACTGTCCCCAGTGTTTCATCGCAGCCATAGAAACCTTAAGACGACAAGGTTGAGCTACACTTGAAAAACAAGTCAGGGCCGAGGATTGTAGCTTAGTGGCAGGATGTCTGCCTAGCATGTACATGGCAGTGGCTTGGATCTGCAGCAAACAAACCCCAACCAGAGAACCTTTTAGGAAGTGTTGGATATTTGCAGAAAGCATAAAACGGGTGAATATATGTGGAAACATTGCAATTTCAGGGTAAATATCAATTTGTGTAGTAATACTGTTTCCTAAGAGATCACCCAGAAAAAAAAAAAAAACATAGAACATGACTGCCACTCATAGACTAAAGTATTTCGTTTTTCTTGGTAGGGAGAACTGTTCTTTGTTTTATTTCATCTATATATAAAAGTGGTGTCTTTGTTTTGGGACAAGTTTCCACATAGTCAAGGCTGGCCTTGAACTCTTGATCCTCCTGCCTCCACATCTCAAGTACTAGGATTTAGTTGTATGTCCATGCCTATACACAAAAGTATCTTAAATGTCCTCCAGTTGATTTATAAAATATAAAACAGGATAGTTATGGGATGTCAGAATAGTATCATTCATTTTTTTAATGTGTATGACTGTTTTTCCTGAATGTATGTCTGTGTGTTATGTGTGTACAGGGCATTGGATCTTTTTGAACTGAGATTACAGTTGTTAGCCACTATGTAGGTGCTGGGAATTGAACCCGAGTCCTCTAGAAGAGCAGCAGCCTAAAGCATCCAATGCTTTTAACTGGTGAGCCATCTCTTCAGCCCCAAGATCACCCTCATTAGCAAATATTCAATGTGGGGTTTCAAGAAGACTGGCAATGTGAAGAGAATGTACAGTTGATTCGTCAGCCACCCGACGGAAATAGAAGCATTCACTTCTTTGCTTTGTTCTTCTGAGACAGGGTCTCACTGGGTTGCTAAGGCTGACCTTGAACTCCCAGGTCAAGAAATCCTTTTGCACCAGAGTCGGTCTCTCTCTCTCTCTCTCTCTCTCTCTCTCTCTCTCTCTCTCTGTTGTTGTTTTTTGTTTTTTGTTTTTTCGAGACAGGGTTTCTCTGTATAGCCTTGGCTGTCCTGGAACTCACTTTGTAGACCAGGCTGGCCTCGAACTCAGAAATCTGCCTGCCTCTGCCTCCCGAATGCTGGGATTAAAGGCGTACGCCACCACGCCCAGCACACCAGAGCCTCTTGTATTGGAGGTGCTAGGAACTAGATGTAGGACCTCTCATCCACGTGTGCTTTTCCCTGGAAGCACAGCTCCAGACTCAACCCAGGGTTAATACTTTGTCTGCAAAAAGAAGAACAAACGAAGAGGAACAGTACACAAGCCCATGCCTCTGATACTGCTCATTAATAGGAGTGGCAAGTTGGCAGCTGCAGGCACGTGTAAGAAAAGCTAAGATTGCTTCCCCAGGTGACCTCTCTACAAGTCACATCGAGTCTAGAAGGAGGCAGAACAACATCACAGTTTTCTCAAAACTTTCAATTCTTTGTGTTCCATTGTTCTCCTAACTATTAAAAAATTTGAGGGCTGGAGAGATGGTTCAGTGGGTAAGAGCATTGACTGCTCTTCCAAAGGTCCCAAGTTCAAATCCCAGCAACCACATGGTGGCTCACAACCACCAGTAATGAGATCTGATGCCCTCTTTTGGTGTGTCTGAAGTCAGCTACAGTGTACTTATGTATAATAATAAATAAATCTTTTTTAAAAATTGAGAATATAAAGACAGTTGAAATGAGCTAGATGTGGTGATGCAAGCCTGTAATCCCAGCACTTGGGAGGTGAGGCCTCAGTAGGCAAAGGCTCTCCCTGCCAGACCTGCGTCCTACCTCCCCATCCCACAAACAAATAAGTATATTTAAAAAGAGAGTTCAAGGCCAGCCTCAGATCTTGTCAAAGAGAGAGAGAGAAAGAGAGAGAGCAAGAAATATTCTATCACCAGGTAGTGGTGGCGCACGCCTTTACTCTCAGTACTTGGGAGGCAGAGGCAGGTGGATTTCTGAGTTCAAGGCCAGCCTAGTCTACAGAGTGAGTTTCCGGACAGCCAGGGCTATACAGAGAAACTCTGTCTCAAAAAAAAAAAAAAAAAAAAAAAGAAAAAAGTGAATATTCTATCTATTGATCTTGTAATTGGTTTAATATTATGTTTAATTAGGTTTAATATGATGTTATATTGGCTATATAATTGGTTATCATATCATATCTAGAGACTACAGAAGGCTGTGTAGCACTTGATTCTCTTCTCTTTTTTAAGATTAACCTTAATTTATGTGTATGTATGTTTTACCTGCATGTATCAGAAGAGAGCACTGGATCACCCGGAGCTGGAATCGCTGGTGGTTGTGAGCTGCCATGCGGGCGCTGGGAGCCATACCCAGGACCTCTGCAAGAGCAGCCAGTGCTCTTCACACCAAGCCATCTCTGCAGCCCATACAGTAAGCTTGTTAATCATTCGCGGACTAGTGAGTGGAGAAGTTTGCTGGCCTAGATTTCCAAACTTGACTTTCTGCTTGCCTTAACTTTACTGTGTGATAATTAAGTCTGCACTTAGGACAATATACAATTGTCATTGCTGCCACTTTAAGAGTTGCAAACGAATTTACCACTGATGAGAACTAAATAAAATATAGTGGATGATTATAATTTTTTGCTTTTGTTTCATAAATTGGAAAACGTTGAAAGTATATGGGACCAAATTTTAATTCCTCAAGTTGTAATTACATTCCTATGTGCGATTGGAAAGGGCTGGGGGTATGTATAGCTCAGTATATTCAAGGCCCAGGCTCAATCTCAGCCCCCCCCCCAAAAAAAAGTGGGAGAATTGTGAGTTTGAGGTCAACCGGGACTAGACGAATGAGTTACAAGCCAACCTGGGCTATACACTGAAGCCATGTTTCAGGAAACAGAGGGGAGGGTTGGGGAGTTCCTTTCCCAGAACCCATGTGGCAGCTCACAACCACCTATCGTTCCAGTTCCAGGAAATCTAGTGGCCTCTTCTTGATTCTGAGGGCACTGCATGCACATGCACATGGCACACACACTACCAACACACAAGAAAAACACCCACCTCAAATGGGCTTGTCTTTTTTGTTTTTGTTTTTTGGGGTTTTGTTTGTTTGTTTTTTGTTGTTGTTGTTGTTGTTGTTTTGAAACAGGGGTTTCTTTTTTTTTTTTTTTTTTTTTTTTGGTTTTTCGAGACAGGGTTTCTCTGTATAGCCCTGGCTGTCCTGGAACTGACTTTGTAGACCAGGCTGGCCTCGAACTCAGAAATCCACCTGCCTCTGCCTCCCGAGTGCTGGGATTAAAGGCATGCGCCACCACCGCCCAGCGAAACAGGGTTTCTTTGTGTAGCCCTGGCTGTCCTTGAACTCGCTCTGTAGATCAGGCTAGCCTGGAACTCACAGAGATCTGCCTGCCTCTGCCTCCCCAGTACTAGGATGAAAGGCGTGCACCACCACCACCCGGCTTCCTGTGGTTTCCTACCTGTAATATTTATTTACTGTCTGTGTGTTGGGGTGTGTATGTGTGTGAAGAGATGCCTCCGTAGGTAGGAGGCTTTCTGTGTAAGCCGGGGGACCTGACTGGAACATGCCGTAATTCCAGCCATCACGGTGTGCAGACACAAAAGAATCACTGCATTTGCTGGCCACCAGATTAGCTCCAAATTCAGAGAGACCTTGTCTCAAAGGAACATGGTGGAGGGTGATGGAGCAGGACACTCGATGTCTTCCTCTGGCCTCCCACAGCTGCATGCCCCCACACATGCACAAACACACCATAAACAAGAAAGAGAGAAGGAATATAAATGAATGAATGAATGAATGAATGAATATAGGCTAACTTCATTAAAGTACAGAAAATTCTGCCATGCAAACTTGCATAGGAAGAACAACATAGGCTGAGGAAGGATAACTCTTGCTGTCTTTTTGGGGTGGGGGTGGGGTGAGGAACAAAGATTAATTCTTTTCATTTTTATTGTTTTTTTAAAGGTTTATTTATTTATGTATTTAATGTGAGTACACTTTAACTGTCTTCAGACGCACCAGAAGAGGGCATTGGGTCACCATTACAGATGGTTGTGAGCCACCATGTGGTTGCTGGGAATTGAACTCAGGACCTCTGGAAGAACAGTCAGTGCTCTTAACCGCTGAGCCATCTCTCCAGCCCTCACTTTTATTGTTATGTTCCTTTGTTGAAATGCTAAGTATCTTAGCATTTGCACCCAGGATCTTAGTATTTGCTTAGTACATCCTGCCCTGCTGAGATTTACCCCTGGTCCCAGCAGCAGAACATTGTCAACCATGCAAACTGAGACAAGCTGAGAGGTTAGCTGAGGATTTAAGAGAAATAGGAAAGTCAAGGCTGTTCCCTCAGAGAAGCTTGATCACTGTGGAGGCAGAAGCTTGGGTCCATGTTTAGTTCAAGGTCTTTGAGTCATCGCCATACGTTAGCTGGAGGGGAAAATCCCTGCATGCTGTTTTGGCAGAATGTTCCTACTTGGAAGAGTGAAGGCCCCAATGCTCCAGTGCTGAAACAAATGCATGACTGGCTGGGACTGAGCGTCCCCAGGAAGCTTTCTGGATTTCTCTCCAGTGACGAAGCTGTAACCACCCAGAGAATCCTTCTATGTATTACTCCATCTCTCAGCCTGCGGAGGGAAGTGATTTCTCCCTTGACAAAGGGAGATCTTGCCAGAGTTGACCTCACAGGCTTGGGAAACAGCATAGCAACTGGAATTCAACTTGAAGAGCTGTAAAGACCCAAGCCCATTCTCAGCTGCCCAAAGAAATGCTGATCTCATGTGCCAGCAGAGCCTTAGTGACTCCAACCTCCTTCTCCATCAAAGCCCAAGCCAGAGTCAACTGTCTGCTAATGGAAACGTTTATCCTGCTCGTTTACTTATGAATTTGGAGACAGAGTCTCACTGTCTAGCTGACGGTAATCACAAACTCAGGATCCTCCTGGCAGCCTCCCAAATGCTGAGATTGCAAAATGTGTACCGTTTTGCCTGGCTCTGTCGAAATTATTTTTAGGTAGACTTAAACCTTACTTTGTACTCTATTTTGTTTCTACACAACATTTATTTATTTTAAATGAACATTTTTTTTTACTTATGAGTTTTCAAGAAGTCACTAAATTTTGCTTGATTTGAAAAAAAAACAATTAGGGAAGCATTATTTTAGCAGGCAGTGGCTTGTGTCTGCAACCCCAGCTATTCGGGAGATGGAGAATGTTGCTGGAGCCCAGGAGTTAGCAGCGCAGGTAACAGAAGCAACGCTTTTTTTCAGAGAGAGGTGGGGGGAAGGGAGAGGGAGAGGGAAAGAGAGAGAGAGAGACAGATGATTAACAAAAGCCATCTCCAAGATAAAACCAAGTATGTGGAAAGGTGTGTTTGTGTTTCTGTGTGTTTTCTGAAAGAGATCTCCATTCCTTTCATTACATTCTTGGCATAGTCCGTGACTAGAGAAATGTTGTGACATAACTGGAAATTACCTACCAGCTCTCAGAATCCAAGTAAGAATCTAGACTGGTTCTGAAATCTTTGGGTGGTAATACCCCTAAAGCGCCCACCTCACTGTCTCCCACAGCCAGCCCACAGCCCTGTGAAGTCAGTCAGTGACTGAAGAATGTTGGTTCTTTTGTTTTGTTTTGTAATGAACGATGATCATAGGATTCTTTGCTCTTTACCAGTTTAGCATTAAGGACACTTTTAAATAACAACCTAAGACATAGAAGATGCCACTCTACTCATTCCTGATGGTTTGGGTTTTTGAGACAGGGTTTCTCTGTGTAGCCCTGGCTGTCCTGGAACTCATTCTGTAGACCAGGCTGGCCTGGAACTCAGAGATCCACCTTCCTCTGGCTCCTGTATGCTCAGATTAAATATGTGTGCCACCACCATTTGGCTTCCTGATAAGAAGAGACTTCCAGAAAGCATTTGTAAGGCATATTTACTATACAGACAATGACTAAACACTTCCATACTATTGAAGCACATTCAATGACAGAATGACTTGCTTGGTTAATCTATTGTAAAAAAGTCTTTATTGTGCAAAATTGCTTCCATATATAAAGACATTACTATCATAGGATTGGAGCTTTGAGGTATGGTGCTAACAGTGGGAAGGACTCTTTAGTGATGGCCAGCATGTATAGGATTCGCCTACAGCTTGGTACAGAAAAACCAACTGGCCCATCAGAAGACTTCATCTGAGACCATGGCCTCATTCCCATCTAGTCCCTGAGACTGAATTAGAAAACACTATTTGTGATACTAAGATTTAATTTTTCCAACTTCTATTCCTTTAGCTGTCTATAACTTCAGACCATCCCAGACATGAACTTTTCTTGCTTCTAGTGACATGGACTATTCTGTGATTTTAACATCTTCTGGAGTGTGAGAGACCTTCACAGTAGCATTTGTATCTGTCTAAAACCACACACACAATTGAGCTGCTACCACATGGCTCATAATTGCACATGTGGTTTTAGAGACAGGTCCAAAGTCACATACTGTCCTTTTGGACAGTGTCTTAGTTAGGATTTTATTCTGTGAACAGACACTATGACTAGGCACCTCTTATAAAGGCAAACATTTAACTGGGGCTGGCTTACAGGTTCAGGGATTTAGCCCATTATCATCATGTTGCAAAGCACGGCAGCAGGCAGGCAGACATGGTGCTGGAGGAGCTAAGAGTTCTACATCTTGATCCGATGGCAGCAGATGAGACTCTCTTCCTGCAGGCATCCAGGAGAAGGGTCTCTCATCCACACTGGGTGGAGCTTGAATACAGGACCTCGAAGCCCACCTAAACAGTGACAAACTTCCTCCAATGAGGCCACACCAACTCCAAGACTACACCTCCTAATAGTGCCACTTCCCATGGGCCAAGCATATTCAAACCACCACAGATGGCAATAAAGTCTGTGGACAGAAGATGGTTTCCCACATGGTTTTACCTGTAAGAGGACAATTTAATGTAGCCTCCCAGTACACAAGCAAGAGCGGTCATAGGTTCCCAGGAATGGAATACTGGCCATGCATTCTTCTTGCACAGGAAAAGGTTCTAAGTTCCAGACATTAATGTTTCACTTAATGCAGGATCTACATCAGCTGTGATGGTCTTCGGATGAGACTCTGTACATGCTGCCTGAAAGGACCAGAATCAGCACAAGATACACCAAGACCAAGTTATCAGCACAAAAGAGATCATTTGCCCCAGAGGGACAAAGGTCGGGGAATAGAAGAGAAGGACAGAAGAGGGAACAAGGGAGAAGGGAAAAGGAACAAGGGAGAGGGGGAAGGGATGTTTGCCTTGGAGGGACAAAGAACTGCCTCTAGATAGGAGACAGATGTGGCCCATAGGCAAATGTCAGTTTATAAAGGTAAAAGGGGTAACCCCGTGTTAGGATGAGGTTTAATTTTAATTGTGCATGTTAATTACGTGAACCAAAAGGGGATTTTTGATTGCCATACTTCAATACTCTGATAGCTGGACCTTGGTAGTCAGCCTCAGGAGGAGGAAGTGGACAAAGGAATAGAACTTGGTGGCTAGCTTTGGGGATGTAATATAACAGTTTATCAAGGCAGAGGGATGGGGGAAGGCCAAGGCCTGCCCAAGACATGTTCACTGGCTCAGCGTTCTAGAGCATTACTGTCAGTAGTGGGACCTGGTGTTACTATGTTACATACTCAGAATTTGGAGGAGAAACGAGACACAGCTGTCTCTGGCCAATAAGAATTTTGTGGTTCTTGAGGCATTCATACATCTCATTGGGTAGTAGTTCTGAGAGAAGCATTCTATCCTAGTGACCTGTAGTCCTTGGATCTACCCACTGGCATAGTATTCACCAAACGTTAGCATCCTTGACCAGCATTGGAATACATTTGAGAAGACAGGCAATGGTTACAAACTTGTTTTGTTTTAGCTAGGTTTCTATAATCAAAGCCTTGGGAGCTTTTCATCTATCCCTTCCAATCACACACACACACACACACGCACGCACGCACGCACGCACGCACGCACGCACATGTGTGCACACACACATACACACGCATACACACACACACACACACGCACGGACGCGCACGGACGCGCACGCACACGCACGGAGGGAGGGAGGGAGGGAGGGAGGGAGGGAGGGAGGAAGGGAGGGAACAAATAAGCTGATCTTAAGTATATGACAGTCCTCCCAACAGAGCCTGCCATGAACAACATAGCTGTTCAGTTTTGGTTTTGGTCTTGAGATAGTCTCACGTAGCCCAGGCTAGCTACAGTGTATTATATATGTAGCTGAGGATGACCTTGAACTTCTGACCCTCCCACCTCCTCTAAAATTCTAACACTGGGATTATTACAGTGCATCAATAGTCGTGCCTTATACATCACTAGCAATGGAACGGAGGGTTTTGTGCATTGTAAGCAAGTTCTCTACCAGCCTAGGTCTCTTCCCAGCTCCTCACCAGATGGGTTTTGATTTGGGTTAATTTCACAGTTAAGTCATTAGTCCCCTGTGTCATAGCAAATAGATAGGTGAAATGATAAACTTTTAATGTGTTGGTGTTTATGGGGGTTGTTACATTGTACATTACAGCTAAAGTTTTTCAAATGAGTATCCTCAGGTTATCTGTCTTCTGAGAGGATATTAAGAGAATTTTGGTGTATTGGCCACTGGAATATCTGCTAGCTTTAGGGGAATTGGTTTTTGAGTCTTAACCGGGTGCCTTGGCAAAGTTGATGGACTTTGCTTTAACATTCCATTTTCCCTGCCAAGGGTATGCTGTTTGTTTGGACTTGCAGTCTCTTTGCCATGCTATATGTGCTGTGTGTCCCCACACACTCTGTGGGAGAGTTAATCACTTTGGAATCTGAATTGAGCTGAACATGAGTCTCTGGTGCTCCTGGTCCCACTCACACTTACCTGGAGTCTCTAGAGGATTGCCAGCCTGCCTGCAGGTTAACATCAGCTTCTATACTGCTATGTAACTGAGGCTGGCCCTGAACAATCCTCATGCCTAAGCCTCCCAAATTGGGATTACAGGTGTGTGCCACCATCACTGGTTTGTCCCCTCCTCTTGAAACAGATACTGCTCCTCAGTGGGAAGCCCCTCAGTTTACTGATGGTGCTGAGAAGGTGAATCTAGAGCTCTGGTGCCGTGAAGGTGAATCTAGAGCTCTGGTGCCGTGAAGGTGAATCTAGAGCTCTGGTGCCGTGAAGGTGAATCTAGAGCTCTGGTGCCGTGAAGGTGAATCTAGAGCTCTGGTGCCGTGAAGGTGAATCTAGAGCTCTGGTGCCGTGAAGGTGAATCTAGAGCTCTGGTGCCGTGAAGGTGAATCTAGAGCTCTGGTGCCGTGAAGGTGAATCTAGAGCTCTGGTGCCGTGAAGGTGAATCTAGAGCTCTGGTGCCGTGAAGTTGAATCTAGAGCTCTGGTGCCGTGAAGGTGAATCTAGAGCTCTGGTGCTGTGAAGTTGAATCTAGAGCTCTGGTGTCATGAAGGTGAATCTAGAGCTCTGGTGCTGTGAAGTTAAATCTAGAGCTCTGGTGTCATGAAGGTGAATCTAGAGCTCTGGTGCTGTGAAGGTGAATCTAGAGCTCTGGTGCTGTGAAGTTAAATCTAGAGCTCTGGTGCCATGAAGGTGAATCTAGAGCTCTGGTGCCATGAAGGTGAATCTAGAGCTCTGGTGCCATGAAGGTGAATCTAGAGCTCTGGTGCCGTGAAGGTGAATCTAAAGCTCTGGTGCTGTGAAGTTAAATCTAGAGCTCTGGTGCCATGAAGGTGAATCTAGAGCTCTGGTGGCCCCTCATACTGATTCTCCTTCTCCCCGCTGTAGGGTTTGAACCCAGGGTCAGCACATATGTATGTTCTCCAACACGGGATTGTCTACCATCTTTTACTGCCCTCTTCTACTTCAGCAACAGAACAACATGGCCACTCAGAGTAAACATTGCCCTCTTTAGCCTTCCTTGCAACAAACTGTGGCACTGAGACAGTTCAGGCTGGTGGGAAAGGGTGTTTATATTTAGGTATTGTCACCTTACTGTATGGGTATGATGTATCTCTCTCTGAAGTGTGTCATGAAAGCCATATGTTAAGGATGGAAGACAGGAAATAGAGAGGCTGGGCTGGTGAGATGACTCAGTGGATGAACATACTGGCCCTGCAGGCCTGATGAGTTGGCCTGAGATCAAAGTATGGAACCCATTTAAAAAAAAAAAAAAAACTCACACCTTAGAACTTCTCTTGGAGTTGGAGGAAGAGACAGGAGAGTCAGCTAGAAGCGTACACACACTACCGCAGTCCAAATAAGAGACTGTGCCTCCAAAATGAAGTGGGAAGAGAAGTAATTCTGACATCCATGTGCACATGCACACTTGCACACAGAATAAATAGCTAGATGATCAATAACTTCAAGCTATTTCCCCTACTAAGTACAACTAAGACCTAAGAATGTTATACAGAGACAACCATAATGAGGCAGGAGCTGAGCTTGAGGCCCTGGATTTGGCCCCTAGCATGGCAAAAACCAACAACAGAACCAGCAACATCAAACATTCTGGCCATGAAGAGAAGACAGATCACCTAGGGACATGGTGACCCAAGGAACAGTATGGTAGCGAGTTCCCAGTGGGTTTTGGTTTTTCTTTGCCTAATATATCTTGGGTTTGGAAGGGAATAAGTCAGCAGCTTCGAAATGCCAACAGGCTAAGAAGAGAGAAAGGCTCCAACAAAGCCTTCCCTCACCAGCCAAGGCCCTGAAAAGGGGGCAGCTAAGCAAGAACAGAACAACTTTCAGTTGAAAAAATGGCTCTAACTGTAGCCAAATACCACAGAGAAGCTGTGGCCCCCATTCTACCACTGTTAGAAAAGGCTGAATGGGAGCCTGGACGTCGTCTACCCTTCCTGGGCTGTGAAGCAAGTGCTGAGTGTACAGTGTGAATATAAAACCACTCAGGATGCTGTGAAACAGGCCATACTGGGACCTGAGAATTCCATCCCTACCAGCAGCAGAGACCACACAGGCAGCCCAGGCTTCCACGTTACCCACCCACATAATGAGACACTTTTTGCCCACTGGGATGGTGTCAGAGTAGGGCTTTGCCTATGCCCAGCAGCAACCAGGCTACCCCATGCCCTGTGATGTCAGTGGAAGCCACGTGGGCTGTATATAGAAGGTCCTACTTCTATCCTTGGCAGTGAGAACAGCAGACTAAGAAGCGTCTGGGGTAACACTCAATGGAACAGGACTTGCATAGCAAGTGTAAGATCCTGGGTTTGTTTTTCAGTACTGCAAAAATGGAAAATTCTCACCTAACCTAGAAAAGGCCAAAGAAAAAAAAGCAATAAACAGTGAAAATCATTGAGAAAACCACAATAAAGGCAAACATAATGAAACAGATCTTTCTATAAAAAAGATCATTGCAATGCAGGGGTAAGTAGTAAGATGGATAAATCACAAAGAAATAGATATGAAAAATAATGCAGGGATATAGTTGTACACTGCCCACATATCAAACATGTAATACAAGCTGTGAAATATAGGTCAGAGGTAGAACAGAAATGTCCAGTGTACAAGCCCCACCCCTGTTGTGGTAAATCTCAATCCCAAATATGCTCCGGCAATGAAAACACAATACAGTTAATATGATTTCATGCTGTGCACCTAGATTGGGCAGCTCTACCACTACACTACCATCTTCCACATCTATGAGACCCCTTAGAACTTGTGGTTCCTTCAGGCCATGTGCTTCTGCTCTGCTTTTCTTTGTCTTCCTCCTCCTCTGCATCCTCTCCCTCTTCCGTTTTCTCCTTCGTCTCTCCCCACTTTCTGCTCTACCTTCCCTTCTATCTACCCAATCATCAGCTCTGCTTTATTTTACAAATTGAAGTGTGAATCAAGTTTACAGGAAATCACCTGAGTGCTGACTCACTCCTTGTTCACAACCACTCACAGGAGAACGGAATTAACATCAAATATAATTAGCCCCAGGGCTATCCACAACATCTCACCCCACCCCCAATGAAATAAGCCCTAAAGATTACTACAAAAGATTACACTACTAAAAAATTTAGAGTAGGATAAAATAGGATACTTTATTGTTTGTTTGTTTTGAGGCAGAGTCTCTCTACATAGCCCTGGCTCTCCTGGAACTCATCATGTGGACCAGGCTGGACTTGAACTCTGAGATCTGCCTGCCTCTGCCTGGGATTAAAAGTGTAAACTACTATGGTTGGCCAAGGGCACGTTTTAAAAGCAGAAACCAAGCACTTTTAGCTGGTGCCCTGCATGTCTATTACAGTGATAAAGACCATGACCCAAGTAACTTGAGGGGGATAGGGTTTATTTGGCTTTGAAGTCCCCATCACAGCCTGTCACTGAGGGACGCAGAGGAAGGAACTTAAGCAGAGACCATGGAAGAATGCAGCTTATTGGCTTGCTCAACCTGTTTTCTTATACAAGCCCAAGGGTGGCCCCACCCACAGTGGGCAGGCCCTCCCACATCAGTCATCGACTGAGAATGAGTCTCACAGGCTTGCTTTCAAGCCAGTAAGGTAGGCGGAGGCATTGTCTCAGATGAGGTTCCATCTTCCGAGATGACTCTAGCTTGGTATCAGGTTCATAAAAACAAAACACAAAAACTCCAGCACATCTAGTGTGAAATAGATAATTTGAGTGGTCTTTATAACTAAGAGAATTAAATCTAGGTTTTGGTGGTGGTGGTGGTGGTGGTGATGGTTTTTCAAGACAGTGTTTCTCCGTGCAGCCCTCGCTATCCTAGAATTTGTTCTGTACACCAGGCTGGTCTTGAACTCCCAGGTGTCTGCCTGCCTCTGCCTCCTAGGTGCTGGAATTAAAAGTCTGTGCCATTACCTCTTGGCTAATAATTGAATTTTGATTAACAGATCTTCCAAAAAAAAACTGGCATCTGTGTACATGATCTCTTCTGGAAACAGAATATTTGTCAGTTCTTCCCATGAAACTGATACTATCCTGAGAATTGTAGGGGACTTGAAGCAAATGATGGCACAGAGGCTTCTTATGAGAGCCACTTCCAGAAGAGCAGAAGGACAAGAGGGCACCTGTCATGAGTTTAATGTGCTTGGAAAACGGAGTGGCACTATTTAGAGGTGTGGCCTCGTTGGAGTAGGTGTGTCACTGTGGGTGTGGGCTTTAAGACCCTATCCCAAGTGCCTGGAAGTGAGTCTTCCACCAGCAGCCTTCAGATGAAGATGTAGAACTCTCAGCTCCTCCTGCACCATGCCTGCCTGGATGCTGCCATGCTCCCGCCTTGATGATAATGGACTGAACCTCAGAGCTTGTAAGCCAGCCCCAATTAAATGTTGTTCTTTTAAGAATTGCCTTGGTAATGGTATCTGATCACAGCAGTAAAACCCCAACTAAGGCAGCACCCAAAGAATAGAATGCTTTCCAGCCGCAACCAGGGGTCTCCGAGTCAGAGAACTCTAGTGGCTATCAGTGGCTGAATGTTCATAAGATAACTATCATATCCAATGCCGCAGCCATGGCTTGGTGAAGCCCATGGAATAAGTGAAGTGGCTGGAGGTGAGGTGGCTGGAGGATTTCTTTCTTTCTTTCTTTCTTTCTTTCTTTCTTTCTCTCTTTCTTTCTTTCTTCCTTTCTTTTCCTTCTCACTCCAGCCCCTCTCACTCCTGCCCCAAGATTTATTTATTTATTATATGTAAGTACGTTCTAGCTGTCTTCAGACATACCAGAAGAGGGCGTCAGATCTCATTACAGATGGTTGTGAGCTACCATGTGATTGCTGGGATTTGAGCGCAACACCTTCAAAAGAACAGTCAGTGCTCTTACCACTGAGCCATCTCTCCAGCCCGGCTGGAGGATTTCGAAATGACTAAATAATTATTAGTTTAAGCTATTTTTCAAATATTTGGATGTGTGAAATATTGAGTTTTGTTAGTGGGTCTTTGAGTCAACAACCTGCAGTGGAGAACTTAACCTAGGACCAACATATAGAGACCGTTTGTATCTCAGTTATATAATAGTACCAAACCAAGACAAAGGCAAAACAAAAACAAAGCATGATCCAATAGCTCTCGTGAGTAGAGACACTAGAGTCTTCAATAAACTACTAGCCAAACAGTTTTTAGAACATACATGCTGGGTTAAACTCTTCTGGGGAGGCATGAGCAAATGTCTATTCACCTCAGACAGAGCTCTGGTGACAGACCACAGGAACATTTCCACTCAGATGTATCTTAGTGTACCTGGGCTCAGGAGAGCTCCAGAGAGGGGGTCACTTTCAGGAGTGTGGGTGACCTCAAAACAGCCACATCATTTAGAAAGTCTCCTGCTGGCATGGATGGTGACTTCTCACAGCAACATAAATGGAGTCCCCTCTTCAGTAACAGTGTCATCTTCTGTAGAGGGCAGGCAGAGTCATCTACAGGTAAGGGATGGACACAGATGGCAATGAGTACTGGACTCTCAGGTACAGGTCTACTGATCCTCCAGCTCCTCTGGGGGGGGTATCCATAGGCTTGATCCTGTGAGGGATACTGTGGGTAACCACGGAGGCTCTGACTAAAATGGTAATGTGTTCTGCAACATATAAACATGAAGGTAGTTTTATACCAGGAATTCAAGGTTGGTTACAAATTTTTTAAAAAATCAACCGCAAGTGGGTGAAGTAGTTCTAGCTTCTCACAAGTCTGAGGCAGAAGATTGCTTAAATCCGGAAGTTTGAGTCCCACTTGGATAATAACATGAGATGCCTACATATTAAAAAAAAAAGATGAAATTAATGTAATAGATGCACAGGAATAAAATTCACATGTGAAAACATCCTTGAGTCAAACCTCATATGATGCCAGCATTGTGGTTCCTATCTGAACTCCAGCATTTGGGAGGCAGAAGCAGGATGTTCAGGATTTCAAAGTCAACTTTAAAATCATAGTGAGTTTGAAGCCAGCCTGGGCTACACAGGACCCTTAACAACAAAACCAACCAACCAAACAAACAAACAAACAAACAAATGAAAAATCCACATTGCTTCAAAAGCAATAAGACCAGAACAGGATGCCTGCATTTACTTATCTTATTCAACAAATGGTTGGCATTCTAGACCATGCAGAGGCTAGAAAAGGAAATAAAAGGCAAACATTGAAAGAGAACAAACAAAACTACCCCTATTTGTTGTACATGAAGTGACTTCTACATAAAAATCTTGAGGAATCTACCAAAGCAAATCCACGAGGGAAACAAGTCTACAAATAAATAATTCACTAAGGTTTGCACACAGAAACGGGGCCGGAGAGTTGTGTCAGCTATTGTCAGCACACAGAGTACCTGAGCATAGCTCCCAACACCCATGTCAGGGAGTTCACAACAGCCTGCAACTCCAGCTTGAGAGGATGCAACACCCCTGGCTTCAGAGGGCATCCGCACTCACATACATGCACATATACAGAATTAAAAATAATAAAAATAAATCTAAAAAGCAATGGATTAATGAATACCACATTTTTAAAAATAGTATTTTTAATTAATTTTATTTATTTACATTTCAAATATTGCCCCACTCCCAGTCCCTCCCAGCCCCCAGAGTTCTTCGCCCCATATCTCTCCCCTTTGCCTCTGAGAGGGTGCACCTCCCCTCCATCTCCCTTCCCTGGAGCATTGAGTCTCTACAGGATTAGGCACATCCCCTCTGAGGCCAGACAAGGCAGTCCTCTGCTACATGGGCCAGCCCGTGTATGCTCTTTGGTTGGTGGCTTAGTCTCTGGAAGCTCCCCCCTTGTTAGTTGACACTCCTGGTCTTCCTATCCAGTTGCCATCCCCCTGCAACTCCTTCAATCCTTCCCCTAACTCTTCCATAGGGTTCAGAGACCTCCGTCCAATGCTTGGCTGTACGTACCTGCATCTGTCTCAGTCAGCTGCTGGTAGAGCCTGTCAGAAGACAGCCATGCTAGGCTCTTGTCTGTAAGCACAACATGGCATCAGTAATAGTATCAGAGTTGGGTCCCACCCATCTTGAGTTGGGCGGGTCAATGGAGGGCCTTTCTTTCATTCTCTGCTTCATTTTTGGCCCTGCATTTCTTTTAGACAGGAACAATTCTGGGTCAAAATTTTGAAGGTAGATAGGTGACCCCATCCCTCTACTGGTGGCCCTGTCTAACTACTACTGAAGATGGCCTCTTCAAATTCCATTTCCCAGCTGTTGGACATTTCAGCTAAAGTCACCCCCTTGAATCCTGGGAGCCTCTTATATCCCAGGTCTCTGGGACTTTCTAGAGATTTTCCCCCCACCCCCATCCCCACTCCCAGCAGCTCTATTCATTTTCCTGGCTCTCTGGGTTTATCTCCCGTCTTCCCACAAACCTGATCCTCCCCTCTTCCCCCTCTGCTTCCTGTGATTACTTTTCCCCTTTCTTTTCCGAGACAGGGTTTCTCTGTATAACTCTGGCTGTCCTGGAACTCACTCTGTAGACCAGGCTGGCCTCGAACTCAGAAATCCGCCTGCCTCTGCCTCCCAAGTGCTGGGATTAAAGGCGTGCGCCACTGCCCATATTTTTTTCCCCTTTCTAAGTGGGATTGAAGGATCCTCACTTGGGCCTTTCTGCTTGTTACACTTCTTATGGTCTGTGGGTTGTATCATGAGTATTCTGTAGTTTTTGGCTAATATCCAAGTATCATTGAAAACATACCATGCATGTCTTTTGGGGTCTTGTAACATTACTCAGGATATTTTCTAGTTTCATCCATTTGCCTGCAAAACTCATGATGTCCTCATTCTTATTAGCTGAACAGTATTCCATTGTGTAAATGAACCACATTTTCTGTATCTTTCTGGCATCCTTTGGGTATATGCCCAGGAACAGTATAGCTGGGCCTTGAGGAAGAATTATTTCCAATTTTCTGAGGAACCACTAGATTGATTGCCAGAGTGATTGTACCAGTTTGCAACCCCACCAGCAATGAAGGGGTGTTCCTTTTTCTCCACATCCTCACCAGCATGTGCTGTCACCTAAGTTTTTGATCTTAGCCATTCTGATTGGTGTAAGGTAGATTCTCAGGTTGTTTTGATTTGCATTTCCCTGATGACTAAGGATGCTGAACATTTCTTTAAGTGCTTCTCTGTCATTCGAGATTCTGTTGTGCCCAGGTCTCAAAACCCGCAAAGAGACCACCAGGAAGAGTCTTTATTCAAGCTGTCAGTAGGACAGAACAACAAAATAGTGTTTTATAATTGCTCACAATTGAGATTTGTTGGTTTAACTACCCAAACATGTACAGCACTTGAATGAAAAACTACTCATGAAAGAAAGGGAAGATTGAAATGAATAGAGGGATACCTGTGTTTATTGATTGAAGACTTTTGTGAGTAAATCTGTTACTTCTGCCCACGCTGGTATGAAGACTGCATGCAGTTCCTATCCTAACTGCAGAAAGACTTTGTATGCAGTAGTATTCCAAAGTAACAAAAATATCTAAAGAAAATGGAAATAAGAAGAAAATGGTGAGAACTTCAAAATGGCGCTTAGCAACGTTTACCAAGATTATATGGTAATGGTAGAGAAATTAGTTTAGGTCAACTAGGAAACTACTAGATTATTAAACCTACAAACAGAACCAATCGAATGCATGCAAACAGTTTTTTACAAAACTGCAATAGGAATTCTGTAACTTTTTTTTTTAATTTTATTTTTAATGATGGTTCTTAAACATTTTAACCTTTCTTGTAACCCACCACCTCTCAGAGGTAGTGGTAAAGAAAGATGCAGGGAAAGTGGATCTGTTTAGAAAGGTCCTTTGGAGCAACTCCCCTCTGTGTTGTCCGGAAATCAGCAGTTCAGTTCATAGGTTAACAGGTAGTGGCAGCTCGATCCACTCGTAAACACCTCATGGATACACCAGCAGTCCAGTTCGGTAGAGTCGGGTTAGCAACAGCAGTGACACAACCTAGCAGAGATAGCCAGGCCTCAGCCTCAGCTTGAGTCAGCAGGAAGGACCAACAGGAACACCAGGAGAAGTTCTCAGCTGTGCCTCTCTCAGGGAAGTGAAGATCAGTGAAGACAAGAGACCCACAAGTGTTGCACAGCTAGCTGCATTAGCAAGTCAAGCTCTGTCTCTGTCTTTTAGTGGAGTCCTGTTTATCCCCTCCAAACATCACGTGTCCTCAGCAGTGCGCCCAATCAGCTGGAATCCACAGAAGCAACAACAAACTGCAGCACACCACCAGAAGTTTCTTGGTGCATTTCTCTCTATGGCGTCCTGACAAATGCAGCTCAACTACACAATGTAAGGCGGACCAATATACGTGTGTCGCTAGTAAAGAATCCTTCACGTGTCCTTTTACGTGCTTGCTTTAGCAGAGCATCCTCTCTCCGTGTCTGCTTCATTCCTTCAGGGGTCTGCCTTAGCCTTTCATACCTGAGTCCACTTTAACAAAACATTTATGTGTTTGCCCCAGCAAAGCACTGTCCAACCGACTTTCCAAAGAATCCTTAAGTTTTTACTTCAGAATTCAATATCTTTAACCAAGCAAAATGCCAAATTGATTCAGTATGATAGTGACTTTGGACAAGTATTAACTCAAAGTAGATCAGAAACTTACTTAAGATGTAACTCTACCAAGTTGTTGGTGGAAGTATTGGTTAGTTTTCTCCTTCTGTGATAGAATTCCAGACAAAAGCAACTGAAGGGATGGTTTATTTGAGCTCATACTCTGAGGAGTCCATCATAACAGGTGAACACACACACACACACACACACACACTTTAAAGGAAGAAACTGGACCAGAAAGATGGTTCCGTGGTTTAAAGAGCTTACTGCTTGTCCAGAGGAGTCAAGTTGGTTCCCAGCACAGGCTCCTGTAAGTCTATCTCCAGCTGGCCAGGGATCTAAAACCAGGCCTCCATGGGCAGCTTCACACACATGCAGGTGCACCCCTCTCCCACATACACATGATTAAAAATAAAATGAATCTTTAAAAACAAAGTAAAACAGAAAATAAAGAGAAACCAATAAAAAGACACTTTTACCAAGAAGAGTAAATGAATGAAAATAACGATACAAAAATATATGTATTTATGAACAATGCAAATTAAAACCACAATAAGGTATGGCTGCACAGCTTTCGAAATGACTAATCCAAAACTGTGCCGGCACGAAATGCTAGCAAGGGACTGAGTCACTCACGCTTACTGATGCAAATGAAAAAGAACGAAGCCTCTCTGGAAAGCAGTCTGCTATATCAAATGCCATAGGGGCCAAGCAATTCCCCTGCAGGGGGACGGGTAGGAGAGGGGGAGGGGGCTACCACCAGAGACACTCAAGAGTTGTCCATGAAAAATTGTAATGAATATTTATAGGCACTTTGTTCATAATAGCCCAAATTTTGAAATAAGCCAGCTATTCTCCAATAGATGAACAGTTGAATAAGTTGTCATATATCCATGCCATGGCTTTTTGTTTTGCTATTTTTTTTTTTCAGACAAGGTCTCACTAGATAGCCCTGGGTGACCTGGATGTTAGGTCACAAACTGAGGATGAGTGACCTGAGGTGTCTATTTAACATATAAAAGTGGATGCAGGCACCCAGGCTATTTTGAGTTTCACTTCCCTTCCCCCAGCTTTTCTGGTTTTTCTATTACCCAGCCATTTTGGCTACACAGATCTCTTGCTCTCTTGGCCTCTTGGCCTCTGGGTTCTCAGGTTCTCTCTAGGCCTGCCCTCTCCTCTTCCTCTTTTGCGCACCACCTCTCAAAGTCAGGTTCAGTCAGGACCTTTTCAGAAGCTTCTCGCTGTGTTCTCCCTCATATCTACAGTAAACCTCTCAACCCATATGTAGGAGCATCATGTCCTCATATTTTCACTCGCTGGAACTCACTGTGTAGATCAAGCTGGCCTCAACTCGACAAAGAACTTCCTGCCTCTGCTCCCAAGTACGGAGATTAAAGGCATGGGCCACCACAGCAGGCAAGAACCACTTTGATATTTGTAACAAAATGCCTGAATCTACAGAGGGATACACTGAGTGAAAACGGCCAGCGAGTGAAGGCTAGAGATGTAACATTCTTGAAATGATAAAAGAAACAAATGGTAAGCCAGCTGTGATTCTTAAGGACTGAGGAAAGAAAGGAGAGAGGTAGTTCAGAAACCCTCGCCACCTTGGAAACATTTTGAGTCTCAACTCTATGGACATCAATATCCTGGTTGTAAACCTTGCAACATGTTTCCACTGAGAGCAATTGGGTCAGTGATAAACAGAGTCTCTCTATGTTATTAACCATAACTGCATTTGAATCAACAGTGATTTTAAAACAAAAGAGTATAATTCTTAAAAAAAAAAAAAAGAAAGAAAACTTTTTTCTTTTGACTTATGTGTGTATGGGATGCATACAGCTGTGCACGCACATGGCAGCCAGAAGGGTCCCCTCCCTTATCACTTTCTCCATACATGCCTGTAAGGCAAGCTATCTCCCTCAACCTGGGCCTTACTTTTTTTATTTTTATTTTTTCCCCAGCTAGGTTGGAAACCAGAAAACCCCAGGGACAGTCTTTCTCCACTCCCTTCTTACCTGGGGCGACAGGCATTTACAGGGATGTCCAACTTGTTAGGTGTGTGTTGGGATCTGAACTTTGGTCCTCTTGGTTAGGACTAAGAACTCCTAACCTCCAGACAATGGCATCAGTCCCTCAAAAAGACTTACCCACAAGACTGAAATCTGACTTGTTAGATTTCAAACGGCAGCCAATTTTACTTTATAAATTGTAGGGGCCGGTGAAATGGCTCACTGAATAAAGACATTTGCAGTTTGAGCCTGGTAAGCTCAGTTTGGACCCCAGAACTCACATAAAGGTGGAAAGAGAGAATTGACTCTACAGCATTCCTCTAGCTTCCATACACCTGGGTGTCCCACACCCTACATCACACATTTGTGAACACACACACACACACACACACACACACACCAACTACTGCTACTTAATAACATTTAAAAATAGTTACAAAATAGTTACATAGGGCTAAGGGTATAGGTCAGTGCCAGAGTTTATTCTTAGCATTCATGAGGTCCTGAATTCACCTACAACTAACTAAGTAAGAAAGCAAGCATAAGCCTGAGTTTCTCAGGCCTATACTTCCCTTGAGAAGGTGAGAGCTTAGGTAAGTTCCACGAGAAGATGCCAGTGGAAAACACGAGTGTTCTAGGCCTGGGCTTCATGGACCTCAGCTATACCTCAATGGCATGACTCTTAACTGTGACACCCATGAGTCCTATACCTCTGACCAGGGCTTCTAACTCTTCTTCCTGTGACCCCTTTCTCTATGTAAGAAAATTTACACAACCCAGGATATATAGGCATATAAAATAGGTATACAAATCAAACATTTACCAGTAATAAGTTGGAGTCTTTTTTAAAACAAGTCTTTGGTGTGCATATAAATTTGCCATTTATTAAAGATAAGTGCGAATTGCATGCTAACGAGATGAATGTGCTTGTTTTTTTTTTCATAAAAAGAATTAAATCTTGGCTGAACATTTGATACTGCAGAATGTGGAATAACTTCAATGTCTTTCAGAGTTGATTGATGTTTTGGCAATACAATTGTCGAATGACACTTCACATAAATGTGTAGTACAAAATGGCAGAAGTCATATTTACGACCATTTCAGAAATTATTAAAATCCACTCATAATCCAAAGCCAATATTCACATAATGATTTTGTTTTATGAAACTCAAATTAGCCACTCAAAAAGTAATTTTTAAAAATGCAACATTCTAACACAATTCAACCCAAAGTCTGAGGGAAATGCTATCTTTCTCTTTTGTGACTAAGCCATTGTGTGGATACTATGGAAGTTTGTAAGTAAACACCGTCATTCTGACAAACCTGAGCTAAGACATAGGGGCAGCATTCATTGGCTTTGCCTGCTGTGACTGCAGATGCTATGTAATGTGCTCAGGGTGTGTGTTCAGACCTAGCAGTTCTGTGTTGTCACATGACGTAACACAAGGCAAGGGCACCAATAGTATATGTTTGATTTTTGAATTGACTTTTGGCCGTTGTGTGTTCAGAAACACTTTACTGTTAGAACTTTTCTACACTGCTCCACTAATTACACCTTCCAATGTGGGGGCGTGACCACAGTCTATGAAACCAAGACAGTAGTGGTCTCTTGACAGAGCAGATAAATTTCCATTCCAATGGAACAAAATAAGGTGGTTGGGGCCTTTCCTTCAGAGTTACACTTAGGTCGTGATAGTATATTGATCACTTGGGGTCGGCTGGGATCTATAACTTCCTGTAGTAGAAGATTAAAGAGACAAACATTCCTCCCGTGCAGAAGACACATGGAAATCTGTCATGACAACACAGTCATGGCCCAAACAGGCTGCCAGTCTTCATGGCTAATTAGCACCAGAAACAATAGTTCCAGGCCAACCAATCAGAAACAAATTTCACTATTTGGGGCAGATATCCCACAACTTTGTTGCTAGATTGTTTCATTACATTTCCTGCAAAGACATTAACAACTGTCTTTTCATCCTAGAAAAGGTAGCTATTACAGACCAAAGAAACACTCCCACCCACCTTAGCAAATCTGTAAATTATTGGGATGACTTAGGGAACATAGGTGAGGGGTGACTCCCAGGAGTATGAGTGACCCAAAGACAACTGTAGCACTAAAAAAGCCAACCCAGCCATGAACACAGTATCCTGGGGCTCACGTCCCTTGGCCGTGTGAAGTCTCCTCCCCTAGGCAATTGTTTATATGACCTCTGGGAGGGGCCTCATGAGTCCTGTAACTTTCTGGAGCTTCCTGAGACTTGTATGGTTGTTTGTTTGTTTGTTTTAGATTGATTTATTTTATTTTGGCATGTGGGAGGGTTCTGCCTGCATGTATGTATGTATGTATGTATGTATGTATGTGCATCACATGCGTGCCTGGTTCCCACAGAGGTCAGAAGAGGGTGAACAACCCCTGGAACTAGAGTTACAGACAGTTGTGAGACACCATGTAGGTGCTGGGAATTGAACTCAGTGGTCTGCAAGAACAGCCAGTGCTTCTGTGGAGCCATCTCTCTAACCCTCCTTCCAAACCTCTTTTCTTCCTGTAGGAAGGGATGTTTAAATTCAGAGGAAATAGCTATATAACATAGGCCATCTCAAATAATCAGATTATATCAGTAAATTTTATTTTATTCCATGTCTTAGAAAAAGATGAGAGGGTGCACTGACCTCAGAAGACAAATCCCTGGTCCACTGGTTGCCTCTGGTCTAACATAGATAGAAACCTAGTGTTGTGTTTTATAAAAAGACCAAGATATGTGTTGTAGAGACAGGTATGGTGAGGTGGAAGGGGGTGCCTCTGCAGGCCCAGACTGAGGCATCCCTGCCTCCTGAGGTAACGGTTATACAACAGGTATAGTATAGAATAAACTTTATTTGGGGGAATGGGAAGGGGAAATGAGAAGGGAGTAGAGAAAGAGAAAGACAGACAGAGAGAGAGAGAGAGAGAGAGAGAGAGAGAGAGAGAGAGAGAGAAGAGGCTGGCCAGAAAGGGGGAGGGGAAGGGGAGAGAGGGAAAAAGGGATTAGGGAGAGAAAAGTCAGAGATGCAGAGAGGGAGCAGTGAGAGCAAGGAGGAGGGGGACAAGCAGCCCCTTTTATAGCAAGCCCAGCCTACCTGGCTGTTGCTAGGTAACTGTTGGGCGGAGCCTAGAAGGAATGCCAACACCTAGTTTGTCAATTATACTCATCTGAACCAAGCAAATGGGATTAAATGTAAAACTACAGCTCTGATGGGTTAGCACTGAGTCACTACCGAGGGACAACTTCTATACAAGTTTTGATTACTTTGAGACTCTAAAGAAGGCGCCATCTAAGGATCAGGAAGTGAGGCTACCCACTGAGATTCCATGCACCAGCAAAACAAATGTCATAGACAAGATGGGTAGCTCGGGTCCTCTCAGTTGTTACTTTGTGTTGGAAGTCAAATTCTAAGCTGAATAGAAATGTTTATTTACAGTGTCAAAGGTGATTATTATGAAGATGAGAATACATCATGGCATCCATAACCCTCTTGATCTCCTCCTGTAGAGACACTGACAGGAAGCTGGAGTAATTAGGAGACTGTTTATAAACATGGGATGCAAGCAAGAGGAGCTGCAATGGATGCTTAACAGTATTGGGCACACATGGCCTACTCCCAGCTCACTTTAGAGAAGGTCTTATCAATGGAATCTGCACTCCTGGCACATTTGATGTCATGATCCCACTTCTCACAAATTAAGAATGGCTATGTGGCAGAGTCAAGATTAACAAGTTGTTGTCTAACATTTCTGCTTGGTGGGCACTGCTTAAGTTTTCCTCTGTGCTTGCTCTAGACAGCCAGCCCCTGTCTGAGTCTCATTCACTTTTGAATATTCATGCTTTAACCTTTTGTACTTGGTTTTACAGTTCAGCCCATAGAGGACCATTTCCTTCTCAGCTCTCTGGATGCTGCTTAGCAGCCTGCAAATACAGACACACAAATGCCTTGCAGCTCATTGATCTTGGAAGCCACCCGGAGAAGCTCTGAGGAGGTGCAAATCAACACATGTTTTTATTTTATTGACTCTGGTGCTCATTGGCCCAACTGCTCTAAGTCCTTCAAGTCAAAATGATCCTGAATTGTATCAGTATGTGAGGGGCCTTGGCATTTTCCTCATATACATGTGTAGCTGACCAGACTACCACCATTTTCTGAGTTATTACTTATTTTCTTAACAGAATAAAGAAAGCAGAACGACATAACATCAATCTGCTCACAAAGATCAGCAAGTCATACATTACCTAGAGTAATGTATATTTAATCTATAGAAAAGCAAATGCATGTTCATGAAGAAGATAATTTTTAATTAAATTATTTTTTTATTGTCACCTTTTTTGTTTGGCTTTTTTTTTTTTTTTTTTTTTTTTGAGACAGGGTTTCTCTGTGGAGCCCCAGCTGTCCTAGAACTTGCACTATAGAATAGACAGGCTGTCCTTGAACTCAGATATCTGCCTCTCTTTGCCTCCCCAGTGCTGGGCTTAAAGGTGTGTGCCACCAGCACCCTGTTATTGTTTTTGAAAGGGTCTTTCCATATTGACCAGATTGGACTTGAACTCACAGAGAATCGCCTGTCTCTGCTTCCAGGAATGTTGGGACTAAAGATATGTGCCACCATGCCTACCTCATCCCTTTTGAAGAATCTGTATTTGTCTGCTCTATACCAGCAGTTCTATATGTCTTTTGTCATGAGTTGATTTCAGGTGACAAAGTGTTCGTCTGCCTGGAAGAATGAGCTCCCTTCTGTGGCTGAGTTCATGAGCTCTGTTCACGCTACTGATGGTGAGTCCCCTCTTCAGCCCTGACATGGCTAGTGAGAGCAGAATGGCCATGTTGCTGAGCATCCTATACATGTTTAATGAGCAAGTGAATTCTGCTCAGGGCTTATCTTCTACAATGATAAAGATATACCTGGGTTTCTTCACCTGGGTCCTCTCTTCAAACCTCTCTTTCCACCTTCTCTATCAGTTGTTACCACACAAAATAACCTGGACCAGGGAGTCGAATCTAGACGCCCTTATCAGTAGAAGGCAGAAGCATCTGAGTTAGCAGTAGAACTAGGGAGAGCCACAGACAAGTATTTCCATATGGAGCTGAGATTTATGACCACATGTAGAACTCAGAATCCTGAGTTGCACACATTCAGTGTGTATTTGAAGAACCTGTCACTGCAGTATTTTTTTTAAATTTCATTACATATGCTATTACATTCTCTCCCCATCCTGTGCTGATTCTCATTGACTTTTATAGTCAACTTATATCACAAAGACATGAGAATTTCTTGTCTTGTTATGGTCCTTGAATGTGGCTTTGAAATTTATCAATTTAAAGGAGGAGTCTATTTTTCCTGGACCTGTGAGGTGGCTCAATGGGTAAGACACTTGCTGCTCAAGTTTGAAGACCTGAGTTCAATGCTTAGAACTCATGAGAAGTCAGAAGGGGGAGCAAACTAGCAAAGATGGTCTCTAACAACTGGGGCACTGTGGAGTTCGTCAAAAGACCCTCACTCACAAAGACCACAGAGACCACCGCAAGAGGATTTTTATTGATCCAACATGTTGGGGATCCTCCTCTCAGCATGCAGGCCAGAGGAGAGACCCAGAACAAAGAAAGAACACACTTTTTATACCTTTGTAAGGGGCAGACTTGGGCAACAGGGTAGCTGGCTTATTCTAATTGATGTAGCAAGCAACCTTTTCAGGCATTGGTTGGCTTGTATAGTGACTATCTCTGGCCTAGTGACTCACTTTGCTTGCCCCCATGGTAGGTTATTATGATTTGAACTTATGGGTCAGCTATTAACATCACAGCTATCGACAAGGTCAGGGCAGTTGGTGGTTTTTTTCTCAGAATTCAGTGTGGGGCAGGGTAGGGGGATTTCTCTGGGAACTGCTATCTTTTTATGGTTATTTTCCTGAGAACAGCACATTTTGTTTTGGCAGCTGTAGACTTAGTCATTTTGACCACTATGTTTTTAAAAGTCCCTTCAGAGGGGAAGGGGCTAGGTGGTCTTGAACTTAGTTTGGATATTACAGCAATTAACTGCATACATGTACACAACACTAAAAACAAATAAAACAATCTCAGCCAGGTGGCAGTGGTGCACACCTTTAATCCTACCACTTGGGAGGTAGAGGCAGGCAGATCTCTGAGTTCAAGGCCAGACTGGTCTACAGAGTGAGTTCTAGGAGAGCCAGGGTTACACAGAGAAATCAGGTCTCAAAAAGCCAAAAATCAAAATTCAAAAACTGTAGTGAGAATTTTGGTTTCTCTAAGAACCCAATTGTGTTCTCTGAATATGTTTTTGTTTTAATACCAGGTGTGTGATGTAAGAGAGCTTCAGATTGGCCACAACAGGCATGATTTGTCTCATGCTCTGGCAGGGGCGTGATTCTGCCAGTTGAAGAATGTTTACATTTAGAATTGTTTACATTTGGAATTCTGGGCACTCTTGAGAGCCAGAGCCCTGAGAAGCAGCAGCAGCAGCAGCAGCTGCTCTCCAAACTGTTGCATCCCCTGCTGTGGAGGGATTGCTGGATTACTGTTTGTTACTTGTTGCTGGTTAAAGATATACTAACAATAAAATTGGACTTGCCCCCTAGGAACCCTACACCCCTAATCATTGTGTCTAACAAGGTTGATGTCCCCCTTCCCCTCTAACTTTCTTTCTCTCCTACCTATTGTTGATGGGTTGGAAGGGATATGGGAGCAGTAGGGTGGAAGGGAGGTAGAGATATAAGAACCCGACACAGTAACCCAAACGTATGGTTAAAAATGGCACCCAAGAGCTGGAGAGATGGCTCAGCAGTTAAGAGCACTAACTGCTCTTCCGAAGGTCCTGAGTTCAAATCCCAGCAACCACATGGTGGCTCACAACCATCTGTAATGAAATCTGACACCCTCCTCTAGTGTGTCTGAAGACAGCTACAGTGTACTTACATATAACAATAAATAAACCTTTAGGCAGAGTGAGCAGGGCTGACCAGAGTGAGGGGGTCAACCGGCGCAAGCACTCTTCAATCCCAGAAACCACATGATTGCTCACAACCATCAGTACAGCTACAGTGTACCCACATACATAAAATAAAATTAAAAAAAAAGGAATTACCTAATTTTAAAAAAATGGCACCCAAGATAGGGCTAGGTAGAATAGGAAACTTGGTTTCTTATGCTGTAGAGGAGATGGCAGGATAGGAAGGAAACGGTATTCTGTTTTAGGATGTCAGCAAAAAGTTTTTTATAGGGGCTGCCACTGGGTACTCCCCTGCTTTGCTTCCAGAGGGGATTTTCTGTTTTCTTCTTCTTCTTCTTCTTCTTCTTCTTCTTCTTCTTCTTCTTCTTCTTCTTCTTCTTCTTCTTCTTCTCCTTCTCCTTCTCCTTCTCCTTCTCCTTCTCCTTCTCCTTCTCCTTCTCCTTCTCCTTCTCCTTCTCCTTCTTCTTCGTCTTCGTCTTTGTCTTCGTCTTCTTCTTCCTTTTCCCCTTCCCCTTCCCCTTCTCCTTCCCCTCCTCCTTCTTCCTTTTTCTATATTTTGCCTCAAAAAAAGGTGGGGAGAATGGCTTAACAATTGGAAAAGTTGTAAGTGAATATGGAGGTATCTGAGAAACACAAATTGTATGAAAATCTTCTGGGAAAACCAAAAGGGTCACTCTTATATCATTTTTGAAAGAGTTGCAGAATTGGCTGTGTACTGGGGTCATGGATAGAGGTGGAAGTGCTTGAAAAGGGAGGAGCAATGGAAAAGTAGGAACAAAGAGGCTCAGACCTGGTGACTGAGAGCAGGATCATCCTGCAGGTTGAAAGAGGGAAGCAAACCCGGCTAGAAGGCAGATTGCTGCCCTGCTCAGTCTCAAGTCCCTGCGGCCCCTGTGTGGGGCAGAGAACCAGGTGTGTGGCCAGGGGTTGAGGGAAGGAAGCAGAAACAGCCTATTTCAAGAGAAAGGGTTAATCTTGAGCCAACTGTGTGTCCAGAGGAGGGGCATGGGGTTATGAAGCCACCATCGGTTTTCCCAGTAATTGTGCAGCACATGCCTGTTAATGGTGCTGATCATGATTATGATGAGATAGCATGGCATCTTATAGAAATGATAGGTCTGAGGTATTTTACAGAGGCTATTGTTTCCTATGGAATTCATCCTCCTTATGTTAAACAAATACTAAGTAACTGGGCTACCCAAAATAGAGTTATTCCCCAAGACTAGAAAGGTTTGTTAGCAGCTGTGCTAGAGGCTAGTCAGCAGTTAGCAGTGGTTAACGTGGTAGAGAAGAAAGCCTTGAATATTGAACAATGAAATAGAGCAAGGGGAATGAGTATTGTTAAAAATCAATTGCTTGGTGAAGGGTGGTATTCTGACCTACAAGAACAGATTTGATTTGATGATGCTGTTACAGAGCAATGTCATTTGGTGACTTTAAGAGCTTGGGACAAAGTTGAGGAGTCTGAGAATAGATCCACCTCATTCACTAAGATTGTACAAGGCTCTGGGGAAGCCTTCACAGATTTCTTGTAAAGATTGGTTTCAGCTGTAAACAAAGTCATATCAGGCCCTGGTGCCAGAAAGGTATTGATAGAGACCTTGGCATTTGAGAATGTGGATACAGAATGTAAGAGTGATTAGACCCTTAAAGGCATGAGCAGAAGCAGTGGATGAGTGGATGAGGGACATGACTGATATTGGCTCTCACGAGCATCATGCCACTATCATAGGACAAGCTATAGCTAAAGCTCTCAGATACCAAAATACCTTGTGCTTTAATTTCAGTGAATTCAGCCATTTACAAAGAACTTTTGACTAAACTGGTATAAATCTCAGAGCTCAAATTTTCTGGTGCAGTAACTGTGAGAAATACAGTACTTTCTGAGCCAGATCTCAAATTGTTGGTGCATTAACTGTGAGAAATATGGTACTTTCCCTCCAGAGAAGGGAACAAGCTATTTCTAACAGCAATGGATTCCTGAGATATAAACCAGGAAAAACAAACAAACAAGCAAAAATAACTAGGCTTTCCAGGGTGTGCAGATGCTGTGGCAGGGACACCATTGGACTAATGAATCCAGGAGGGACATACACGGCAATCTCTTGCCATTAGGAAACAAAATGGTGGCCCTGCCAACTCAAGACTTCACAATAAAAAAATACAAGCCTTTTCCTTCTGGTCAGCCAGGAGATAACAAACAGAGAGAAAATCCACAACAAAGTATTGCTGATCTCATGCCCACTACTGAAGGCAATGCTGCTCTGGATTTGACAGTTAAACTTCTTGCTCCATCCCCAAAATTCAGTGTTACAAAATAACCACTGCTGTTATGGTCCTTCAGGCACAGTAGGGATGATCTTGGGAAGAAGTGGGTTAACCTTCCAAAGATCCATAGTGCATCCAGGTATTATAGACGGGAATTTCAAAGAAGAATTCAAATTTATGGCTTGTGTGTGTGTGTGTGTGTGTGTGTGTGTGTGTGTGTGTGTGTGAGAGAGAGAGAGAGAGAGAGAGAGAGAGAGAGATGCAAATTAACAAAAGAGATAGGCTTGCTCAGCTACTACTGTTTCTCTACATTAAGGGCAAAGCCGTTCCAGTAGAAAGAACAGGGATTTTGGGAGTACTAAAAAAATGTGTATTCTGGCAAACAGTAATTAATTAATCATAAAGGTAGAATAAGACTGTATTAATTGTCAGGAACAGACATGGCCAAAATGGTAGTGTCTTTTACTAGTGCTGAGATTATGTCATTATGGGTAATTAATGAAGATTTGGCAAAGAACTTATAGTAAAAGTTGGAGAAATTAATAACAAATATCCTAAAAGCAAGTATCTTCTGTTTATAAAAAGAACTAATTGGATTTTCTAGTGTGTTGTAAAGGGAACACCTACATTCTATATCGATGCAAATAAGGTGGGAATAGCAGGCTGTAAATTCAGACAAATTAAGCAAAGGAATCCAAAGCCCACATTCTTCAGTTCAAGAGTCAGGGTTGTGTGCGATCCTTATGGTATTGTTAGACTTCCCTGAATTTCTTAATATAATTACTGACTTTCAATATGAAGAAAGAGTTGTTTTGCGTATAGAAACTGCTGAATTTATTCCTGGTAATTCAAAATTAACTTTGTTACTTATGCAACAAGCAATCAGAAATAGCAACTATATTATAAAATATTTATATATATTTTATATATTTTATTAAATTATATATCACTCATACTTAGTCTCACAGGTTTGCTAGGTCCATTGGCACAAGAAAATAAGGAAACTGACCAATTGTTAGAAGTCTCCAAATTCCATGAAAAACACCATGCAAACAGCAAAGGTTTGAAGAAAATAAGCTCTGTCTCTTGGCAACAAGCCAAGGAAATTATAAGGAAATGTCATACTTGTTCTTTATAAAACCAAACTCCATTATGTGCAGGAAGTAGCCCTAAGGGCACCAAAAGAAATGGCACCTGGTAGATGGATGTGTTTCATTTTGCAGAATTTGGAAAACCAAAGTTTATACACCATGTCATCATTACATATTCAGGATTTCGATGGCAACTGCTTGGAGTTCTGAGAAGGCTGACTTTGTAATTACACATTTCCTGGAAGTAATGGCTACGGTGAGGATACCTGCACAAATTAAGATTGACAATGTCCCTGCATCTGTCTCCAGTAAGATGAAGCAATTCTTTATGTATTATAATATAAAGCACATTACAGTATACCACAGAATCCTATAGGACAAGCAGTTCTAGAAAGATCTAATTGCACTTTAAAAGAAGTATTCATAAAATAAAAGGGAGGAGTAAAGACCCCCAGGGATCGACTAAATAATGCTTAGTTAACTTTAAACTTTCTAAATGGTAATAAAAAAGAACAGCAGCAGCTAAGAGACACTGTATTATAGTAAAAAGAAAAACTGTATAATTAAATCATCCTATATACTATAAGGATATGTGAACAGCAGAATAGAAGCCTTCTATAGGTTTATGTTAGGGGTGTAGTTTTGTATGTTTTTACAGGAAATGAAAAGATATAGATGCCATGAAAATTTATAAAGATTAGACTTGAGCAGGCAAGGTCTCCTGAAAACCTTGACCCCTGATTTGAAAAACGTTTAGTTCAGCCGGGCGTGGTGGTGCACGCCTTTAATCCTAGCACTCGGGAGGCAGAGGCAGGCAGATTTCTGAGTTCGAGGCCAACCTGGTCTACAGAGTGAGTTCCAGGACAGCCAGGACTACACAGAGAAACCCTGTCTCATAAAACCAAAACCAAAACAAAAACAAAAACAAAACGTTTTGTTCATTGATAATGTCTCTGTTTATAATTTTTTCACTAAATGTAAAACAATCTTTTTTTCGAGTCAGGGTTTCTCTGTATAGCCCCAGCTGTCCTGGAACTCACTTTGTAGACCAGGCTGGCCTTGAACTCAGAAATCCGCCTGCCTCTGCTTCCCGAGTGCTGGGATGAAAGGTGTGCGCCACCACGCCCGGCTTAAATGCAATACAATTAATGAGAGAAAACAAAAAGGGGGAAATGTAGTGAAATTTTTGGTTTCTTAAAAAATCCAGTTATGTTATGCAAATGTTTTTGTTGCAATTCCAGGTATGTGATATAAGGCTGCAGATGTCCACTGCAGCTGACTGTGATTTGTCTCGTGCTCTGGCAGGGGTGTGATTCTGCCAGCCAATGATAGTTACATTTAGAACTCTGGGGACTCTTCAGAGGATATAAAAATGCCAGAACCCCTAGAGGAGATGGCAGCTGCTGTTCCCCCTGCTGCTGTGCCCTCTCTGATGTGCTGGACTGCTGGATTGTAGTTTGTTACTGGTTGCTGATTGGAGATATCCTGATGATGAAGACGAGACTTGACCCTAGGAACTCTATTCCCCTAATCAGCAGGAAGTAGTCTAACAAGGTTGTCCCCTTTCCCCTCTAGCCTTCTTTCTTTCCTACCTAGTATTGATGGGTTGGAAGGAATTGGACTGGAGAAAGGTAGTAGGTAGAAATTCAAGAACCCAATAAAGTAGCCAAAAGGTACAGTTATAAAAAACCAAAAGCAAAGCAAACCAGACCATCAACAAAAACAAAGACAAAAACATTCACCAAAGTATTTCATGTCATTGCCAAGTAATTGCCAGTTGTCCTAACACTCAGCTCACTTGACACCCAGTAGAAACATGCCAACAGTTACCCATGCTGTCCTTCCAATTATCATGCATTTAGCTCATGAACTTGCAACAGCAATTTGTTGTTGTTCCTCTCGTTGGTGGAGCTGCTGCTGCTGTAATTCTTGTCCTAACCACAGCATTGCATGCTGTGAACTTATAACAAATGTAATACCAACCACAACCGTCTAGCACCTCATGTGTCAGGTTCACTGGAGTAAAGGGTGCTCTGATAACTGGTAAAACATGATTTATACACATATGTATGAGGAGGTTTCTAGATGAGATTAGCATTTGTCTTAGATAGGGTTTTACTGCTGTGAACAGACACCATGACCAAGGCAACTCTTATAAGGACAACATTTAATTGAGGCTGGTTTACAGGTTCAGAGGTTCAGTCCATTATCATCAAGGCAGGAACATGGCAACACCCAGGCAGGCATGGTGCAGGAGGAGTTGAGAGTTCTACATCTTCATCTGAAGGCTGCTAGCAGAATATTCACTCCCAGGAAGCTAGGATGAGTATCTTAAAACCCACACTCACAGTGACACGCCTACTCCAACAAGGTCACACCCATTCCAACAGGGCCACACCTTCTAATAGTGCCACTCCCTGGGCTGAGCATGCACCAACCATAACAGCATTCAAATGTATAGACTAAGTGGAAGGCATGGCCCTTGCCAATGCACACATTCCTCATCTAATCTACTGAGTGTCTGGTAGAGCAAAAAGACAGCAGAATGTACACTGAGCTGGACTTCAGTGCTCTCAGTTCTCGGGTCTTGAGATGTGGGGATCTTTGGACCTTAAAGCTCAAGACTTTGGATTGATTTTCTAGGTTTCCCATTTACAGAACAGGTAAGACTTCCTAATGTCCATAATCAGGGGGGCCCAGTTTTATAATTTCTGCCTCTTTTCTCTGCATACTATTGCTCCTACTTCTGTGGAAATACCTACTACAAACAACATTAAATTATCAAGTATTTTGAGTTCCAAATATTTTACACATATTAGTGAATTTAATTTTTATAACCTCATAAAGCAGAAACCATTTCTGTCTCTGCTTTTTTAAGAAACTGGGGTATGGAGAGGTATGGCACAGGCATTGAAGAAAGTTAGATGAGATTGTGCATGTTTCAAAAAATATGTTGTATATTAGTCTTCAGAAAAAAAGACTGTTTCTGTTGTTCCCAGACTACAAAAATGATGCTTATAGATTCCAACAAAGCTTTTATAACCCTGAGACTTACAAAGGAAAAGAAGTAGAAAGAAACAAAGGAAATTGGACTAAATTCTATTACTGAGAGACAACCACACTGTATGTAAGTGAACCTCCTTTATACATTCTTTATGGATTTAGGGACACATTGGCTTACATTCTTATAATTTAAATGGAATCAAACATGCAGCACTTTCCCCTTATCTCCTCCTGCTGCTCCATTTTCTGCCAAGGGCATCAGCAGCTCTTTGCTGAGTGCTATGCACACCTCTCCAATTATTAGGACTGGCACTTAGGGGAGCCCTGCAGCCCCATCACAGGGTGGATTTCACATCAGAGCATGTCCAGTCTCTGAAGTTTCTTAGCTTACTTCATAGCAGGATTTATTTTGAGTATGATTTTTAACACATCCTTGTGAAGGCCACAAAGGGCCTTTATCGAATG